>NC_140969.1:29393799-29423799 GCF_056783735.1 Eptatretus burgeri | reverse complement strand
ATCTCGACTGAGCCCACACTGGGGGTTTTCATTGAATATCACACCCAACCAATGTTTGTAATCTCAACTTCAAACGTTCTTCCAATTCCACACGTTCCGGGCATTCTGGGCATTCTGGGCCGTCAACCGCAACTAATGTGACGTGCCATGACGTGGTGAATAAAACAGTCTACTTACTACATCTGCAACATGATGGAATTCTCTTTACCCCTCCCTCTCCCAACCCCCCCACACTGACACCTTTTCACCTTCCCTATCCCCCCGCCCACCTTCCCTCGCTCTTCCCCTTTTCTTCTCTGAATTTATCAGACCAAACCTCCTCCTCCCAGCGTGTATGTAATAAATAGATGTGCAAGATGGGCCCAAGATGCGAATAACACCACCGCAGACAAAACCTGTGATTTTAACATGATGGACTTGAGTACAGTATTTTATTTTGACCATCGGTATATAACCAAGAATACTGTGCAACAACGCTGACAGGATAGCCGAGAGGTACGCACATTCACCTCTAAGCTGTCGAGCCTGGGTTAGAATCCTGACCCGGCTACAAACTGTCATTCCGGTGTTTCACAGGCAGGGTGAATCATCAATGTGCGTGTCGTCCCTCGGATGGACGTTAAACTGGAAGCATTATTCGGTGTATGTTAAAGATCCCACGTTGTTCTTCATGAAGACCATGCGTCCGATGCCGGCACCCTGGTCAAGTTCCAAATTCCTGCCCGAACTACTGCTGGGAAGGCAATGACATACCACCTAGTATAGCCCTTTCCAAGAAACTGCTTTGGCAGCACCGACACTCGTAACAGAGCACCTGTGGTACATCAGAATCAGAATCGTAACTGTGTAAGAATGTCATGAATGATGATGAAACTGATGCTGATCTAATAACTCAAGCAAAAACTAACCATAACTGATGAAAACTTAATCAAGGTTTAAATTTGCAACAAAGTGTAACTGATTCACCTTTAACCCCAACTCAGATTGCAAGCAACAACGATGCTTGAACGCATCCGTTGTCTGTGCAGGAAAGTCTGAACAAACCTGGATAGGTGAGTTGTTACCTTTTTCAACAATCTACCATTTATTAACTAGGACAGCACTCAGTAAAGTGCACACCTCCACCAGGCTAAACTCAGTGGAGTGCACACCTCCGCCAGGCATTTTGTATCCCACTGATAGGCCGGATCTGCATTCGGAACTGAACCAAAATGTAATCGGTTTGTTCTTGTCACCTGCACAACTCATCCACCAAGTTTTGTCGTAACTCGTCCACAACGTTTTGAAATACCATGCTGCACATCTTTTTTTGGCGCAATCTCTCAATGGTGAAGAACCGCTTAAAAATTATTGGATCCGGATTCGGATTTTCACCAAAATCTAATCATTTCGTCCTTGTCACACACCCAACCTTTCCACCAAATTTCATCTGAATCCATGCACAACTTTTTTTTTAAAATATCCTGTTCACAGATAAACAAACAGATCGGGGTGAAAACATAACCTCCGCTCACCTTCTGTGATGGAGGTAATTGGTTTATAAATAAATTTTTATTTTCCGATTTGCATTTTAATTTATTGATTGAACATTATTTATGAACAGTCGGAATGATTTGGGAGGACATTGTCCTTGTATTGGTATACAGGTTGTCCGTCGCTCCATTCAATGTCCGTTAAAATAACGATTCTTCCATTCAGAATGTCAAGCAGAAGTTTGTGCCAATGCCAGAAGGACGTGTGAAGAGCCTCTGAACCAACAACTTTCCAAGTTTGAAAGTAAGCTTAGCAAAAGGTCGACAGTGAAGAGTGATGCAGGACTGTGGTTGTTGTAAAGCATTGCTTGTTGTGTTTGAAAGACTTTTTGTCAAATACTTGTCTCTCAACTTCGATAGCAACTCGGCACAGACAGTCATGGTTCGCGCTCAAGTGTTTCCTCATACCATTCCAGTCCTATTACTTGTTTCCAATGTTTTTAAAAAGTAGAAAACTTTCTGACTCTCCGTCGTAACGACATTGGGGTTTGAGTCACCTGCTCTCGTATTAAACCACCTGGGTCTCTCAACTTGCCACTAGGGGGCATTACCCTCCTGGTCATGGGACTCAAACTCAATCTGGCTGTACAGTGTATGAGATGCAGTCTTTAATCCCTGCAGTTTTAGTTATTTTTATTACAGTCATCTAAGCCCAAAGGCATTAGACATGTGCAGGACAAAGATATTATGATTTAAGATACACCAGTGTACATTTACATGAATTACAAGGTCGGTGGTAGACAATCGTGGACAGGCGAGCTGGGGATTCAGTTAACAATGCTAACCATATATTATATACATATATACACGTTCCCCTTTCTACTTTGATTACCTAAATATTTTGTGCAATAATGAGGTTATGGTGAAAAATACCCTGAGACCAATTTATACCTGGCCACTTTTAAGGGAGTAAGTCAGGTGAGGTGATTGAGTCGGTAAAAACATCATCGTTACTGGAATGGGTTCGAAAATCTGGTCCAGAGACGATCTGGACAACCACCGTGTCTATTTACCCCCAAAAAACACCACTGGTGCCTCCAACGAAAGGTTATGGGATCAACACCACCACCACCACCACTTTTCAGTCACTCACTTCACCCTAAAATCTGGGCACGTCTTTCCCCCACTCCTGATAAAAAAAAAAGTTAAAGCCTCCTGAAGGATGACTTCCTCCTTGAAAAGCATATTAAGACCCTGATGATAAAATGAAGGTTTCGTCCATTTGTTTGACAGTGTGTTTGGCTGACCAAATCATATTGGTGGACATGGATTGCCTGAAGAACATGTCAACGTTGTCGCATTTTCAAGGTACGTTGGATACATCCTCCATTGTCACTTTAACTGTGGATCAGATTTAATACAAAAGAGAAGTTTGGAATCCAAACAAAGCATTTCATTGCGGAGTTGTGCCCGCCGTGCAGCGCTTTGTAGCCCGTCCCCTGCGCAGCGGAAAACGGGGTTTTGCAATCACTTCTGTGTGTCTGTCTGGGCCGTAACTTTTTTTTTTTTTTACCATTTGAGTTTTGTCATCAAATTTTCAACAAAGCTTTTTTATGAGATTGTGGAGAACATAAATTAGTAAAATGTGCAATTTTTTTAAACTCGTTTTCAAGTTTAGTTCGAGTACAAAGCGGACGCGGACGGGCTTTGCATTTTCAGATGTTTTCTTGTTATTATTGTGGTTGAGTGCATTTGCTTATGTGTTTATTTCACCATCTACTGCTGGTTGTTGAACTTTGATAACCTCCCAAAATTGTTTCATGTTCATAATTAAACTCCAGATGTTAAAAATGTGTTCCCCGAGGAGGCTCTCAGAACGAGATCCTCACGATAGTCCAAGACGCGCCATCATATTTTTATTTTTAATTCACAAGTGTTAAAACAATGGGGGATAAATAGCTAAATCTATTATTTATACACATATACCTCATATTATATATGTATTTGTGTGTTGTACTATTATGATTATCTTATTTGTATATGTTTGTGAACACTGCTATTTCTTTATTGTCTGATACATTCCTAATCTATAAAATGATTTCAAAACATGATCCTAATGTGTGTGTTTTTACACAAGTACAATAACATTGAATGCTCATGTTCATTCCTTCATAGCTCTTTTTGTCATATCTGCAAACGACAGTCTGTGTCTGTTGTCTCATGCTATACCTCCAGTCCTCCAAGAGTGATGCCCATAGTCACCTCATGATTTCTCTGAAACCCATTCTTCCTCCATTCTCACTGAACTCCCCTTCTCCCCACTTTCACTGAACCCCCCTCCTCCTTTCCACTGAACCCCCCTCCTCCTTTCTACTTTCACTGAACCTACCGCCTCCTCCTCTCTATTTTTACTGAACTCCCCCCCTCCTCCTCTCCATTTCTGCTGAATTCCCTCCCCACATCCTCCTCTCCACTTTTACTGAACTCTTCCCCCCCCCCCTGCTCTCCATTTTCACTGAATTTTCCCCCCTCCCTCCCTCTCCACTTTCACTGAACCCCCCTCCCCTCTCACTGAATTCCCCCCCTCCTCCTCTCCACTCTCACTGAACTCTCCTCCCGAACTCGTGTGATGTCCTTCTCTCCCTGTTCCCCTTGAATCTTCGATCAGTCTATGAATATGCTCCCCCTTGTTGTTTAGCTCCTCCGTGAGACAAGACCTCTATATTTAAAAATACGTCTCAATGAACAGAGTTAGGGTTAGGGCTGTGGAACCAACTCCCTGTGTCCGTTGGTTGTCTCGTGCTCTCTCTCTCTCTCCGGTCCTTAAGAGTGCTGGCCATTCATGAATACCCATCCGTACTCTAGCTGGCAGGATGGCCTAGAGGTATGTTTTTTTTTCACCTGTCTAGCTTGGATTCGAATCCTGACCCAGCTATAAACTATCATCCTGGTGTTTCACAGTCAGGGTGATTCATCAATGTGTGTGTGCCATCCCTTGGATGGACATTAAACGGATGTCCCATTTGCCAGCATTAGTTTGTGGAAGTAAAGATCCCACTGTGACCTTCGCAAAGAGTAGGCGAGCTATCGCCGGCACCCTGAAGAAATTACAAATTCCTAACCCACAGAGGGCATTGCGTCAGCGACACAGCCGCACCACCAGCCAATGATGCTGCCCACTGCCTTGAAACGCATCCGAAAGTTGAAGAAGAGCAAGATCGCCACTCTCTACTCTCACTCCCCTTTCCACCACTCGTGTGATGTCCTCGTCCTCTTCTTCCTCTTTGAGGCTCGATCAGTCCATGAATCTGCTCCACTTGTCTTCCTGTTCCCATCCTTTCTAGGAGGGCAATGGATAACTACTCAGTGTCTTCCTCGTCACTAGACCGTTTAAGCAGGACGACAAATGGAACACATTATTGACCACCCCACTGAATAAACCATTAAATTTGTTTTCAGGTGCTTTGTTCGAAATAAGAAAAGGTCAGTGATGAGGAATACCTGTGTAGGTAGAGAGTACCCGCGACAGGTAATGGGAACGAACTGTGTGTTTCTGCTAAAATCGATGAAATTTTATGTTTTCCCAGCAACTCATCAGGCAGGCTTGTTGAGCCAAATGTTTTGTCATTTCCCTCTCGAGTTTCTTTGAACATCTTCCATCGACAGGACGTTCACATTTTCATCGATGTCTCCAACATTATTTTGCAGAATGTAAATCCGAAGGTTACAACAGAGTGGAGTCCAAGTGTTTCAAAGACTCGTGGAAGATGAAGTTCATGGAAGGTAAAAAAAAAAAACAAACACAAGTTAAAATGTTGTTGTCATTGTGATCCCCGAGTGTACGTTACAGACATTATATAAATAATAATTAAATGTGCTGCTCCGCTTTCGCCGGAATCTTGCTTTCACAGACCGGCCCTGACGGTTTTTTTTTTTTTTTTAAATTATAAAAGTTTAATTTTTTAATTAAAAAAGAAGATCCTTTTTCAAATTTTGAACGGTCCGTTCCTCATTTTCTAACAAATTCATAAAAACGAGATTTGTACACCAAAGTTGTCAATTTCTTATAACGAATAACGCCATTCTACCGGATAGTTTTGAACCGACGATGAATTTGGGAAAAGCACTCTAATCTGACTCGTACCTCCCTGTGTCGTAAGAGGCGACCAGGGTTGCGTCAGGAAGGGCATCCGGCGTAAAACCTGTGCCAAATCACGATGCGGATCATTCGGATGATCCGCTGTGGCGACCCCGAACGGGAGCAGCCGAAAGAAGAAGAAGAAGAAGAAGAAGAAGAAGAAGACTCTAATCTGACTCGTACCGTTTCTGAGGGAAGGATCCCCATTCATCGATACCTTGTGCGTTTACGGGAAACATGGCAGACACATTGATATAAATTGCAAGGGTTTTCTTATTTAAGGTCTTTTTGCCCAAGTACTGCTAATCTGCAGATTTGGCGTAAAGTTTTCTTTCACATTTCCGTAAGCATACCTGTTAGGATGGTGTGGAGGTAAGCGCACTTACTTCTCGACCGTCTGATCTGGGTTCGATTCCCGACCCGACGATTAGCTGTCGGATTCGTATATCGCCAGCAGGGAATTGCGTCACAAAGTGTGCCGTCCCTCGGTTGGATGTTAATCCGGGTGTCCCGTCTGCTAGCGCTAGTCGGTGGAAGTTGATCCCACAGTGTCTTTCAAATTCCAGCTCTGCCTCCCGCTGTGCAAGCAACGGCAAACCACTCGGTGCAACCAAATTCAGCAGCAGCGTCGAACCTGGCCTTGGGCAGTCTATCGCATGGGAAGGGTCATGCATGTTGTGGAACAAAGAATCTTACAGAAAGGGCTCTCGAGCTCGAGTTAAGCAGCAAAACAGACAAGCCAAAGCTGTCAGAATTTACTTGGCCATTTGGCCCAACCTTTACCTTACATAGCTTCATGTTGGTGTAATCAAGTTGTTTAATCAATTTGATTTTGCTTTCCCACCTTGTTCCCCAACTCCTCCCAGAACAACATGCACAAGAATCGGAGGCCGGTAAGCTTTTCCGAACTCTTAACGGTCGTGCAGCCCTACAACTAGATAAAATTCACATGGTAACACATCTTTTCTTAACATTTGACGATCGTTGTCAATCCTTCTAACGTTAAACCTCCAAGTTATTTGTTTTACAGGCAGTATTAACGTGCTTAGGATGACTTGTAGTTCAACAACATAATCCTTGTTTGTGTTGGGATGACAGCGATCGTGCGTGTAATTTCCCTTTAAATCTGAACACAAAAGTTTGAACTGATGAAAGGACCATTGTGCAACCCGGCCTTTACAGACTGTGCTGTGGAGAAATGCTACGAGAACACCGTAAAGTGCTTCCAAAGTCTTCTTCACGACCAAGTGGAACAGCCTAGTACGTTTCCCCTAAACATCGTCGGCACGACCTCACGTCTTGCAATTGAAGCTTACTGTAGCGCGGGTCACAGCGCTCGCCCCATGCTGGCCGAGTCAGCGTACAGGAGGTTTGACTTCAAAAAGGATGCCGTAAACCCGATTTAACAAACTACGCCGGCGGACAATTCAAACAGTTGGTTTTATTAACAGGAGGTTCACAACGGCTTACTGATGGCCATAAGAAGCAAAGTAACGCTCAAGTTTTTGGGTGTTATCCCTTCGTATGAGCAAGTAGATACATGCTCAAATGAAGAGTTAATGCCAAAAGTGGACAATTTGCTCGGTTGGGTTGAGAAGACAGGTTCGATTGGAACGTCTCATGTGGTGTTCCTATCTCATTGGTGAAAGATGTCGCTATCTCCTGTTGATGGGTGGTTACTCCATGCACCCTTATTTATTTATTTATTTATTACGGTGATCTAAGGTTCAGGGAGGACTTGTACACATAGACCACACACGATGATGCCATGCGTACATGTCGGTGAACCTTTTAACTAATTACAGGGATATTGACCCTGGTTTTCTGTATCACGAGCCATGGTTTCAAATGGGGACACCGACAGGCCAACACAAAGCCAAAGGCATTTGTTTCACCGTAACCTGATGCTCAACACAAACGCACACAAGGAAATAACATCAAAATACGAACCTGATCTATACCACTCAAAGCCACGACACAAGACACACAATACAAGTACTGTATAGAATTGGACGCAACGTCACCCCTCAACATGACGAGGTTTCTTTCATGTTTCTCCTTTGCAGGTAAACACAGGAAGTTTGACGTCGCTCGCTGCACATACGTCCAAAACGAAATGTATAGTAAGTGGCACGGCCTTCGACTACTTCCATTCAACTGGGAAAAGGCTCTTTGCCCTATGGACATGCAAAGTAGTATTTAGCTGGGAGTGGAATATAACTATTGGGATTACACACATGCTTGGACCAATGATACTGGGAATTGGAGGCAAAAAAAAAACAAAAAACAAGGTCAAAGGTGATATTCCAGCTGCAGATGCAGCATTTGCACACAATGTTGCATGGATTCCAGACGTACTTGGAGGGACAGAGAATGTCAGAAGTTTGTGCAATACCCTGTACAAGTGTTAAGTGACGCATTGTTCACTTCCCCATGCTTACCAATCCTGCAGAACATGTCCGACACCATTATCCCAATATTATAATGCTTTCTTCATTCTGTCTAACGTACTTCTTGGGCGTGCAGGTTGTCACAATACCCACTGCTCTTCTGAACTCGAAGACTGTCGGCAACAGGTGTCTCATGCCGGTACGGATCCGATCTGCGTGTATTATTAACATGTTCAGCATTAATGCCGGATGACGATTCAAATTAAGGAAAGAGATTCAGTTTTCAGCATCGGCAATATTCAGTTGAGCCCTCAGGGAAATGGTTTTTATTGTGTAATTAGCCAAATGTAGACCATTCGCATCCATTACGTGTGCTGGCCGTTGCTTCTTGATCCTCAAAGCCGACACCTTACGGTGTTTAATTGAGAACCAGTCAATCCAATAGATATGGAGTGTATTACGGCAGATAACGACCTAGCTTGTGGGCTGACCAGGTTAACCTGCACCTTTTGTTCTGGAAAAATGAAATTGTTAAAACTTCACCTATTCCTTTTATTTTCAGTTGCATTCGTCCTATTGGCTCAGCAACGTCTGTCATGGCAGAAGTGTAAAAATATACCCATTTTCCATTTTGAAAGTTAGGATGGTACGGAGGTGGCGCGCTTTGCTTTGAGCCGTCTAATCTGGGTTTGATTC
Organism: Eptatretus burgeri; assembly: GCF_056783735.1. Taxonomy (NCBI): domain Eukaryota; kingdom Metazoa; phylum Chordata; class Myxini; order Myxiniformes; family Myxinidae; genus Eptatretus; species Eptatretus burgeri. Next base: position 29,415,103 of record NC_140969.1, on the reverse strand, counting down.
TCGACCCGACGATAACTGTCACGCTGGTGACCGACAGGTCTCCGCGTTGCATCGAGTGTGCCATCTCTCGGATTGATGATGGAATCAGGCCCTGGGAGGTTTCGGGAGGCAAAAATGAATAGATAAATAAAATGAAGGCTTTGTGGAACAATTGTGAGTAATCGAGTTTGCCTTTGATGCCCAAATGTTTATTTTACAATCGTAGGTAAGTTATCGAACTGGAGGATTAAAAACCGAGTTGTAGGCCAAGGCTGTTGTGGACGGAACAGTGGATTTTGAGCAGGAATCATATGTGCTGATACTGAACGTTATTAAGTGAATAATTTGAACACCTCTTCTCAGGTCTGGTTGTTTTCCTGGTACTGAGTCTCGGTTTCGGCATGATCGGCCTTGCATTCTACCTGAAACGGAGAGGGATAACTGGTAATGCAGTTCTACACTACTCATGCTTGATAAGTACACGCAAGTCGAAGGGAATGTTTTGAATTTTCGATCTAAGGCCATTAATGGAGAATATCATTTAAAGTACATGCAGAAAACATTATGCAATTGATAATAGGGATGAACTTCAGAAAGTTCCAGATCACCAGTACCTTGTCAGATACGGACGTTGACCTTGGATTATCCATTGTGCCAAATTTGACTTTTAAACTTTGGTCAGAGATGAACCATTGTACCTCGGCCAACAGTGCAAGTAGGATGGAAAGGTAACTGAGGCTTTAATGGAAACATTTTCTATTTCTCCCCCATCCCAAAATCTCTTGCAGTGCCGTATGAACGACAGCGTGACCACGATGTTGTGTAGCAGCTGCTTTTGTGATGAAAATCAAAATCCACAATCAATTGTGCTGAAAATATTTATTTATATTTGTGCTTTTTTTCAGCTATTGCATAATTGATGTTCAGTGTGTGTGTAAAAAAAAAAAAAAAAAGATGAAATGCTGGCAGGATAATTTCGAGGGATGTGCTGTTGTTGAACTATTTGAATCCCGACCCAGCTATGGATGTTAAGCTGGAGTACGTATCTGCCAACAATGGTTATTGGTAGCAGTTTAAGATCCCACAATGTCTTCCATAAAGAGTAGGCAAGCTATCTCTCACACCCTGAACAAATTATAAACTCCTGCCACCTTCAATTGACCACCACGCCTGGCTATCCCATTTGTGAAAGAATGTCTTGGGCAAAAAAAAAAAAACCTTTTCCAGACAATCGCAGAGTAGTCCAATTGTTGCCATCAAAATTGTCACAGCATCAAGATGGCCTAAAGGTACGCGCACTCGCCTCCACACCATTTAGCCCGGGTTTGAATCCCGACCCAGCTGTAAACTGTCATCCCGGTGATTCATCAACACACTTGGATTTACGTTAAACTGGTGTCCCGTCTGCTGGCATTAATTGGTGGATGTTAAAAGCCCCACGGTGTCCTTCACGAAGAGGAGGCGAGCTATCGCCGGCACCGTGGCCAAATTCCTGCCCTAACAACCTTAGTTGAAGGTCAGGCCTGGTGAGCCGTTTTATGAAAAAAAACATGGGAATAATTGTGGCCGTTGAAGGAGGAGCTTGTTGCTCGTGATAATGTAAATACAAGGCCAACAATTTTTATAAAAAACATTTTGCAATAAAGTTATTTTCTAAAGGGTTGTCTTTGTTGTTTATGTAAACCATGAAGGTCCATTTACATGTAATACTGGCATGGAGGGGTTTACAATGCAAGTTCACAAACAACAGGTAGAGTTTAGTCAATCACCATGGATGATGTCACATTCCATTAAACTGCAAAAAAAAAAAAGTTTCAACATCTTACTTTAACATTTGCAAAGAGAAAAATACTTTCCTTTCTATACATAAAATAAGATTCCTAATCATGGAACAGCTTCAATAGAATAAAAAAACAACACAACGAGAGTAAACCACAAGGTTTCGGAAAACGAATGAGAACCAAAGGAACGAGAACGGCACTTGCTAGAGTACATAGTCTCACCTCACGGGCTCATTCTGAACAAAAATACCATCGTAAACTGGACACGATGGTCACATGCATTGCCATCATCCATAGCTTTATTGAATACTATATGGAGTACCCGGCGTTTCCCAGGTGGACCTGCTGAACATCCGCGCAATGTAAAATGTGACTTCAAGTCCTGAACTCTCTCTCCCCTCCAAAACCCCAAGTCCTCATCCTCACCCTCCTCTCCCAACTTAAAGGCATCAATCTCCTCCCCACTCCAGGCCTTCAAACCCCCTCCCTAACACAACTCAACCCCCTCACCCCACAGAAAGTCCTCACGCCCACAAAAGCCTCAACCTCCCCCTCCCAACTCTGTTCGAGCTTTTCTCTCCAACCCCATCTCTGTCCTCTCCTCACTCATTAAAAGCAAACAGGCATTTCTACATTAAAACAGCAGAATATTTAACACTTTTCCCTCCCCTTTCATGCCATCGACGACTTCACAGAAACCGCGATCGAAACAGCCATGGCCCATCACGGTCGCCTGTCCAACTCTCAATCCTGTGAGATATGTGGAACCCCCGTGGAATCGCAACTGCGAAGTGACCATGAGACCCAAAACGAATTATCTTCATCCTGATGCATATATACACTTTGTTAAAAGTAAATAATGACGGTTTGACGACGATCCATTCAGCCATCTCTGAGAATGGTGACACACAAACACCTCTCTTTTTGTATAGATTAGGATATTTAATGATCACTCTTGTGCACATTAAGGCTAAATTGCATCAATGAAGGTGAATATGGAAAAAAAAACTTCAAACTATATTCCCCATGGCCAGTCGATCAGTGTTGCAGTTATGGAAGAAGGACCCTGGGGAGTGACATCCAACACATAAGCCATGTGGGGAGTGACATCCAACACATAAGCCATGTGGGGAGTGACATCCAACACATAAGCCATGTGGGGAGTGACATCCAACACATAAGCCATGTGGGGAGTGACATCCAACACATAAGCCATGTGGGGAGTGACATCCAACACATAAGCCATGTGGGGAGTGACATCCAACACATAAGCCATGTGGGGAGTGACATCCAACACATAAGCCATGTGGGGAGTGACATCCAACACATAAGCCATGTGGGGAGTGACATCCAACACATAAGCCATGTGGGGAGTGACATCCAACACATAAGCCATGTGGGGAGTGAGCGAGGCTGCCCAGTCAACGATGGCACATGCGCACCAATGGGAGACAACGCGGCAGGGGTCAAAGTGTGCTGTGGCAATCTCTGCACCCCAGACGCTCCATCTGAGCACCAATAAGTCAGTGCACGCTGGAGTTCAGTGCCTCTTTGACGCACCCAGGACCCTCCAGGTGGCGAGATCCAAACCTGCCTATCTGTACGAGTCATGGTCTGTATGAGTAAAAAAATTATAGCTGTTCGAGTTAGATTGGGGGAGAAACCAAGTGGTGCAGACCAAAGGGTCGCGAGGGTGGATGGCAAGCATGCAATGCGAAGGTGCGCAGCAGCTCCATACTGACACAGTCTGTTCTTTGTCTCCAAACGCCCCTGATTCGTCTTCTTGAGATGCACAAGTTGACAAAGGGCCAACAACGATCAACCTCTTGACCCCTCTGGGCGAGGTACTCATCCACACCTCACACCTTTCCTCTGGCATTTATGCTGCACATGTTTCATCCTTACCCACACTGTACCGGCACACGCACCATCTTCCCTTCCATACCCCCCACTTTAGACCGATGCAAGTCCACCTGTTTGCATAGGGTGAGCAAGAGGCCGACCCAAAGCCCCAATCTTCATCTCCCTCTCTCTTCCTCTCGACTTTCCCGGTATGATTGTGAGGCACACCTATCCATCCCAAGATCAGTGTGTTTGGGGATCTCCTGGGTAAGGTAAGGGTTAGGGGTAAGCTTTTCTTGTCTGATTTCCATATATACCTTGTGAATTGTGATTGTAAATACGTATCCCGTGAACCGTTGAGAAACTATTTCAAACCTGCTCGATCGCTCTTTTCCTTCATTGGTTTGGCATCGCATGTACGTAATAAATAGATGGGAAGCTGTGCCCCACTAATTCGCTCTCCAAGATAGCCAACACCCCAAGATAGTTTTTTTTGGCCATACCAAAAAGTAAAAAGGTGGGATGTTGACAGCACGGTGCCCAGGTAAAGTGGTAGGTTATACGATGCTGGGTGGGGGGATTCTGCTAGATCTAGTTGCACCAACCGGCATCTGCGGTTACTCAGCAACCCGTTGGGTTGCAGAGTTATCCTTGGATTGTCAGCTTCAAGTTCAGAGGTCAGGAAGCGGGTCCGAGAAACCCCTTCATGAACCCCCCCTCCCCCCCCCCCACGTTGACCCAAAATCCGTAATAATATGTATGAAATTTCACATTGATCGATAAAACAGTTTTGGAGCAAAGAAGTTTATTATTTTACTTTCAATCCAATATGGCCACCAGACCAGATGACCAATGATGTCATAAATTCTACCTGTTAGTTCCTTATAGAAATTAAGAGACATGTAAGCATCGCTGCCATTAATTGGACTATAACAAGAAATTCCTGTAGTTTGTGGGTTTCCATGGAAACTGGCAACCATCACCCTGGAGTTGGCAGATTTCACATTGTTTAGTGCCTTATGTGTACATGGACTTAAGTAAACCCATCTCCTCTAATTGAAGAATTACTTGTGTTTTTATCTACAGACCTCATCAATAACATCCACCCATTGCCCATGTCGTTGTTCTTGAATGTAGATTATATCAAGACCTGTTGCTTCCTTTACAAATCCACCTTATTTGTAACTTGATTTAAGAGTCTGAACATTAAAAGTTATAATGGCGATTGTTGTTTTGCTCCTAAGAAGTCTGAAAGTTTTGTGATCAATGCCCATACTGCCTTCAGCACAATCCCTCAAACCATTGGGGTTTAAAGGATTTGTCCATCATTAAACATCTTATCAATGTTGTTTTAAATAATGCACCTAGAATTGATGACAAACATGTTGAAAAAGTATTAACAAAGAAAAATGGGGGAATTAGCCAATTTGACATGTACTCCACATGGACTTGCAGGTCGAAGAGCACGGTATGTACAGGATGGACCAAAAGTCACTGAAGGTTTTCTTCTTTTTTTATACAAGTGCATGCCCGTACGTGCAAACAAAACAAAACAAAAAAAAATTCAAACCGCGTGCCAGAAACAACTGCACAGGCCATTCCTTCGCTCTCACGTGCCCGTACGTGAGTGCCCGTACCCGTTTCTTCTGCACGGCGACTTGCCAAGTGTCCAGTGTTGTCTGCCAAGCGAGCAGTTTGTTCTTCATCCGTTTCTTCTGCACGGCACCTTGCCTCGCGTCCAGTGTTGTTTGCCAAGCGAGCAGTTCGTTCTTCATCCATTTCTTCTGCATGACACCTTGCCTCATGTTCAATGTTGTCTGCTAAGCGAGCAGTTCGTTCTTCATCTGTTTCTTCTGCACGACGCCTTGCCTCGCGTTCAATGTTGTCTGCCAAGCGAGCAGTTCGTTCTTCATCCATTTCTTCTGCATGACACCTTGCCTCATGTTCAATGTTGTCTGCTAAGCGAGCAGTTCGTTCTTCATCCGTTTCTTCTGCACGACGCCTTGCCTCGCGTTCAATGTTGTCTGCCAAGCGAGCAGTTCGTTCTTCATCCGTTTCTTCTGCACGGCGCCTTGCCAAGTGTCCAGTGTTGTCTGCCAAGCGAGCAGTTTGTTCTTCATCCGTTTCTTCTGCACGGCACCTTGCCTCGCGTCCAGTGTTGTTTGCCAAGCGAGCAGTTCGTTCTTCATCCATTTCTTCTGCATGATACCTTGCCTCACGTTCAATGTTGTCTGCTAAGCGAGCAGTTCGTTCTTCATCTGTTTCTTCTGCACGACGCCTTGCCTCGCGTTCAATGTTGTCTGCCAAGCGAGCAGTTTGTTCTTCATCCGTTTCTTCTGCACGGCACCTTGCCTCGCGTCCAGTGTTGTTTGCCAAGCGAGCAGTTCGTTCTTCATCCATTTCTTCTGCATGATACCTTGCCTCACGTTCAATGTTGTCTGCTAAGCGAGCAGTTCGTTCTTCATCCATTTCTTCTGCATGACACCTTGCCTCACGTTCAATGTTGTCTGCTAAGCGAGCAGTTCGTTCTTCATCCGTTAAAGCTGCACGACGCCTTGTCTCGCGTCGTGTTGTCTGCCAAGCGAGCAGTTCGTTCTTCATCCGTTTCTTCTGCACGACGCCTTGCCTCGCGTTCAATGTTGTCTGCCAAGCGAGCAGTTCGTTCTTCATCCGTTTCTTCTGCACGCCGCCTTGCCTCGCGTTCAATGTTGTCTGCTAAGCGAGCAGTTCGTTCTTCATCCGTTTCTTCTGCACGGCGCCTTGCCTCGCATCGTGTTGTCTGCCAAGCGAGCATTTCGTTCTTCATCCGTTTCTTCTGCATGACGCCTTGCCTCGCGTTCAGTGTTGTCTGCCAAGCGAGCAGTTCGTTCTTCATCCGTTTCTTCTGCACGACGCCTTGCCTCGCGTTCTATGTTGTCTGCCAAGCGAGGAGTTCGTGCTTCGTTAGATTCCATTGCACATGCATGACGCACAGCTTCGTTCCTTCGCTGTCGTAAACGATGACTGAATTGGAGCATTGTGTTTAAGAAAATCGAGAAAGAAATCGAGAAAGTACAGAAATCGAGAAAGAAAGAATACAGTAAGTCGTCACTATCCAGAAGTCCAGAAGTTAAGTCCTCACTGTCCGGAAGTTCGCATATCGCAGTTACGATTATTCGCAATTTAGTTTTAATGGCCAATTATTCAATTAGCGCCAACGTATTTTGCCTTTTCGCAATGTCATCGCAAGGAAAAACACAAAGAGAAGAGAAGAGAGAGAAAAAAAAAAACCCTCGTGCAAAAAAAAATAACTTCCTGGTTCGGAGCATACCAGCTCACTCTGATGTTACCGAAATTTATGCACCGTCTAATATGAAAACAATCATAACTTGGGGCATTGTGTTGATCTATAAATGCGCATAAGAAATCGAGAAATTATTAGAATACACGGTCATCATTATCCGGAAGTCCATACGTTGTAACCCGTAATGGGGAACACAGTTGAGGTTCTCTTCTCCATCGGCCACGCCCACGCAACAACATGTCTTGTCATTGGTTGGTAAATAAATGGCCATAACTTGGGAAGCACTTGGCCGATTAATATCAAACCTTGAAAAGGCACATCCTCAGGTCCCCAGCAATATATCTGGCAAGTTTAAATTAGATCGGACCGGTGGTTGTCGAGAAACAGCGGTCACACACACACACACACACACACACACACACACACACACACACACACACACACACACACACACACACACACACACACACACACACACACACACACACACACACACACACACACACTGCTGGAATTTCGATAGATGACTTTTATTTTTAATTAATATTTTAATTTTTTTTTACAGATAAAGAAGACCAGGGAGATTCATTATGAATTTTTTTTAACCAATGACTAGTGTGTGAAAATTGTTGAATTTTATTACTCCATTGAGAAATGAATAATTCAAAATCAAAGACTAGAACTACGGTGTCGATGGCACACCATCGCATATTCCCGCACGCACTGCTTTGTCTTATTAACGCTCGGTGAAATTTTATCTTGCAAAATGGATTGACTATTCTTTTCTATATGATGTGCTTTATGACCTAAGACTTACTATGTTTACTAAATCAGACGTCATTGCAAGCATGTCAACATTTCATGAAACATTAATGTAACACTGTCCAGCAATAAAGAAATGTGCATCAATATTAATTATAATAAAAAAATGTTGTTAAATGTATAACTCATGAATATGTTTGATTTAAAATTCTAAAGACAATATATATATATATATTTTTTTAAATCAGCCCCCATGACCCCACCCCCTCTGGCCCAGCCCCGAGGGGTCATATCAAAAATCCAACAGTGTTGTGCACTTCCCCATACATATATCCACTATGTCCCAAAGTTTCAAGTTCCTATTTCAAACGGTGTAGGAGGAGTTACAGGGTAAGACAGACAGACGTACGGACGTATGGACGTACGTACGGACGGCGAAGACAATCACAATATTCCCGCTTTTCTTCGAAAGCGCGGGAATAAAAATTTCGCAATCATTTTAATGTTCGAGAACAACCATCAGAAAACACGATTCGGAACTTGATTGCTCGTTTTGAGACAAGCCACAGACACGAGAGGATTTGAAAAACAACATTTCTGAGGAAATTGCAGCGATTGATCATGAAGTTTTGTCCTCTGTAACGGATCACGTTTGAGAAAGAGCAAGACTTTGCGAAGAAGCCAATGGGGGCCATTTGCAGGACATTTTTTCACAATTAATCTTAAAAAAACAAAAATTCCATGAATTAAAGTACAATTTGCAATTGATTTCATTAATTTTTATTTAAAAAGAGAAAAGTTATTAAAAAAAAACAAAAGAAAACCTTCAGTGACTTTTGGCCCACCCTGTGTAAATTTTGTTGATGTTGCAGTATTATAACTGCAACGTATCAACTTTTTGGAGGAGTTGATCAGGAAGTTCTCTGAATCTTTTGTTGTGAAAGGTACACCCCTTTCTCACAAGTACCTTTCCAAGCATTTTCAGCTTCTTTCAGAAGCTTTATGAGCCGTTTCATGCGAAAATCCTTATCCCTGGCACAAATGATGCACGTCCAGGCCACCGCGATGGACCTCGTTACTAAGGGTTTTCTGCACATGCACGCTGAGCAATCTGAGGCGGATTAAATCATTTTGAAAGTCATGTGTATTACTTAACCCCGTGCGTGGGGTAAGAGGAGATGTGATACATAAGAGAGCTCGAAAGTAGCTGCGTCGAGATGATCGACCATTCGAGTTTTCCTGCGAGGGATGAACTCTTTCACAACACACTTGAGACCTGAACACACTGCAGGTGAAGGTTTTTTCCCTGCAAGTTGGAATCTCATCCCCGTGACGGCGCACCAGGTACAAGCACGGATGTTCCTCCCACGGAGTGAGCGCCGTGAATGAGGAGATGCTGCTTATGGTTCGAGTTCAAGTGAATGAGGAGATGCCTTCTTCTCCGTTTCGTTTGAAGATTGGCCAATGAATGTGTGGTTGAATTGAGAGTTGCAGGTTCAAATTCCAACCTCTTCATCATTTCAAAATTATAAAATACTTCACTTGATTCAAGGAAATTATTCAGACTTTAATAACGATCAGGTTTGGTGAGTAGTTGAACACTTCTTTCTCCGACAGTGCTGCAGGTTCAAATCTTGATCTTTAACCCATCATTGGAAGATTATTTAATACAAGTAGAGAGTGGATTGAACACAAGGAGATGTAAACCTTGCAGGTTCGAATCCTGTCTTTTTACCTATCATAAGTATTTAGCACTGTCTTGATTATGAAATAATTTTAAGGTAAAATAAAGGGGATAAGAGTAGGTTCGAGATGGAGCTTTCAACCAGGCACAAATGTTCATGTAATCGCTGCAACTGCAACACCTGTGGTTTCATCCAAGCCAACCACTTCACTTCCCTTTGTGAATCTAAAAACACTCCCTTGAAGTCTCAGACCACTAACTGTATTTCCTCAATGCCATATTCGGTATCAGCTGCAATCTCCGCAACAAACTCTACCTCGGAGAGAGCAGACTCGATCATTTTAGTGAACTCCAAATTTACACAAATAACAGCACAGTTTTCCAAACGAGCTCTCAATAACACGTCACTTCAACCTTCCTCGCTATTCCACCCAACATACGATAATTTGTCATATTTCTCTGCACCAGGGCATCAGCAACACCTGTAAATATTTCAGACTTGACAAACCTGAACTCCTATTCACATACAATATCGTCATCCACAACTTGATGGAGTACTGCTCTCCCCTTTGGGCTGGTTCCCCTGCCCTGCATCTTGACGCCATGGAAACCAAGGCCTTTAAAAGATTATTGGAATCTCCCTGGATTAGCTGAGTCTGTGGGCCTTTCACTTCGCCGTCACAAACAGGTCATTGGTCTCTGTCTTATATCACCTCCTTTTTGGTCTTACACACTCTGCTCTTTCAGTGCTTTGTCTCCCTCCCCCTTTCTTTTGTATGCAATACAAGACTGCGGGGTAGCATCATTGGCCCAGTGCACTGATGCAATGCCCTGTGCTGGTTAAGGCAGGAATTTTGAATTTTTTCAGGGAGCTGGCGATGGCTTGCCTACTCTTTGCAAATGACACCATGTGATCTTTAATGTTCACCAACAAATGCTGGCATACGGGATGTCGTTTAACGTTCATCCAAGGGACGGCACACAAATTGATGAATCACCAGGATGACAGTTTATACCTGGGTCAGGATTCAACCCAGGCAGAGAGCATAGAGGTGAGTGTGCGTACATCTTGGTCATCCTGTCAACCCACCCATTCTGGTGAAACTCCCAAAATCCAGGATCACCTCCACTCATTTGTTCCTTTCCCCCCCTGTGGAACCAACTTTCACATTCTCTCCAATCTCATTTCACCCCCAGGTCTTCAAGATAGCTGTTCACCACCACCTCATATGATCCCCAATCCAAAACCATGATCTTTTCTACCCTCATTAACCCCACCAGTCCAAGCCTTCCTTCCAAATTTCCAGTTTCTCCCTCCTGAGAGTTTCCTTCTGCATCAATCTTGTCCAGCCCACACATCCTTTCCTACCCCCAATTACTCCCCACACCCATTGTTTGTCCAAATCTCCCTTTATTTTGTCCTTCAAATCCACTGTTCCTTTTGTCCTGTTATGTCCTGATCCATTGAGCGGGGTAGCTCTTCCACGATCCTCGACTCTGTACACAAAAAAATAATAATAATGCAAGGAATTAAAAAACATTTTAAAAATTCCACCCTCTGCCGTATCATTCTTCGTCTTTCAGACAGACAGGCAGAAACCTTTTCCATATTTGCAGATCATGATCGAAGTGAACACTTGAGGAGTACATCTTTCAACCGCAACAAATCCCACACACTCACCCTGTTTCTCCGAAAAGACCGTCTGGCAAACCCTCCCATCTACTTTCTAAAGGAACCACTTGAAGAGGTTAAGTCACTCAAATTTTTGAGTCTCACCATCAGCCATGATCTTGTTTTTGGGAGGACCAATATTTCCAAGATGGCCTCCAAAGGCAGCAGCCGACTGTGCATCCTTCATCGTGCAAGGTCTTTCCTTGACCAATCTGAACTCCTATCTACCTACAAGGCCTTCATTTACAGGTCAATGGAGGACTGCTCTCCCCTCTGGGATGGCTCCCCTGCCTCATATCTCACTCAGCTTGACCCTGTGGAAACCAAAACCATCAAGATTACTGGAATCTCTTGTGATGAAGATGAATCTGTGGGCCTATCACTTCACCATCGCAGATAGGTCGGTGGTCTCTCTGTCTTCTACCATGTCCTTTTTGATCTTGCACCCTCCATTGGCTGGCTGTCGCTGTCTCTCTCTCTCTCTCTCTCTCTCTCTCTCTCTCTCTCTCTCTCTCTCTCTCTCTCTCTCTCTCTCTCTCTCTCTCTCTCTCTCTCTCTCCCCAACCTCTCTCTCCCCCACCTCTCTCTCTCTCCCCAACCTCTCTCTCTCCCCAACCTCTCTCTCTCTCCCCAACCTCTCTCTCTCTCCCCAACCTCTCTCTCTCTCCCCAACCTCTCTCTCTCTCCCCAACCTCTCTCTCTCTCCCCAACTTCTCTCTCTCTCCCCAACCTCTCTCTCTCTCTCCCCAACCTCTCTCTCTCTCCCCAACCTCTCTCTCTCTCCCCAACCTCTCTCTCTCTCTCCCCAACCTCTCTCTCTCTCTCCCCAACCTCTCTCTCTCTCCCCAACCTCTCTCTCTCTCCCCAACCTCTCTCTCTCTCCCCAACCTCTCTCTCTCTCTCTCTCTCTCTCTCTCTCTCTCTCTCTCTCTCTCTCTCTCTCTCTCTCTCTCTCTCTCTCTCTCTCTCTCTCTCTCTCTCTCTCTCTCAGTTTCTGCAGGGCTCACATTGTCTGCCAGTAACCCTAATCTTATAAAATTTCCAAAATCAAGGCTCACATCCACTCAATTGGTCCTCTTTTCTCTCACCTGTGAATCCAACTTCCCGTCTGTTCAGTCCCATCCGTCCCTTCAGGGCTTCAAGACAACTGTTCACCACTACTTCAGATCATCCCCTATCCATACTCATGATCTCTTCCATTCCCAAGCACTCCCTTTCTTTCCAGATCAAGATGATTCCCCCCCCCCACCTCTTTTCGTTTATTTGTTCCTTTTTTGTTTCATCCCCACCTTCCCCTTCCTCTTCTTGCAGTGTCGCATTCAACTTATGAGCAGCTTTTTCACCCCATGCATCCTCCTCCTCTTCCCCTTGATCTATCTCTCTATCTCTCTCTACTCTCTACTCTGCTGTTGCCTGTTGGTGTTTCTCCCTTTCCATTTTGTTCCCTTCCACATAAGCCTCGACCATGTATGCAAAAAAAGTGAAAAGAGCTAAGGGGGTTGGAAGGGAGAGAACGTGGAGGGAGTGCAGTGTGGGCAAGAGGGAGGGTGAAGTGGAAGCAAGATGATGGAGAATGGGGGAAAGGGGAAATTTTGGGGGGCCCAGGAGAATAAGACCCTTTCATTATTAAGGTATCGATGCACCTATTAAAACAAGGAAAAAATGTAATAAAAAGAGGCAACCCGATCTCAAATCGATGTGTTATTATTTGTCTGGCACAAAAGGGCAAAGCAACAATGCAGACAAATTAGAAGAATCAGAAAGCAAACGCGAAACATATCGTAACACGAGGCCGGCAAGTTAAGCCTGAAAAATTATTCATTTTTTTTTTTTGGTGCCTTTTTCTCTGTTAAATGACAACATACAAGCAGAAAACTATCGACGTAAGTAAGAAGGCGGCGGCATACAAATGCCGTCTGTTAACTGCAATATTTATACGTGCTAACTACAATCACTAAAACAGCACAGAAACCAATCAGAAACCTTTAAAGATCAATTCCATTCAGGTTCCACAAGGTTTCAATTTTCAAGTTCATTCAACACACCCAAACTCGTTTTCCCGAAAAGTATGATAATTAACCGCTGGGAACAACTTTTGTCGTTCCTCCTTCATGTACACATTTTCACATATCAGCGGATGAACATAGAGTGAAAAAGGGAAGTTATGCTCACCCTGAATTTGTCTGGAAATCCAGGAAGTCGATGTTTGATATTTTTGCTCCACCAAAGGGACACCGGCGTGTGTCGGTGATGGACTTCGAGATCTCCACTGTACAGCGGAAAAGAATGCGACCTGTGGAAAGCTGCATTATTGGCCTATGGGTAGGCACCTTTTTCTCCCGTGTGTCACAGAAAATGTTTCTGAAGAATTTCGTCGATGTTAATCACAGGAGGCAGATGTTCTCAAAAGAAACGCAGTCACGTCTGTCGTAATACAACACAATCGTTGCTCTGGTTTATGTATGATAAATTATGAACGGTTATAGCAATATCATCCGAGGCTGTTTGCTATACCAGACTTCTGCATGTTCAGTGGCAGACTTCCTGTACATGTGTTGCAACAGGTGACTTTGCCTCAAGCCTTCCCTCAAACTTTTGATGCATCCTAACAGATTGTAAACTTACGACAACAAACATCATGCTAACTATTGTATTTTTCACTTTTACTCAAACACAATTGCTATTTTTTTTCCCCCTGGACATCAAGAAATGGCTAAAGTCTGAGTTCTAAGGCAGCATGACAGGAGGATGAAATTAACAGAATAGGGACAATATGGTGGGTACACGATACAAAGGAAAATAACGAAGCACGAGAGTTCCAGAAGTGATTGCTGCACAGGCATGACGGGAGAGAAAGTTCAGGCAAGTCCAGAAATTGACCCATTCGTCTTCTTTGGTTGTGATGAAATTAATGATTTTCAAAATAAAATCAAGCAAAAACCACAGAGAATGAACATTAAAAAATGTATTTTTATTGGGACTATCAGGATAGCCTCGAGGTATCCACACTCGCTCCCATCTGAGCTGTCTACCTGGGCATCGATGTGTGCGCAATGTCCCTCAGGTGGACGTTAAACCGAACGTCCCGTCTGCTGGCATTGGTTGGTGGACGTTAAAGATCCCACTGTGTCCTTCATGAAAAGTAGGCACCATGGACAAATTCCAGCACACTCGGTCGAGTATCCTGTGGAGTGGCAACCCGTCCAGGATAGTAACCCTCGCTAAGAAGCTGCTCTGGCAGCACCAACGCTATTATAGAGCATGGTACGTGATAATGACGATGATATTTTGAAACGTCAGGGCCAAGAAGAAAGCTGAAGCGATTGTTCCGGTGGAAATTGTACCCGTTATGCTTTAGTCTTCACCACATCGAGCGGGAAAGCAAAGCCCGTTAAGTCTCCCCCACGTGAGCCCACATCAAAGGAAACTCATCCTGGTACTTGCAAGAGAATACTCGCACAAAACTGCAACATTCCGAGCCAAGAGAAGAACAGGCCTTGCAGCTGATAAGGTCAGACAACATGTAACAGATTTGTATCTCAAAGACTGTGTCTGTCAGGAGAAAGAAAAAAAAAAAATAGACGACAAGCTGGTTCAATAAAATGACAAAAAAGCAGGATTTGTCAATTCCAGAATTGGACAAGAGACTTGTACAAAATTAACTTGTAATGATGATGAAATGAAAGTACAACTATTACCCTCAAACAGGTGTTCCTTTTGGGTTAATCCCACGCAGGTTTGTGCTGTCCCGTCACAGATTCCCCAAAGTGGCGTATTTGGTCCCACCTGTCACGCCGCAATAGCCTGAAAGTGAAATTGAATGCATCATCCATGTGGATGCCACAAGTTCCAGCAACAGGTAGCTCTGCGCTGATTGGTGGATAACTCACAATGATAATAATCAAACCCCCCAAGATATGCTCTTCCACGATAGATATATATATATATATATATATATATATATATATATATATATATATATATATATATATATATATATATATATATATATATATATATTTCCAGTGTTATACATGAACACGAAAAGATCGAACGCATCACAATGAGGCGGACTCAACCAAATTTAATTTGAGATCAAGTTCATGGCTCCCCCAAAAGAGTACAATCATTAAAAACCTGCTCTCTATGATGTGTGACACCATGTTCAATACAGTATGTCAGGGCCAAGACAGTCATCTAGAAACGATTTGGGTTGTAGCTGTCAAGCAATCTGAAAGGCTATCTCTGGATTCATATTAAAAAAAAAACGGCACAGTGTGATGGCGTGAACCCGACTCACCACAACCTTACTACCATTACATCCACACATTCCTTGCCCTCTTTCTCCGCTATCTTTTCAATTACCAGACATACCAGTGGAGACTAGAGCGAAAAGGGGAGGAAAATGAAATAAATCTACTTGTGTACAGACTACAAAATAGAATAACAAATAAGTTACATACTTATATTACCATGTAACAACCATTTTGGCGAGGAGTTTCTACCGATATTAGCTTGGTTACCTCCTACCTTATTAATGATGTATGAAGCAAGATAGTAGCATTAGCTGTTGCGTGTCCACAGACAAATCCTGACAAGAACTGAAGTTAACGAAGCAAAACCTCAAGGATGGTAATCAGTCGTTTACATTACCCACGTCGTTTACAGAACAGCACTTCATTTATCGAAGCTATAAGCGTGACTTGCCAAGGCAGAATGAGATGAAGTAACAACAAACAACAGAATCAGTTTGTGGACATCTACATTTCTTTAGAAGGAATGGAATGGTGGAGCTGGAGGTGATGATGTGCATTTCAAGGGACTTCAACGTGCATGTAGGATCAGGAGAACCGGGTGAAGAGGAATGCGTTGGTGAAAGAGGAATAGAGACAGTCGAGAGCTCGTGGAAAGGGATAGGATGGCAAAAGCTGGTTCATTCTTTCAGACAGCCACAAAATGATTTATAGTGGTGGACAGCCTAGAACAGAACTGGATTTGTTGGTAATGAGGAAGTGATAGTTGTGGAGGGTCAAGGATTGTAAGGCAGTGGTGGGACAGCATGTTACCACACAGCACAAGCGATGGAATTTGTTATACGCATGGAAAAAAAAATCTCCTGAGGGTAGTTAAGAGCAGGGGTTGGAAGATGACAAGGTGGGGGAAGTGAAGGAACATCATCATCAGAGAGTACAAGGAGAGGATGAGGGCTCGGTTTGAGGAACTTAGCAAAAAAGCTGAAGGTTTGAAGGAGTGGAAGAAGTACGGAGGGACTTCGGCGCATTGCAGACGTTTTGTGTAGAAGAACATCAGGAAAAGGTGCATTGTTGAGGGACAGAAACCTGGTATGGTGGATGTAGGAAGCAGTGAAGACAAGAAGGTTTGGAAGACGATGGAGAATATCAAGGATAAAGGGGAACAACCAGATGCAGGGCTTCTGTACATGTTTTGACAAAAGAAGAAAGCAGCAAGGAGATAAGGTGAGGAATGATATAGAGGTGGAAGTGTACAAGTTGTAAGAGGATGGTGAGAAGAAGATGATCTATAAATTATCTCATGAAAGCAATGTGGATGGATAGTTAGGACATGAAAGCGGGGGGGGTCGGTGATTAAGGATTTTGATGGGAGGCTACTGACAGAGA
This sequence comes from Eptatretus burgeri, assembly GCF_056783735.1. Lineage (NCBI taxonomy): Eukaryota > Metazoa > Chordata > Myxini > Myxiniformes > Myxinidae > Eptatretus > Eptatretus burgeri. Next base: position 29,398,461 of record NC_140969.1, on the reverse strand, counting down.
GGAGGGCAGTATTGAAGGTATGAGAAGGATATTTCAAAGAGCTGTTGAACCGGAGAGGAACAGCAAGCTGGAGCTTCAGGGAAGTACAGAGTCATTACACTCCTAAGTCATGTCATGAAGGTACTGGAAAGGATTCTGGATGGGAGGATAAGGAAGTGTCATCATCTAGGATGGGAGGATAAGGAAGAATGTCATCGAGAAGAGCATCATCATGGAGATCGGGAAAGAGCAATAGGGGTTCGGAAAGGGTCGGGGGACGACGGATAGGATGGTCACGCTGAGAAAGCTCATGGAGAAGAGGTTGGAGGTACAGGGTGAAATGGCATTGGGATTTGTGGACCAAGAGAAGGCCTAGGATGCTGTCATGAAAGATAGTGATGGTGATGCTGAAATAGATGGAAGTGCCGGAAGTAGAAGTTAGGTTGGTGGAAGGGATGTACAAGGGAGCAAAGGGAAGCATTTTGGTTGGTCCTGGGATGTCAGTGGAGTTCAGTGTGAATAGCGAGTTGACGAACGGAAGCTCTCTCAGCCCACTCATGTTTATCATGGTGATGGAGCACATGGTGATGGAAACAGGAGGGTAAATATGAAAGGTATTTTGGGGAGGATGTTGTATGTGGACGATCTGGCTGTTGTGGCGCAGAGTGGGCAGGAGATGGATGAAGTACTGGCGGAGTGGAAGTAGGCATTTCGGAAGAATGGACGAAAGATACAATTTGAACTCCAGGATAGGTACAAAAGGGTGTGCACGGTGAGTGGTGGTGGGGATATAAATAGACCTGTCCTGTGTCTGCACCTGAGAGAGTGAGAGTGAGAGAGAGGGGGGTTTCTATATTTTTCCAATATTTCCAATATTTTTGGCCACGACTGTAGGTGAAGCTTTGCACCTCGCCTCAAGTATGTGTCTAATTTAATTGCAAAAGCTTACGTCAATTCTGCTAAAAACTATACACGCATGTGCGCACACAATTGAACAAAGTCCTTCAAAAGAAGTTACGATCATTTCAAAGAAATTTGTTTTTGCCTGGATTTTATCAAAAGAACTGGTGTAAAAGACTATTCCTCTTAACAAGAGCACAGTTTCCGGCACATCAAACCACTTCCTGAGCATAACTTCCATTGGGCATTTCGCGCCATGCACCACAGAGCTCTTCGATTGCCACCGTGCAAAAACAAAAACCCCCAAAAATTCCAAGATTAATGAGCACGTGTTTTGATAAAGAATTGCTCTGTTAGCAGTACTGATTGAAGTTTGTATCACAGGAAACTGGTTTGGTACTGTATGGTCATGGTCACAATATCAATATTTAGGTGCATTTTGAAAATGAAAACGTTTAACAGCCATGAATTTGGCTCTACAATATATGAATGAAACAGCAGTGTTATGTTATCAGCAGATGACATTGGGGGTGAGGGGGTAAGGATCGCTTATTACCTCCACCACCGAAGGTGGACGGAGGTTATATATTCACCCCTGTTTTTTTTTTTATCTGCGAGTACGATATCTCAAAAAGGTGTGGATGGATTTGGACGAAATTTGGTGGACAGGTTGGGTGTGTGATGAGGACGAATTGATTAGATTTTGGTGAAGATCTGGATTCGAGAATTTTTATAGTAATTCTTCACCATTGAGAAATCAGGCCAAAAACCATCTCCAGCATGATATCTCAAAACTTTTTGACGGATTTGGAGGAAACTTGGCAGAAGAGTTGGGAAGATGAAAGAACAGGCTGATTCGATTTTGGTTAAGGTCCAGATGCAGATCTAGCCTATCAGTGGGATACAAAAGGTAAAGTGTTCAGCCTGGCGTATATATCTGCCCTACCGAGTGCCGTTCCAGTTGAAGTTTGCATTGTTCAATTCTGAAGTACAAGATTCATGGAGTTCTGGGACATCTCAATCTCCATTCCAGTTTTGCTCTCTACCCCAAGACCCCATATCCTCCATTCTCTTTTTAACCCACTTCCACCTCACCCCATGCTTGCATACGTACCCCTTAATGTCAAAATATTCCATCAAAGATTTAAAACAGATGAACACTAACCGTTTGCCATACACTCCGCACACTCCATAACAGATTCATTCGCTCCGATTTGCAATCCTTACTTTATCTTACAATGAAGAACGTGATGTCGTTTGAGATTTGACTTCAAGGTAAAAGACCTTCCGCAGAGCTTACACTCAAAAGGCTTTTCCCCTGTGTGACAGCGCATGTGAACAGAAAGTGCTGATGGGCAGCGCACGCGTTTCCCGCAAATGAAACACAAATTTAGGGTTTTCGGAACATGCATCTTATGTTCAGCCAGAGTAGACTTTGTTGGGAACACCCTGCTGCGCTGCCTCACGTGAAAACGTTTTTCACCAAAATGGCATTTACAGTGCACGGCCAACTGAGATTTGGTGCGAAAGCTTTTCCCGCAATCCCTGCAAGTGAACATCTTTCCGCTCATGTGGCGCTTCTCGTGTGCCGCAAGGTTCGAAGAACTGCTGAAGGCTCTTCCGCAGTACTTGCAAGGGTAAGGCTTCTCTCCCGTATGACTCCTCATGTGTATTATCAAGGAAGAGCGAGACGCAAATCCCTTGCCGCACTGCGTGCATAATAAGGGCCAGTTGCGTGTGTCCTGAAAGACCAACTGATCATCCTTTCTAGGTCTTCCTATGGGTCGCTTGCCTTGCTGTCTTAAATACCCATGTGCCATGGGAGTGGATTCAGAGGGAACCAATGGAAGTTCCTCAAAACCGTTACCAAGATGAGGGTCCAGCTCATTGCCCATCCTGGCCATCGCCGTCAAACTTGAGGACTCCACATCCAAATGACAAACAGCTTGCTGGCCATTTCCTTGTCCAGAAAACGCATCTCCTACGTGGCAACAAAGGAAATAACCAGTATCAGTTAAATTTACTCACATGGGCAAAAAATAATTTGTATTAGTTTCTTCCAGCAAAAATTACATCGTGCAAAAAACAACTGAAAGAAATGCATGGATGATCGCAACGGTCATACATGGTGGTTCCCTGAACTTCAGGGATAAGCTGCAATCAAAACTCAGCACATTGGGCATGAACCCTTGCAAGTCTTGTTAGTGGTCCAACTTTTTTGTAGATACTAGACGACCCGTGAACCCATTGGGTTCCCGTTGTGACAGCGGTTGATAAAAAAAAACATTTAAAAAAAAACCAAGATAGCTCCAGCAAACTATACCATTGAGGTTGTTTGCATTGATCAAATTATCCCGAAGAGTACTTGACTGAATCGGGAATTGATTTTTAAAATAATTTTTTTCGTTGTCTGATTTTAACGAAACGATACTGCACACCGCAGGAGAATGGTGAGTAAGGAGGCCATAAAATTTTTGCGCTATCGTGTACCGTTTTGGCTGTATTTCAGGAGCATGCATACATACATACATACATTCAAGATGAGAGTTTCAGTAATATATAGATTACAGGGATAGCAATACAGCACAGAATTTTAACAATGACTGATACAAAACGCTCCTGTACATTGGTACAAAAAAAATTCCAAAGTTCATCATCTGTATGAAGATACCGTAAGTAGCCTTACTTGACACTTGGTGCACAGAACTGCCGAACCCGAGGATAGCACGCTGGCTTAGTTCATTGGTTACGCCACCCAAGGCCTCTCCAAAAGCAGAAGCAGCAAGTTCCGGATCTACATCCCATGACAGGCAAATGTGTGTGAAACATTATCGATGAAACATGAGCGATGAAAGATTATTCAAAAGGATGCAAAGCTCTACGAAAGTTAAGTGACTAAATAAAAGAGGCTCAGCATGTTTATTGAAAATTAATAATTCGTTCAACATGCTTGGTACAACAGATCAAGGTCAGGTCAGGTATGGGAGCATGCGCCAGAGCAGCGGGTTGCTGGGTCCACTTTCCACCACACATGGCGCTCCAGGGGTCTCCGTCTGGCTACCCCCCAGACAGATGCCTTGCCCACCCCCATCAACTTGAGATGCTGATCAATCTTCTGCAACCACGAGGCATGTGGTCGGCCCATTGGTCTTCTCCACTCACGAGGCTCCCTCGCTAATATAATCTGGTGAACAGGATCAGCGTCATGAAAACGAGCCACATGTCCATACAGCCAAAGCTGATGCTCACAGACAATGCAGGTAACAAATTTAATTTGAGTCTCTCTCAGCAACCGCTCATTGGACACAAAAGTCCGACCAGCGATAGCCAAGGATTCTCCGAAGAGACCTGGTACCAAAAGGAATTAAGTCGCCATCTCAGATCCCAAAGGAATCTCAGATCAGACCCAAGGTCAGAGGCCAAGTCTCACATCCGTTGAGCAAGACTGGAAGCACTAAGGACATGAAGACTCGGACTTTCGTCCTCATTCACAGGTACCAACAGCACCATACCGCATGATCCATGACTCCCCAGGCCAGACCCAGATGTCTATTGACCTCTGGCTCAGAGCCAGCAGAGACATGAATATCCCTGCCAAGGTAAGTGAATCTCTCCGTGACTTCAACATCCCTACCACAAACAGGTACAGACAAGATAGCAGCATCCAAGATGTCACTGAAAGCCTGGATCTTAGTTTTGACCCAGGAAACCTGTAATCCCAGTGGCTCAGACTCTTCATTCAGCACCTTGAGAGCCCCCTCACAGATTCTTCGCACAAAGGCC
>NC_140969.1:29346299-29383799 GCF_056783735.1 Eptatretus burgeri | reverse complement strand
CGACACGTCCTATCAAGCTGGACCGACACGTCCTATCAAGCTGGACCGACACGTCCTATCAAGCTGGACCGACACGTCCTATCAAGCTGGACCGACACGTCCTATCAAGCTGGACCGACACGTCCAGACCGACACGGACCGACCACATATCGTGTGTAAAACTTATCCCCATCGCATGCGAACGTGTGTCATACGCCGAGTATGTCGTAAAATTTTGAACATGTTCAAAATTTCTTGACGTACTCTACTTACTACGACTTATGATAGCGTATTTAGCGTTCTACTCGCGCATACCAAACTTACCCATACCGTATTCGACGTGCCCCAACGTTTTAGACACACTTTTTGTTACGTTGGCATACGCTGGCAAGATCGCCAAGGTGTGACCGCGATTTTGACCCTTCCATTTCTACGGCAGTTATGATTTGAATCGTTGTGCGTCAGCCTTTTAATAGGCTACGTCACGACATCGTCGGCGATGCGTGCAACGCGCTATGCCTGAGTTAGACTATCGTTGGGCATCGGTTGTGTAGGCCGACAACAGGTTCAGCATTCGTTGGTATAAGTTATCTATAACACAACGAAACGTTCTGTGTTGTTACCAATGCGTTATACATAAGACCAAGTCGCTATGAATACGTCCGAATCTTTAAAAAAAAACATCAAAAGTTCAACGCAAGCCAGCGTTTTACATAAATTTTAACACGTTGCCATCGCTGGCTAAAACGTCAAGGTGTGATCGGGCCTTAACATTCAATTGAAATTAAGTTGTTACTCAAACATAAACCGATGTTTGTAGAGACAGACAGACAAAATGAACCAAATGCTTAACCTAGATTTTCGTTTCATGTGCACAGGGAAATGAATGGCAAATGTTTGCGTCAAACCAATTAGCAATTCATCGCTTGCATCTCTTGGCAACAGCATTGTGTGGTGCACTTGGCTGTATGGGAAGCGCTGTGCCGAGCTTATTTCTCTCTCAGTTATCGACTTATTGAGTGCCAACTCGGCTCACAGTGTATCCGTACGGAGAGTGCGTATTAAGTGTAGGCAGCGTTTGCCGAGTAGAGTGATAGCCATGTGACGCTCTAAAGAGCGGTGAGACCTGGCAAATTTTTTGCCAACGTTACCGAGCCGGATCCGAACCAAGTTTTTGCTACCGAGTTACATGTCGATTTGCAACTCGAGGTACAGACATTTATGTTATGTTTAATCGTGATGCTTACCAGGTTCGAGTTGATTTGAGTCAGGAAACCAGTCTTCACCTTGGTAATTCTCATCAATGACATTGTTTGATGGCTCCTGCACAGAGACTGATGATGGAACGTAACGCCGTTCTTCAAGTTGAACCTTCTCGTTTTCTGGAAAGATAACATGTTGATGAAATAACCAGGGTTTGCTTTTCCACCTTGTGTTATCTAGTTACGAGTCATTAGTTCCGTCAAGTCGTGGCCGACTTCTGGTGACATTCATGATCAGATTTCTCCAAACATCCCCATCCTGCACTGCTCCCCAAAGCTCTGGCAGAGACGCTTGGTTGCAGCTTTTACCCCAAACAACCAGGGCATACAAGGTCTACCTCTTCTTTGTGAAGAAGAGGCAGACCTTGTGTCCTTTCTTTTCCCCCCATATTATTTTTCTTCTTCCTGGTCAGCACATACCGCAAGTGCATACATAAGGCTTTAATGAAGATGTTATAAAGACATTTGATTAAAAAAAATAAAAAAGATGAATGGTAAACGGTTCAGCCAAAGAATCTTGATAGCTGAACCTAAAAAAGAAAGAAATGTAGACCAATGAATTTAAAGCAAAATCTCTTGGCTTCACATTTTATGGCATTGCGTAAAAGTCATAACACTTGGACTGTTAAGTGATGCGTGGTGGTTGCGCTCAAACAAAACAACATAATCATATGTTACGTAAGGCCTAGTGTTGGCTAAGCGGTTAAGGTGGCTGGCTGGCTTAAGATCTTTAGGTCTTGAGTTCAAGCCCCTGTCAACATTGAATTAAAGCCAGGCGGGTTGACTCAGCCTGCCATCCTTCGGAGGTGGGTGAAATGAGTACTAGCGTGCTGGTAACAGAAGGCATTGCATCAGCGGCACAACTGTGCCCCCAGAAAATGATGCAGCCAAGCAACCACAGGCTGCATACAAATAAATAAATAATCCCTCTTTGTCCACCCCCTGTGTTCTCCCCAAGTCCTCATTGTTCCTCACATCCCTCATCTTCAAAGTCTCTTTCTATTTTATTCCCCAATCCCGCTGTTGTGCGTTTCCCCCTCTCCTTCTGCTATTCCTTTTGCTCTGTTGTGTCCGTTGTGTGTTCTAGCTCTTCCACGAGTCTCAACTCTGCATATAAAAAAATTTCAGAGCAAACCAATTGAATGCATCCAGGACAAAGTCAATGAAGAACAACTATGCTGTTATCCGCAAGCACGAACATGGTGTGATTTTTTTTCCCTTCTCATCACTTGCAGAGAAATTCCATTTCACATGCCGAGCTAATTTTTTATTCCAATTCTGAACTGGACATATGGTTAATAGAATTCATCAAAGCATAAAGGCCACAAGAGGACCGACACAGCGAATCAAGAGGGGAAAAAATGAATACAAGTGGAAAGCTTCACAAGAACCAAACCGAAACGAGAGCATCAGCAGGGAGCCGATTTGACAGGACGATGCTTGGCGGAATACGAGTGGCTTCCCGTCGAGCATGCTGACAATGCACAGCACACATGGTACCATTCCGAGACCAAACGCGACAATATATCCACTATCCAGTCAAGGCTCAAGCTAGACCATGCTCCATTTTGTTAAGCACCATTTTCATCTGCTGTTTCTTTCTTTCCAAATGAGGATTTCATATCTACAATGCCTACAGAAAGTCTACACCCCCTTTCAAATTTTTCACCTTTTGATGCCTCATAGCCTGGTATGGAATTAAATCAGATTTTTTTTTTCACCATCATTTACACATCGTAACCCAAAACTTACAAGTGAAAAACAAATTCTACAAATTTCACAAAATTAATTTAAAATACAAAACAAGAATATCTTGGAGGGATATGTGATCGACCCCCCCCCCCTTAAAATAGCAATTGCAAATTAGCTCAGGTGGAATAAATCACCTTCATAATCAAACACCAAGTTAATTGGCCTCCATCTGTGTTAAAATGTGGTGATTATGATTATTTCAGGATAAAATCAGCTGTTCCAATAGTTTCCTCTGCTGGGTACTGCATATCACAGCAAAGACAACCATGAGCTCCAAGGAGCTTTTAAAGGACCTCTGGGATAAAGTTGTGGAAAGGCACAGAACAGGGGATGGGCATAAAAATATCAAAGGCCTTGAATATCCCTTGGAGCAGTCAAGACAATCATTAAGAAGTGGAAGGCATATGGTACCACCAAGACCCTGCCTAGATCAGGCCATCCCTCCAAAACTGGATGACCAAGCAAGGAGACTGATCAGAAAGGCCACCAAGAGACCAATGCAAACTTTGAAAGAGCTACATGCCTTTATGGCAAAGACTGGTCACTGTGTGCATGTGACAACAATATCCCAAGCAATACACAAGTCTAGCCTGTGCAGTCGGGTGGCAAGAAGGAAGCCATTACTCAAAAAAGGCGACCTTGAATCCCGTTTGAGGAATGCAAAAAAAACACTCTAGAGCTTCTGAAGACATGTGGCAAAAAGTTTTGTGGGCTGATGAAACCAAGATGGAACTTTTGGCCAAAATGCAAAAACGTTACGTTTGGCGCAAACCCAACAGGGCACATCACCCAAAGAAGCTGGACTTTTTGGTTTCAGACCAGGTCACTCTACCCTGGATATGCTGCTTCTGCTCTCCCAACAATGGATGGAGATCCTCAATGCCAGACATGAAATCACAGCCATATCCTTAGACATATCGTGTACTTTTGACACGGTCTGGCACCCTGCCCTGCTCACCAAACTCTCTTCCGATGGTATCCAAGGCCATCTCCACTCACGGCTCACACTTCCTCTCCTGTCGCAGCCAATGTGTGGCCCGAAATGGAGTTCTTTCATCCCCTCATCCTGTCCAGGCTAGAGTTCCCCAAGGCAGCGTTCTGGGCCCTGTTCTTTTTCTGGTTTTCATAAATGATCTCTCAGAATCCTTGGAAAATCTTCTTTATCTCTTTGCTGATGACTCCACCCTCTGTCATACCATCTGTCATCCCTCAGACTGACGAGCAGCAGCTTCTTCACTCTGCAGATCTGGGTGAAATCACAAACTGGTCCAACACATGGAACATGTCTTTCAATCCAGACAAATCTCACACTCTCACTTTGTCTCTCCAAAAGGTCCGTTGAGAAACCCCCCCCCCCCCCCCATCTACTTTCTCAACAATCCTCTGGAAGAAGTCCTTTCATTCAAGCTTCTGGGACTCACGATCTGCCATAATCTTTCCTGGGAAAGCCACATTTCTAACCTGGCCTCCAAAGCCAGTCGCCGACTCGGAATCCTCCATCGTGCAAAGTCCATCCTCAGCCCACCTGAGCTCCTGACCATATACAAAGCTTTCGTCCACAGCCTGATGGAGTACTGCTCTCCCCTCTGGGCTGGTGCTCCCACCTCTCACCTCTCTCAGCTTCACGCTGTAGAAACCAAGGCAGTTAGGATCATTGGTATCTCCCGCGATGAGGCTGTCTTTGGGCCTCTCACTCTCTCACCACAGGCAGGTCAGTGGTCTTTCTGTCTTCTACAGTCTCCTTTCCGGTCTCGCCCCCCCCTGCTCTGTCTGCAACATGTCCCCACCATATTTCCGCAGGGCGCTCAAGGTCCGCCAACAACCCCCTTCTGGTAAAACTACCAAAATTACGAATCACTGTTCATCTTCACGCTTTCATTCCTCTTTTTCCCACCTTTGGAAAAAACTCCCTCACTCTCTTCAATTCCATTCTTTCCTCAAGGCCTTCAAAACAGCTGTTCACCACCACCTCTTACCTTCCCCCATCTAAAACCTCGATCTCTTCTCCCCCCGTTAATCCATCCCAAACCCACCTCCCTCAAATTCCCTGCTTTCCTTCCTGAAAGTCCCTGTAGTGTACATCTTGTATACCACGTGTTCCCCACCCCATCCCTCTTCCTTTCACAGATCTCCTAATGTCTCCGTTCCCCACTGTTTTGTTCTCTCCTCTCCCACCCCTCGTCTCATCCCCCCCCCTTGCTGTGCCTTGTGTGTTAGCTCTCATACGAGTCTCGACAATGTATACAAAAAAATAAAATAAAAGAACACCATCCCTACTGTGAAGCATGGTGGTGGCAGCATCATGTTATAGGGATGTTTTTCATCAGCAGGAACTGGGGCACTTGGTGGGATAGAAGGGACAATGGATGGATCAAAATACAGAAAAATCCTCAAGGAAAACCTGCTGCCCTCTGCAAGAAAGCTGTAATTGGGACGGAAGTTCACCTTTTAGCATGACGACCTGAAACACACAGCCAAAGCTACACTGCAGTGGCTCAGGAACAAAAAGATAAATGTTCTTGAGTGGCCCAGTCAGAGCCCCGACCAAAATCCAATCAAAGATCTGCGGCATGACTTGAAGACTGAGCTGTCCATCAATGATCCCCACGCAACTTGACTGAGCTTGAACAGTTTAGGACAGAAGAATGGGCAAATATTGCCCAATCAAGGTGTGCAAAGTTGGTACAGACCTACCCAATAGACTCACAGGTGTAATTGCTGTCAAAGGTGCTTCCACCAAGTATTAACTTAAATTAAGTATCAAGTATCACTTATCCAACCAAGATATTCTAGTTTTGTATTTTTAATAAATATTGTGAAATTTGTAGAATTTGTTTTTCACTTGGAAGTTGTGGGTTACGATGTGTAAATAAAGGTGGAAAAAGTCTGATTTCATGCAATTTAATTCCAGGCTATAAGGCAACAAAAGGTGAACATTTATAAAGGGGGGTGTAGACTTTCTATATGTACTGTACGTTTTGCCATTTTTGTTTGGCAAAAATAAATTTGAATCTGGCCAAGCATTTTCAGACCATATTAACAAAATTGCTAACAGATTTTGGTCGAGAGAGGGGAGGAGTAGGGGTTAGATAACATTGGTTTCCGAGGCGAATTTAGTGGATAATAAAACGAGAAAAACATTTAAACACAACAAACTACAGCCAAGACTGCCAGGGTGGTCCTTCGCTCCACCCCAACCAACATTACTTTTCAAAGGTACAGTATAATTATTAATACAAACAAACAGGAAGATCCGTTTAGTGTCCATTTGCCCTTTTTTCTTGCTAAATCAGTTGTGATATTTATTATTCTCGAAAGAGCATTTAATATGTTGCATGCTTAATCATTGTAAAGATTTTAACATGCCTCACCAGTCTCTGCCGTTCTTCCCAGTTCAGGATTCCAGGTGCAAACATTCACAATTTTTACGTCCATTGAAGAAACGGTTTCTTCAGATCCCATTACAGCAGCTTCATTGTGGCTCTGCTCAGCACCTAAAGATCTGAGCTTGTGGGCATAGTGGGAATATTCCAGACTCAAGCTCTCCAACAAAGATCCAAGCACCGAAATCAAAGTAGGTAATCCAACTGGTGCAGGAGAAGGATCCAAACGGAGTTGCTGGTAACGCGACTCCACAAAGCGGCGCAACTCAGCGTACAAGACAAAGGGCAGCTTCTCTCTGGCAATCGAGTATAGCTCAGCTCTCACTGTAGTGGGCTCTGTGCAGTCAAGGAGTGCCTGTTGGCTCTTGATACTCAACTCGTTCACTACAGCCCAAGAAGTTTCTGAACTCAGACCCTGGGCCTGCAGCCAGGCCAGAAAGTCTGACGAGACGGCGAGGCCTCGAACCCCCTCCATAATCTGTACGAGGCAGAACAACGACAAACTAACTGGCAGAACACTATTATTTATACCTATCTTACATGGCAGGAGAATGTCTGATCATCAACAATGAAGAAAACAGTAAAACGTGCATCCCAACAAAAATAATTTACATGCACGTCGGATCGTAAACAACCTTTCGAACAACAAAACAACCATCCATTTGCAGCTTTGTGTGAATGTTATAATAACCATGCGGTCACAAGACCAGAAATCTTTTTGTCATCCTACCTCTAGTCGTGTGTAGATGATACAAATGCCATGGTATCAGTGAATATTTGAAATCAGTGTGGTTTGGGTCAGAAACATGGCTAGACGAAAAGGAGATGAAGCCCCCCACCCCTTCCACCCCCAACCCATCTCTCCACCACAATCAGCCTTCTTTTAATGAAGTGAGAAAATTAATGAAGGTGTAATGCACATAAAAGTCACAGGTATCTGCAAAGCATCGTTATCATATCTCGTATTGTCTTAACTTGACATTCCCACCTGAAAACTTAACTCATGATGCTGGAATCCCAGGTTCAAATCCATATTCAGGTTGGCATGTCTTGTTGGCCCATCACTTCCTAATTTCATTTATTTCCGAGAAAATTCACAAACTATACCCGAGACCCTGCATGAGCCTTTCAGCAAAGGTTTACCCACTCATTTTACACAAAATCTTCAACTAAAAACCCCCAAAAAGCAACCGAGATATTCAAAAGCGTCATGAGGTAACACAGTCCAGTAAAACGGCGTATGGTTGCTCCACCAAGTGCCATTCTAGTTATTAAATAAATCTTAATATCCCAATGGACCTTCAATGAAACTGGGTGACTTCATCTCATTTCAATTTGGAAGCACTAACCGTGCCGGCCCGTCGCTTCGCTGATGGTTTTAACTCTATTCAGGCTGCGCTTTTTCGAAGTATGTCTAGGCCACAGGAGGGGAGGGGGGCAGTCATCCCCCCCCCACCTTAGACGTGGAAAGTCTGATTGACACTAAATTTGGTGTGTAGATATAAAATCTTCTTAATATGCCCATGTCATTCAATTAGCGATAAAATGTTGGATGTTTTTTTTAAATTATCAAATTATTAATTAAGCAAGTATGCTAATTGTATGCATATTCTCAAGTTTTTCACAAGATGTGCAGGACTTCAACAAAAACAAAAAAATAAATGTCATGGAAGTCATTTGGAAATTTGTGGGGATTACAGAGAAATGCCTGGGTGTTGGCTTAATGGTTAGGGTGGAAGGCTTGGGATCCTATCTATGATCCTGAGTTCAAACCGCACTCGGCAGTTGAATTAATACCAGGTGGGGTTGACTGCCTGTCATCCTTCCGAGGTCGGCAAAATGAGTGCTAGCATGCTGGTATCCCGTGTCGGAGTGGCGACCCGTGCAGGATTGTGCCCAATCGCCAAGAAGACTGCTTAGGCAGCACCAACGCTCTGCACAGAGTATGATCCCAATGGATGGATGGATGGATGGATGGATGGATGGATGACAGAGAAATCGCAAAATTTCTACAGGGGGTTATTTTGACCCTCCCCCAACCTGAATATGGTTAATCAAGACAGCATGTTGCACTTCACAACCATATTGCACGTCTAACTGTATCAATGAGGATGTAAAATGAAGTGAAAAACACACACACACACACACACACACACACACACACACACACACACACACACACACACACACACACACACGGACCTTTTATAACGCGTGGTTGTGGTTGTTGTCACTTGTGTGCTCGTGCCGTGCACTTTCGACATTTTTGTATCACTTCGAAGAAGTATTGAAACAGTATATATAATTATGTGTGCTCCTTCCATGTCCATAACACGATATTCTAAAGGGTTTCTGCTGTCGAGCTGTTAGAATTGTGACATCCAAGCTCCAGGTCCTGCTTCTTCCTCTTCCCTCCCGATAAGGAAGGTTTTTTAAAACAGGCACTTTTATAGCGAACTCAGTGAGCTTCATACTTAACGCGTGCACATGAGAGAATAGGAAACAACAACAACAACAACAACAACAACACAATACCCTGGCAATTGTGAATCCATGTCATTGGCTATGACCCTTTTGCTTCCGTTTTTTTTTTGCTTCTGTTTTTTTTTGTTTCCGGTTTTTGTCATGGGGAATGATGCATGCCGGGAGATTAAGGCATCGTCGGAGACATGAAAGACCCAAATAATATCAGACATGGTGTATATTTCCTCCACTGATTTTAATAAAGATATCTCCCGCATCATCAAAAAATAATTTTTAATCGTGATTTACATTATTTGATCGCTGATCCCGAATCTAGGCCGAAGTAACCGGAAATTGCGTATACAGTTGTGAACAAGTTATAGGTAAAGTCAGAAGCGAATGTAAGAAGAATACTACGTTCGCTTCTTGTATTTATTTTTTTAGATGAGATCCTGTTCTAGGCGGTGTAGTTGTCGTTGTGAAGGTAATGTTGAGGTAATATTAATTTTTTTCAGATGAGATCCTGTTCTAGGCGGTGTAGTTGTCGTTGTGAAGGTAATGTTGAGGAATTTTTCTTTTCTTTTCAGATGAGATCCTGTTCTAGGCGGTGTAGTTGTCGTTGGGAAGGTAATGTTGAGGTAATATTTATTTTTTTAGATGAGATCCTGTTCTAGGCAGTGTAGTTGTCATTGTGAAGGTAATGTTGAGGAATTTTTTTTTCTTTTCAGATGACATCCTGTTCTAGGCGGTGTAGTTGTCGTTGGGAAGGTAATGTTGAGGTAATATTTATTTTTTTAGATGAGATCCTGTTCTAGGCAGTGTAGTTGTCGTTGTGAAGGTAATGTTGAGGAATTTTTTTTTCTTTTCAGATGAGATCCTGTTCTCGGCGGTGTAGTTGTTGTTGTGAAGGTAATGTTGAGGTCATATTTATTTTTTCATAGCAAAAAGACTGTTTAATTTGATATATTTAAGAAGCGAATGCAAGAAGAATTCTACGTTCGCTTCTGGGCTTTGCCTATTTCATATCAATTAAACACACACAATTTTTTTTGTTCCAAATAAAATTGATTATTAGTTTTCCAGTAGTACTACAATTTTTGTTATTCTACAACGGCAGAAACCCGTTGGAATAAAACGTGACGGAGACACAGATGGAAGAGTCTCCTTTTAGTAATCGATGTCTCAGTTTTACGCTGAAGGTCACAAAATGGAGGTTTGTTTGAGTTCCCGGTTTCTTCGTGGCCAGATGCCATCTTCGCTGCTCCGAATCTGAGAGACTGTCATCGGGAGGTGAGGAGGCCTGTTCTACTATTCCGTTAATTTGTTGATGCATGTATTTGTGCGTCTTGATGAGTTCCATTGCATCGTTTGTACGTTCTGGGTTTGTATGTCCTCGTCTTATCTGCAATGTGTTATTGCAAGCCCCGTGATGGTTCGTTCTTGCATTTCTTCCCCCTCCTCTATTCCTCTTTGGTCGTTCCACTGCTCGTTGACCTGCTGCTCCCACTGTCGGTGTTGTCTTTTTCTCCTCTGTTGACTCGCCCTTTAATGAGCCTCAGCTTGGTAGGAAAAAAACAAACAAACATCTAATGAGGCATACCACTTAAATCAGGATGAAGACCACTCAAAGCAGAATGAAGACCACTCCAAGTAGGATGAAGACCACTCCAAGCAGGATGAAGACCACTCAAATCAGGATGAAGACCACTCCAAGAAGGATGAAGACCACTGAAATCAGGATGAAGACCACTGAAATCAGGATGAAGACCACTGAAATCAGGATGAAGACCACTCAAATCAGGATGAAGACCACTCCAAGGCAAATGGCAAGTTAAGTGAGAAAACAATTTATAATGAAAACTACACTCCATATCTTTTAGGCCGGGGGCCAGTGGGACCTACCTTGCACCCCCCCTGCGACAATTTTTCACTGATACCACAGTGTTCATATATATCCCAGGTATCAGAAAAAAAGATGTTCCCAGAAAAATAACTCATTTGCACTATGCTTTATTAAGCTGTTTCCATTTTTGCATGTAATTAAGCTATCCAAACATTATTCTACATCTCTGACAACAAAGGAAATATGTTGATTTTATTCCTTGACCCTCCAACCATATGTGTAGATTCCTCATTTACAAATTTCCATGTACCAGAAGTTGAGATATTTACGAAAATGAGAATTTCCATAATGGCGGATCCTAATTAGCATATCAATGCATTTAAAATTATTTCCACTACTTTAACTCAAACAGAAAATCGTTATGTTTCCCTGAAACACCAACAGACATCATAAGTCGCAGTTATGTATTATATCAGGCCCAGGTAATTAATTCCATTGATTAATCTGATTTCGCATGATTTTCAAACGATTCATTGTGCTTTGTATTTTATGCTAATTAACCTACTTAAAAAAAATTCAAAAATTTAATATTTTTTTTGCTAACCTGGCTTGTATCTGGCAACACTTAAGTAATGTTGTTTAAGCAGCGTCTCGCGTAGCGAACGCTGCTCTAAGAACGCTCGGCGTTCTTCTTGTTCTTGTGAAGACAAAACCTTTATATACACGATCTGGATCTCCTTAAATACTAAACACTTGTACACATCCTCGCATTGAGGGTGCCTTTTGAGAGCGTCTATCATGAACTTTTAAATATATTCGGACATTTGCTTTAAAGTTTCGAAAAGTTCACGTTACTATTTAAAGATTATTCCATTTAATGTGTTGTAAATTCGTAAATACATTATTTATTTCGTAAATACACTATATTTCGTAAATACGTAAATACACTATGACGGGTCTCGCTATTGGCTTAATCAAGGCACGTGATGAAATATCGGAAGTTGTTTTTTGTTTTTTTTTTAGCCGACAAAATCGTTAGGACGCTGCTCTTGGACACATTTGTCCTTGTTTTGACTAAAAACTGACGTGTGTGGTAATTACAAGGAAAGAAAATGGAAATTCTTGCATTTTTGTGGGAATTATTGTCGTTAAGTCAAATTTAATTGATATGCGAATGAGCCAATTAGCATAAACAAAACATATTTTAATACATAAATGTATAAGCTTTAATTTGACGCCAATTTTGTGATTTTTATGTTTATATTTGACGGAGATATTGACATTTTGCCGATCTTTGTGAGATTCGTCTATTTTTGATTGGTTGCCATGGAAACGGCTTAACAAAGCATTGTGAAAATGAGTTATTTTTCTGGGAACATCTTTTTTTCTGATACTTGGGATATATATGAACATTGTGGTATCAGTGAAAAATTGTCGCGGGGGGGGGGGAGGGGGGGATGTGTGCAAGGTAGGTCCCACTGGCCTCCGGCCTATTTTACCAAGAGGCGCTTTGCTTTTTAATGAGCCCGAACTACTCTTTCCTCGATACAAACAAAATTTAATTACTGTTGCTTTGTCTGTAGGAAAAGGTTGAAAACTAGTTATCATCACAAGATTAATTACACCACAATACTGTACATTTTTTTTTTAAATAATACGACACAACAAACATGTCGAAGCAATTGGATTCAGATAAAGTACCGGGCCGAAAGACCTTGAACAATGCTCGAGAAAACCGCGGGATCTGCAACGTCCGCACGAAAATGCTACGAAATGGGACAGCCGGCTTAACAGCCGAGCGTGCTTTACGATGCATCACCACGAGCCGTTGGCACAAGGCCAGGGCAGTACACCCGAGTCACGTGTTGAACCCAAACCGAAGATCGACCGCACGATTACCAACCGACCCTTGGCGAGGCCACGCTAATCCCAAGACCGAATTGGCGCCAAGAAAGGCCCGATGATCCAAAAACCAGATGTGAGGACAAAGGAAATCATTAAAACGTTCACCATTAACATTTAGGGATTCTCAAACGGAGACGATCACACGAATGTTGAACAAATCAAAGAAAAACCGCAACGTGATTCCACTCACGAAACTCGACTCGCACACCTGAACTCGTTCGGAAACGGAAATTCATTCCAATCTGAAGGAATGAGGAAGAATTAAAAAAAAAATACATTCGAGGTTAGTAACCTTTCATTATGATAAAAATAACATATTCAACACGTTATAAATTCGTTTTACGAGCTACAAACATTTTAGATGTAAAACATGACGATCGAACAGCGGCATTGCTATACACCGCCTCGTTCTGATCCACCGTGACGATCCATTTTACGTTCACAACGAATAACAAGGAACTTTGGCGGAGGAAGAGGCCATTCGGCCCATCATGTGCGCGCTACACCAACATGTTAGCAAGCCGCTTGCTCTCGCTTGCCAAGCAGCTTGCTTGATTCAAAGCACTCAAGCAAACACTGCAAGGAAGGGATTGCTTGACATCCCTCAACAACATGGTGGTCTCCATCGCGACAGTGCGATCGTGGTACTCGAAGCAAATGGTGTTCAGGTTGTCATTTTAAATTTTATTCGATCCTCTTGTGACAATTTCCCCAAACGAATTTAAATGTTCGCAGCAGCTGCAGAGAGTACGAGCAAGAGGGAAATAAAGATAAGGAAATGAGCAGTCAAGGAGGAGGAGCACCCACCAAGCTTATATATGGACCCTACCATTGTGTTGTTTTTTTGGGGGGGGATGGGTGGGAGGAATTTGTATGTTTGTAGATCTTGAAGAATTCGGATGAAAAGTATAAATAACTAATAAAAGTATGAAATGCATCTTTCAATAATACAAGCAGAGAGAGAGAGAGAGTACCCATCCTCTGGGTGTGGAGATTGTGCTTCACTTTACGAAAAAATGTGGGCAATACCTCTCGGTACTCATTTGGTAGATTCATTATACTGAGGAGAATAATGTTCCTTGGTGATCGTTTCCCACATTCACAATTGTTAAACTTTATTAAACAATTAAACCAGTGATATCCGTCCATTCGAACACATAACTTTCCTCATGATCATCTTCAGAAACTTCACGCATGAATCTCACCGAGTGATCTTGGGAGTTTAAGGCGTCCCGAAGGATGTGCCCGTTTCTCGTCACGCACACTCGGCTGAAATGGTTACGTTTGTGACGGTGATTGTTGCTGGGCAACGGTCATAATCACGGAAGTGTGACCTGTTTCTCCACAGCCGTGGTGATACTGAGTTGGGCTGAGATTTCTCGTGACGTCACCAGACGTTGCATTGCATTGTTTCCACATCGACTTCTCATTTGAAGTTTTCCCAGATTGAGTTTTGTTCACCACGTTAACAGCCCCCCCTGCCCCCCCCAGTGTCGGCCTTATCAACAGCCCTCTCTTACATTTGTACGGCTCGAGCCTCAGATACTTCCCTCAGATACTTCCATAGCCCGAGCTATTCGTAGCATGGAGTCCATGTTCAAATGAGGTCCGCGAAGGGGACGTCCACGCAGGTGTGGCGATGCACACTTGTCTGTGATTTGATCTTTTATTGCCTCACGTCATCATAATGCGTTCTCAAACTCACACGCTCTCGCCGCATGACGTCATTTCCATGAAGTACTCCAAGCTTTGGCACCATTTTCTCCATCGTTGTGCAATGTTGTAATCATCGCCGACTTCAAACGGTTGTGGAGTCAGTAAGTCAGTAAGTGTTCTACTCATCACCAATATAATGTTCTTCCAACCGAAATTCAGAACAATCACCCAGAAACCGTAGCCGTTCAATGCAGGCCTTCAATCACCGCTTTTCCTCCAGCCATCATTCCATTTCCGCCATCGTCTCTCCTCCTCTTCCTTGCCCACTGCCCACTCTTCTTCCTTCAATATTCTTTCATCCGCTCTTCTGAACACCAGAGCACCATCAGGAGGAAGTCAACGTGGGACAATCAGCAAAATGTACCAATTAATCAATGTCATAGCAAATAACTATTTTCGGGAGCAACCCCCCCCCCCACCCTTCCCCATAGACCCGACGTTTTCAATAACATGAACAAACTTTGGTATATCACAGGTGATGAAGGTTGTGGTACGCTAGGCTGCCACCCTGCCCCTCCCAATTTGTCTCCCCATGTGTGTGGTCCGATGGGCACCAGTGTGACCACTCCTCATTTTCATAAATGCCAAGGTGAGCCAATGGAAAAAGCCAAGAATTCACAAGGTTTCGGAAAAGCGCTGATAATAGAAAACCAAGACGCCAAGAAAACCTATCGAAAACCAAGACGCCAAGGTGAACAACGAATAGCCAAGATCTTGTGAAAAAGCCAAGGAGTGGTCACACTGGTGGGCACCCTGTCTTATTATCTGGTAGGTAAGGAAAAGGTTAAGTCTGCGACTTGTGCATTTTCTTTGTTTCTTGTAAATACACATCTTGGTTGCTTTTTATTGCATTTCCCCTTTTCCTGCCTCAGTTGCCCCCTTTGACTCCATGAAAGCCCTTGAGTTCCCTTCCCTCCTTACCCATACCCCACATTGTTTGCTGTAAATAAATTGCCTTGTTCACATTTTCCCTTCAATCTACCTGTGTCTGTCCTTCCCCCTTGTTGATCCAGCAACGTCCGTACAGAGATTAACAGGGAGATTATAATTACCCAACTAATTGGTTCTCACATCAGTCTGGTGTTGTGTTAGCAGTAAGCTCGGCTGCTTTAATAAAGATCCAATAAAGATAAAAGCAGCACAATGCCGAGGGCACGATTCCCCGATAAGGAAACTGTGTGTACCACGGTTAAACGGTAGTCGGATGGAGGAAACTGGGTCACGTGGTTAAATTGTTGGCGTTTGCAGTCGATTAGTGACCCGCCACGGCATGGACTTATTGGTGTATGATGGCCTCGAGTCCGGGGAGAACCGGGAATACCCGGGGATACCTCCCCCCCCCCCCCAATCTTCATAGCCCTGCGACCCTGGGTCCTCAACAATATTTTTCTCAACTTTCTTTACTCTCTCGACTCCAATCTGTAACTCCTATCCTCACCTCCGAGATCAATCTCTCAGCTATTGGCAATGCCCCTGAATGTTCTTCTGTAAATGTTGAAGCAAAATAACGACTTGAGAAGAATGAATAAATTGTCTTGCTGGTGAACGCTCAGGTCGATTTGTTTCGGCAGACAGGTAGAAGCATAGAACGATCTGGATGAAATCAAGAGAACGCTGATCGAGGTATGCTCACCGCCCTGAGAAACAAGGAGGACCTGACATTTCGGACATTAACACCTGGAGCAAGTTCGTTCGTTCTCTCTGTCTCTGTCTCTGTCTCTGTCTCTGTCTCTGTCTCTGTCTCTGTCTCTGTCTCTGTCTCTCTCTCTCTCTCTCTCTCTCTCTCTCTCTCTCTCTCTCTCTCTCTCTCTCTCTCTCTCTCTCTCTCTCTCTCTCTCACCTCCCGACCACATTGAGCACCTCGAATTTACAGTCAACTATCTAAAAGTACAAGATAGCTAGCTTCACGCCCATGTGAGTAACGGCATACTTTAGTGTAGCCCCATCCCTGAAAAACACGAAGAAGGCAGTTAATAGCCAGGTGGGGAATCGAATCCATGCTAAGGAATTCACGACAAGTGTACGACCTCTGTATTACCTCTGAATCATCCTGCCATCCTGCGAGGAAAAGTTCGAATAAAAGTGGTGCCGTGTCTCAAATTGGCATTCGTCTCGGAATGTCATATCACAAAGTCATTGCTTCCCATTCCTTTTCCACCCTTTTGACAAGCCATTCATCGAATGAGTATTCCATGCAGATCTATGGCTCCTTGACATCCTGAAAAATGCTTCTCACCACTGGGCCTTGTGGCAACATCTCGCTGTCGTTGGTGGTTTTGTTCCAATTTTTCAGCCATAATGTTGATGTGGGCATGACCTTTTGGTTCCGATAATATTGCAGCCTACCCTTCCTTCCTATACAATTCAGGTGAACTATATCATGCTTGGGTGTTACTCGAAAGCAAGCTGGTCTCTTGGCACGATAACTTACAGCTCGAGCTTAATATGACGTAAAAGGTGGCATATGATATCCGTGGAAGTCAACGTGGGACTATCCGTGGTATATGACATCCGTGGCTTTTTTTTAAGGTCATGGCCAGGCGTTTTGAAAGGATTTTAAATATTAATTTTTATTATTATTAATTATTTTATACATGTATAAAAACATGAGGGTGATGAGCACTCCGGTGTCAGTGTCGTTGTCGGTGTCTCCGTTTGTTATTTAACTGATGATGACCATACATCTTTGTCTCTTTGACAGAGTCACCGGGCCGAAGTCTCTGTGTTTGAGGCAACACTTTGGTGTGGACTGTTGTCCAATGGGGATCAGTGGAGCGGTCGTCACTCCTCATGTTTTGATTTTCCCACTGGTCACATCATGTGCTTTCTGGGTGAATGGTTTGCATTAGCAGGAACAATTGTCTGGGTGGCAGACAGATGGTTGTTCTGTGTGGATTATGTGGATTTAACGTGTGAGATATAATCTGTAGCGATGCTTACCATAACAGTCAGGATGTGCAACATATCCACATCCATATCCATATCCGAGTGTTTATTATCTCCTAGATGAAGCATCAGTGATCCATGAAACTCAGCTCCATTGAACTTGATATATATATATATATATATATATATATATATATATATATATATATATATATATATATATATATATATATATATAACTAGATTGCCATACTTTTTAGCTCGCTATCATGAGCGAATGAGCAAAAATTCTGGGGGTTAAAAAGTGAAGCCGAGGCTGCCGAGTATTAGCTATGCAGCCCAAGGTACATCACCAAACATGATTGGTTGAATGCTATCATGTGCCGACCACAGAACAGACCACCACCACAACCTCTGCCAGCCGTCCATGGGACGGGTAACACTGGGGAACAAATTTTTTCTTATTATCTGTTGCATGAGATTTTTCAACTCATTCTATGTATTTTTTCAATGCTGATTTCAAATCTGAAATCGGTTTTCCTCTACATGCTCTAGTTTTCATGCAATTTGAAACTTGCGATTTTCGCAAAAAAGGACACCCATTGCTATTTGCACTTGGGATAACTTGAGAACTTGGGGTGCGATTTCGGACTTTAGTGGAAATATACGATGCCTAAACTGCTACATAACTATAGACCATATTCGTTTTGCTGCTCATGATTTGCTCATGATTTATTTGACATCAATTTTCTTTATCTTTATTGATATTTATTTATCTTTATTGATATATATTCTTTAACTTTATGTTTTTCTTTGTTTCAGATCTGATCCTGGCTTCTTCATTAAGACATAAATGTGTAAATAATCCTGATGCACTCTATTATGTATGTGGCTGCTACACACTACTTCGTCAAAAGCGCAACATAACATCGTTTGTAAGGCGTGCCTATAAAGCCTATTTTGATGTTCCCCTTGGCGACCAAGACAAAAAATGGGCTCCTCATATTGTATGTCATAATTGTGAGGAAATGCTTCGTGACTGTACAAAAGGAAAATGAAAGGGTCTGCCTTTTGGAGTTCCCATGGTTTGGCGAGAACCCAAGGACCACGTAACTGACTGCTATTTTTGCCTGGTCAACACAAAGGGTGTCGCAAGAAAAACCGGCAAAAGATCTCCTATCCCTGTATTCCCTCAGCAATTCGACCGACTCCGCACTGTGAGGAACTCCCCGTTCCAGTCTTTACTGGTTTTGTCTTATCTGAAGATGAAGGCAGTGAACATGATCAGCAAGAGCACGAGGGTCATGATGACGGGCTTCAAGGAATGGTTTCAGAATCCGCAGCCTCCTCATCTGATACCAAACAGTCATCAGCCCCTCAGCAGTTTAGCCAACCGGAATTGAATGACTTGGTGCGTGATTTGGGGCTCTCCAAGAAAGCAGCCGAGGTATTAGCCTCCAGGCTGCAAGAAAAAAACATCTACTTGACCACTCTGCAAATGTTTCATATTTCCGAAAGCGGGACCAGATCTTTGTCTCCTTTTTCTCAGAAGACAAGCAGTTTGTTTACTGCCACGATATCCCAGGTCTTCTCAGGCAATTAGGTGTTACTTCGTATAATCCAACATAATGGCGAATATTTCTGGATACCACTAAGAGCAGCTTCAAGTGTATTCTCTTGCACAATGGCAATGTTTCTGGAGCGGTTCCAGTTAGTCACTCAGTGCATTTGCGAGAAGAACATAATGACATAAAAATGGTCATTGACTTACTCAAATATCACGAGCATAACTCGATCATTTGTGTGGACCTGAAAATGGTCAACGTTCTCCTTGGTCAACAGAAAGGCTTCACAAAGTTTCCATGCCATCTCTGCATGTGGGACAGCCGAGCTCGAGAGAAACACTGGATCCAGAAGGAGTGGCCCATCCGTGAAACTCTGGAAGCAGGCATGCCAAACATTGTGAATGACCCAATCGTCAGCCAAGAGAAGATCATTTTTCCCCCACTCCATATCAAGCTCGGCTTGATGAAACAGTTCGTGAAGACATTAAGTACTGATGGTGAATGTTTTCAACATATGGTTTCTGCTTTTCCTGCTTTGTCTTTCGAGAAGATCAAAGCAGGTGTGTTTGATGGACCTCAAATTCGTGCTCTTGTATGTGATGAGGAATTTGTAAAGAAGATGAATGACAAGGAGAAGACAGCGTGGCTGTCTTTCGTCGCAGTTATACAAAACTTTCTTGGTAACAAAAAGGCAGATAACTATGAGTGTCTGGCTACTAGATTGCTGTTGGCTTTTTGCGATCTTGGGTGCAATATGAGTGTCAAGCTCCATTTCCTGAATAGTCACTTTGATCAATTCCCTGAGAACCTTGGGGCTGTAAGTGAGGACCAGGGAGAGCGCTTCCATCAGGACCTCATGACGATGGAAGAGCGCTACCAAGGGCGATGGGACAAAAATATGATTGCAGACTACTGCTGGAGCATCAAACGACATTGCCCTGTGGAAGTCCACAAACGCAAGAGCTACAAGCACAAATTCTTGCCTGAATAGGACCTATTTGAACTTTGCATTTCATCCTTATCAATTGTTCTCAATCACCTATCGTATTTCTGTCGAAATATATGTTCATTTACATTTGTTTTTAATACAAATTGTAACTTACCAAATAAATGTTGATAATGGTTTATTGCAAAAAATCTCGAGCTTACAGAGAGAAACTAACTTAAGATGTGAATCCAGCACACTCAAATTAGGTAAAATCAAGTGCTGGTATCAATGCAACAAAAACTTTGTTCCCCAGTGACTCTGTTAATGTGTGTGTGTATGTGTTCATACATGTATATATATATATATATACATATATATACATATATATATATATATATATATATATATATATATATATATATATATATATATTATGACGTCCACGGGACTTGAACAGTCCCGCCAACGTAGAATGAGCCGAAACGATGGAGGCGGTTTATCCTCTACAACCCAAAGATGGCGGTTCTAATCGCTCTACCGCAAACGGGACGAGGAAGGTGGCACGAGTCACTTTTCACTGAGTTGATAACATTTATTTCTCTAACCAGAAATAACAAGACTCGGCAAGAAGAGGGATCCGAGGCGATTCGACGGTATGGTGGTGTGGGTTCGGGCGTGGGGAAAACACAGACAATTCCAATGAATATACAAATCTCAAACCCTCTAAGGCGCCAGGTACACACACACACAAAACGTAGCTGGTCTTGGTGGTCAGGCTGGCCTGTGGTGTAAACGCAACAGTCCCTGGATTGGCATCGGACGAGCTGGCGTTGCGCTCGTCAGGGGCAGGAGACACCGTGGTGCTGTCGACCTCCTGGTGTCGGCCCAAGTCCGCTCACAGCCGCCAGGGAACCAGTTCTGGCGCCAAGTTGCGAGCAGGAGAGGGAGGCAGGTCCGCCCGCCGTTCGACCCCGTACTCAGAGCCAGCAGAACCCCAGAGCCAACCGAGCTGAGGCACGAAGCACAGCAGGGCCTCGAGACACGATGAAACCAGGCTCGAATCTGCCCAACAAAAAGCACGCTCCCAGCACAGCAGCCTCCACCAGACAGTTTTTCTGTCCTGATCTTCTTCTTCTTCCTTTTCGACCCCGAGCAGAACCTTTTTATCCTCCCGTCCTCGTCACTTCCAATCGAGCCGTTTTATTGGCCCTGCGCCGTTGCCTTCCACCAATCGTGATCACGGGGCGGAGCCATCCGCAGCACTGTCCTGTGACGTCACGGCCAGCCTCCAGGGACGACTAAAAGGGGTTTACGCAGACACACTTACCCTATCCCGTGTCCCTATCTAATTACGTGACAATTATCATTTCCCCCTTGAAGAAATGGACATTTACTAGACAACTTATCACCACTGAATTGCTACTTATTACATCGAGATCCTGTTACACTCGAACAGCATGGCATACCTAATTAAACATCCTAATTACCCTTTGAATGCATACCCCCCCTCAAACGTAACAATATATTCAGTTGACTTCTTATGTCAGGATGGCCTGGACACTCCATTGGCTCAATAAAAGATAAATCCTCAAAAATATCTACCAAGATAACATTTATAAAAATATAAGTTACATTCTATTAATCTGCGGGAACTTCCCATCCAATAACACTCATTGAACATTGCTGAACTAGGAAAACTAGGACTGCGAGTCCTAAAGCTCACCTGGATCAGGAGCAACAGTCACCAACCCCCCCCCTCCCCCCCACCCACAGACCCCCTTAGACCCGGATTTGTTTTTTTTCTATGCCATGAACAAACTTTGGTACATCACGGGTGATGAAGGTTGGGGTCAAGTTTCATTGAAATTTTGTGTGTTTTGGAGAAGAGGGCAAATTATACCAATTTTGGTGGAGGGATAACCCCCATCCCCCTTTGGACCCCTTTAATGAGTGAAGATTTTGATGCGGCCAATACACCTTTGTTTGGCATCAGATATGAAGCTTGTGGCCAAGTTTCATCAAAATCGTGTGTATGAGGAGGAGGTGATTGGGACCATACTCTATGCAGAGCGTTGGTGCTGCCGAAGCAGTCTTCTTGGCTATTGGGCACAATCCTGGACGGGTCGCCACTCCGACACAGTACACCAGCATGCTGGCACTCATTTTGCCGACCTAGGAAGGACGACAGGCCGAGTTAACCCCACCTGGTATTAATTCAACAGCTGAGCGGGATTTAAAATCAGGACCCTCTGATCCCAAGCACACCACCCTAACCATTAAGCCAACACCAAGCATAAGTGATAATGACTGAAGTGTTTATGGATTGACTGACTGACTGTCTGTCTCTCACCTACTGACACCGCTTGATCGCATAAGCTCACCAGACTAAAGTCCAGGTGAGATAAAAATGAGACCCTAAAGTGCCCGTTTGCCATTAGCATACAAATGCTTGGTCTCCTATTGTTATCGTTATTTTATTATTATTCTTTCCGCCGAATTTTTGTGGAAGTTGTAGCGTCGGCACTGCTATTCCGATGAAGTTGAAACTTTCCAGGAATGTCGGGGCGAATGTAAACTGATGCATATTATTTCCGAGTTTTGATTTTGCAATCACCATGGCAACCAGCTTGGATTTAAGCAAAAACTTAAAAAATCTTCTCTTCTGACACCGCAAATGCTATCAATTCAATTGTTGTCAGGTTATGATCGGCTGGCTACCCATGGTGCAAAATATTTTATAAGATGACGTCATCGGTGAAGCGGTTTGCCAGCCACGTTGAGGTAAAAAACAAATTTTTCCGATGAACATGAAACTTTTTAAATGTAATCTACACCACAATACGAACTTAAAAATGAAATTTTGTTTCGATCGGACACATGGTATGGCAATGAGAAGCAAGAAAAAGAGAAATCAGAGATTGCAAACCCTCGCCAGGACTTCTTTTAAGTGGTGTATTTTTTTTATAGGTTTTCAGGTAAATCCAATATGGCTGCCAAACCATGTGACCTATGATGTCATATATGTGGCTTTTGTTCCTCATGGATAGGCAGTCATATGTGTGAAGTTTCGCTTTGATATGTTTAGCCATTTCAGAGAAGGTTTTTTTCAGGTTTAAAAAAAACAAAAAACAATATGGCTGCCGAATCACGTGACTGATGATGTCATGAATTTTTTTTCTGTGGACTATTTTATCCAAAGATGACCCTCAAAAATTTTCATACTGATTGGATGTGACGTTCTGCATATGCAATTATGACGTCATAATGAGGGCACCTATGATGTCATTAAAAAAATCACACTTATTCCCCATGAGGAGGACTTCCTATGTGCCAAGTTTCAAATTTTTCCTTCGTGCGGTTTCAGAGGTATAGAGGTCCAAAGTTTTCCCAATATGGCTGCCGCACCACGTGACCTATCACGTCATAATTATCACTGAAACATTCTACATGAGTTGTCGCACCAATGGCACAAATTTTAGTTTTGCAATCACCATGGCAACCAGCTTGGATTTAAACAAAAACTTTAAAAATCTTCTCCAAAACTGCAAATGCTATCGATTTGATTCTTGTGAGGTTATGATCGACGACCCATGGTGCAAAAAATTTTTTTGTATAAGATGATGTCCTCAGTGACGTGGTTTGGCCTCCATGTTGGATTAAAGGTGAACCTTCTAAAAATCTTCTTCTTCAAGAGCGTTCAACTGATTGATGTGAAACTTGGCACATATCATCGAGTACCCCTAGGGAATATATATATATATATATATATATATATATATATATATATATATATATATATATATATATATATATATATGTATATATATATATATATATATATATATATATATATATATATATATATATATATATATATATATATATATATATATATATGCTGTTAACGATGATGTCATAGGTCACGTGATTTGAAATTGCTGCGTATTGGACAAGGGATGCTTGGGCCCCTGCATCACTGCTCGCAGTTTTAATTGTTATTATTATTCTTTGCTGATAGACTAACTCAAAATTGGTTTAAGCTATGAAGTTAGTTTAAACACCAGTCTCCTGCATTTTATCGGGGGAAGGTGCAACTGATCAAAATTTTAATAGCACTAAAGGATTCAAAGAATTCACTAAAGGATTTTTGTCTATGTTGAAATCAAAGTAATTCGCTGGTTGAATTCATTGACATGAAATATAAATCCTCTTCAAATTTCAAGTCAATCGGATGAAAATTGAGGATTTTACAAATCCCACCGAAGTCGTTGACCTTTTTGTCTCTGTTGAACTCAAAATAATTCGCTGGTTGAATTTATTGACCTGAAATATAAATCATGTTCAAATTTCAAGTCAATCGGATGAAAATTGAGGATTTTTAGAAATCCCACCTATGTTGTTGACCTTTTGGTCAATGCTGACCTCAAAATAATTGGTGGTTGAATTCAGTGACCGGAAATATAAATCCTCTTCAAATTTCAAGTCAATCGGATGAAAATTGAGGATTTTACAAATCCCACCGAAGTCGTTGACCTTTTTGTCTCTGTTGAACTCAAAATAATTCGCTGGTTAAATTTATTGACTTGAAATATAAATCATGTTCAAATTTCAAGTCAATCGGATAAAAATTGAGGAATTTTAGAAATCCCACCTCTGTTGTTGACCTTTTGGTCGATGATGACCTCAAAATAATTGGTGGTTGAATTCAGTGACCGGAAATATAAATCCTCTTCAAATTTCAAGTCAATCGGATGAAAATTAAGGATTTTAGAAATCTCATCGAAGTTGTTGACCTTTGGTCTTTGTTGACCTTTTAACCACAAAAACAATAGGCTTCTTCCTTATGACAAACCATACCATGTGGTGAAGTTTAGTGAAGATTGGTTTAAAATTGTGACCTGTAGGCGATAAAAAGACAAACAAAATCGATTGACCAATATACTTGAAACATCTTCGTTTTTGCAAATAACAAACAAACAGACAGAAAGGGGTTAAAACATAACATCCTTCACCTTTGGTGGTGGAAGTAAAAATGCCAAAGTATGTAGGGATGTTCCTCCAAAAGGTATGTAAATAAGGTAGAGAGGGTCACAAGCAATGATCATGTGAAACTATCCCGACATCTTACTTTGAATAATGGTTGTCCCTTCCAGTTTAATGTCTATCCGAGGGATGGGGCACACTCATGATACCTCGCCATGCTAGCGAAACACCAGGACAGTTTATAGCTGGGTCGATTCAATCTCAGCTCGACAGCTCAGAGGCAAGGCCATCTCTATGCTGCCAGCCCATGGAATGCGTGACAGATCAACAAATGCACACATTATATTTTGATTACTAAATTCACTGAAGCCCTTTATTTCACAAGCAGCCAAGAATGCTATTTGGCTCTGTTCCTTCATTATTAGTGAAACAGAAACACTATGTTCAGTAAACCTCTCTCTATAACTATTAGAGCAGGAAATTATCGTTTTCCGATTGGAATTACATTGGATTGAAAGCAACAATAACTAGAAAGTAGAATTTGATGTGAATGCATCAATGGATATGCCTTCAACCTTGTTAGATATCAACCCACTGTTATGTCTGATCTTAATTAAAGGTCACATGAAAAATTAGAACAGCACTCGGCAGAGCGCAGCCTCTGCCAGGCTGAACAGTTGACATTTTCTACCCACCGATATGCCGGATCTGGACCCAGACCTGAACCAAAATCGAATCGGCTTGTTCTTGTCAACTAACTAACTCATCCACCAAGTTTTTGAGATATCATGATATGTATCATTTTTTGCCCCATCTCTCAAAGGTGAAGAATCACTTAAAATTTTTGGAGTATCCAGGTCTGGATCTTCACCAAAATCGAATCAATTCGTCCTTGTCACACACCCAACCTGTCCACCAAGCTTTGTTCTAATCCGTTCACAACTTTTTGAGATATCGTGCTCATAGACAGACAAACAAAGAGACAGATAGGCAGGGGTGAAAACATAATCTCCGTCCACCTTTGGTGGCGGAGATAACAATAAAAACAATTAATCAAACTCTACTTCAGTGAGCAACAAATGCTGTGCAACGTAACCTTTGTTCCAACATAAAAAAGACGAGCGGAACAGGTTTTGGCACAAGAACTAGAACTGAACGTCCAATGCGCTAAACAATTCCTTCATTTCCAAACATTACGTTTGTGTTTATTACCTCTAGAAATGAAACTAGACTTTGTTGCTGTTCATTGCCCAATGGTGTGACTCTCTAGAGGTGAAAAATACTGCAATTCTTGGAAAAAAAATCACTCATACATTTGTTGTGTAGAAATAAAGAAATCCTCAAAATCGAATTGAAATTTCAATGTTCCAGGCCTTGTTCTGTACGCAGAGATGCCAGCAACAAATGTCAGTGCTCATCGAAAACAGATGTGCCAATGCCCTTCTGCATCTTATGAGATAAAAGTCTGGAACGTCTGTATTTTGGGGAATTTTTGTAATTCCACTTTAAAGATTTTTTTTTTTAACACAAAAAAAAAAATCAATTTTCATGATCATCTTAAAACTGAAAGTAATTAAGAAATCCAGGAATCTGAACATTTAGAGTGTGCTGCGTAATGTCATATATTATGAGTACAGGTGTTGTGAGTGTATGTACCTGACAATATTGTCATTTAAAAGAATAGCAACAGCTGTGCAAATGAACCCCGAACAGTATGACATAAAACGACGAACTTAAAACGTTCGTCTTGTAAACAAAAGTATTGACTTTGGACAGAAGATGTGAAGCAACTGATGTGGACCAGTGGCGGTGGTTGTGGACCCACTGTTGGGAGATGTTCTTGGCTGAAAAGGTCGAAATTTTGATGAAGAAAATAAGTCAATCACTGAGAAATAAATGGAGTTCTTACATTGGAGCCGACAACTATTTCAAGTTTTGCATTTCAAACAGTGTTAGATGCTGTAGATTAAGTATTATTTGCAACATCCAACCAAGGGTAATTTAACACTTTAAGAATATCTGCTACCAATGTTAAACTAGAAGGGCACTCGGGAGAACACATACCTCTCCACGTAATGCCTGATCCACGAGAACATATCAAGCCCATTACATTTTTGAAATATCATGCTATATATCGTTTTTGGCCTTATCTCTCAATGGTGAAGAATCACTTAAAAAATCCAAGTATCCGGATCCTGATCCAGATCTTCACCAAAATCGAATCAGTTCCTCCTTGTCACACACCCAACCTGTCCACAAAATTTCATCTGAATCCGTCCCCAACTTTTTGTGATATCCTGCACACAAACGAACAAACGGACAGAAAGGCGTGAAAACATAACCTCCTTCACCTTCGGTGGCGGAGGTAATAATGGATTGCGATTACTGTGAAGAACATTTTTCTACTGGAGAAAGGTGTCAGCATGTGTGTCTGTGTGCGCACACATCTGCACAAAAGTGTGTGTGTACGCGTCTGCGCATAAGTTTGTGTGTGTGTGTGTGTGTGTGTGCGTGTGTGTGTGTTTGTGTCTTCATGTGAGCGTGTGTGTGTTTGTGTGTATTTGTGTGTCTTCATGTGAGCGTGTGTGTGTTTGTGTGTATTTGTGTGTCTTCATGTGCGCGTGTGTGTGTTTGTGTGTATTTGTGTGTCTTCATGTGAGCGTGTGTGTGTTTGTGTGTATTTGTGTGTCTTCATGTGAGCGTGTGTGTGTTTGTGTGTATTTGTGTCTTCATGTGAGCGTGTGTGTGTTTGTGTGTATTTGTGTGTCTTCATGTGAGCGTGTGTGTGTTTGTGTGTATTTGTGTGCCTTCATGTGAGCGTGTGCGTGTTTGTGTGTATTTGTGTGTCTTCATGTGAGCGTGTGTGTGTTTGTGTGTATTTGTGTGTCTTCATGTGAGCGTGTGTGTGTTTGTGTGTATTTGTGTCTTCATGTGAGCGTGCGTGTGTTTGTGTGTATGTGTGTGTCTTCATGTGAGCGTGCGTGTGTTTGTGTGTATGTGCATCTGCATGTGAGTGTGTGCGTCTCGTTGGTTGTTATCTCCATTTACGGGTTTCAGGAGGTGGAACGGAGTCCTCCCAGGACTCAAAGTATCCACCTTTGGCTCGGTAAGGGATCACAGTTCATGGAGCAAGCTGTTCAATGTTGTTGTCACAGTTTTGTTCCGCGAGCTTTTTTCACAATCGTCACCGAACCCTCGATTGCCTCCAATTGTAGTTTGTTTGTGGTAATATTCCCGGAGATGGATTTTAAAATCTCAGCGGGGTTCTTTATTATTCCTGTTGCTCCAGTTATCACTGGTACAAGTTTGATACTCTTCATCTTCCAAGATCTCTTGATGTTATTTTTGAGCTCCTGGTATTTGGTCATTTTCTTGATTTCTGCATTATTTAAGCCAAAATCGCTGCGTACTGATATCTCGATCAGCAATGCTGTCTTTCCCTTTTTGTTCCTGAGAACGATGTCCGGTCACAAGGCTTTGTTTTCTATTAAGCTTCCTGATGGGATCATCAGGACAGACGTGAGCATGACATCCTGATTTTCGATAATTGCCCTTGGTTTGTGTTTCCATGAGTTTTCTGGAACTGGGATGTTGAAATTTTTGCAGATATGCCAATGAATCACTTTGCACACTTTGTTGTGCCGTTGTGTGTAAAGTTGTTCTGATGATCGTTTTTTGCATCCTGAAAGTAGGTGACTCGTACCTACGATCATACGGATGATCCTGCCAGTTGCCAGATTATGCGGATCATACGGATGATCCGCTGTGGCGACCCCTAATGGGAGCAGCCGAAAGAAGAAGAAGAAGAAGAAAGTAGGTGACTCGTACATTCTGTTTGTCTTGCAGAACCTACACTTGTCCGTCTGGCTCGGTCCCGACATCTTTTTCAATCCATTGGTGTCGTGTCCTTGGTCTTGATTCGTTCTCCGACCTAGTTGAGCTGACCTCTTCTTAGCCATTCCAATGAGCTTTCTTTGCCCATCCCTACGCTGTCCAATTATTTTTTGTATTATCCCTGCTCTTTTGTCATTCTCCCAGTTGTTGGCATATATTTGATATTTCTTTTTAATTATTACTTTCGAAAAATCAAAGATTTTTCAAGTATATTGGTTCGTCTTGTGCATTATTCTGTCTATTTGCATGTAAATCGCCTGCAGGTCACAATTTTAAACCGATCTTCATGAAACTTCACCACATGGTCGAGTTCGTCATAAGCAAGAAACCTATTGATTTTGAGGTCAAAATGTCATCATAGACCCAAGGACATCAAATTCTTTAAATCCTCAATTCTCATCCGGCTGACTAGAAATTTGAACAGGATTTGCATATCAGGTCACTGAATTCAATTACCAATTATTTTTGAGGTCGACATTGACCAAAAGTTTAAAAACTAAAGTGGAATTTCTGAAACCCTCAATTTTCATCCGATTGACTTGAAAGTTGAAGAGGATTTGCATATTTGGTCACTGAATTCAACTAACTATTATTTGTTAAGGTCAAATTTGTTTTATGGACTTCACAAGTATCGTGCTATGCATGACATCTTTGTTTGTTTTGTCTCTTTTGCAATTGTCGGGGCTGTGTTAGTTGGCAATTCATCTTCCTGTGCAGAATGTTCTATTCGTACCTGTTTTTGGAAATTTTTTGCAAGGTGAGTTGGGGATACTTTTTCAGGTTTGTTGATAAATTGAATCTGATAGTCTGTTGAGCATTTCACATACACAGTTAGTCCAACATTAGTCACTCTGTGCACACGTGTGTGTGTGTGTGTGTGTGTGTGTGTGTGTGTGTGTGTGTGTGTGTGTGTGTGTGTGTGTAAATTTGTGTTTGAAGTTGAGAATTGTTTATTTATAAAGTGTTTGTGTATAGATCAGTTTGTTTGGTGACACAGCCATGATGGAGCTGTTCCCTTTCCTTCACACATTTATTTTGTGCCTTCAAGTCCTGCAAAGAGCTCACGGATTGGTTTAAGGAATGTACTTTACATCATTTTATGTATTATGCCAGGAAGGGAGGACAGTAATTCTGAGGGAAGTTAAGGGTACAATACGGAAGGTAAACAAGTCGGAGGAAAGGGGAAGAAAGTTGGGGGGGGGGGGAAATGAAGGGTGGGCAAGGGAAATCAGAAAGTTGGTTCATCATTTGTGAATGAAACCAAGTAGGCCAATGTGTGCCGCTAGATAACTGGTACCCTAGCCAAATTCCAAATGGCTGTATTGATTTAAAGGGTGCGCCGGATCAGCTGCACAGCTACGCCTCCAGAAATGATGCAAACAAGCATCGGGTGCTGCGTTTGCAAGAATGAAGAGAAAGCAGAATTGGGGGTGGTGAGAACAGTTTGGGTTTGAACTGGGGGCGGGGGGAGGGAGGGTTGGGGTCAAAATTATTTTCACCATTATTCGTGTGCATGCATCTTGGACAACTCTCACATGGAGATGCAGAGCAAAGGTTTAACTGAAGTGCTGCACACAATGAGCGAGTATGAAAGAATAAAATAACCAAACACAGTAGTATTTATTAACAAATGGAAAATACATAATCACAGATATCACAGTGTCCCTTTGTAAGGCTCATACCCAGCTAATTTACAAACCACCTCAAACAGGTCATGTTTTGTTTCTTAATCAAACACCCAGTGCATCACCTGTAGAGTATGGTGTGACTCCAGTAAAGACTACTTAAAATACAACACATGGATGTGAGGAGAGAGCATCATTGGCCAAACTATAATACTGTACAGGAACCAGTCCTGCCATCCATGAGTCATCTTCCAGGAAATTAATACTTTGGTTTGCTTTAGACACTCCTATTTTCTGCTTTTTGCTTAACCGTCCTGCTGTCTGATGGTGTGCCACGTACTCGGATCGGGAACACACTGAGGAGAATCAAAAAGTACCTGCGTGTATCCCCAATCACAGACACACTGGTACGAGCCTTCCGTATTGAGACATCGCCCGTGCATACAGACGGACTCCATTTCTGCACATTCGTCTACATCTAGGAGGAAGCACAATGAAAAGTAATGAGTATCATCTCATCAGGACCACAAAAAAGTACATGTAGGTTCTGATGATAATTTCAGGCTCTGGTCTTACCAACACAAATGACTTGGACCAGGTTCAGGTGGAAGCCGTCGTAACAATCGCAGGTGAAGCCATCGGGGACACGGACACACCGGCCATTTTCACAGCCATGGGCAATACCACACTCCTGAGCCTGCAGACCTGCCACTTCATCTGTTCGTCCTGCCATTGTCAAAGATCAATAAACACCAGTTGCATTATCTCAGGTCTCGACAGAATTTAATAGTATAACTGAGGTGCTGACACAGAATGACTTCTCTCTGACCTTGCACAATATCTGGAAGATAAACAGAACCCTGAGGAACTTCAGACCGTGGTCGTTGATGAATCGGCTGAGGAATGTAATGAAGACCTTGCTGAGGGCCAAGTGCAACATCCTCATGCCTTGGGTGGCCCAATCTCCACTTGGGGTTGCATAGCAGAGCAAAATCCTCTGGAGGGCAGGGAAACCGAGGCTAATTTACTGAGAAACCGAAAGCTGGTGCAACGATCGACAACGGCGACGTGGACGGAATTCGTGTCAGCAATACTCGCCTCTCACAGCAACACATTTCAAGCAATTTCAGGCCTTTTCCATTTTAGGAAATAAGGAAAATGTAATGTTCAGTGTGTGGCAAGCCTGACCTTAGTGGTCCAAGTTATAGGATCACAATAAATGGTGGCACACAGGTGCCTGGTGTTGGGTGTGCCCGCATTTTCTTTGGCTCTCGTTTCCACACACCCAAGAACCCTGCCGTATTGGTTCAAATCCAACATCAACATTGCCCTTGAATGCAATTTTTAAAAATACCAAAAAGTGCTTGTGGTGCTTTTCTTACTTTCAGTTCTCTGAACAGCTTTCAAGAGCAGGTGTCTGTAGGCAAACAATTGTGAGCATATACGTTTCACCTTGCCCCACTTCCTGCTTTTATTTGTTTTCACAAATCTATTCCAATGTAGAAGTTGCCCTGTCAATATGAGCCTGCTCCCAACTGGCAGGATCACTTTAATACTGTTTGTGTTTGGAGTTGTAAACAGCCGCGGTCAATAAGCCAGTGTGATTATCTGCAGCTGCCATCGTGGGTGAGGTACATGAATTGGTTTTTGAGATTATAAAGCTATCCTTCATCTCTGCCATTCTCTCCCCATTTGTAAACACATTACTTGTTTCTTAACTAGGTTTCGATCGGCCTAATTCAAATCTGTATTTCAAATATAGCTTGTTTTTCTCTTTCTAGTGCCTTTCGCAACGACATATCAAATTATTTCCAACAAAGATGACCACTAATTATTTAATGGGTTCAAATATTCCCACCTCCTTATGGGGTCGACTGGGAAAAGTCTTTCTTTCAAGTCCTTCACGAACTGGCTGGTCAGATCGGGCGTTCGACGAGAGCAGATTTTGGCAGGAATGTCTAAATTATTCAGAGTGCCAGTGATAAGTGAGACAACTGGTCCGACGGCACGGTGCACAGGAAGCACATTTTCCTTCAAGCTGTCTATTCTGGGTTTTATTCTGACCTGATTATAAACTGTCAGATTGGTTATTTGCAGGCAGGACATCACATAACGCCGTCCCTCGAATAGACATTCAGCCAGGTGTCCCATCTCCTAGCATTAGCCGGTGGATGTCAAATATCCCATGGTGTATTTTGAGAAGGGTAGGTAGTGGGTGCTTTGTTGGAAAACGATTGAGTAAAAGAAGACAGCAAGGCCCCTGTCTTTCTTCAACACCTTGATGTAGTTGAGAACTCTGCTTGGCTTTGGCTTTCCGTGTTTCGGTGTCCAGAGTACAAGATTGCAAACAGGTTCGTTTTTGCAGCGGTAGCAGTGCCCAGCAATCCTGAGATGTCTTCTTCTAATTTTAACTGACGCTACTATACAACCATGAAAACAAAGGAAAGAAAAATTGAAACGATGCAAAATAAAGACAAATAAATGGAATTTATAAACAAGTCAAAGGAGAGGAAATGTCAGAAGAGAATAAAAGAGGAAGAGGAAGGAAAACACAGCAGTAAAGGTGGTAATAAGTACAAGTCTGGTTGTGGAATGGGAGGGTTTTCAAGATGCGACAGTTACAGTTCCACATTAGCCACAGCTTCTCTGGCTACGAGGGACACGAGGGAAGAATGGAGAACCAGAACTTCAGAGATGACAGACAAAGGTGGAGATAGATATCTGGATTCCACACAAGGAGAACTGAACTAAACATGCACTTTGCAGCAGACATCGAAATGAGAACGATAGTCACGAACTCCATTAAACACAGGCAGACAGAATGGCATAAAATTTTGTGAAGTTTGAGAATTGAAGAATTATCACTGCCGACTCCTCAGGGCTACAGCACCCCCCCTCCCCCAGCATTCAAATGACCGGCATTATATGCGAGTTCCAAAAGATCAGAGCCCAGGAAACATGGTCAGAGATTGCCACAGATTCGAAACATGTCCGTGGACCTCAAGCACCCCCGGCCCATCCGCACTGGATCCGGACACCGCAAACAACAAAAGAGAAAGGAAAATAATTTGGGAGGAGAGTGGAGCAAGGAAGGGGAAGGGATGAAAATGATCCAACCACAGACACAGGTTTGAAGGATCGCGCTCTTATACGAGTGTGATGAACCATCCCAGGAATGGGTTCAATCATCTCGCTCGAAAAGACGAGCACTCCTTCGTTCAAATGTCGAGCAGCGACTCCATCTCCCAAGTCACGTGCATTTATCGAGGGCCATACTGCCTTGTTGACTGGTTCCCTTTAACCCACAACATGTCAGGCATCAACCACAGTTTGATTTATCTTATTCCTTCTCCAATTTTCACTGTCATCCTCAAAAGATCACTTTTGTACAGCACATCACATCACACATGCTACCACAAAGAGCATTTACGGCCCTGCCTAGAGGGTGTGGCATAGTACCTTCCTAGAAGGTGTGACATAGCCTTCCAATTGCCCCATGTACTATCTAGTCCCCGCAAGTTAAATCACAATCCGAATGAAACTCAGAATCCTTGGGATGAATTTCAATGATGCATTCACCATCATGATCACGTGCTCACTTTTCCTCATGACATAGCATGACATTTACTTAATACAAAAAAACTATTCTAACATTCTGCTCCTGGACTCTTAAATACAATTTTTTTGCTTTCCTTGTGTTCATGAGGCATATAATTGGAATCCATCCATCCATTGGGACCATACTCTGTGTGGAGTGTTGGTGCTGCCTAAGCAGTCCACTTGGTGATTGGGTACAATCCTGGAAGGGTCGCCACCCTGATGAAGGATACCAGCAAGCTGGCACTCATTTTGCCGACCTCAGAAGGATGACAGGCAGAGTCAACCCCATCTGGTATTAATTCAACAGCCGAGGGGGATCGTAAGCCCACAACCCTAGAGGGGCAGGGGAGGTTGGAGTGCACCTGCTTGCCCACCCTCAAAGCATTCAAAATATACCCTTTCCCACTAAATATTTTACCCACGGGTATAGTACTTTGTGTTGTCCATCACGTTGTATTGAAGCAGGTGAGTAATGCAAACTTAATACTGCAACAAAAAAATCCCAGGGGATAAGGGGAGGAATTAATTATGGAGAAGTTATTTATTTCCTTAAATATACGTGTATACAGCAGACAGGTGTTTTGGCCTTCAGGTGAATAGGAATAGTCAGTGTCGATAGTGTAATAAGCGTTTTCCCCACACTCATCTTCCCCCACTCCCTCAATCCCTCTCAAATCAATACCCCCTTCGATCGGTCATCCATTGGATGCTTGGCTCGTGCCGTGTCAAATGAACTATGAAAGATCAAAGTTCATTTGAAATCACTGCCCACCTTCACTCTTTCATTCCTTTTTTTCCCACCTTTGGAACAAACTCCCACACTCTCTTCAATCCCACTCCCCCCTCTAGGTCGACAAAACAGCTGCTCACCACCATCTCTTATCTTCCTCCATCCAAAACCATGATCTTTACTACCCCTACTAATCCACCCGAAACCCACCTCCTTGAAATTCTCTACTTTCCTTCCTGAAAGTACCTGGAGTGTCCATCTTGTTTACCTTGTGTACCCTGCCCCATCCCTCTCCCTTCCTTCATGTCTCTGTTCCACACTGTTTTTTCCTTCCCTCTCACACCCCTCTTGTCTCCTGCTCCCCTTGTTGTACGTTCCGTGTGTTAGCTCTCATACAAGCTTCGACAGTGTATGCAAAAACATTTAAAAAGAGAAGCAAACTCTGTTGAAGGAAAAATTTCAAATTTTGAAAGAGGCGGGCTTGGGGGTGGGGGGTTAATAGGGGTAGAAAATATCATGGTTTTGGATTGGGGGTGTTCTGAGATGGTGAACAGCTGTCTTGAAGACCGGGAGGGAAGGATGAGATTGAAGAGAACTTGGAAGTTGATCCCACAGGTGATAAAAAAGAGGAACGAATTAGATGGGGCGGGGTACACAAGGTAAACAAGATGAATGTCGGTACAACAACAGGCAAGAGAAGAGAGTTGGTGGATACCATGACGAGAAGAAAAGTTGATATCTTGTGTTTACAGGAGACGAAATGCACTGGGAAGAGTACAAAAAAAAATGAGGAGAGGACTACAAAGTGTTTCACTGCGGAGAACAGAGAAAGAGCAATGGAGTTTGAGTCATGTTGAAGGAGGAATGGAAAGGGAAAGTATTGGAGGTGAAGATGAGTAGTGAGGAGGTTGATGGCAGAGAATGGACTGGTGAATATAATTTCAGTGTACATGCCACAAACAGGGTGTTAGACCAGGAGAAAGAGGTCTTTACAGAGTAATTAGAAGACCTCGTGAGGAGGGTACCTCTAAAGAGAATGTAGTTGGTATAGTTGGTGCAGATGTAACTGGCCATGTAGGACAAGTAGTAGGTGGATATGAATTCGAACATGGAAGAATGGACACGGCAGGAGAAATGAAGATGGGGAGAGGATTCTTGAGATTGCTCAGAGCCTTGAGCTATTCTTGTGAATACAGGGTTCAGAAAGGAGGAACATTTGTTAACCTACAAAAGTGGAGGTAAGAGTAGCCAGATTGATTACAACTTGGTCAGACAGGGTGACAAGGAGGACGTTATACATTGCGAGGTTATACTGGGTGAAGCAGGGGTGAGTCAGCGTAGCCTGATAGTAATGGATAGGAAGTGGAGAAATAAAAGATAAAGGGCGAGTATGAGAATGGGGAAGATGAAACTGTGGAATGTGACAGGAAGAAAACTGGTCCTCGTCAAGGAGGAACGAGGAAGTACAAGATGCGATTAAAAGGAAGAAGTAGGTACTGTATATAAAGAATGGGAAAAATACAGGAAAGGTTAAGTTCAAGCAAGAGAGTGGTATGGTGAGGCAAAGAAAACAGCAGGCAAGGTAAGATGGAAGCATCACAAGAATGGTATGATAATTTGGAAGCACTCGAGGGTGAGAAAACTATCTACACAATATCAAGAGTGAGGCAGAAGCAAATGGAGGACTTGTAGCGGGGGGGGGGGGGGGGGAGAGGAAGAGTGTGTGTCATAAAAGATGATGCTGGTCTCAGATAGCACATAGAGAAAAGGAAATTAAGAGAAGGTGGAAAGAGTACTTTGAAAGATTACTCAATGTCGAAACTGAAAGAGACAGACAGACAGACCGACTGACCCTGACGGAAGCATAGGAAACTGAGGGGCTCGCGCAGGAGGTTCAAGAGGAAGAGGTTAGAGAAGCAATAGAAGGTGAAAAGAGGAAAAACCTGTGGACCATCTGAAGTTGCGGTCGAGTTTTTCTTTTTGTACACAGAGTCCAGTCTCGGGGAAGAGCTGAAATACAGAACAGATCAGGATGAAACATAACAAAATTAACAGCAGAAAGAGAGGGGGGGACATCACCAGCAGGGCCGATGGAGAAAATAGATGGAACGGACAATAAGGGGTGTGTGGGTAAGGTTGAGGGGTAGAGAAGAATGTAGGGGGTGGATAAGATGGATACAGAAGCAATTTTTGTGGGAGGGGGATTAAAGAGTGTAGAAAATATCATGGTTTTGAATGGAGGATGATTTGATATGGTGGTGAACAGCTGTCTTGAATACCTGGAGGGTAGAATGAATGTGAAGATAATGTGGAAGTTGGTTCCACGGGTGAGGAAAAAGAGGAACAAATGAGTGGAGGTGAGTGGTGGTTCTGGAAAGGCCCTCAGCCCCGTCATCACGAGGACAAGTCAGGTACATAAGTGTCTTGAGTGATGTTTCATGGATTTTGATAAACGATACATTTTGAAGATTATCGACTTACATGTATTTTTTTTCAGGCTAACAAGTCGCATTCATCAACAATGTGAAGTCTCTGTTAATAGCAATGAGTGACAAAGGAAAGCCCTTCATTGATGCCAGTTGTGATATCCTCGTCCTCGGCACATGAGAGGTGGTAAATGCAGCAGTTGCTGCATCTATTCTCACAAGATGGAGTGACTTGGCGATGATCAGCGAGACGAGTTCTTCAAGACATGACTGGTGGACCGAACAACTGCACTTGATGAGACAAAAACAAAGAATTAATTGCATCTTTTCAGCCAGCCTCCTGAGAAGAAGTCACATACAAAAGAACAACTGTTGTCCTTGAAACATGACCACAGTTTGTCTTCAACGTTGTACATTGTCGGTCAAGTACAGGATGGTGACCTTGAAGACTTTTCCCATCATGAGAATCAACCATTTCCTCCATCATTATCTGACTATGGCAACATCAGAATAGGTGCAAAATCGGATCTGCTTCAATGCCTTGAAGATATGGTACCACA
>NC_140969.1:29278799-29336299 GCF_056783735.1 Eptatretus burgeri | reverse complement strand
TCGCAGCCATGTTGGACAAAAAGCCTGATCTGATCAATGCAAAACTCCAAAGACGTGATCAGCCACCCATTCTGAATTTGATTTGATAAAGTGGACGTCGTGGATCCGGTATCTGATCGAAGAGGGGTTGTATCGAAGCTGGGCGGCATATTATTTTTTTTCACCATCGATGCGACTACTCATGGAGAATGTTTGTGAGACGACTATGATGTCATAGGACACGTGGTGTGGCAGCCATGTTGGAAAAAAGGAAAAATGTTGGACCTCTGTATCTCCAAAACTGCTCCATGGAAAAAAAATTTAAACTTGGAAAATGTGAAGTATTCCCCATAGGAAACAAGGGTGATTTTTTTTTTCATACATGGCTTCCTTATGACGTCATAATTTAATGTCAAACGCTTTATCCAATCAGCATGAAGATTTTTGAGGGTTATTTAGGGCTAAATGGTAATTGGCAAAAAAAATTGGATGATGTCATCAGTCAAGTGGTTTGGCAGCCATTTTGTTTTTGACATTAAACCTTCAAAAATCTTCTTCTCTGTAACGGCTGAACAGATCGAGGTGAAATTTTACAGGTATGATCGCCTATCCATGAGGAACCAAAAGTTCTTCACCTATGACATCATAGGTCACATGGTTTGGCAGCTATGTCTTTTTTTTAAGAATAAACATTTTAAAACCTTCTTCTGCAGAACGACCTGACAGATCGAGTGGTAACTTCACTTACATGTTCCCCAAGCCTTGGGGATATAAGGGTGTTCACAAATAAATAATAGGTCACATGGTCTGGCAGCCATATTGGTTTGAACGAAATTCTTTGAAAAATCTTTCTCTTGAACCATTTGAAATCAATGTGAAACGTCACAGTTATGATTGAGTAGACATGTGGAATATATGTTTCAAATTTCAACCAGATTGGAGGCATGGTCTGGCAGCCAGAAATATTTAATGTCTTGAATCTGGGTTCAGGGATTTAAATCAAACTTGGTATTAATATGTACAATGATGCAATAATGTGGGCGGAGGCACATCTGTTGTCAGGTCAGGCCAGATTAGATCTGTGACTTGTTGCAGGTGCCATGTAGACCTATACGCACTTTTTCATGGTCGGGTTGTCGGCGACTAAACCGTCTCTCCCACCAAATTTCTTGGTGAGAAGGGTGTATGGATATGGACACCCAGCAGGATGAAGAACTAATCCTGTCAAAGGGCGGAGGCGCTCCTTGTGAGCCAACAGCCATCCATATCTAGTGCCCAACTGTGTCTGCCGACATCCTCTTGCAGTTGGGTTACTTTTTTGAGGAGGTTGGTGGCAGGATTTGCACTCCAGCCACCATAAAACTCTTCACTCCGCAAAACACAAGAAAAAGGCAAGGAAAATTTGAAAAAAACCTACTCCGTGGGAGTACTTCTTGTGCATCTGCCCTTCGCAGGGCAGCTCACCGGATGACGGGATTGGTGCAAAGCCTTTGGGACCCCTTCTCTTTTTTTTTTTTGTATACCTTGTCGAGGCTCGTATGAGAGCTAACACACAACTCACAGCAAGGAGGCATGAGACAAGAGGGGCGGGAGTGGAAGGGACAAAACAGTGGGGAACAGACACATTAGGTGAACTGTGGAAGGGAGAGGGATGGGGATGGGACGGGGAACATGGTGAAGTGAAGATGGACATTACAGGGACTTTCAGGAAGGAAAGCAGGGGAATTGAAGGAAGTGGGCTTGGGTGGATTATCGGGGGTAGAAAAGATCGAGGATTTGGATGGGGGAAGATAAGAGGTGGTGGTGAACAGCTGTTTTGAAAGCCTGGAGGGAAGAATGAGAAAGAATAGAGTGAGGAAGTTTATTCCAAAGGCGGGAAAAAAGAGGAATGAAAGAGTGAAGATGAGCAGTGATTCGTGATTTTGGTAGTTTTACCAGAAGGGGGTTGTTGGCGGACCTTGAGCGCCCTGTGGAAATGTGGTGAGGACAAATCGCAGAGAGAGCAGGGGGGGCAAGGCTGGAGAGGAGTCGGTAGAAGACAGAAAGACCACCGACCAACCTGCGGTGATTGAGTGAGAGGCCCAAAGACTCAGCTTCATTGTGGGAGATGCCGATGATCTTAAATGCTCTTTGATGATAGGAGGAAAACCATGGGTAACCTTCCCAGGTCAGATTGCGGTAGTGTGTGTCAGGGTGGTGTTGAGGTGGCGTCCACCAGACGGCGGTCTCCTTGAGTTAACCTGGGTTTTTTTCCAGGTGGGCGCCTGGAATGTCCTATCTTGAAGAGAGGATGATCACCTGTTTTGTTTGTCATCTGAGCTCAAGCGTTTGAACATCGGTGTTGCAGCACTCTCTAAGGGTCAGAGACCGAATAGTGGTGAAATCATGGTGGGTGGCTACACCTACTATATGTCTGGTCGCTCTGAGGGTTACTATGCCCAAGGAGTTGCTGCAGTTGTGTCCAATAACCTGACTCCAATGATAATAATGACGTAACACCAGTCAACGAGCGTATTATGAGACTAAGGATTCATCACTCCATGGGTGTCGTTCCCTGATCTCTGTATTTGCTCCAACTGAGGCGAGTGATCTCACCATGAAGGACGCATTCTATGCCACGCTCGAGTCTCTGGTTGATCAGTGCCCCAGGCAAGATACACTTCTAGTTTTGGGGGATTTCAATGTATCAACTGGAACTGATAGGGATAGTTATGAGACATGTGTTGCTCCCTAAGGGTCTGGAACTGTGAAACAGA
The DNA here is from genome assembly GCF_056783735.1 of Eptatretus burgeri. Classification (NCBI taxonomy): domain Eukaryota; kingdom Metazoa; phylum Chordata; class Myxini; order Myxiniformes; family Myxinidae; genus Eptatretus; species Eptatretus burgeri. The sequence continues at coordinate 29,333,564 of NC_140969.1, read as the reverse complement.
ATACCACTAAGTTCCTTGACTTTGCAAGAAGTCATGGACATGGGGTGGCTGGTTCATGGTTTCAGCACCCACAGACTCATTGCTGGACTTGTTATTCCAACGCTGGTGGTGTGGCAAAGGAGATCGACCATGTGCTCGTTGATGGTCACTGGAGAATAATCCATAACTTTGGGGTCAACCGGAGTGCTCCGTTCCTCGGTGCCGATCACACGCTTGTGGTAGCAACTCCAAAGCTGCAGTTTAAGTCCAGGAAAATGGCACCATCCCAGCCTCATCTGGATATTGGCAAGCTCAAGGATGAGAGGGTAGCTGAGGAGTTTGTGAACAGGCTGAGTGGAGATTTGAGGGGTTTGGGTGCTTTGGGAGATCCTGAAGAGTTGTGGAGTGCCTTCAAGACCACCATCCTTGATGTTTCCAGTGGATGTCTTGGAACTTATCGTAGGGTGAAGAAGAATTTTGTCTCAATGGACACTGAATCCCATTGACCAGAGTCACAAGGCCAGGCTAAATGGCAGAGTTGGGCTGTTCAAGAATTTGAGGCATAAAACTGGACGTGCACTGAGAGTGGACAAGGAGGCCAATGTGCGAGGAATCTGTGAGGGGGAAGAGCATCACCTGTGGTCAAGTGATTCTGGGATCTGTGGCATCCTTGCTGAACTTCTCAAGGCTGGTAGAAATGCTGCATTCATGTCATTGCATGCAGTTCTGTGCTCAGCCTGGAACACAGGCATTATCCCAACTGACTGGACGTGGGGCCTTGTTGTCCCTCTCTGGCAAGGGAAGGTGATCGCCAGGACAATAACAACTACCAAGTGGTGACGCTTCTCTCAGTGCCGGGCAAGGTCTTTGCTTGAATAATTGTCGATAGTATTCGTCACCATCTGCTTGAGCACCAGCACCCAGAGCAGTCAGCCTTTCCACCAAAGAGGTCAACGATTTACCGTATCCTTGCCCTTCGGGTCCTCACCAAACGCTGATGAGAGTTTTGACAGGGGCTGCTTGCAGCTGATGTTGATCTCTGCAAAGTGTTTGATTCAGTGAATCGGGATTCCCTCTTGAGGATTCTTGGTCTTCGTGGGGTGCCACCAAAACTGATCAATCTGATGTCTGAACTCTTGTTCAGTGAGAGTGGTGGTAGTGAGAGTGCTGTGAGATGTGGTGATACCATCTCCGACTTATTTACAGTTGTTACTGGAGTTCATGAGGGGTGTGTGCTGGCCCCCACACTTTTCAGCGCTTGTATGGACTGGATTCTAGGGAGGATTTCAGAGAGATCAAGCTGCGGTGCATCGTTTGGGAATGTCAAGATCTCTGACCTAGATTTCGCAGATGATGCAGTCATCTTTGCGGAGACTCTCGATATCCTTTTGGGGGCCCTTGAGGTGCTGAATGAGGAGTCGGAGCCACTGGGATTATGAGTTTCCTGGGTCAAAACTAAGACCCTGGCTTTCAATGACATTTTGTCTATACCTGTTTCCGGTGAGGATGTTGAGGTAATGGAGTGATTCACTTACCTTGGCTGTTGTATTCATGTCACTGCTGGCTGTGAGCCAGAGGTCAATGGACGTCTGGGTTGGGCCTGGGAAGTCATGGATTTTATTCAACGGACCATGGGGTGTGGCGCTGTCGGTACCTGTGCAGGAGGACGAAAGTTCAAATCTTCAGATCTGTGGAGCCTCCTGTCTTGCTCTACGAATGTGTCTTTGGACTCTGACCAGGGATCTGAGATTGAGAATTAATTCCTTTGGTACTAGGTCTCTTCGGAGAATCCTTGACTATCGCTGGTCGGACATTGTGTCCAACAAGCGGTTGCTGAGAGAGACTCAAATGAGATTTGTTACCTGCATAGTCCATGGCATCAGCTGCGGCTGTATGAACATGTGGCTCATTTTCCTTATACTGATCCTGCTCACCAGATTCTCTCAGCAAGGGAGCCTCGTGAGTGGGGAGGCCAGTGGGATGACCACGTGCCTCGTGGTTGCAGCACATTGGGGCATATCAAGGAGATGGGGATGGGCCAGGCATCTGCCTGGAGGATGACCAGACAGAGGCCTCTGGAGTACCGGCAGAACGTGGACGCAGCGATGCGCTGCTCCAGCGCATGCTCCCATACCTGACCTGACTTGATCTGAATATCTGTCGACGTCGTGACATCAAAGAGTGTCCTTCTCGTTTGTCTCTTGTTCTTTAAACTAACGCTCCTGCTCTGCCTCTCACCCATGCCTGCAACAGTGTGTGCATTGGCACCTACGCCAATGACAGTGCAGTGTCGCCACACTCCAGTATATGACTGGCGTGCGGAAATAAAATGTAAACTACATGACAACATAGTTATGTGGCACTTATAATATATACGCATCTTTCAGATAGTATCATGATGTGTTTGATTTTAAGCAATTGTGGTCATTATTGGCCCCTTTTGAGTGTGGGCCCGGCACCGAAGCACCATTGAAAACCAGTGTTGACAAGCAGCCAAAGTAATTTCAACTCTACCGCTCTCAGATCTCATCAGCCAATGAAGGAAAGAAGTGACATCATGCGGGGTTGTTTACGGCCCAATTACGCAGCCCAAAGCAGCAAAACTGCCACTCTGCCCGAGACTCTGCACCACATTCCTTCTGTTCAAGCCTCCATACCACATTCCTTCTGTTCAAGCCTCCATACCACATTCCTTCTGTTCAAGCCTCCATACCACATTCCTTCTGCCCGAGACTCTGCAGCACATTCCAAATCTTTGGGGTTTATTTACTCAAGTCATTTGAGCTCAACCCATTCCTACTTGCTTTTCCTGTCAATAAACGTGTTTTTATGTTTGAATTCCATTGCGCCTGAGTTGGTCTGACTCTTTCATGTTTGTCCACGCGTGGGTAAATTGGGTTTAATCTGGAAAATAAGCATCACTTTGGGCTTTCGCGTGGCTGGCGTGTGAGAAATTTCACGAGTCCGATCGTGTTGTCAATACATTAACGATTGCGGCAATTAATCAACACAAAGATCGCCTCGTAACCAGCTCAGTTTCATCTTGGCGATGCAATTACTCATGGCATGGCATGTGGTTGCCCTTAATTTGGGTTTCCTGACTTCTAAATTCTAAATTCATACATCTACGTGCGCATGCAGCACAGCACCTGTACATGCGACGATACTTTGTGTTGTCCATCACGTTGTGTTGAAACAGGTGAGTAAGGCAAACTTCATATTTGTTCTTATTCCAATTCATTTGAGTCCATTCCATTGCGCAATAATGACATTATGCATCTATGACTAAACAAAGCTCTGTGAATTGTTTAATTTGAAAATAAGAAATGCTGGTTCGATAAAGGAGCTCATGGGGGTTTGGAAAGGTGTTTGTCCGATCCTTCATACCCCACTTCGATCTGTCCTGGATTACAAATTAAGTGGATTTGAATATTAAGGATTTGAAACATGAATATATAATTTAGAAAGGTTTTGGCCACTGTATTGTTCACCTAAACTTTCAGAAGCATTATTACGGTGAATGGCTGAGCAAGCAGTTTACTCAGGAGTCAAAAAGTCCCGAGTGCATGTCTAATAGCTCAGAAAACTCTTGAGCAGAGTACAAATCCTAGAGTCCGATCCAACATCCCTCGACGAGCAAATCCTAGAGTGCGGTCCAACATCCCTACTTTGTACATTGGAGGGGCTGGGTGGGGTTTGCTTGAAAAGAAACACTTTGCTTGCTGGAAGTCCATTAAGGAATTGTAATTGTAAAAGCTCAAAATAATCTACATACCGGATGTCTCTGGAGGACAGAGGGCACACTCTACTCCCCATGCCCTGCCATGAAGACAGCAGCATTCAGTGTACGTCGTCTTTTGCTTGGTAAAAGGTTGTCCACACATCCAATAATGAGACACATCCTTCCAGCAAACATCCAAAAAAACGGCACTCTGCCCAGGTTCTGGATAAAATGGAAGTCACAACATGGAGACGAGGCTGTTGAGGTAAGACATAGCAACACATAAAAGACACGTCAACAAAATGATGGAGAGATGGTACATGGCAGGGATCACAGCCCAAATGCATTGATTAACTGTTAGTTATATTGGTGAATGTTATTTACCATTCTCCGACCGAGTAGATATTTGGATGAAGAGAAATATTAGGGTGATGCCAATGAATGACGTTGAGAGAAAGACCAATGTGATAAGAAGTTGGAGACTTACCTGCAATGCTACGGTTGACACAGCGCTTGCCCGAGATGTCCGGTGACAGTGGAGCTTCACAGTGACACACATAGCTGCCATGTGTGTTGTGACACAACCCATCGATGCAACTGCCTTCCATCTCACACTCATCTACATCTACAGAAATCACACCGATTGGAGGTTACGGACATCATTTTCCAACATTTTATCATTCATGTCGGCTAACTGAAAGGGCCATTCTTCTGGGCCAAAATATCCCATATTCAAGCTGTGTGTGGAATGCTCATGGCAGCCAAAGATTAGTGAGCGAGACAAACAACCGGAAAAGTTTCTCAAGCAAGAATGTTGTTTTTTTTTTTTTTTATCTTTCTAGCCCTTTGAAAACGAGACTTTTACACATAAATTGTGCGCAATTCCAAATGATCTCAAACGAACATCTGAGCATTTGTGCAAAGGCTTCTCGTATTAATTTTAAGATTTTTCCTGACATGACAGCATGTTGATGGAAGGCGCTTGTCAGGCCATCCTTCTGCTTCTTTGCATCTGATGCAGGAACCACCAACAAAAATGTGGTGGAGTTCTTTAACATGAGAATAAACCAATGTCACCTGCAGGGTGACCCGTATCTTGCCAAAAGGTGACCACGTGTGACTTCTTTAAGGTCACACTGAGGTGAACAGAGCTGCTATCCACCAGGAGCGACTCCTTGAGGAATATCTGCCTACGAGAGATTCCGATGAGAATCGTTCTTCAGAGTAACCATGAAAAATATGCTTTTTCCTCATAACGTCACCAAATGACGTCATAATGTCTCAAGCTTGACATATCTAGAAAGCACTCATTGAGGTGTTCAATTTGAGGTACTACACGATATGGTTCCTAAAACTTGAAAATTTGACCTTGGGGTCAAATATGTTTGACCTAAGGCGCTAACCATGAAGGTCAAGGCCAATCGCCACCAAAAATTAATCAGCTGAACGCCAGACCATGAACTATATTCCCATGAAGTTTGTAAGACGATCCGATCAAAATTACTCAAAAAATAAGGGTTTCGTCGACTCCCCTGATTTGCGACAAAGTGACCTTGACCTTTGACCTTGACCTTCAAAATATTGTGCACTGAAAGGGACCTCTATAGGCCTCTGATATGCGAAGTTACAAAAATTTCCAATGATAACTGTGCTCTGCAGAATTTTTTATACGTGATTACAGACAAACAAACAAACAAAAAAAAAAAAAAAAATAAAAAAACATACAAGCTGACTAACATATCTTGCAAAAACTTCGTTTTGACAAGATAATAATCTGCAGCCCTAAAGTGATCCAGCAGCAGTAGTATCTATTTGTCTCCCCAGTTATTTCAAATGTGGTCTAGCTTCATCTTCAGGTTAGCTGTAACCAGCCACTATTGGACCATATATGAAATCGGCTCTGGTGAGCACACTGTGACATTGTCACCGAGAAACTGAAGTTTGAATCATGAGTAAATTAACATTTTTCCTCTTCTGTTGTTTGACTAAGTGAGCAAAGGTTTTATTATGCTCCCCAAGCCATTTCAGGTACTCCAAGGTTTGTGAGTTCTTTCTACTCTTGGTGAACCAAGGTTTGGATGGGAGCCTCAGATTTTGTTTTGTGGTCTAACAAAGAGCTATGGATAAAAAGGTACATTTACCACACACACACACACACACACACACACACACACACACACACACACACACACACACACACACACACACACACACACACACACACACACACACACACACACACACACACACACACACACACACACACACACACACACACACACACACACACACACACACATATATTGTTGTGGTTGAGGAAATTCACAAACCACCATTCAGGTCCCGTAGGTGAGATATCTCTGTAAGTACATGTGTAGTTAGCCCCAAACCCGTTGTTTAGAGGGAATAAATGTGATTCATTCGGGCTGCGACCCTTTAAGATAGCCGTTTTTCTGTTCTGTCTTTATTTTGAACCAACCACGTCTCAACTGCCATACCACAACCACCAACCGCAACGCCGCTTCACAACAACAACAACGCCAACAGCCACGACCTTTACCTTCACAACTCGCTCTCGCAAACATCGCATCACCACCATTCCAAGCGTCGCCATGGCCATCACCGCCACTTTAGCCCCTCCACCACATTCACCTCTCCTTCTGCGGCCGTTCCCGCGCCGCTTGTGGGCGCCGAGCGTCAGGCTGTCCTGGCCTCGTGCGGGACGCGCGCTGAGCCGTGGGTGCAAAAAGCGGCCTTTCCGAGGAAAAGTCGGATCAGGAATGATACACGCCCACTTCTGTTCCGTCCTATCAGCGAGCGTGGGGCGATTTGGCCCCGCCTCCAAGCGCGTCGGAGTAGAATCGATATATGTAAATTCGAGGATCAGGGGAGGTTCACGCCCACTTTTCCTCCGTCCAATGGGCGAGCGTGGCTCCGCCCCCGAGCTCATCCTGATCCAGAAACTTGCATATGGATTCTCCTGCCATACTATAAAGCGCCGAGCGTGGGGCGAATTCAGTCAGTAGAGTTTTGGGCTCGGGCGAGTTGGAGAGGTGTGGCGGCGGCGAAGTGTGGCAGCGGCAGAGAGTTTTTGGGCTCGGGCGAGTTGGAGAGGTGTGGCGGCGGCGGAGTGTGGCAGCAGCAGTCAAGACGGGTCTAGAGGAGAGTCGGAGTCTGTCGGGGTTCGGAGTCTGTCGGGGAGCTGCAGAGAGGGGAAGCCGGGAGCGCGGTCGAGGTCGCAGTGGAGTCGCTCGTCGCGGAACCCAAGCAAGCCAGCTATCCTCTTTCCCCAGAGCATCAACAATTCCCCCCTCTTTCCCCCCCGCGCTGAGATAGTGCGGAAAGGGGGCCCCGTTCCCACCCCATTCCAAGCAGTGCCAACGAAACCCGCGGAGGAACGCGGAGTCGGGGCACCGCCGCGGCATTTGCGGCTCAACACAAGACGGGTAGGCTCCACCCGGTCTCGGCTCACAGCCCCGTCTGTCCCCTTGTCGTTGAGGGTGGCCCTTTCTTTTGCTTTTGAGTATATGTGTTGTCGGCGCCGTCTGTAAAGTAAAACTGTGTAAGTGTTGCCGTGTGCTCGCGTAGTCGGTAGTATCTCTGCATTGTTGTGTTTCTTTTGTTGCAATTGCTTTTGGTGCATCATTGTTGTAATTGTATATGTGTGCTTTCCGTGTGCGGCGGAATAAATGTGCCTCATGTTGAACTGTTTTTCCCGTTTCACTTCGTCTTTTCTTTAATTGAATCTCCATCTTACTTCACGTAAAGGGTTGGTAGTGGGCTAAATACGCCCGATAATTAATCGGAACCGTCGAGGTTGACGATAACACCGCTCGGTTATCCCGATAGTACGGAACGGGTCGCTTAAAGTGGCCCGTGTCCGAAGTCGACCTGCGGCGAGGTGCGATCGCCCGGTCTACCCTCCGTGTGGGTACTTAGGTAGGTCGAATTTGGCGAACAACCCTATTCCACGCGGGGGGCCGATTGGCACGATCGTGGTGAGGCCGAAAGGCCCACCCGTGACTAGTTCCCGGCGTTAGTCCGAGAGGGTCATGACGGAATTGTCCGTCCGGTGGGCGACGTGCCGCGATTCGAGTTACGTGGCCGCTCGCACGCCGGCAGGCGCGAATTCGCAACAATATATATATATATATATATTTATATATATATATATGTATATATATATATATATATATGTATATATATATATATATATATATATATATATATATGTATATTTATATATATATATATATATATATATATATATATATATATATATATATATATATATATATATATATATATACATATATATATATATATACATATATATATACATATATATATATATATATATATATATATATATATATATATATATATATATATATATATATATATATATATATATATATATATATATATATATATATATATATATATATATATATATATATATATATATATATATATATATATATATATATATATATATATATATATATATATATATATATATATATATATATATATATATATATATATATATATGTATATATATATGTATATATATATATGTATATATATATGTATATATATATATATATAGATATATATATATATGTATATATATACATATATATATACATATATATGTATATATATACATATATATATATATATATATATATATGTATATATATATATATATATATATATATATATATATATATATATATATATATATATATATATATATATATATATGTATTTACGAATTTCGGCCCGCCCGGCGTGCGAATGGCCATGTAACTCAAATCGCGTCCGCGTCACCCACCGGAACGGACAATTCAGTCGTGACCCTCCTTGGAACTACCGCCAGGAGCTAGTCACGGGTGGGTCTTTCGACCCCACCACAATCGTGCCAATCGGCCACCCGCGCAGGATAGGGTTGTTCGCCAAATTCGACCAACCTAAGTACCTGCGTGGGTACTTAGCCGGGCGATCATACCTCGCCGCTGGCCGGCCTAGGACACGAACCGCTTAAGGGGTCCGTTCCGTGCTTCAATGATAACCGAGCGGTGTTATCGCCGGCCCCGACGGACGGGATTATTTACTGGGTGCTTACACCCCTCTACCAATTCCTTCCGTGATGCAAGATGGAACTTTCAAACAAGGGAAAGGACGCAACGAAACCGGGAACAGTTCGACAAGCACATTTATTGCACACAGATACATTTATTATACAAGCACATATGCAGTCAGGAATGCAAAACACTAACATGCACGTATACAGAACAAAGGCAAAGCAAAAGGTGCTACGACAGTCTATAAGCAATTATGTACAGTCACTTATACGGTTTTACTTACGGGATTCGGCGCCACAACACGCATTCAAAGAAAAAGCAAGAAAAGACCCCCTCATAGACAAGGGAGTCAGACTGGGCCCGTGGGCCTAAAGCGCGTGGAACCTGGATGAGCGGCCAGGTTCACGAGACCGAAGGGTCTTACCCGCGCCCTCGTGGCGTGGTGGTGGGCCAGCCGCGATGTCAGCATAGCTGCACCTGGCTTCGTGCCCCTGGCGTGGTCGGTGAGCTCTCTCTGGCGCTCCCCGTCTGCCTTTCCCGTCGGCTTCGAGCTCCATCTCCCGACTTGACTGCCGCGCCGACACTGCACTCGACTTGACTGCGCCGCCGACACTGCACTCGACTTGACTGCCCCGCCGACACTGCCCTCGACTTGACTGCCCCGTCTCCCGATTCTCCAGACTGCCGACACTGACTCCAGACTTGGCTGCCGCGACCGACACACTTGACTGCCGCCACTCCACTGCTCCCACTTCACTGCCACTTGACTGCCACACTGCTGCTGCCACTCCACTGCTCCCACTTGGTTGCCGACGCACTGCTGCTGCCACTCCACTGCTCCCACTTGGTGTCTCGAGCTGCGCCGTGCTCGCACTTATATAGGCTGGGGGAGGGCGTCTATGCAAATTTGTGGATCACAGCGGTTTTGGAGGCGGGGCTACACCACCCGATGCTCAGCCATTGGATGGATGAAAAGGGGGTGTGAAGCATTCCTGATCCGCTTTTCGAGGCGAAAGGAATGCATTCACAGCCCATGGCATGACGTGTGGTAGAAAGGCGGAGTTGGTGGGAGTTTGCTGCGGTGGTTTGGGAAGGGTGTTGGTGGTGGCGATTTGGTTGCTGGCGGGAATTGTTTGAGAATGGCGGTGAAGCGATGTTTGCGGAGTGGAGTTGTGGAGGTAAAGAGGCAAAGGTGGTGGTGTTTGAGTTGTAGTTGTTTGGGAATGATGTTGGTGGTGGCGATTTGGTTGTTTTTGGGGAAGATTGGTCCAAAATAATGATAGAGAAAAGAAAAACAGCTAACTCAAAGGATCACAGCCCTGTGAACACGGAAATCCCTCTAAACAACGGCGGGGAAATTTAACTACACAATTATTTATCGTTATAACTGATCGAAGGACCCTTTATGTTGTATTTCGAATTTCCACAGCCGTAACTATATATATATATATATAGTAGATGAAGGGACTTCATTAGAAAGATAGCATGTGTGGAGTTGCTTGGCCCATGGACGTGCAGGAGACATCTCGATGTAACTAAGTAGGGAGACTGTGAGCTTAAGTGTTACGTGTCACCACATGGGGGAGGGGGGGGCGGGGGTGCCATGCTAATTAGATAGGGATTAGGGATAATTTCCCCAGTATGTAATCGCCCCTCTGTGACTTGTCCCTATGTTTTTTATATTTAAAGATTGGCAATACAGGTGGGGAATATGTCCCTAAAACAACTACAAGTGGGCAGAAAGCCCTGCCTTCAAAGGGTGACAACAGGCAAAATCATGCCCCCGAGGGATGATTGATGGGCGTGACGTGAGATGCATGGAGAGGAAGTGGGTGTAGGAGGCGAGTAGTTAAGGAGGAGGGACGCACACGGTCAGAGGGACTCGGAGGATCTCGCTTTTGTTCTCGGCATGACGAAGGCTGCACGATTCTCGTATTCATGCTGGTGAATTTGGCTCGCGTGTTGAGCAGGACGTTGGCCGTTGACGGTTCGGTTGAGCCGTGAAGCGTGTACGATTCTTAGGAGGGAAGGACAACGTGCCTCGTGGCCTCCTCATGGGGCCTCAGAGATTGTCTCATCGTGTGGACCATTGTTGTGAAGAGACCAGCGAGGGAGAGGAACGTCGGCATATTCGCTCTGGAAAATAAACTACAGCGTGGTTTGTGAGTCGTGACGTCGAGTGCCATCTCCATGCTGCCTGACGAACCGCTCAGCGCCATTTTGAGCACGGTTACCCACGCGCCGACGCGGTCCGATCGCCACATTCCATAAAGATTGTACTGTATGGGCGTAGCCCGGGTCGCGGTTGGTGGTGGTCACGTGGTTGTCACGTGCTTCATATGTCACGACTCGCCCACTGGGGGCTTGTAGTACGAATAGCGTCAGAAGCAGCATGTACGGTCATTTGCAGTGGCCTTTGGGTCGTGTGCTTGTAGAGTGCATCGAGTACGTAATAAAGCAGAGTTACGGGCACCGTACGCTCACACTCCTGCTCGTGGCAATAAAGCAGGGTTGTGCTGTTCCCTCGCTCGTGTCTGCCTTAGTGCACCTCTACCACAACATAACAGTTTGGCGACGAGTCTGTTTCGGATCGACGTGTGCAGAGTGCCTGGTTTGCATCGGTATTGGCGATTGGATCGCTGAAGCGGGAAACTCAGCGCAACTCGCGTGGTTCGAGTTCCACACCTGGCGAGGATCCCAGGGGAGCGCATCGTGAGTTTCGCGCGCACATCCGCACGCACAGTCTTCGTTGCGGGTCGAGTCCTGCAGCCTGACGTCTCGCCGGCGCCTGCGAGTCAAATTGAGTGAACGACGGCCGCGCTCGGAGTTCGTTTTATTTCTGCTTTGCAAGCTTCGGGAATGGTTTCTGCGATGCCACGGCTAAAGGACGAGGAGGATGTCTGGAGTCTCGGTGGTCAGTGCGCGGCGGATGATCCGAAGGTCAGCGCGGTGTACCAAGCCCCCACGGCCACACGCACAGTCTTCGGTGCGGGTCGTGCCCGAGCGTTGCAATGCAATCAGTCAGACGGCGGTCTGAACACTCGGGGACGTCTACAGTGTGTGTGCCGAGAATCAATGCCCATCATAACGATCATGATTGGCGGTGTGAGAAGCGACCGCTACGTCCCGGGTCAAGACCGACTGCGGATACGGTGTTTTGCACATGGCGTACACTTTTACGCCCCGTGTCGAGGCGTGCAGCCTGGGCATAGCGATCCCGGCGACCCGGAGCAGGAGATGCTGCTGATGTTGAACCTGTTTTCAATTGGTCCGAAGGTGACAAGACCAATGACAGTGGAGGTCGAGTCGAGGCACCGATCGTGTTTCGAGTTGAATCCGCTCATGCACTCCCCAGTCTACGTCTTTTTTGGGCTACCCTCGCATTGCACACGTATACCGGTGAAGCGCTACCGGCGGTTGGCAGGGCACACGTCTTGGTCGCCCATCAAGGTCAGCGGGTTGCGCTCTCGCGGTTCGTGATGCGAGGGGAGGGGCCAGGCACGGGGGAGGGGGAGGAGTTTCCTGTTTCGGAGTTCGTGCCTCCAGGTGCACCTGTGCCTCCTTCGGGGCACGTACCTCCGTTTGGGCCCGGGCCTCCCTCAAGACCCGAGGGCGAGGTTCCGGCGACGGGGGCCGCGCCGATGCTGCATGGGCTGCCGTTCATTGCTTCCTGCGACGATGATGTGCGGTTCTGGAGCAACGGGAGCCATGCCAGCGGCGACGAACTCTCGCGCTTCGGCTGCGCTCATGATACAGTGCACGCCCGGGTCGTGCAGGCGATTTCAGCGGGGGTTTGGAGCGAGCCGGTCGCATTCAAGAAGTTCGCGGAACGCGACCATCGACGGTGTCCTCTGCGACGTTTGGATGGAGACCGGCGAGCAAGTCTTCGCAACGTCGTGACATGCAAGAGGCGTACACAGGATGTGATTCATAAATTGCTGATTGTTGTATGTTTGATTCTCACTGCACGAGTGATGCGATTTAGCATTATTAAAGCAAATGCCGACAGTCCGCGTGTGAGCATGATATGTTTGGTTGGGGTCAATCAATGGGATGACCGATATGATCGATATGATGTGGAGGACTTGCAGACGATCGTGGCGAATAAAGAGGTCTTTCTGATCTCCGGCTGCGAGGGCAGTCCACGGTTCGCTACCCTGTCATGTGTGGGGATTATACTGGGAGAACGCGCTGTACGAAAACGGGAATTTGCATCTGCACAGACGATGTTCTTATTGCTTTATGGCATGACTGAATGTGATGCGTGGTTTTGTATGGGATTGCTGAGACTGCAGCCGGCTAATTGCCGGTTCGGCTCGCGTGTGGGACTCAGAGATCGACTCAGAGCCGGGGCTGGTTCGCTGTTCAGCGTCACCCCCACCCCTGATATTGCCAAGGTCAGTCGTGCCTGGGGCCATGGAGCGCAAACCTCTGTTCTCGCCAAGGTCAGCCACAGTGGCGCCGCGGGGCTTCCAGGCTCGGGGTGTTTACCTGATTCGGTCCTGTCTGAGGGAGATGAGCCAGCTTGTCGACCGGGGGTGTTTGATGGAGCTTGTTGGCCAGGGGGCACGGTAGGTCATCGCGACCTCGCCAGAAGGCGTGTAAGCATGAGCCGCCTGGGGGCGCTTCTGCTGCGTCGTGATGCTGTGTTTCCCAACTTGCTTCTTTATATCTTTAACACGGCCAGGGTTTTGTGGTCTGCAGCCATCATTGGGTTCGTCGTACAACTCAGTACTCGAGCACCTGTCCACTGCATTTTGGGATTCCGCTCGAAAGGATGAATGATGTGCCAGGTTAACACAGCGGCATTGAGGTTGCAGGTTGGGCAGATGAAGCACGTTTTCTTTTGTGCCGTCTCATCTGGGTTTGATTCACGGCCACATGATTGATGTCATTTTATTCCTCTTTGCTTGTTTATGTCATGGTTTTTTTTTTCTTTTTTTTTTCACCACTTGTTTCTTTTGTATCATGGTGCCAGTGCGTTTGCTAAATGCCATTTTTGGCGCTGGTTGCTTTCTGTGTTGTAGTGCCTATGATTTTTGCTTGGTGTCGTTTTGTTCCGCTTTGTTTTTATGCCGATTTTGCTTATCAGTATAAGGGTCGTGTTATACTCATGTTTTTAGTGGGGAGGAGTGTTCTGTATGGGCGTAGCCCGGGTGGCGGTTGGTGGTGGTCACGTGGTTGGGGCTTCATATGTCACGACTCGCCCACTGGGGGCTTGTAGTACGAGTAGCGTCAGAAGTAGCATGTACGGTCATTAGCAGTGGCCTTTGGGTTGTGTGCTTGTAGAGTGCATCGAGTACGTAATTAAGCGGAGTTACGGGCACCGTACGCTCACACTCCCGCTCGTGGCAATAAAGCAGGGTTGTGCTGTTCCCTCGCTCGTGTCTGCCTTAGCGCACCTCTACCACGATATAACAAAGATCATCTCGCCGAGACCCGAGGCTAAGGGCCGAAATAAAGAAGGAATTATTTTTATTTATTATCTGTCCCCTTGTCTGTATTCAAGTCCGTGTGTGGAGGCACCTTGACTTGGAGTTTAATTAACCTCACATTTTTCTTTCATTATTATAATTTGAATTATCGTCATTGTACAAACTTGATTGTTGTTATTAAATTATTATTTAGTTCATTAGATTTGCTTGTGTCTGTGTATTTGTGCCGTTCTGGTACATCACTTGGCTGTTTTCCCACGCACGCATTAATCTCAGTGAGTCTTGGCTGCAGGTCTGCAAGGGAGAAGTTTGGTCCTCCGTCTCGGAAGGGGTTAAACCCCTTGGACTCGACTACATACATATATATATATATATATATATATATATATATATATATATATATATATATATATATATATATATATATATATATATATATATATATATAAAAATGTAAATGTGTGGAGCGTGGTGAGCACTCCCCCAATCTCCAATGGATATAAATTCCTTCACCTACATTACTGTATATATATATATATATATATATATATATATATATATATATATATATATATATATATATATATATATTCAGGTTTAGTGATCTACTGATGTGGTAAAACGTAAGTAAATGGGTATATCAAATTAATGGGATAAACCTTTCAAAATTTAAGCAAATTGTTCATGGGCTGTGGATGTAACATGGGCATCAATTGCCAAGTGGCCACTTCCTGTGTCTAATACTAAGTATCCACATAAAAGTCAAGCTCTTAAAACGTGCTTTTTATGACATAAATATATCAATCCAGCCCTAACCCGAACTGTGAGCACTCTGGGTGCATTTCTTGTCCATTGCATGTGGTCTTGTAACTAGTCAAGCGATCATTAGTTCTGGGTAGCTTACCAATGCACTGAAGCCGTTTTGGATTGTAGGCATAACCTGTCCGACAAAGGCATTCAAAGGTCTTTGCGCTGTCCACGCATACACCATCCTTGCACAGCTGAGCGCCAAAAAGCACACATTCATCCACTCCTGTTTGGGCAAAGGTGGAAAAACCAGGTTCAAGGGCAATGCCGTCAAAGTCATCAATCCTTTTGTGTGATACTGAGCCAGAGCTCCTGACATACAGAAAAACAACATCACCAATTCCTTTAAAACTTTCTGTTTTGGCAGAAATAACTCCAAAAGACCATAACTAGACTAATGGCAGAACAATAAATTAATGCATTTAAGTGAGTGAGCTTGCCAACCACAGAGTAGAACCTGCAGCAAATGTGTGCCTCGTTGTTTGGTTTGATGCTTTGCCGAATACAACCAGGAAATTGCAGACAGCATTGCTGTCCCGAAGGGAGTGAGGTAGAGTGTGTTGAAGTCATGACACAGTGAATCGAGGTTTTGTTTGCATTTAAGTGTGATGCAATAAACATGCACCAGCAACTTGCTGAAAAAGCCTCCTTCAAAGCAAGGAGCAATTCATTCCTCATGAGATACAAATCATTTGCGATGTAAGAATTGAATGGGATTGTCATGTTTGGCAATCCCATTTGAGAACTTCCCCCATGATGCTGTGATCCAATAGATTCAAATCCCACACACTGTGTTGATTACCTTCGCAAACTTTGTTGCGAAGGTTATGTTTTGATCGCTGTGTATTTATTTATTTATTTGTGAAAATGTGTGTTTGTTTGTTTGTTTGTTTGTTTGTTATTCGCATAACTCCAAAAGTATTGAACTGAATCGTAGCAAATTTGGTGGGATGATTGGTTATTATCTGAGGACCATTTGATTAGATTTTGGGAGCGATCGGATCAAAGGTCAAGGTCATGAAAAGGTCAAAATCGTCTTTTTACCATAGCGCGGTCAATTTGTATCAATTTGCATGCAACTAATGCCAAAATGTTCAGAATTCAATAACCCATCTTGTGATATGTGACATGACACAATGACGTCATAACCCTTATTCGCGGTTGGGAGTCAAAGGTCAGGGGGGGTCAAGACATTGCAAAATGTGCGGTTTTAGTCATAACACGGTCAATTCTTATCCGATTTGCATGAAACCAACACCAAAATGTTGACTGTTCTGTTCCCCACACTCTAATACCAATTACACAATTAAGAGTACAAAGGTCAAGGTCGAGGTCATGAAAAGGTCAAAATCGTCATTTTGCCATAGTGCGGTCGATTTTTATCCAATTTGCATGCAACCAATGCCAAAATGTTGTGAATTCAATGCCCAATCTTGTGATATACGATATGACACAATGACGTCATTACCTTTGTTAGCGGTTTGTGTCAAAGGTCAGGGGGGTCAACAACCTTTATTATCATAACGCGGTCAATTCTTATACAATTTGCATGTAAGTAGATTCAAAATGTTTAGAATTCAATTCCCTATCCTGTGATGTGTAATATTTGATTTCTTATAATGTGACCAGTTGTCATCAGATTGACTTGACACCGACACCCAAAAAGGTCAGGGAGTTCATAAAGAAATTGTACAATGTATGTGAATCAGTGTCAAACAGCAGGAAATTTAATGTTTTTAAGCCATCATAACAATTATGAGATGGCAGCTGTGGTATGGGATTAAATACCCTCACAATCAACGGTTTCTGGGGGGGGGGGGGCAAAATGTAGCGTTGGCGAAGGTATGCGCTCTGCTGAGTGCCTGTTCTTGTTGTACTTGTTTGTTTATGGTCTCCTAATGTCTTAGCATTTACAGTATTAAAATGCACCAGTGTCGTTGCTCCTCTAAGACCATAATTTTAAGGAATAAAATCACGAGTATAAATCCTACTTTGTATCCTTTCCAAACAACTCCCTCCCACCATATTTTCCTTCCACACATCTGCTATATCCATATATATATATATATATATATATATATATATATATATATATATATATATATATATATATATATATATATATATATACATATATACATATATATATATACATATATATATATATACATATTTATATATATGTATATATATATATATATATATATATATATATATATATATATATATATATATATACACATATACATACACACATATGTATATATATATATATATATATATATATATATATATATATATATATATATTACACACACATATGTATATATATATATATATATATATATATATATATATATATATATATATTACACACACATATGCATATGTATATATATATATATATATATATATATATATATATATATATATATATATATATATTACACACATATGTATATATATATATATATATATATATATATATATATATATATATATATATATTACACACACATATGTATATATGTATATGTATATATATATATATATATATATATATATATATATATATATATATATATATATATATATACACACAAATATGTTGTTGTTCATCTTTCGGCTGCTCCCGTTAGGGGTCGCCACAGCGGATCATCCGTTATGATCCGCATACTGATTTGGCACAGGTTTTACGCCGGATGCCCTTCCTGACGCAACCCTGGTCGCCTCTTACGACACAGGGATCAGGATTTGGGTTTCGCCATGATTCCGGGCTGCTCTACACCCTGCCCAGTGCAGAGCCCGCGTCCTCAAGCGATCCTCCAACCCAAGCCTCCGAGTAGCCGGATTACAGGCGCACGCCACTACGCCCGGATATATACACACAAATATATGTATATATAAATATATACACACACATATGTATATATATATATATATATATATATATATATATATATATATATATATATGAATATATACATGCTAATATAAACAAACATGCTAACGATTACCCTTACTTGCTGCTATATTCAGGTGGATCCTCTTGTTACACCTGCCCGTTATAAAAAAAACTATTTTCACTGCCTTCATGCAAAAGTCTATTATAATAGAGCAGAGAAGAATACAAAATTTGAAAAATTATCGTTCGGTTTGTGGAGATGGGGTGGATATTACTTTAGAACCATTAGAAATGTATAGATCAGTATTGTTCTTGTTTGGGCAGTTAGCCCATCTCAATGTATGAAGTCGGAAACGTTGGCTAAAGAATTGTCTTGTTTAAATGTGCATCATACGGAAGGTGACACATGGTAATAATGATTAGTCAGGCTTTAAAGTGAGGCAAATGTACGTGCAGCCTCCTGCGACGTCATTGGGTTGGCGGCTGGGTGTGGCCTGAGAGAGAGAAAGAGAGAGAGAGAAAGAGAGAGAGAGAAAGAGAGAGAGAGAAAGAGAGAGAGAGAAAGAGAGAGAGAGAGAGAGAGAAAGAGAAAGAGAAAGAGAGAGAGAGAGAGAGAGAGAGAGAGAGAGAGAGAGAGAGAGAGAGAGAGAGAGGAGTTTCATTGACCCCGGGGGGGGGGGTGGGGGAGTTTGGATCATCTCACGAGAGAGAAAAAGTTGATCATGACCTCTGAAGAGAAAAGAAGGGAGTAAGTTGTTCGCTCTTTTGGAGGGGAGAAAGAGAGTTGGTGGGTCGTGCTCGGGAAGGAGTAAGGCAATTTTGGTGCTCCGAAAGGAATGAACTGCCTGCTGGTGTGTCTTCGTCCTGCTTGCCTGCTCATGGTCGTGCCGTGTTGTTCTCCCCCCTCTTCCTGCTGTTGTACCTTCCGTCAGGTTCTATTTTCCCCTGGTACTTGTGTCAAAAAATAAACCCTGCTTATAAGCAGATTATGGATCTCGTGTGCTGCTTCGTTTCCCGCACGTGTGAGCCGCCTCCATTTGGTTTGAATGCAGTACAAGATACAGTAGTTTTGGTTCATTGGCGGATTATCACCTCCAGAAACAACCCAGGTGATATTAATTGACCCGTTGATACTGCAGTGTTAAATAAATGTATAGAACGCTGTGCTTTGCGATCATGAGCATTTCACTCAGCATTACAAGTGAAGTGCTCTGATGGGATCACAAAACATGGCAATTCAAATTAGTTCTTACATTTCAAAGCATTTGTATTTCTTGAGGAATTATTCCTCATTTGAATGAAGAAAATTCCACGTTTTTGTCTCTCTTAGCCAAATCGCAATCCTGTGATGAGAACTAGTAATGACTAAAGACAGTACATGCTGTGAGCATCTTCAAGTTGTGAAATGAGAAATTTATACGCATTTAAAAAAATTCAGCACTGGTCTTGATTGCACTGGGCTGTAGCACATAGCAAGAACTTTAAATGGTAAAAAACACACACACACACACACACACACACACACACACACACACACACACACACACACACACACACACACACACACACACACACACACACACACACACACACACACACACACACACACACACACACACACACACACACACACACACACACACACCTGGATCACACTGTCACAAATAATTTCATTGATTTGATACCTTGATTGGTTCAAGCACCATGTGATGTCATCGGACATGCCACCAGATAATAATATATTTCCATTTTATTGTGTTCATGACACCAATTGTTAAAATTAAGTTTGTTTAGAATCAAGGGTGTTTATTTTGTGTGGCACATCCTGTAATTGTCCACACTTGCAAGAGCAAAAATGAAACTTAAAATGGTCCCCTCATTTTAAATGGCAGACATGAATAAATACGGTCAGAAGATGATTATTCATTGTAATTAGCCTATTATCGTAATAATAACCTGCAGAAAAAATTGCTCCTAAAAAGCAATGAACAGGAAAGTCAAGAACACAATTTATTATTATTATTATTATTATTATTATTATTATTATTATATATTTTTTCAACATCACAAAGGCTAATCTATCTAGTACCATATATGGAAACGATCACGATTATGTTACATTTTAATCTGTTGCCACATCCTTAAGATGTAATCTTTACCTTGTTCTTCTCCCGATCTGGATAAAGTCTTCCCTCTCCCCATTGGGCAGAGATTCGAAAAAATTTCTGATGGCACAATAAACAAGAACAAAAACATTTCACACAATAAGAGGCATAAAAATACTTCTGCCTGTTATAAATGCATTTACAAACAAATGATATAATTCAAAACTCAAATGAAATGTCATGAAACGTATCGATTAATTGTGAAAGTAAAACACGAAAAGGAAGCTTCAATGAAAGTTTGTGCTGCTGCTGTGGGATCATGAAAAAAAAAAGAGAACAGGAAGAAATGAAGGAAAAATAACAGAGAACCAGGTAGAGAACTAGAACGGCACTCAGTTGAGCACATACCTCTGCCAGGCTGAATAGTTTACATTTTGTATCACACTGATAGACCGGATCTGGATCCAGACCTCAACCAAAATCTAAATGGCTTGTGGGTGTTACCTGCTCAACTCATCCACCAAGTTTCGTCCCAAGCTGTTAGGGTTAGCTGAAAACGGGAACAACTTTTTGAGATATCGTGCCATATTTTGTTTTTGGCCCTCTGAATTGTGAAGAATCGCTTAGAAAACTCTGTTGTCCAGATCCGGATCCAGATCTTCACCAAAATCGAATCATTTTGTCCTCATCACACACCCAACATGTCCACCAAATTTTGTCCACAACTTTGAGATATTCTGCTCACAAACAGACGGGCAGATAAAAAGCGTTGAAAACCTTTGCACACCCTCAGTGGCAGAGGTAATATGAAAAAGGCGAAAAGGAAGAAGCAGCAGAAAATAATTGGATAAAGAATAACAGAAACAAGACAGACGTCATGCTTAGCACGACACTTGCAAAATCCATAAAATAAATTTGACCTTAAAAATAATTGCTGGTTGAATTCAATGACAAAATACACAAATTCTCTTCAAATTTCAAGACAAATGGATGAAAATTGACAGTTTTAGAAATGACTGTGACTTTTTGGTCTATGTTGACCTTTTGGCCCATGTTGACCTCAAAAATAATTGGTGGTTGAATTCAGTGACCTGATATATAAATCCTCTTCAAATTTCAAGTCAATCAGATGAAAATTGAGGATTTTAGAAATCTCACCTAAGTTGTTAACCTTTGGCCTATGTTGAACTTGTGGCCTATGTTGAGCTCAAAAATAATAGGTGGTTGAATTCAATGACCAAATATGAAACTCTTCAAATTTCAAGTCAATGGGATGAAAATTGAGGATTTTAGAAATACCACCTTAGTTGTTGACCTTTGGCCAATGTTGACCTCTTTGTCGACGTTTACCTCAAAAGTAATTGGGAGTTGAATTCAGGAAGCTGATATGAAAATCCTGTTCAACTTTCAAGTCAATCGGATGAAAAATGATGATTTTAGAAATCTGACCTCAAGATGACGTTTGAACTTTGACCTCAAAATCAATCGGCTTCTCAGTTGAGACTACTTCTACAACTTGGTAATGTTTCATGATGATTGGTTTAGAATTGTGACCTGTAGGCGATTGACAGACAAACAGACAAACAGAATAACGCACACAACCAACCAATATACTTGAAACATCTTCGATTTTTCACAAGTAATAACAATAAGAAGGAAAGTGAACGATGATGATAACAGGAGGATGCTAAGAGGAGGAAGAAGTTGTAGAAGCAGAGGCTCGAGTAAATATTTGGAGCACTCAGCAGGCAGGACATCCAGAGCACCTGTGCCCTCCTCTGGACACGGATAGATCTTGCAGTCCAGACCCCAGCCACCACCCACGGTGCAACAGCACTTTTCCAGCGACACGTTGGGCGCCAATATGTTGCTGCAGATCGAAGGCTCCTCGAGGTTGTAGTAGCAAACTCCACCGTTAATATCCCACCATCCTTCTGCGGTTCCACAAATCAGAAGTACGGCCTTGTCCAAAGTCATATGCAACACAACGGTTCAACTTGACGTGAAAACGAAACCCGTGGTGGTATTTTGCACCTTCACGTTCAAGGAAGTTTATTCTGGGGCGACAATCTTTTTCAAAGATAATTTAAAAGATACAATTCCAAGAAGAGTTTTGTTGCATGAACTTTGACGTATTGGTTCAATATCTATGAGCTATTACGGTTCATCATTATGAATAATCCAAGGATTTAGAGAACAGTCACAAAATGCATTATGGTGGGAGTTAAGCTCAAATTGGATATAGCTTGGGTGTATGGTAGTTGTGTGTCAATGGTGTACAACTTACGCAAGTGTATGGGTTCCTTCACAAAAGCAACCTTCAACTCTGACAATGACATCTGTAAAGTTGCTGGCAGTGAGAAAAGAAACAACAAATGAATGTTTTTTTTTTTTCCCCCACTTTTCACCTTCAATAATTTCAACCAACACTTCATTCACGTCATCGCTGATATTTGGATATCAAATTCAGTCTCTTTGTCTCATGCACCAAGACATCTGGTGCTTCAGGGTCCAGTTCTCAATGTGGTAGTCACGCATCAAAACAACAAACCACCGAAATTCCTTAGAGACATAAATATGGACTCCGATGATGAAATCCTCACCCTGATCGACCAGTTTGCACCCTTTACTGCTCAGGTCAAACAGCTCATCATCGCTGGGGCAAACACAGACAAAGCTGCCATCAACGTTCTCACAGAGCGCCGATCCGCACGCGTCTTCGAGAACTTCACACTCATCTAAATCTGTGCGCACAACATTTGGGGGGATAATAATAATCGAGTAAAGGAGCCACCTATTGATCACAACCAAAGGTGGTTGATGAGTTATTCTGCACAAACTCTAGTACAAATATGTAAGTGCTTTGTTGGAAAGTGCTCTGTTTACTCAGGTGGAGAATGCTCCATTTCTTCCCAAACTTCCTTCCCCTCACTCCCCATTTCTCCGACACTCCCCTTACCTCTGTATCTATGATTATCCTCCCTTGTCTTCCTTCTCTCCATTTTAATTTTATCAACTCAGATCTACTCCACAATATGATCCATACATGTCCTTCACTCCTCTCAAACTTTACTTCCTTCACTTCCCTTCCCTTCCCACTAATCCCAAACTCCCTGACTCTTTTCGCTCTTTTATAGTCCACCTTTCTATCCCTTTGGTCATTTTTACCATTATAAAATTAACACTCCCACCCCTCCACAGAACCCAGAAGGTGCATAAAAAAGATGGTTCCTCGCTGAATAATAAGAAGATTAAGCCTGTCCTCTCACGAAACAAAATCTGTGGTAGTATCCTCATCTCATGTTATTCCCTATTCCCATAACTGATCTTTTTTTTAATCCCCACTGACTCTCTTCTTCTGACCATTTGCACATTTCCACATTCACTCCATTTGTCAATTTGTAATGTCTGCTTCCATGTTCCTGTTCTATTCAGCCCATCAGTTTCCGTATCCTATCTGCTTACATCTTCCTTGTCTATTCAGCCTATCGGTTCCCTTATCCTGTCTGCAAACCCGTACTTGTGCTGTCTGTCTGTACATTCCTTCCTCATTTCTCCATCCTTCTCTGTATACCAACTCCCTCAGTTCCATCATTATCCCAGTGTTTTCCCTGTGTCATTCAGGTCTTCCCCAAGCCTTGACCTCTGTTGAAAAGATGTGTGTCCCTCCAGATGTATGGATGCCCTGAATGAAGTCATTTGATTATATTGCCGTAGTGGGACAAAGTGTCAGCACCCTCACATTTCATAACTCGTACACAGTCAGAATGAACAAATCATCAAACAAAATCTGATTAAACATGTGCAATAAAATTCATTTTACAAATACATGTTTATAAGTAACTTGTAAGTTACCCATGCCCACACGGGATTCCAAACGGGGTAGGGATGGAGATGGCAAAAACGAAAATGGCATCTTCTGTCACGAGCCAGCAAGCTGGAAGCAACAATTCACATTTATTGCCGCATCTGATGTAAGTTAAATGCTCTAATGGTGGTGAGGTGCTCCATTTGACACTGTTTCTCTATATATGCAGCTTTTTGATGCCTAAGGTCCAAGCGATACATGTAGATAAGAAAAATTTATATTGGTGTCAAAGCCAGTGACCAATTGCAAATGAATAGTTGGATACATAAATGCATGATTCATAAAATAACTTTGATTATATAACTAGAAGCAAAGAACAATCATCACCATCGTTACATGAACTAAACAGCATGTCTGAACAGACGTGACCTCCTTTGGTAACACGATGCATCATCTAATGCTAGTATATGGGTCCCCAATCAACAACTAATGCTATCAGGTGGGTCCCTCGTCCAGAAACCACCGCCGTACCATCCTTTCAGACAAGAAACAATAATAAAAGTAGAAATAATGATTCACGTCGGAGCGAATTATTTTTACTTGGTGTTTGGAGAACCACCACATTTACTATGAGAGTAAAAAAAAAATGACAGTTTTTACAGCCATTTTTCCCTGCTGTGCAGGGGTTTGGCTTTTTCTTGAGGCAATGTTTTATGGCCGGATGCCCTTCCTGACACCAACCCTGGTCGCCTCTTATGACACACAGGGATATGGTACACCTATTCTAACCGGAACATACACCAGGACCAGTACACTGGCACTCATTTCGCCGACCTCGGAAGGATGACAGGCTGAGTCAACCCCCTGGTGTTAATTCAGCAGCCAACGGGGCTTGAACTCAGGACCCTTGGATCCCAAGCCACCACCCTAACCACTAAGCCAACACCAGGCTTATTTACTATGAGAGTGGTGCAATATATACCACTGACATATCCTATCCTATTGGATTAGTGTCACTTTTTGTCAGACCAATCTGTCCCGAAGCCACCGCCCATACTCTGCATACCACGATCACCACCACTGAGATTCAAACTGAACACATGTGCAGGTTGTGGAACTTCTATTGAAACATTCACCCAATCTCATGGATTTCACACTGAAATTGCTGTTTCCCTGTAAATTGTACTCTCTAAGGTCAAATGACACCAACCTAAAATTTTGAATTGTTGATATTCTGTACCACATACAAGTTCATTACGTAAATCAGGTTATGAGATCACTTTCCATGAAAACAATATCAAAACAAACCATTTGCATTTGGAGCTTGCATGGCAAGGGAAACCATTTTCGTTACGGAGTAGAACAATCTCTCCGCTGGCAAAGTGCTTGTTGCAGAAACAAAAATATGTGGCAAAAATTTAGCAAGAAGAGTAATTTCCTCTCCGGAGTTTCCAAACTTCAAGGTTTAAACAAAAACGATTCAGTGTGCTTGCAACGGAAGCCCGTTTGGTTGGATGACTCCAAATTTACATTCGAACCCACTTTGGCAAGTTCAGACGTGGCTGAAAGGAAGTGGTCTAGGATGGCTATGGAAGTTATCATGGCGATCTCACCCACACAATCACCACCGATGTCCACTGAATATCCTTGATCGCAGATGCACTCGAAGGAATCGTTGGTGTTGAAGCAGTACGCGTGCACCCCGCACAAGCTGCTGTTTGTACACTCGCCGACATCTGTGAAATGGCAAACCTGGCAATTATTCACAAAGATAATATTCTGAGCATTTTTCTGACTATTTGCCACTGCTGACGATGTATGAATACCGGCTGATTCAACAGGCAGCCCTTCAAGCAGCCCCCTCTGCATTACAACACCTTGACCTCGAGAACCGACAGTGTTCCAAGTGGAGAAAGCACATCGGACTTGCCCAATTTCCTCAAGGTACAGAAAAGCTGGCAACCACTTGTGCAGGATGTGGTGTCGAGCTGCGAGTATAGCCGGGTAGGAATGTGCCTCGAAAACACCCGGTGTAATTACACACTGACCTCGTGTGTGAATACATCGGGTGCTTTTTGACCAAGGAATAGAATTTTGCAAACAAAGCTATGATAATTTAGTATCATATAATGCACCTGTGTTGTTGCAGAATCCAGACTACTACCGGACAGAAATAAGGTTCCAGCACATGCTGTTCATACCTTCATGACTTGTAGTACCCTAAAGGACTACTTCCTGCTACAAACTCCAAAAGGGATTTCATAAAATGTGTTTTATTCCTTAAAGCAACATCACCATCAAATACAACACCGAGTTCCTCAGTTGACAGGTTATTTATTTCTACATTGATCTCTATCTCGTGGAAGAGCTTAGACATGCAGGACAAAAACATTAGTAGACATCAGTGTACTTTCATATGAATTACTTGGACATTGGTAGGCAATGGACAGGTCAGGTCAGGTATGGGAGCACGTGCCAGAACAGCACGTCGCTGCGTCCACTTTCCGCCGGTACTCCAGGGGCCTCCGTCTGGCCATCCCCCAGGCAGATGCCAGGCCCATCCCCATCTCCATGAGATGATGGTCAACCTGCTGCAACCATGAGGCATGTGGTCGGCCCACTGGCCTCCTCCACTCATGAGACTCCCTCGCTGAGAGAATCTGGTGAGCAGGATCAGCATCAGGAAAACGAGCCACATGTCCATACAGCTGCAACTGACGCTCACGGACTATGCAGGTAACAAATCTCATCCGAGTCTCTCTCAGCAACCGCTCGTTGGACACAAAATCCGACCAGCGATAGCCAAGGATTCTCCGAAGACACCTGGTACCAAAGGAATTAAGTCTCCGTCTCAGATCCTTGGTCAGAGTCCAAGTCTCGCACCCATAGAGCAAGACTGGAAGTACCAAGGACCTGAAGACTCGGACTTTCGTCCTCCCGCACAGGTACCGGCAGCACCACACCCCATGATGCAGTGAATCCATGACTCCCCAGGCCCGACCCAGACGTCTATTGACCTCTGATTCCCAGCCAGCAGAGACATGAATATCACTGCCAAGGTAAGTGAATCTCTCTATGACCTCAACATCCTCCCCACCAACAGGCACAGATAGGACAGCAGCATCCAAGATGTCATTGAAAGCCTGGATCTTAGTTTTGACCCAGGAAACCCATAATCCCAGTGGCTCCGACTCCTCATTCAGCACCTCGAGGGCTCCCAAAGGGATATCTAAAGTCTCTGCAAAGATGACTGCATCATCTGCGAAATCAAGGTCAGAGATCTTGACATTCCCAAATTATGCACTACAGCTTGATCTCTCTGACATCCTTCCCAGAACTCACCCCAGACCAACTCCAGTAACAACTGGAAATAAGTCAGAGATGGTACCACCACATCTCACAACACTCTCAGGACCAGAGTAGAGTTCAGACATTAGATCGATCAGTTTTGGTGGCACCCCAAGTAGCCCAAGAATCCTCCAGAGGGCATCCCAATTCACTGAATCAAACGCTTTACAGAGATCAACATAGGCTACAAGCAGCCCCTGCCGAAACTCTCATCTGCGTTCGGTGAGGACCCGAACAGCAAGGATACGGTCAATCGTTGACCTCTTTGGTGTAAAGCCTGACTGCTCTGGACGCTGGTGCTCAAGCAGATGGTGGCGAACCCTATCAAGAATTATCCGAGCAAAGACCTTGCCCGGCACTGAGAGTAGCGTCACCCCTCGGTAGTTGTTGCAGTCTTGGCGATCACCCTTCCCTTTCCAGAGAAGAACAACAAGGCCCCTCTTCCATTCAGTTGGGATGATGCCTGTGTTCCAGGCAGAGCACAAAACTGCATGCAACGACACGAGCGCAGCATTTCCACCAGCCTTGATAGACCGTGAGCCAAGCATCCAAAATCTGTCTAGTTTTTGACTTTCGTGACCCACCTCGTGTATCTACCTGAAATTTTGCATAGATTTAGATAAAAAAAATCACTTAGAAAGAATTCACAACTCGTCAGTGCAAAAAGTTGCACATTAATTAGTTATGCTAATGAGCAAAACCTATAGCACCATCCTGTGTCCATTCTGAGATGGCTGTGTATTACTCTATGGGAATTCTGATGTCTGTGTATTCATATAATAGGGAGACTACTCGCATTGTGTTTTAATCATTTCATTTTAAAAGTACAAGCGAAAATAGTGACCTTTCTTTGAAATGAATTCTTTCATGTTTAACACGTTCATGTACATCAACGTAAAACACTGTGGCATCTCACAATGATGACACGGTAAATGTGGCATGTCGCCTCTACTCCTCATCTGATTCTTCGTCATCGGAATCTAACTCTTTCGTGGTAAAAGAGTTTCTGCAGTCGACACACTTACAAAGCTCCGTACATGACGCACCATGCCATCGACAAGAACATGTCCCTTTGCCTGTACCAGACGGCTTCTCACAGATAGTTTTCTTGCACGAACAATATGTCAGTTCAAGCAAGCTGCTCGGAACTGGAGGCAGATCACCCCAGTCGATGTCCAATTCATCATCTACAACTTTCCATCCATGTCCATTTGGACTGGAAATTGGTGGAAACTGTTCCAGACATCGAGTGTGCACAGCAGCCTGGTAATTTGCTCTCATGACATGCTTCTTGAGAGAGTCTGCATTGGGGTGGAAGACGTGACTCTGATTTGGTTAACGTAAGGAACAGATTGTATCTGGCTTCATTGACTTTCTTACAGTCCTGCCCATACATTTTGCAAACAAATTTCTCCGCACCTTTCATCAATTCATCACTGACTGTGAATGAACTCCCCAACTCTTGAAAGACCACTTGGCAAGCAGTGTCACTTGCAAACAACTTGAAGGCTTTGGGTTTCGACTTTCCATCAAAAGAGCTGATGGAATCACAACCTGTCGAACAGTGTAGTGATATCAAGGCTTTGCTGACATCTGGTCCCAGATGTGAGTTTATCTTTGATGTGAGACTCAGGGTCCTCCTATTGTTACCTCTTTCAGTGTGCAACAATACCTCTGCTCCAATATGCTCAGCCATGGTGATTCCAATCACAAAGACGTCTGTGTCAGGACTTTTGATTAGGACTGGGTATGGGGCCCTATCTGTTGAACTTGATGGCTGATGTCCATCAGCATACCGGCAGTGAGGGAAAACACGAGTATCTGCTTCTTCGTGGTTACTCTCAAGTTCTGGCACAGAGCGAACAATCATTTGCTCATTCTCGTCTGTAAACTCATGGCACTCCCCATCATGAGCAACCAACACCTTGACTTTCTTTAGACATTCAGCTGGTTTCTTCCTCCAAGTCTGGGGAAAAAAAACCTGATCAGCTCTGCTTTCTGACCCATCTGGATGTGCAAGGGAGAGTGGAAGCGGGCCTAAGTTATATGTTAGCATGTGACCAATATCCAGCTTCCGGACATTACCAATAATCACAAGTCACTGGAACAGATTTCTATCAGCCATTAATGTCACTTGCTTCTTCGTCTTCTTTTTCTTCTTTCGGCTGCTCCCGTTCGGGGTCGCCACAGCGGATCAACCGTCTCCATTTCGCTCTATCCTCCACATCTTCCATTGACACTCCAACCACCCGCATGTCTGCCCTCACCGCCTCCATGAACCTCTTCTTTGGCCTTCCTCTTCTCCTCCTGCCTGGCGGCTCGATCTTCAGCATCCTTCTCCCGATATACTCCGCTTCCCTCCTGTGCACATGTCCAAACCATCTCAATCTCGCCTCTCTCACTTTGTCTCCAAACCGTCCTACCTGCGCTGTCCCTCGAATATACTCATTCCTTATCCTGTCCATCCTCGTCACTCCCAACGAGAATCGGAGCATCTTTAACTCTGCCACCTCCAGCTCCACTTCCTGTCTTTTTGTCAGCGCCACCGCCTCCAAACCATACAACATAGCTGGTCTCACTACCGTCTTATATACTTTCCCCTTAACACTTGCAGCTACCCTTCTGTCACAAATCACTCCTGCAACTCTTCTCCACCCACTCCATCCTGCCTGCACTGTCGTTTTCACTTCTCTCCCATACTCTCCGTTACTTTGGACAGTTGATCCCAAGTATTTAAACCCATCCACCTTCCCCACCTCAACTCCTTGCAACCACACCATACCACCACCCTCATTTACGCACATGTACTCCGTCTTACTCCTACTGACTATCATTCCCCTTCTCTCCAGTGCGTACCTCCACCTCTCGAGGCTCGCCTCGGCCTGCTCCCTACTCTCCCTACAGATCATGATATCATCCGCGAACATCATAGGCCATGGAGACTCCAGTCTGATCTCGTCCGTCAACCTGTCCATCACCATTGCAAACAGGAAAGGGCTCAGAGTCGATCCTTGGTGCAATCCCACTTTAACCTTAAACCGGTCCATCATTCCAACTGCACACCTCACCGCTATCACACTGTCCTCATACATATCCTGCACGATCCTCACATACTTCACCACTCCCGACTTCCTCATACAATGCCACAACTCCTCTCTTGGCACCCTATCAGAAGCTTTCTCTAAATCCACAAACACACAATGTAACTCCTTCTGGCCTTCCCTTTACTTCTCCATCAACATTCTCAAAGCAAACATTGCATCAGTGGTACTCTTTCCTGGCATAAACCCATATTGCTGCTCACAGATCGTCACCTCTCCTCTCAACCGAGCTTCCACTACTCTTTCCCACAACTTCATGGTGTGGCTTAACAACTTTATCCCTCTGTAATTTCCACAGCTCAGCACATCACCCTTATTCTTGAAAATCGGAACCAGTACACTTAATCTCCACTCCTCCGGCATCCTCTCACTTTCCAAGACTTTATTAAACAATCTGGTTAACAACCCCACTGTCATCTCTCCCAAGCACTTCCATGCCTCCATTGGTATGTCATCTGGGCCAACCGCCTTTCCACTTTTCATCCTCTTCATAGCAGTCCTCACTTCATCCTTACTGATCCACCCCACTTCCAGATTCACTATCTCCACCTCTTCCAACCTTCTCTCTCTCTCATTTTCTTCATTCATCAGCTCCTCAAAGTACTCCATCCACCTTCTCAACACACTATCGTCGCTCGTCAGCACATTCCCATTTACGTCCTTTATCACCCTAACCTGCAGCACATCCTTCCCAGCTCGGTCCCTCTGTCTTGCCAATCGGTATAAATCCTTTTCCCTTTTCTTTGTATCCAACTTCTCATACAAGTCGTCATATGCTTTTTTCTTGGCCTTTGCCACCTCTCTCTTTGCCTTTCGTCGCCACTCCTTGTACTCCTGCCTACTTTCTTCATCTCTCTGACTATCCCACTTCTTTTTCGCCAACCCCTTCTTCCTGTCACTTGCTTGCCTTTCACTTTAAATTGAGTTGACTTGTTCATTGACTGGAAGGTCTTGATGTTCTTTTTCTTCAGTGGTTTGAACTTTTCTTCACTGCCCTGAAGACGATCCTTGCAGTATGAGATGAATGCCGCATCTCCCTTCTCCCATATGCATTGATGTAATCTGCAGATACCTCCTTGGATGCCACAGCACCAGAAGCTATGTGAACTAACTTCTGCATCTGGCTATTGCTCGATTGATTGTGGTAATATTACAAAAGTGGCGATAGCACTCGGCATGATACCCTGGAGTACAATGCTGCCTCCTGATAAGAGAGAAGAAAGAATGTGTAAAGGAGTAGTTACTTCTTTCCATATATTGAAAAAACGAACATTCAAGCAATGACATACACTCATCACTATATTTTATTCAGTAGTTAGGATGGGAAATGAGCAAGAGTGTAGATTACTAGGAAGAGGATAAATATAAGTAATAGCACAATTTAGAGCAGAACATCCAGTCGGATGCATGACAGATTCTATAGTATAGTAATCACTGGGTATTGATTTTGACCATTCTGTCAAAAATTAGTTCACGGTAGAAAGGAGATCCTACCATCCAGATCCGTCACATTCATCATCATCATCATCATCATCATCATCATCATCATCATCATCATCATCATCATCATCATGATCATCACCGGGCACGGCATCGGCGGCTACAGCAGCTGCAATCCCCACCCTGAGCCTGTGCTGGCTGAGGTGTACTTGTAGCGCCTTGACGGCGACCTTACTTCCGGGGCTTCCTTCCACATCAATCCACTTAGCAGAACATTCCTGAAATTTCTGAATGCTTTTCTCACTAAAAGGAATTATTTTGCTGTGGGTGTTGAGGACATGCATAAAACAGAACCCCAAAGAACTGCCTTCAGAATCTTCGGCAGCACTAGCATCAGACGACATGTACGCCGCCATGACAGCTCGTGAGTTTGTAGCTTGCCTGAAACGAAGCGTGTGATTGGTTGATGAGCATCTGCAATGATGTGCGTGATTGGTTGATGAGCACCTGCAACGATGTGCGTGATTGGTTGATGGGCGTGGTGCTGTATGTCAAGAGCGCTGTGATTGGGTGATGTTTATAAGAAGATTGTCACAATTTCGGGGTTTTTTCCCCTATTTTGAAAAAATGTGCAAGTTTGGTGCCTGACGAGTTTCAGATATGATTTCTATAATATTTTCAAACAACATATTATAAATACAGGTAGATAAACGAGGTGGGTCATGAAACTAAACAAAACAAGAGCTCAGCCCACGGTCTATGAGAAGTTCAGCATGGATGCCACAGATCCCTGGAGCTTTACCCAATTTCAACCGGTTCACCACAGGCTGTGTTTCCACAAACGAAGGTGGACCACAGTTGATTGGAGGGTCAGCAACAGCGATTGTAACACCCTTGACTTCCAACTCGACAGCTGGTGGATCAGACTGGTACAACCGCTCAAAGTAACCGGCCCAGCGGGTCTTCACTTCAGACTCCTCTGTCAAGAGCCCACCACTCTCTGCTCTAACTGCAGTACACCGAGGGATGGGCTTGGATGAACGCAATGTGTGAATTCCCATTTAAGCGGGACGAGAATCACTTGACCACAGGTGATGTTCTACCCCCTCACAGATTCCTCGCACATAGGCCTCCTTGTCCACCCTCAGTGCACGTACAGTTTTACACCTCAGCTCCCTGAACAGCTCAGCTCTGCCATTCAGCCTGGCCCTGCCCTGCGACTCTGGTCAATGGTATCCAGTGTCCCTTGAGAGACAAAATTCTTCTTCGCCCTCCGGTGAGTTCAAAGACATCCACCGGCAACATCAAGGATGGTGGTCTTGAAGGCACTCCACAACTCTTCAAGACCCCCCAAAGCACCCAGACCCCCTAAATGTCCACTCAGCCTGTTCACAAACTCCTCAGCTACCTTCTCATCCCTGAGCTTGCTAACATCCAGCCTAGGCTGGGATGGTACCATTCTCTTGGATTTAAGGTGCAACTTAAGAGTGGCTACAACAAGCCGGTGGTCAGTATTGAGGAACTGAGCACTCCAGAAGACCCTGCAGTTCTGGATCATCCTCCAGCGACCATCAACAAGGACATGGTCAATCTCCTTTGCCACACCACCAGCGTTGGAATACCAAGTCCAGTGACGAGCTTGTGGGCGCTGAAACCATGAACCAGCCACCCTAAGTCCATGACTTCTTGCAAAGTCAAGGAACTTAGTGCTATTCTGGTTCATAGTTCCTGGCCCATGGGGACCAACACACACCTCATAACCATCCCTATCAGTTCCAGTCGATGCATTGAAATCCCCCAAGACTAGAAGTGCATCTTGTCTGGGGCACTGATCAACCACAGACTCAAGTGTGGCATAGAATGCATCCTTCACGGTGAGATCACTCACCTCAGTCGGAGCATAAACTGAGACCAGGGAAATGACACCCAAGGAGTGACGAATACGTCTCATAATACGCTCGTTGACCGGTGTTACCTCAATTATCATTGGGGTCAGCTTATTGGACACAGCTACAGCAACTCCTTGGGTATGGTAACCATCAGAGCGACCAAACCAATAGTAGGTGTAACCACCCGTCATTATCTCGCCACAATCCGGTCTCTGAACCTCAGAGAGTGCTGGAATACCGATGTCCAAACGCTTGAGCTCAGATAATAGCAGAGACAGATCATCCTCTATTAGGGAGAGGACATTCCAGGCACCCACCCGAAGGGACCACCTCAGGTTAACCCAAGGAGACTGCAGTCTGGTGGATGACACCTCAGCACCACTCTGACACACCTTTATTTTTCCAAACATGTAAAGGCGTGTATAA
This sequence comes from Eptatretus burgeri, assembly GCF_056783735.1. Lineage (NCBI taxonomy): Eukaryota > Metazoa > Chordata > Myxini > Myxiniformes > Myxinidae > Eptatretus > Eptatretus burgeri. The sequence goes on along the minus strand of NC_140969.1, from coordinate 29,299,510 downwards.
AAAATAAAATGACTGGCAGGATGGCCCAGAGGTATACACACTCGCCTCCAAGTTGTTTAGCCTGGGTTTAAATCCTGACCCAGCTATAAATGGTCATCCCAGTGTTTCATTGGTAGGGTGATTCAATGTGTGTGCTGTCCCTCGAATGGACATATTAAACCGAGCATCCCATCTGCCGGCATTAGTTGGTGGATGTTGAAGAACCCTACAGTATCTTTCATGAAGAGTCAGTGAGTTATCAAAATTTCTGCCCTACCATGGGGCAGGCAAAGGAACACCACCTAGTATCCTCCTTGCTGTGAGGCAGCTGTCAAAGCATTGAGTCTGCCTTCTGTCAGAGCCCCAGAATGAGTCAATTAGTTATTACCCCCCAAAAAATCTTTTTTTACTCTAAATCAATAAGAATTCTTTTTTTTTAATCAAGAAACACATCTTGTTGCACTTTTGCTTTCCTAGTCTTGGACTATCATGAGTGTCTTGAAGGACGGGCGTATAAAACACGCATCGGGACAAAGTTGACCACATTCTTGAGCACCTGGGTTAAGTCTTCCCCAACATCAGATTCACAAAAAAAAACTCCAGAAAACGAATAGATAGGCCTTTTTCAACATGGAGATTCACCAGGAATGACATGGTTCAATGAAGATGTCTTTGCACAGGAAACACACATACCACTAAATTGTTAAATTTTAATTTGCGGAATGCCAGTTGCCACAAATGCAGTGTTGCTCGTACACTAACGTTCCGTGTACGGATGGAATCATCATCCAGGGTTACTGCAACCAAAAAGGTAAAACGAGTACAGAACATTTTGCAAGAAAATGTACATGGCAAGAGCTTGACTTCCTGACTTTCAAAAAGCCAATGTCGCAAAATGCATGGAAGTGGACACAATTGGGTGGAGTGCACTACCATTTTAGTTATCTGTCAAGAAGAATGGGCAAAATAATGTGCAGTGTGCACATCAACGTGGCACACAAACCACTGAGCACCATTCGTACTTTCATTGCCAAATTTTAAAAACAAGATTCCAATTGGGGAGAAATCCAGTGGTATATTGCACTACTTGCAAGGACTGTAGCAAATCCGATTCCAGTGAGACAGGGAGAAATAAAAGAGTGACATGGAAAGAACACAATCGGGTAACTCGGCTGGGCAGTTGGAAATATCAGGTCATAATGCGCAATCTGACCACTAGTTTGACCTGGGTGGGACCCGCATCTTGGACACCATGCTCAATAAACTTCGGAGATTGGTTTTAGAAACATTGTGCACCAAAAACTATGAAAAAAATGACAAACCGCCAATACAGGTTGCAGTGTGGTGTGAGGCAGAAACTATTGTTAAGGCAAGAAAACAATGCCACGACTTATTTGAGCAAAACCACACCATACCACGCCACTGCTACACTAAAAATCGTAGGCACACCACCCAACAATACCACACACATTCGCTCACTACTCATGCCTATTCACTCAGAAATTACATCACCAGCTTGCCAACACACTTTACCAACACACTGTCCAGAAAATCAGGAAAAGGAAGAGGTTGGGGGGGGAGTGCAATGCTGTGCCCCTCAAGAGTTACATGAATAGGAAAAACATCACACAAGCGCTCTTGTACATCCATACAATACCAGATCACTCCAAACACAGTCCAGTAATAAATATCTCAACAATGGTGATGATATACTTAAGGTCAAATACTACTCAAACTCCCTGAAATCTATTGTGAACTGGATTCTAAATGGTCACTATGTGTCACAGCCTCGGGCAACATTTCTTTTATGACCCATAAGTACAAGTCTGCACTTTCCTCGTCGTTTCAAAATAGAAGTAGTACTTTGTCCATGCTGTTGCTTGACTGTCTATATTTCTTCCATATATATATATATATATATATATATATATATATATATATATATATATATATATATATATATATATATATATATATGATTAAGTTCTCCAACCTGGATGAACGCCGTGATGATACCGTCATGACAGCTCAGTACTGCAGTTGCTCGATTGATTGTGGTAATGCTCGATTACTGGGCACACGTGGTATACCACACGTGGATTCTACCCCTGGTAGAAGGGCTTTTTGCAATGCAAATATGCCAAGATCAAATGCTGTCACTAAGCAGATTAAAAAGCAAAACTGCCAAATAGTTTCACCCTTTTTGGGGCTCACCAGGGCAACACATCACTGTTCCATCCACTTAATCACTTTGAAGCCTTATGACTTAAAACTGGTTAATGATGAACCCCAAACAATCTGAGGGTCCTCATCAATCACGTTGGTTCTGCCATGGGTTGGGATTCAAACCCAGCCTAGACAGATTAGTCCCAGCTCTCCTCTACGAATGACTCAAGACACTCAAATATGGAACTCAACGAGGAAATGAAACCGAACAGAAATTGAAAGGAACTGCACTGCCAGCTTCTCTCGGGTGGCCTTTTCAATCAAATATTCCGATGTCCCACCCAAAGAACTCGATCAACTTACTTGCTTGGCGTCGATGGGTGAACGTGGTGTTGATCCTGTCCCACCACCTCTCGATGCTGCCAGAATGTTCTCGGGGTGGTGGAATTGCATCTAAACTCACGCCTGGTAGGTCAATGAAGACACAGGCAAACAACAGCAGAGACAAAGTTTAACTTAGGCCTAAGGCTGCGATTCCTTTCAGACAGCAAGATTACAAAGGGTAAAACATTAAATAGGAGTGAAGGAAAAAATAGTGGGGGATCACGACTTGCTTCCTATACAATTATCATCAAATATTCTTATTATAGTTTATTTTACCACACATTTGCACTAAAGCATGAATTAAAGGAAATAACTACTCTAATCTATGCATTTTCAACCCCTATAAGTCACTCCTACACCATAAACATGTGTATATATATATATATATGTATGTATAAATAAAAATATTTATATATATATATATATGTATGTATAAATAAAAATATTTATATATGTATATAAATTATATATATGTATAAATATATATGTATGTATATATATATATATGTATATATATATATATATATATATATATATATATATATATATATATATATATATATATATATATATATATCTCTAAATATATATATATATATATATATATATATATATATATCTCTAAATATATATATATATATATATATATATATATATATATATATATATATATATATATATATATATATATATATATATATATATATATATATATATATATATATATATATATATATATATATATATATATATATATATATATATATATATATATATTTAGAGATATATATATATATATATATATATATATATATATATATATATATATATATATATACATATATATATACACATCTTAATGCACATAATACATAAATACATACATGTACATACACATATATACATAATACATATATATATATATATATATATATATATATATATATATATATATATATATATATTACACATATGCAAATATCTATACTAATAAAAGGCAATGTGTGTGTGTGTGTGTGTCAGTGTGTCAGTGTGTGTGCCTCCTCCATATCTCCAAAACTATAAAACCTAGCAGCCTGAAACTTTGCATGCATACGAATAAAACTCCAAGGAAGTGCAAGAGTGAAAATTGGATGTTTGGGTTAATTAAAACACCCCTTTTGAAGATAATTAACGGCCTAATTTAATTATATCCTTCGTCAGGCGATCCTTGGCCACCTCGCTGTCTGGGATCTTAAGGCGTTTCCTGGGTAACCTCGCTGGGGTCTGAAGCCACCAAGTTTTTTGGTCTGGATTTAAGCTCCAGATTTGAAAGTATCAACAGTTCTGTCATTGCACGGGTGTTTCCGGGTGCATAGTTGTATCGAGGGCAATTGGTAATTGCTTTGCCAAGCCAGGCGTTCTGTTGGAGTGTCTGCTTGAGTGTTAAAGCCACTTACCGAGCTGTACAGTACAGTTCGTGTTCTGATCGGGAGGCACAGTCGACAGTTACTACAAGGTAGAGGTATGTATGTATACAGCACATACGGACGTGGTACATTTGGATAGATTTGGATCTGAATGGACTCTAAGCAGGTGTGTGGACATGCCATGCCTATTTCGGGTGCCGTGGTGGCAAAGTTTCATCCCGTATCTTATGGAGGTTCTTTCAAGTTTTTCTTTGTCCTCGCACTTGTTTCTAAAGCATTTGGTGATCGGGTTTGCTTCACAAATGTTAAATGTTTCTCTTTGTGAGTTTCAAAGCAAAATATATTTGATAACACCCGATTTCTGAGCCGTTTGCCGTATTAACGTGTTTTCTAAGTTACCGAGTCAATTTTTTTCCACCCGTCATATGCAGCTGTTTAAAAAGAATAATGTTTGTGAACATATCGTTGAAATGTTGGGGTTTTGGAGGGTCTATGTGGAGAGGGGGTTTGCCCCCCAAAATATGCAATTGCTTTCTTCTCAGAAACTACACGCAATTCTGATGAAACTCGACTACCATCTTCACCACCCACGATGTACCAAAGTTTGTTCACCACATTAAAAAAATTGGGGCCTAAGGGGTTCTACGGGGGTTGGGGGGGGTTGCCCCCCAAAATATGTATTTGCTTTCTTTTCTGAAACCACACACACAATTTCAATGAAACTTGACCACAACCTTTATCACCTGTGATGTTCCAAGGTTTGTTCATGGCATTAAAAAAAAAAATCCATAGGTATATACTTTCTTCTCCATTATATTTTTTGTGGGTTATCCATGCCTGCCAGTGGTTGCCTGATTATCTTATCCAACCACTATAAGGTGAGCACCCAGGGGTATTGCCCCTATGTTTATTATCTCTGTGAGGTTCTTTGTCATCATTCCTGGAGGTCCAGCTATCACTGGTACAACTTTGGCATTCTTCAGCTTCCAGGATCTTCTCACTTCATTGTTGAAGTCATGGTATTTGGTCATTTTCTTGATTTCTGCATCATTTAGTCCAACATCACAGCAATTAACACATCAATAAGCAATGCCTTCTTCTCTTTTTTTGTGTACCTCAGTATGATATCTGGTCGCAACGCTTTGTTTTTGATGTTCACGCTCGATGGGATCATTAGTTCGTACATAAACAGGAGGTACTTCCATGTTTTCAGTGATTACTTACTGTGTATTATATATATATATATATATATATATATATATATATATATATATATATATATATATATATATATATATATATATATATATATATATATATATATATATATATATATATATCCACACATCCTCGGCTACCTTGCTCTCTGGGTCTTAAGGCGTTTCCTGGGTAACCTTGCTGGAGTCTGCTGCTGCCATGTTTTTTTGGCCTGCTCAACCATGGCTTGACTAGGAACAGGGCACAACTATTTCTTAACGATGAAGTTTTTTTTTCACTTTCCTCATTCATAGCGAATGCCTGTTCATCATCGTTATATACATCGCTTTTGTAAGTTCTATAGTTTCCAAATAAGGAGATTGGAGCGATTTCATGCATTATATGAGACGATTTTCCACGATCTCCTCTCAAGGACGAATTAAAGTATATCATCGAAATATTATTTTGGTTTTGAGGATCGGCCATCATCCAGACTAAATTAGTGTCGAAATCTGTTGTGAAATCTGATAATTTAAAGAAATAACAAGTCATATAACTAAGCCTGCATACCTATTTACTTTAAGCAAGTAAGGTTATGTTCACTCCTTCTTCAAACACACACAAGAAAATGTGACATTTCCAAAGCATTAAACTTATCTTTTTAGACTGTTTGGAGAGTTATATTGAGTGAACAAAAAATTTAGGAACGTAACAAAATTAACCAGCTTCATTGAGCTGTATGATTTAATGCATTCACTGCTGGACCTCATGCCCTGTACCCCAAGGGAGTGCTTATCCATCGTGTCTGCAGATCTGCGTTGATAATTTTCAGATGTTTTGCGAGGTGCTCTACAGGAACCAAAGCAAATCTGGTAAAAAAAACGTACGTTTTAAAATAAAGTTATAACATTTGCGTGAACTCCGAACCGATGTACTACATAACACGTGCACAGACGAGCGGGCACAATGGTGGATTTTCTGCAATGTTTATTTCATGGGCGATTGAACTTTGCGATGTCTCCAGGGTTGTTCTGCATGGAGCTGCAACTCTTTTGTGGATAAAGTCAGTATATGAATGAATTCATTGTATTTCTTTAACCGCTGCGTGCGCGGTGAAAACCAGCTTTAAAGTTAAAGGAATCCTTTATGGTATGCAGGGACAGCCGAGCCAACCGTTCCTTATCAACCATTTAATTGGAGTGCCTGCATGAGTGCTTAAGCCACTTGCCAAGTACCCATTGTCGATGGTAAAGAATAATGCTTGTGAACATATCATTGAAACGTCTGTATAAATGCAATGTAATTTTTCGGTGAAAGGTACTCAACGTTGCTGGGTTGTATACGGTAAGTACTGTAGTTGGTAATCACGCTGATTCTAACCTGCTAATTTTGGCCAATCGTGTGTGTGTGTGTGTGTGTGTGTGTGTGTGTGTGTGTGTTTGTCTTGGTGTTGTCCATTAATCATAACATATTCTTTCTGCTGACTCCCCTACCCCCATTTCTCTCTCTCTCTCTCTCTCTCTCTCTCTCTCTCTCTCTCTCTCTCTCTCTCTCTCTCTCTCTCTCTCTCTCTCTCTCTGTCTGTCTGTGCCCCATCCTTGCTCTACCCGCTCGCAGTACCCTCCTCCCTCATCCCCTTTCTCACTCTCCACTCCTCTCTGTCTGTCTGTTTGTGTTCGTCTCCGGGCGGTGTTCATCTCGGACACGTCCAGGTAGTGTTCGTCTCCAGACAGCTCGGCTACGGACGCGTCTGGGCGGTTTTATGTCTGGATGGGAGTTTGACTCCGGGCCGTGTTTTTAGTATGACCGGTAAAAAATGGATTTCAGACATTATTTTATTTCCATCTTCACTGTTATTCCATGCAGAATCATTTTGATGAGACGGTATGAATTGTAATTAACACTCCACCGCAAGTCTGCCTTCCCTTCCTCTCACTTCACACTGTCTTCCCTTTCCCCACCCATCCTCACTCAGCCTCCACCTATTCACTCTCCCCGCTTTCTCTCCCCCACGTGTCTCTCTCTCTCTCTCTCTCTCTCTCTCTCTCTCTCTCTCTCTCTCTCTCTCTCTCTCTCTCTCTCTCTCTCTCTCTCTCTCTCTCTCTCTGTCTCTCTCTCTCTGTCTCTCTCTCTCTGTCTCTCTCTCTCTCTCTCTCTCTCTCTCTCTCTCTCTCTCTCTCTCTGTCTCTCTCTCTGTCTCTCTCTCTCTGTCTCTCTCTCTCTGTCTCTCTCTCTCTCTCTCTCTCTCTCTCTCTCTCTCTCTCTCTCTCTCTCTCTCTCTCTCTCTCTCTCTCTCTCTCTCTCTCTCTCTCGCTGATGACCCTTTGATGACCCTTTTGAAATTGCTGAACATGAAAATAATCACAACTATGCTCGCTCGTACACAACTATGGCATCAGCAAGGATTTAAGACTGCTGTGTTGCACATAAGTCCCAGAGAATGAAGAAAGAAGGAAATATGGGGAAAGGGAAGGGAACAAAAGACCTCTGTCAAGACTTGTCCAGAGTTAAATGATCAAAATGTGTAAAACATACAAAACCATACCACTCTGTGCAAGTCTCCCAACCTTTCTTGTTCATTCGTTCCATTTCTCCTCTCCCCCATCTCAAATCAATTCTACTGTTTCATTACTGCTTCACCTCAACCTCCTTATTATACCAATATCTTTATAAAAAGGATGGCGAGACACAGGGTGAACTGTACAACACTCAATCAGTATTGATTTGAGGCATCTATTTATTGCATACATAAACTAGAAGGGCACTCGGTAGAGCGCATACCTCTGCCACGTAATGTCTGATCCATGAGAACATATCGGGTCCAATACATTTTTGAAATATCATACTATACAGTACAAGCCTGATGTTGGCTTAGTGGTTAGGGTGGTGGCTTGTGATCCTAGGGTCCCGAGTTCAAGCCCCGTTGGCCACTGAATTAACACCAGGGGGTTGACTCAGCCTGTCATTATTCCGAGGTCGATGAAATAAGTACCAGTGTACTGGTCCCCGTGTATTCCCCAGTTAGAATTAGAATAGGTGTACCATATCCCTGTGTGTCATAAGAGGTGACCAGGGTTGGCGTCAGGAAGGGCATCCAGCCATAAAAAACATTGCCTCAAGAAGGGAACCAGGATTGCATGGAGCCCGCAAAAAGCTAACCCCTGCTCAGCAGGGAAAAGTGGGTGTAAAAAGGCTGTTTTTGTTGTTATGCTACACAGTACTACTTCGTTTTTGGCCCTATCTCTCAATGGTGAAGAATCACATTGAAAATTAAATAATTCTCGTATCCAGATCTGGGTCTTCACCAAAATCTAATCAATTCGTCATTGCCACACATCCATCCTGGCCACCAAGTTTCGTCCGAATCCATCCACAACTTTTTGAGATATCGTGCTATATATCGTTTTTAGCCCAATCTCTCAATGGTGAAGAATCACTTAAAAATTCTAGTAGTCGGATCCGGATCTGGAACTTCACCAAAATCGAATCAACTCTTCCTTGTCACACACCCAATCTGTCCACCAAGTTTCATCCGAATACGTTCACAACTTTTTGAGATATCCTGTACACAAACAGACAAGCACACAGACAAAAAGACAGAGAGGGGTGAAAACATAACCTCCTTCACCTTCGGTGGCGGAGGTAACTAGAGCGGGAGCACTGGGAGAGTGCAAAACCTCCGCCGCCAATACTGCTGGGTCACTCAAGTGAACCTTATATCTTATTCATTAAATATGATGTCAACAGTGCTAACAGAGTTATAGTTCTTTTCTCCATTTTTTTTTGCGGGGGGGGGGGGTTTGGAAATCACTTAAAACATGTAAAAATGCCCCAAAAAATTTCGAAATTTTCTTGAAAAAAAAGTTGCAAAATTTTTTTTCTCTGAACAATTTCTTTTGGGGGGGTTGGAAATCACTTAAAACATGTACAAATGCAAAAAAAAATTCTCTTTTTTTGGGGGGGGGTAACAATATTTTGGGTGGGAGTTGGAAATCACTTAAAACGTGTAAAAATTCAAAAAAAAAATTTTTTTTCTCAAACAATTTTTTTTGGGTGGGGTTGGAAATCACTTAAAATATGTAGAAATGCAAAAAATATATATTTTTTTCTCTAACAATTTTTTTGGGGGGGTAACAATTTTTTTGGGGGGGTTGGAAATCACTTAAAACATGTAGAAATGTAAAATAAAAAAATTCTCTATTTTTGGGGGGGGTAACAATTTCTTTTTTGGGGGGGGGTTGGAAATCACTTAAAATATGTAGAAATGCAAAAAAAAATTTTTCTCTAACAATTTTTTTTTGGGAGGGGGGGTTCGAAATCACTTAAAACATGTAGAAATGCAAAAAAAAAAATTCTCTAACGAATTTTTTTGGGGGGGGGGGGGTTGGAAATCACTTAAAACATGTAGAAATGCCAAAAAAACTTTTTTTTTCTCTAACAATTTTCTTTTTTTGGGGGGGGGGGGAGGACCAAGTCCAAAATTTAATGGCATGATGCTTGGACCATACCTAACCCCCCCCCCACCTTGTTTCATCGAAATCCGTCGAGGAGTTTTTCCGTAATACTGTTCGCAAACAAACAAACAAACAAACAAACAGAAAGGGGTGAAAACAGTAACCTCCATCCATCTTTGAAGATGGCGGAAGTTAATAAGGTGGAATTTTGGATCACAACCCCCCCATCCCCTTCCTTCCCCATATATGCTCCATATATGCCTGTATCCCACTATCCCTTTACTCCCAGCATCTCCTCCCACCCCACATTACTATCACACTCCCCTAATCTCCTTTCTTTCTCTTATAATCTTTTGTGCTCATCTTTTTCTCAATTTAAATATCCTCAATTTGTCCTTCCCTGCACCTTGCTTTCCCCCTTCCAACCCAACTCCACATACTTATGTAATAATTTCTGAGTCCTTATGGATATGATAAATGTTTGAAATATTACTTGCCTAACTAACCTCAAACACAGGTAAATACTACAATCAAACGTTTTTGGGGAATCAAATGGGTTATAACAATCGAATCTTTTGATGCCGGCATGACAGAGGGGAGAGACCCGAGTCAGGCTCAGGCTTGTTCAAAATACTTACCTAGCATATCGTCCTCCCTTCGTGGTGGATCTGTTTGAGGCGGATCAGGTGTGTCCTTCTCTGATGCAGAGTAATGAGCACGTGAGGTTTCCATCCATTGTGTTGAAGGAGTTCTTGCCTGTTCAAGCTTGTCTTGTAGTAAAGAGGATTGTGATGGGCTCGGTCTTTCTCTCCATGGTGGAAGGATCTGGGGCTCACTTGGTCTCTCCCTTTGTAGAGAATACATTTGAAGCTGATCAGGCCTTTCCGTTATCAAAGTGACACGATGTTGTCCAGATTTGTCTTTGTGTGAAGTCTGAGGCAGGTCCGGTTCTTCTTTCAACAATGTAAGGCCCTGAACCAGACTTTGCCTCTCCCTCTGTGGTAGAGAAGTCTGGCCGTTCTGCAGCACCATGGGAGAAGGTTGAGCTTCGTACTTATGATTCTCCAACTCTGGTACCACAGACTGAACCTTCATGTCCGTGTCTTCTGGGAGGAAGCGGTATCCCATGCCTCCTGGACATATCTTGAAAAAGTGGTCTGAAAAAATATAAACCCACAGTTAGCATTAAAAGTTACTGTAAGATAACCATAAGTCAGCATATTCCAGTCCGCTGTGGGACGATGGCCTCCTCAACATTTGTTCAAGGGCGTTTGGCACACTCGCCGCACCTGAACTCAGCAAAAGAGTCGTCCATTGCATGCCAGTACCCTGGTCCAACCTTAAATGCTCACACCTATTTATGGGGGCACTACATCAGCAGCTTAGTTCGGCCTCAATAATTATACAACGAGCAGACTGAACTTGTAAATGAGTTTTTGGTCAATTATGCATTACACAGGTAAACAGCAAACACGACAAGTGTTTAAACCAACTGCATTATGGATAACCTTGGCTATCGGTAGCCAACATTTGGCTGCCTCCAACTTTTGAGCCAGAAATCTGAAGAAAACAGCCAGGCAGAAATCATGGCAGAAAGTTTGCCAGAGAAAGAAAACAACGTGAGAACATTCCTTCCTTTAACGAAGTGCCAGGTCAATAATCATGGAGAGAAACCAAAAATGACTTTACTTCCCATTACCTTGCAAAAGTTTAGAACAAACACATTAACGTGAGTATGTCAAGCCATGGCTTGGGTATTGAGAAGTGTGTGTTTTTAGCCTCAGTGCTTCTCATCATTGTGATTATAAACATCTCTCAATGAGTGTAAAGTTTGAGCATTCCACCGCAGTGCCAGACAAATGAAAAAATTTCACCGTCGCCAGGTGTAGGACAGCGGATGCATGGTGCTCCCCAAGCCTTGCCGACACCGCAGCAACACATTTGTCGCGTAACGTTGACTGGTAGGGCCATGGTGCACCGTTCGCTCTCCACCGAGAGGAAGCAAGGAGCTGCGACTTTAGGCAAAACGCCATCATCTGGAAGAGAAACGACGGTCATAACACAATCTACCCATCCTTACCTTATCGACGGTCGAAGTACGGGCACATATAACTTCACAAATAATCCAATGAAAAAGTATCACGATGCAACCACGCAAGACGTGCACAAGGAGAAAGAGAAGATAAACTTACGGATGCACCGTTTGTTCAACGAGTCCCAGACATGACCTAATGTGCAGCTACATCGGTAGCTTCCAGGAAGATTTGTGCAAATCTTCCCTGGACATGCATCGACAAAGCTGCACTCATCGATATCTGCAAACAAGGAATAAACATGATGTGTGCTGTACTATCATGTATCCATAAATTCCTTTGCATTTTCAAAATTCAGGAAATAAACCAACAAATAAAGAAAAACTGTGAGAAGGAAATTCAATAAATAAAAGATAAAAACTGGTAATATTGGGACTTTATCAGGAGTTGGACTATTGCTTTCTCAAAGTAAACTGGCAAAAGAGCTGTCTGCCATCGAGAAAGGGAAGTTGGTGCTGCTCAATGAGAACAGTGTTCTCTGTGTTCCGAGGACCATGCGATGGCTTTACTGTGCAAGACATATGCAAAGAATGCTTTACGGTCTCCCCTCTCGGTTCAACCACACACTCTCGGTGGAGGTAGGATACCCTGAATATGCATGTTCCCTAAGGGGACCTATATGCTTGTGGAAGTCCGTGTTGCAAGTTGATCCTTCCTCTGTGCAATGCTGTACCTTACTATGGGTGCACGCAGGTGCAGGTCCAAGAGCTGTAGCTGTGGCTGTAGAACTATGGTGAAGTGAGAATGATACTGAAAGCATTACGTTGCCATATTTGAGCTTATTGTGGATGGCATGTTGCTCCAAATGTGTGCTTGTATCTCACTTTTGATGGATGTACACTTGTATATCAAGAGGAAATGGGCAGCCTTTTCAGACAATACCTATATGGATAACCAGCCATTTATACGAATGTGCAATGACATGATAGCTGTCCTGCTCCCTGCCATGTTCACTTAGATTGCGTTTAATTGCCGATGAAGTAAGACAGGATTCGAAAGTGTCTGTAACTGCTGCTTTGTAGGCAGGAGATTGGATTGCAAGGTATGCATGCCATCCTCCGAAGCCAATGTTAAAAGCACGGCTGTCCTAGAACCTGCTTAGTGAGATTGAAGATACCAATGGTACCTTATGCAAGAGAAGCACCAGAGATGCCAACTCTCCCTTATGTCCTGGGAGAATGCCATTGTGCACGTTCACTCCTGTTTCCCACATGAAGTCACCCTAATGTCATGTTTCTCAGTATCACCTGAGTAAGCCTGTTCTTGAGTCATATGATGTCCACACAAGATGACTGAGGTCTCGAATCTATGATCAAGCAGCTCCAGTCAATGCTCCGAGGCTTTTGGAGTCAATCTACTTACTCTTTTACAGTTGAGTGTTCCTATTATGCATGGCGGTGCCCAAAAAACATGAGCCCATCAGTGTTGAGTAATAAGTACTGATTTCATTCAACATGACGAATGTTAAAGCCCGATTAATTCCAAAATAATTACCTTCGCCACCGAAGGTGGGCAGAGGTTATTTTTTTTCACCCCTTTCTGTTTGTTTGTCTATCTGTGAGCAGGATATCTCAGAAAGTTAATGACGGAGGACAAATATATTAGATTTTAGTGAAGATCTAGATCCGATAATATTTGAAATGATTCTTCACCATTGTGAGTTATAGGGCGAAAACAATAGATTGTTACGGTTCTCGGAACCGTATGCATACAACATACAGGTTTCCCAAGTCAGTTATTCCATTAGTATACATGCAGATATATCTCTTCCTTGTGTGTAGTGGGAAAACACAGGGGTAAGTTGCGATGGGCTTTTAGTTAGGATTATAAATCATTTTTCCTCTTTTATTTTATTTCCCCTTTTATTTGAACCACGGTACCTTCATCTCGCTTGCTACCCTCGTTTCGCTGGCCACAGCATGACGAGCGCCTACCCAGAGACTCGTTTTCCGAGTCAGAATCCTGACGTTCGCTGTGACAGTTCCATCTCGGCTTCCACCTTCCCAAACCCAGACACGTGGTGTGGGCGGGCCTTGCCGGCCTCTGGCGAGACCTCACCCAGGAAGGCGGACCGCATGAAGGCCCAGTCCAATCAGGATGAACGATGACATCGGCTTCGCCATGGCTCCACCCCCTAGCTCTGTGATCTATAAAATACGAAGCAATCCTCAGAGTAGGGTGGGATGGGATGAAAAGGAGTTTGTGGTTGGATTTGAGAGAAAGAAAGGAAGGAGTTGGATTTGGAAGTGCTTAGTGCTTGATTGGTTCGTGTTCGGTGGGTTCGTTGGTTGGTTGGGAAGGTCGAAGGAGGTTGCGGTAGAAGGATTGGAAGTGTGCAGTTGTTGAAGGGGTCATTGCTACGGAGTGTCTGCCCATGTCTCACCTCGGCGGCCCGCCTGTTGTGCTGGTCCGCGCACACCCGACCTCGACCGGATCTCTCGTCGGGTCCTGTCTGCTGCCCCGTTCCCATCTTGGACTCCGCGCTCACCACTCAAAGCTCCTCCACGGACCCGAACTCCACACAGGCGGCTGTGGTCCGAACTGTACGACTGTTGTCAGGTGCCGCAGCACGGAGCACTCCTTCCCCCGAAACTCTCAGGTACCGAGAACTGCGACCTCAACTCCCTCCCTCCCTGGCTGCAAAAGGGTCCCCTTTTCTTTTCGTTGGGTTTGTTTTGTCTGAGTGTGTGTCTGAGAGTGTGGTGCCTGTCTTTTAAGTAAAATTGTATAAGATCTTTGATTATTGTAATTCTTGCTTTTATTATTCTCGCTTAAGTCTGCTCTGTGTCCGCGTTGGTAAGTTGCTGTATAATTGTCACACTACATCACTCTCATCTTCCCCCTGCATAACATAACCAATAAACCTTGTTCCTGTGCTACATTTTTTCCTCGCCGAGTGTAAATAAATCATTGTAGAAATGTTCCCAGCTCGTTTTTGTCTTTTCCTCCATTGGTCCAGCATGGTCCGAATCTAAGTTTAGCAGGCTCTTTATTCCCGATAATCCGTTCCTTCTAGCCGGTACGTCCTTGGCAGTGCCACTCGACTGCATCCGATCCGGAAAGGTAGTCAGTAGTTGGTAGAGTGTTCCGGTTCGGGCAAGGCGTACCGAGGGCGTGGTTCCCCATTAGTCGAAACCACATGGTTAATTAGGTAACTTGATTCTAGACAGGAGGACCTACGCCACGCGGTTGAGGTATTGGCGTCCATAGTCGGTTAAGTGACCCGCCACATCACGGAATTATCTGTGAGCGACGGCCTGCAATTCCGGGAGTCTGGTGGGAGTCGACGTAACTTCCCCCACCTCGCGGTCGTTCACCATCAGACCCCGTCCCGCAACAATATGGAACAAGATATCTCAAAAAGTTATGGATGGATTCGGAAAAAAACTTTATGGACAGGTTGGGCATGTGACAAGCACAAAATGATTCGATTTTGATGAAGATATGAATCCGGATCCAGATAAGAGTATTTTTTTTTAAAGTTTCTTCCTCATAATTGAGATACAAGAGCAAAAACGATAAAGAGCATGACATTTCAAAGGAAATTTGATGACTTATGACAAAACTTGGTGGATGAGTTGGTTCGGCCTAAGTCACATTTGCCACGGCAGCCGTGGGGTCTCCAAAATCTAAGGCCACTCGCAATTATAGGGCGGCCACAGTATTTCCACGGTCACACAATGTAGCAGTCACATATGGTTTTTTTTATTTTTCGGGGAGCCGCACGGCGTATTTATAAATTGTGGAGACCGAAAACATGGGGGTGCTGTAGGTCTTTGATTTGATGTCGCACGGTGACCTTAGGACGTTCCTGTGGCGGCCATAGAATTTTAAAGGCAGACGCAAGGTGCCCGCAAGGTGACCACAGGGGGACTGCACGGGGGCCCAAAGGCGAACGTGCGGCCAGACGGACGGTAATGAGTGGGTTTTTTTTTTAAACCAGTTCTTTTGTTTCGGCTTGTCGAATTGCGACGGCGAACGTAGACATGAAAAAAGTTATAACTCCGCGTTATAATTCCACGGCGACCCCTACGGCCTGTAAAAGATAACCAAACGGCATAGGGCCACCCTGAGGCCACCTCAGAAACTCTGCGGCCGCCGCACGTTTCTGTCAATTCAGAAGGCGTATGGCCGCCGTATCCTCGCCGTAGAGCAAATGTGACTTAGGCCTTAGGTGAAAATAACAATTTGATTGTATGACCGCTCCTTCCCAATTCCATATCCAGGTGATGCATGACGCCATCACCAGGCACCAAAAGAAGGGGGTACTCAATTTTCACTCCGTTTTCTTGTTTTCTTGTTTGTTTGTTTGTTTGTCTGGGTGATATCTCAGCCATCCTTTGAGCTAGGAAGCTGAAATTTGGGGACAAAGGTGACGATGTGCTTTGGCAAAAAAACGTTTTTAATTTTTTTGAATAATCAATTCATTGAATAATTACTTAATTATTATCGATTTATTAATTACTTATTTATTTTATTTCTCATCCTGGCAATATCTCAGGCATATGTTGAGCTCAGAAGATGATATTTGGACATGACAGTGACCAAGTGATTTGGCGATAAAGGGGGTATTTTTGATTTATTGATTAATCAATTAATTATTCATTTTTCGATTAATTACTTAATTTTCAAAAAGTTACAGATTCAGGTTAAACAGTGGTGGTTACAGCCTGGTGTTGGCTCAGTGGTTAGGGTGGAGGCTTGGGATCCTAGGATCCTGAGTTAAAGCCCCGTCGGCCGCTGAATTAATACACCAGTTGACTCAGCCTGTCATCCTTCCGAGGTCGGTGAAATGAGTACAAGTTCCAGTGTGTGTACTGGTAGAAGGGCACTGCATCAGCGACACAGTCGCGCTTCAAGAAATGATAGCTACTCCGGCAGCTAAGCTGCCATATGATCACCACCACCAGTGGTGGTTTAGGTCTGCTATTCGGCAATTGATTGAGAAATTAATTATTTTACGATTATTATTTATTTATTTTAATTCTACAATTAATCAATCAATCAATCAATTATTGTACACCGCTCCCACCCAATTCCGACTCCATGTGCTGCAAGGCGGCATCGCCAGGCACTGAAGGTGCTCCGGTGATGTCACGCGCTGGAGGATTGATATTTATTAATTTGGCATTGGAGCGGTGTACTTTTAATGTACCGCTACTTGATTTGATTTTGATTCAGGTCTGGATGCAGATCCGGCCTATCAGTGGGATACAAAACATAAACTGTTTAGCCTGATTGTATGTATGCACTCAATCGAATGCCATTCTAGTTTCATACGTTTTGTCTCAAATGAAAAATTTGGCTCAATGATTCTCAAGAAACGTACCTGCCTCCTCAGCTGGACATGGCATGACCAAGTTTGCCTCGATTATCAATACACACAGTGTTTCTTATAGTCGCATCTCTCAGACTTTGGCTAAATGCTCAATTTTTGCCTCCTGATTCTCTGGCGCACACAGGGTGGCGGAGGATGGATTTGTCAAAAAAAGAAGAGCGCAAAATAAAATTTGGCACAAACATTACTCGTGCCTGTTCTCCCATCATTTCAAAAGTGAATATTGAGTTTTTCAATGCAGCCCATGAAGTGGTCACCATAAATGGGAGACAGACAAATGCATGGACAGACACCATGGTTCATCATATATAATGGATGACTTCCCTTCCAAGGTACTTCAACACAGAAAGAGACCATTCAGCCCTTGAGACCTGGACAATGGTTGTCAACATATAACTTATTTGTATAGAGTCAAGCCTCATGAAAGAGCAAGAATATGAAATGGATCAGGACGCAACAAGCCAAAAGGAACAGCAGCGAGGGTATGGATAGGGTTGGGTAAATAGTGAAGTTTTTTTTTTTTGTGTCTTCGCATAGCATTTTCTATGGTCAGTTTCGATGCCGAATCTGAAAACGTTGGAATTTTTTTTTTACCCCCGATGACTTTTGACCCCCGGAACTTTAATTTATTCAAAATGGCGACAAAAAGATATTTTTATGAATTTCTGACCAACTGAGAGAAAATAAGGCTTGTAATATATCAATTTATAGGTTTTTCCGATCAGGATATATGAAAATGACACTTATGCAACGATTTGATGATTTTTAAAACAAATTTTTTGAAAACTGCACAATATTTTGCTAAAATGAAACTGTTTTTGTCATTCTCAGATCAACATAAGACCGAGATCACACTAGTGCCACCAACAAAAGTTTATTAATGTTATCCTGCACGGATTCATCGGGTTTGATAGCATTCTTTATGGAGTTGTGTAGCTCGGTCAAACTGAATTTTTGAGTGCGGAATTTCCCTGCTCCATCCTTCACACGTCTTTGTTGGCGTATGTCTGGGGCTACAGTTAAGCATAACTATGTCACTTCGCTAGAAGTACTTTCTCCGATAGTGTACTCAGTAAATCTAGACTGTCTGGGGTCAAAGGTCCTTTGTGCTTTATGCAAGTTTGTATAGTATTCAATAGCCTAGTATTTTTCTTTTTCTTCAAGTCTTCCTTTTTCCTAAATTACTTGATTTCGGTCCAATGGAACATCCAATCAATTTGAAAATGTGATTAGCATATTCCTTGACCTGAAAAACATATGAAACTAGAGGGGGAGCACTCGGGAGAGTGCAAAACCTCCGCCGCCAATACTGCTGGGTCACTCAAGTGAACCTTATATCTTATTCATTAAATATGTCAACAGTGCTGACAGTTATAGTTCTTTTCTCCAACATATTTTTTTTTGGGGGGGGGTGGAAATCACTTAAAACATGAAAAATGCAAAAAAAAAAATTTCTTTCTTTTTTTGGGGGGGGGTAACAATTTTTTGGGGGGGTTGGAAATCACTTAAAATATGTAGAAATGCAAAAAAAATTTTTTTTCCTCGAACAATTTTTTTTTGGGGGGGGGGTTGGAAATCACTTAAAACATGTAGAAATGCAAAAAAAATTTTCTCTATTTTTTGGGGTCGGGGTAAAAAAAAAATTTATGAGGGGGGGGGTTGGAAATCACTTAAAACATGTAGAAATGCCAAAAAAAAAAATTTCTCTAGGTACCGTGATACAGCAGGAAATTTTGGCCGTAAATTAAGGTTCCGGGGGTCAAAGGTCATCGGAGGTAAAAAAGAAAAATTCGACTGGATTTGGATTCAGCATGGAAAATGGCCATAGAAAATGCTATGCACAAAATTTCAATCATATTTACCCAACCCTAGTAGGAGGGACACAAACTGGAGTTTTTTTTGGGGGGGGTGGGGGGGGACCAAGTCCAAAATTTAATGGCATGATCCTTGGACCATACCTAACCCCCCCACCAAGTTTCGTTGAAATCCGTCGAGGAGTTTTTCCGTAATACTGTTCACAAACAAACAAGCAAACAAACAGAAAGGGGTGAAAACAGTAACCTCCATCCATCTTCGAAGATGGCGGAGGTTAGGGCCCTGTCACACCTTG
The DNA here is from genome assembly GCF_056783735.1 of Eptatretus burgeri. Taxonomy (NCBI): domain Eukaryota; kingdom Metazoa; phylum Chordata; class Myxini; order Myxiniformes; family Myxinidae; genus Eptatretus; species Eptatretus burgeri. Next base: position 29,280,380 of record NC_140969.1, on the reverse strand, counting down.
ACGTTTTAGCCAGGAATGGCAACGTATAGAAATGCACGTAAAACGTTGGCGTACGCTGAAGTTTTGAGGTTTTTAAAAAAAGTTTTGGTTGTATTGATAACGTGTTGGTCGTATGCATAAAATATTAGTAACGGGCACAGAACGTTTCGTTGTGTTAAAGATAACTTATACCAACGAATGCTGAACCTGTTGTCGGCGTTCACAACCTATGCCCAACGATAGTTTAACTTAGTCATAGTGCGCTGCACGTATCGCCGACGAACTCGTGGCGTTCTCTGTTAAAAACCTGCCGCACGCCGATTTAAATCATAACCGCCTGAAAATTGGAAGTGTCAACATCGCAGTCACACCTTGACGATTTAGCCAGCGTATGCCGACCTATGAAAAAGTGTCTAAAACGCTGGGACACGTCGAATACGGTATGGGTAAGTTGTGTATACGTCAGGAGCACGCTGAAAAACAATGAAGTAAGCTGGCATATTACGTGGTACGTCTAGTACGTCGTGAAATTTCAAGCATGCTGAAAATTTTACGACGTACTCGACGTATGGCTCACAAGTTCCGCATACGCTGGCATAAGTTCTCTGCACGCTCCGCGATCGTTGGCACACGTTGGACATACGTTACTTGTAAGTTACTCATAAGTCGAAACACGTCGAGGTAATGTTTAGCATACCCGAAACTTAATTTTTAACCTATGAGTAACGTGCTTTGAACCTATTAGTAGCGTGCTTTGAACCTATGTGTAACGTATCTCAAACGCACATTGGCGTATGTAGACGAATTTGACTGACGTCTTCCGGACGACCACAGAACTTACTGAACGTGTTTCTAACTTACAGCTACCGTATAATGGCATATTGGCAGAGTTTAGGGGAATTGGTATATAAAAATGGGCTTCACAAGAGGAACCCGTCAGTGTTCCAGACTCCATGTTGAGTAGATGTCAATGTCAGTAGCAGTGGCAGTAGCAGTAGTAATAGTAGTAGTAGTTCGAGAGAATTTAGTGATGTCGATGTTAGTAGTAGTAGTAGTAGTAGTAGTAGTAGTAGTTAGAGAGAATTTAGTGATTTCGATGTTATTAGTAGTAGTAGTAGTAGTAGTAGTTCGCGAGAATTTAATGATGTCGATGTTATTAGTAGTAGTAGTAGTAGTAGTAGTAGTAGTTCGAGAGAATTTAGTGATGTCGATGTTAGTAGTAGTAGTAGTAGTAGTAGTAGTAGTAGTAGTAGTAGTAGTAGTAGTTCGAGAGAATTTAGTGATGTCGATGTTAGTAGTAGTAGTAGTAGAAGTAGTTCGAGATAATTTAATGATGTCAATGTTATTAGTAGTAGTAGTAGTAGTTCGAGAGAATTTAGTGATGTCGATGTTGGTAGTAGTAGTAGTAGTAGTAGCAGTAGTAGTAGTAGTAGTAGTACTTTCAAGTAACGTGTTGCAAAGTGTGAACAACGTTCGTGTAGCGTGCTTACAAAACGTTACTCATAGGTTAGAAATAAGTTTCGGGTACGCTAAACATTATCTCGACGTGTTTTGACTTATGAGTAACTTACAAGTAACGTGCTTCAATGTGTGTCAATGATC
>NC_140969.1:29261299-29273799 GCF_056783735.1 Eptatretus burgeri | reverse complement strand
GGCATAGACAAAGAAGGTTCACTGGAATGGCTAAGAAGAGGTCAGCTCAATTGGGATAGAGAATGAATCATAATAAATGCCCAAGATCCAGGACATTACAAGAATGGCTTCAAGAAAAAGATGGTAGGACTGAGCCAATAGGAGAGGTGTAGATTTTTGAAATTAGAAACAGAAAGCATTAGCCACCTCCTCTCAGGATGTAGAAAACTCATGTCAGAACAGCTGTACACACAAAAGCATAACAAGGCATGTAGAGTAATCCACTGGCACATATGTAAAAACCTCAATGTCCTCGTTCCAGAAAATTCATGGAAACATGAACGAAAAGCAATTGAAAACAAGGAAATAACGCTCACGTACGACCTAATGATCCCATTGAGCATAAACATAGAAAACAAAGAATTGTGACGAGATATAGTACTTAGGTATAACAAAAATGAAAGAAAAGAAAGCACTGTGAACTGAAGTTCCATACCCAGCAATTTTGGTTTAAACAACGTAGAAATCAAGAAAATGACCAAATACCAAGCTCTCCAAAATGAAGTGAAAAGATCGTGGAAAGTGAAGGGCACCAAATTTGTACCAGTGATGATTGGAGCAATGGGAATGATAAAGAAGAACCATATGGAGATCTTAAAAACCATCCCTGGGAACATTACTATAAATGAACTTGAGTTGGAGACTTGAGGGCTAAGTGACGATCCTGAAGAGAGCCCTCGGAACAAAACTTTGAGAAAAAGAAAACTTCACAGCTTCGTCCATGGTACATGAATTGTGACCCCTTTCTGAAACGGGGGTGGATACTTTGAGCCTTGGGAGGACTTCATCCAATCTTGTGAAATCCGCATACGGAAACAACCAACAAAACGTGCGCACGCACGTACGCACGCACACACACATACAGTACATATATACATATATATATATATATATATATATATATATATATATATATGTATATATGCATATTACATACGTGTGCGGTGTCACACTCATATGTGCACGCCTGCATCTGAAGGTGGATACTTTGAGACCTGAGAGGGCTCCGTTCCACCCTCTGAAACCACGTTTTCATCAGCTTCTCTTAGATCTTTCAAAAATGTGGATATAATCTGCAGAATGAAGTTGTATTTGCCGATTGTCCAACACAAATTCCCGAATGCAGTTGCTGATTTGCAGATCCCCCTTGCTTCATTTCATCACAGCTCCCATTTATTATTTTCGAACAAGGGACATGGTGTGTTGCCTTTTCGAACAAGGAGCATTGTGTATTTGCCCAACCAATTCTGCGTGTTTTCTCAACATTCATCGAGCGTGGGAATTTTCGAGTTTTAATTTGATGGATTCGTATGAGATTGAGGGTGAAGATATGGAGTAGAAATGCAATAAAGAAAATATAAACCAGTTTTATGCCAGAGAGAGGGAATTGTGGAGTGGAGTGGTGTGCGGTGGGGAGCAGGAGGTAATGTACACAGACATTACCACATTCCTGTTTATGAATGGGGTAAGCAGATTTGCCAGCTGCACTGACCGGGCAGGATCAACTTTCAAGACTCTACCTGTTTTGACTCCGAGAAACTTTTACAACACAATCCAGTGTCATTAAAATGAATAGATGGGCTCAGTTCAGCGGTGATTCTGTCAATAATCAGTTTTACGAGGACACTCCCTCCCATCAACATGGCATGATACCTCCCTCCATGATGTGCACCAACCCATGATTTCATTTCATGACATTTTGGAGGAGGAAGGAAGTTACAGCTCCAATAAAAGGATAATGAACATCTCGATAGATGTTGTTACCTCCTCCACCTCATGTTTTCACCCCTGTCTGCCTGTTTGTTACTTGCGAAAATCGAAGCTCTTTCAAGTGTATTGGTTGGTCGTGTGTGTTATTCTGTCTGTATGTTTGTTGGTCTGTATGCCAATGGCCTACAGGTCAAACTTTTAAACCGATCTTCATCAAACTTCAGGAAATGGTAGAGTTGGTCATAAGCAAGAAGCCTATTGATTTTGAGGTCAAAGGTCAACAACTGTCGAATTTCTAAAATCATCAATTTTCACCCAATCAAGTTGAAAATTGAAGAGGATTTGTACATCAAGTTGGTGAAATCAACCACCAATTATTTTTGAGGACAACATAAGCGAAAAGGTCAACGTAGGCATAATTTCTAAAATTGTAAATTTCCATCCAATTTACTTGAAATTTGAAGAGGATTTGCATATTTGGTCATTGAGTTTAACCACCAATTATTTTTAAGGTCAAATTTGTTTTATGGATTTTACAAGTATTGTGCTCTGCACGACGTCTTTGTTCGTTTTTCTGTGAGCAGGATATCTCAAAACATTAAGGACGGATTGGAATGAAATTTGGACAGGTCGGGTGTGTGACAAAGCCAAATTGATTAGATTTTTGTGAAGATGCGGATCTGTATCCGATTAAAAACAATTTTGCCTGAGGAATTAACAAACACAGACAGCACATTCACCTTTTCATCCAATCATTGATCCATATCCAAGCTACACCTACCATTCTTGTATCGCTCTATCCCCAATGCTACAAAGTACCAACACAGATTTAAACTTATCGATTGTTTCTGCTGCCACTCGCTTTCCAAACACCATTCCATGCATTGACTGCTCTGAGTGAAAGACCTATTGAGTTAACAACATCTTAAATCTCCTCTTCTTTACTCTCTGGCTATGGCCCCAGGCCCCTGGTCCAACAGGCAAACAAATAATAAATTAAACCAACCAGACAGTCTTGAACAATCAGGTATTTCATGTATAATACTTGTAGTGTATCAGGATGGTGTTTACATTAAATCAGAATGCCTTTGCTTACCCAGTGGACTGAGACACTGAATGCAGGTCAGCACACCCCAGGCTGCACCCAGGCTGTTGCAGCATGCTTCCTGGGAGGCTTGACCACGTGTTGGCACAAGACACTGCAGTAAAAATGATTAATTCACTCATGAGGATTGTGTTCTTACTGAAGAAAATAAAAAAAATATGGAAAAAAATCGATTTCAAGGAGGTGTTGGTGATTTGCAAAGGTGGTCACATCATCAAAATATACATCATGTCAGAGAAGATTCTCATTGCTAACTTTCAGAGTATTGTGTTGAAGATGAAGTACTTTAGAATGAGTTCCAAAGAAGAATGACAATCAGCTATCAGAGTGTGCACAACTCCTTGAGGTTGACTTCAAATCCAAAATCAACTGTCAGGAACATCATCACAAAGTGGAAGACTTCAGGCAACATTATCCATGAGCATTGATCTGGCACCCTATCGAATATCAGAAGAGAAAAGAGACTCGGAAATAGATTGTTTGAACCAGATGTGACTATTTCCTCATGTCATAATTCATTGATGTGATGAAAGATTGAGGAGCCATTTGGATGCCAGGCAAGCAACAGTGCAGTGTATTGAGTAGTGCATTTCATGGATAGCAAAGAGGAGCAGGGCACTCAAGCCCTCCATCACTGTGGCTAATGCTTGGTCTAGCATAGTTTGGCAGTGTCCCAGGGCCTCAAAATGTGGATATTTTTGTGGAGCAATGAGTGTTAGGGGAGAGAGAGGGAGAAGTAGGACACTGTCCGATTTTCTATTCTGATATCTGTCTCACGAATGACGTTGGGGTGGAAGAGATCTGTTTCACAGGTAAGCAAGCACCTCAATGATCCGAAGATGGTGACATCATAACCAATATCCTACTTCTCCCCACTCCCACTAATAAAAGAAGGTACACTGCTCTACCATTTACCCCCCCGCAATGTACACACAATCTGTGCGAACGAATCCACTTCCATTGCCAGTGAACCATCACTCAACATTTTGTTTTGAGCAGTTGGTGGTGTGCTCATCAGCGAGCAGTCTAATTTTGATTCAATACCCGATGGAGTTGGATTTAACCCAAACCTGTCATTTTGATGTTGCAGTTCCCAAAGGGAGTACGGTACACGTGTGATCACGCTGCTCTTCGGAGAGATGTGCAAAGCTGGCTGTCCTGTGTGCTTCATGTTGAGGATATGAAATATATCAAACCCATTGTATATTTTGTAAAGAGTTGGCAAAAGCGTTGCGGCTTCTTGACTGAATTCCTTGGTTGAGGTTAGCTGTATTAATAAGACTACTTGCACTACGGTAAGTGGCAGTACTGCTTGAATAGGCATAGCACAGGTGTGAAAGTTCCCTAAAATGCAAATATCCCTGGACTTGTAACTCCAACAAGTGAAGACAAACGTCAAAGAACAGTGAAGAAAGAAGGAGGAGGAGGAGGAGATTATGACCATACTTTGTGCAGAGCGTTGGTGCTGCCTAAGCAGTCTCCTTGGCTATTGGGCACAATCCCGGACGGGTTGCCACTCCGACACAGGATACCAGCGTGCTGGCACTCATTTTGCCGACCTCGGAAGGATGACAGGCCGAGTTAACCCCACCTGGTATTAATTCAACAGCTGAGCGGGATTTGAACTCAGGACCCTTGGATCCAAAGTCCACCACCCTAACCATTAAGCCAACACCAGGCATATTGAAGAAAGACCATATGGATAAATAATACACTTCTGCATTATTGATTTGAGAACAAAACAAACACTACAAAAGCAGAACTGAAATCTAAAAGGAACATCCCCTGCTCTGCTTCTCTCACCATCCCTTCACTGAAGTTCAGGAAGCAGTGCCCGAGCAGTGAACCACCAAGGTCTGGCCCTTGTGTTTGCCTCAGCTGTGAAACATTGTGTTTACGGCGCCAGGGTGGGATGTCAGTTCTGAGGTGTGCTTCTTCCCTTGCTCGCACAGTATACTGTGAGAGGTAGTCTTTGAGGGTCATGTTCTCAGGGATGCGAGACACGCGATGGAACTGCAAGACGGTATTCACTGGGTGTTGCACTTGAACGTTCACCAGGTCGGGCTGCGATTGCTCACCTCCTGAAAAACAGTGCATGGCCTTTGTCACATCTGGAAATTGACTCAAAATATGACAAACAGTTACTCTTTGCTTCCTTAAGTTATTTTGCAAAGATGTTATGGACAAGTGTCTCCATTAGAACTTCTCTTCTAAACAATATTATTTTAAGTATCCAAGAGCTGACATCTCCATAAACACTTTCAGCAGTGAGGTCAAACATGAGTAAAGCTACGAAGAGCATCATACCTTGAGCAGAATTGCTCGCGGAGGAAATTGGCATGAGGAAGTTGGAGGACTTTGAGGAGTCCTTCACATTCAAATTTTCACGTGGGTTGTTCTGCACGGGTACGTTGCAGAACTTTCCCGTGAAGCTAGCCGGACACCAGCACGTGTCCCTAGTCCGACAATGGCCGCCATTCATGCACTGGATGATACAAACCACTGGTGGGAGAAGGACACCAATGGAAATTAAGTCAAAAGGTGAATATTTTACTCTTTGCCTAAGGCTTCCAAAACGTGTCTGCAGAGATCAGTTACAAGCTTGCATCCATCTGCGGATCTGGAGCATTTTAGGGAGTCCAGCTCTACTCATTAGCCTGGGTTCGTTGTGCAAGTTCACTTTGATTGTTCCATTGTTGACATAGATCCAGGCATGTGTCGTCACAAAATGTGTCCAATCAAAATAAAACAGAACACAGGACAGCAGAGAAGAAGAAGAGAGAACTTATTCTGGGAATAGTTTTGCTTTCTGAACATCACATCATTTTATTTCTCATGTTGAGCATATTACTTTGAAATATTCCATTGCACAAAATAATTCAAATATCTTTAGACATTTCATTAAAAAAAAATTGTCCCTATAGGAAGGACAGCAGAGATCATTTTCAAAACAGATGTCCGATCTCATGGTAACGTGATTTTGCGAGATCATGTGCGTGACTTTATCGGTGTGTTTGCGCTCACTGGATATCATCTCAAATTGGAAGGATATTGTAATGAGGAAAACTAGAGGGGGAGCACTCTGGAGAGTGCAAAACCTCCGCCGCCAATAATGCTGGGTCACTCAAGTGAACCTTGTATCTTATTCATTAAATATGATGTCAACAGTGCTGACAGAGTTATAGTTCTTTTCTCCAACATTTTTTTTAGGGGGGAGGAGGGGGGGGTTGGAAATCACTTAAAACGTGTAGAAATGCAAAAAAAAAAAAAAAAAAAAATCGAAATTTTGTTGAAAAAAAAGTTGCAAAAATTTTTTTTTCCTCTAACAATTATTTTTGGGGGGGGTTGGAAATCACTTAAAACATGTAGAAATGCCAAAAAAACTTTTTTTTTCTCTAACAATGTTTTGGGGGAGGGGGTTGGAAATCACTTAAAACATGTAAAAATGCAAAAAAAAAAAAAAATTTTTTTTCTCTAACAATTTTTTTGGGGGGGGTTGGAAATCACTTAAAACATGTAGAAATGCAAAAAAAAATTTTTTTCTTTTTTGGGGGGGGTAACTTTTTTTGGGGGGGGTTGGAAATCACTTAAAACGTAGAAATGCAAAAAAAAATTTTCTCCAACAACTTTGGGGGGGGGGGGGTTGGAAATCACTTAATACGTAGAAATTCCCCAAAAAAATTTTTTTGGGGGGGTAACAATTTTTTTTGGGGGGGGGTTGGAAATCACTGAAAACATGCAGAAATGCAAAAAAAAAGAAAAAATTCTCTAACAAATTTTTTTGGGGGGGGGGCAAGTCCAAAATTTAAGGGCATGATCCTTGGACCATACCTAACCCCCCCCACCAAGTTTCGTCGAAATCCGTAGAGGAGTTTTTCCGTAATACTGTTCACAAACAAACAAACAAACAAACAGAAAGGGGTGAAAACAGTAACCTCCATCCATCTTCGAAGATGGCGGAGGTTAACAAAGGTGAGGAAGCAACTCAGGAAAGAGCAACATTTGAATATGAAGCAACCGGCAAATTGGCAAGAAGGTTATGCTGTGAAATTTCAGCCTCGGTGGGCTACTCAGTTTAGTTGCATCAATACATCAAAACGAAGAGACCAGTCTGATTATTGGACAGTTTGTTGTCGGACATGAGAGTGAAATCGTCAGGGGTGTATGCAACTGATGATGTAATTCAAAACAAAGCTTCACATGAACAACTAGAAGGGCACTCGGTGGAGCACATACCTCTGCCATGTAATGCCTGATCCTGCCTGTGAAGAACATATCTGGCCGAATACATTTTTGAAATATCATGCTACAAAGTACTATATCGTTTTTGGCCCAATCTCTCAATGGTGAAGACTCACTTTGAAATTAAATAATTCTCATATCCAGATCCGGATTCGAATCTAGTTACTAAAATCGAATCAATTCGTCCTTGCAACACACCCAACCTGTCCACCAAGTTTAGTCCGAATCCGTCCACAACTTTTTGAGATATCGTGTGAGATATCATTTTTAGCCCCATTTCATAATGGTGAAGAATCACGTAAAAAAATTAGTTGTCGGATCCGGATCTTCAGCAAAATCGAATCAATTCTTCCTCGTCACACACCCAATGTGTCCACCAAGTTTCATCTGAATCCATCCACAACTTTTTTAGATATCTTGTACACAGACAAACAGAAAAGGGGTGAAAACATAACCTCCTTCACCTTTGGTGGTGGAGGTAACAACTAATACAAAGAGGGAAACAGAACCAAGATGTATGTAAAAAAAAAAGAGAAGCAGTTACAGAAGCAGTTGTGTTCTTCCAGTTCGTAGCTAAGTATAACCTATCTATAACTGCAGCACAGCATTTCACAGAACTTGAGCTCATCCTGTTTCCAGACATAAAGATCTCATAACTGATAAAGGTAAAAGAACCCCTGAAGTTGTTCAATCATAAGCAATAACCAGGTATGGCAACGCACCGTACTCAGTCATGATCGAGAAAGAACCAGAGCGAGAATTGCTTTGCGATGCATGTCCCCTACCGATGTGATATTTTCTAAGTCCAAAAAGGGTATAACCCTAAAAAATTGATTAAATCCCCTGAAACTCGAACTTGTTCTGCAACTTATCATGATAAAGTCATGTACCAAGTTTCAGTTGAATATGTTAAAGTGGATGGGGGGGGGGGGGGGAAAAGAGTGAAAAACCACAGGTGGAACGGACAGATGGAGAGCAAACCTATAGTCCCCTCCGGTGAATCTGGCAGGGGACTAATAAGATCAGAAAGACGTGAGGTTCACCATGTTGGTGACAGTATTTGGAGATGATGGTAATGCTGTCTGCAGGTTGTTAGACAGACCAGTTTGTAATGATGGAACCAGCGAAAGCATCATCAAAACACTGGACAAAACTTTGAGGTGAGAATAATAATTCTTTTAGCTGTGTTTTAATAGACTGAAAGGATGGTGGAGAGTAAGTGCACTTACCTCTTGGTTTGATTCCCGACCTGACTATAAACTGCTGTATTCATGCTTCACAGGCAGGACTTTGCATCATAAAGCGCTCCATTTCTATGATGAACGTTAAGCCGGAGGATCCATCTGCTAACATTAGTTGGTGGACGTTCAAGAGCCCATGGTGTCTTTTGTGAAGAGTTGGTCACGCGTGAAGGCAAGAAGATGAGAAAACGTTTCTTTACAATTAAATGGTTTATTAAAATGTTTATGGCGATAAGGATGGATGAAATGCTAATAAATAAATGGAACAAACCAAGCGGTTATCAGACATAAATAGGTATGAAAGGGGAGAAAACATGATCTTCGATACAAAAGGAATAACCCCTCTAATGGCACAATCAACACCACATTCAGACCAGGAAGGGGGAATACAGGCAAGGATTTAAGTCAGGCAGAAGCTGGTGGTGCTGTCGGTCGATCATGTCGTGCCGGCTTGCATGTCACAGGGCGAAGTGTGGCTTGGGAGAATGGCAAGGAGTAGTGATGGCAGAGAAATAGCATCCATATCTCTCAATCGGTCCTTCTTGGATGAGCCATGAAGGTGAGAGAGTGAGAGAGTGAGAGATCTTTGTGCTCAAGTCTTCCATCTGGCCTCAACCATACAGGATCTTTTACAGTTTACACGATACAACATCACCCTATTCCGCTTGTGGTGAGGATGTTGAGGTCGTGGAGAGATTCACTTACCTTGGCAGTGATATTCATGTCTCTGCTGGCTGTGAGTCAGAGGTCAATAGATGTCTGGGTCGGGCCTGGGGAGTCATGGATTCACTGGATCATGGGGTGTGGCGCTGCCGGTACCTGTGTGGGAGGACGAAAGTCCGAGTCTTCAGGTTATTGGTGCTTCCAGTCTTGCTCTATGGATGCGAGACTTGGACTCTGACCAAGGATCTGAGATGGAGACTTAATTCCTTTGGTAGCAGGTCTCTTTGGAGAATCCTTGGCTATCGCTGGTCAGACTTTGTGTCCAACGAGCGGTTGCTGAGAGAGACTCAAATGAGATTTGTTACCTGCATAGTCCGTGAGTGTCAGCTGTGGCTGTATGGACATGTGGCTCGTTTTCCTGACGCTGATCCTGCTCACCAGATTCTCTCAGCGAGGGAGTCTCGTGAGTGGAGGAGGCCAATGGGCCGACCACGTGCCTCGTGGTCGCAGCAGGTTGATCGGCATCTCGAGGAGATGGGGATGGGCCAGGCATCTGCCTGGGAGATGGCCAGACGGAGGCCCCTGGAGTACCGGCGGAAAGTGGACGCAGTGACGCGCTGCTCTGGCGCAAGCTCCCATACCTGACCTGACCTATTCCGCTATATTGTTCACAATCACCACCCCCGTCAGTGCACACATTACATACAACTTATCCCTGACAGACCCCTAATGCACGAGTAATTCTGCTCTACTCGAACACACGGATAAAGCTATAGACATAACACATTCGAGATATGGACCTCTTCCCCACCCCATCCCCCTTTCCACATAACAGAATGCTTCCTCATACTTTATGGAAAAATCACACCAATTGGATTTGTCAGGACAAAGCAACAGTGGGATGGGTCAGACACAGTGCACTTCCTGGAATATAAATGAATAAAAAATTATCAATGTTGCATGCATAACACCCTTCTCTCACTACTGCAATGAACATGTGGCTCCGTATAGAGAGGACACGGCCCATTTCCTCATGAGATCGGCAATACGGCTTTATCAGTTGAGGTTAAATTGGAGATGGTGCATTGAAAACCTAGTATTTGATCTGTAGGACCACAATGACCCTTTAAAGATGAAAACCTCCTTCCATCAGGAACCTTTACATTCATACTGTACATCCTTGTAGATAAATATATTTTTCTCGCAATTACGTACAAAGGGACCCCAAAATTGCTTGAATGGGTTCTGTCATCAGTTTATGCCATTCACCCATCTGTGTCTGTCTCTTGTGAACAAGTGTGACGTCGTAAGTTCACTAACACCATATGTGCAGATTTTCTTTCCCATCAGCAGGCTGAGTGTCCATGATGTAAGTTGATTCATTTTTCTTTGCCCCACATTCTTTTTCTACCGATTGTTTATTTCCTTATTATTACTATCATGTTATGATGTTGCTTTTTGCTTTACAGTCACTAATGCCAAAATAAACGTAAGTTGTTGCTGGGGTCTTACCTTTCAACTTGTCCAAGTTTGTGTTTTTATTAGTCCTTTACTGAAGAATATCTAATGAATTAAAAACAATAATGGAGTCCTTACTCACCCAAGCGAAATCCAGATCCTTGGGGTGGATGAATTACCCTCGTGCCGTCTGAGACCAAATTGGTAACATTCCCCTTGCTGCATCTGCGGGGGCAACGTCCCATCTGTAAGCACTCGGTCTCACAGTTGGTCACCGTAAAGGCCATGTGTAACCACGATGGCACACGCGCTGGGCCAATGCCGAGATGCCCTGGGAGCAACAACATAGATGGAGTTGGTCAGACATGGATGAAGGATAGGCATGTCGTTTTACATGTATCCTTTGTCCATCTCCATCACACCCCACAACATATTTTGTCCTGATAGATCAAGATGCTGAGATATACGAGGATATAGAAGGGACGTGGACCCATGAGGCGGCCATTTAGCCCATGAAGTCTGTGCTACATCAACACTGCATTAATTCAATCCATCAGTTTATATACTTTGGGAAGAAGGGGAGGAGGGGGTGAGGAGAACAGTGTGGCAGAACAGGGACAACAACAGGGTGATAACTCAAGAGATATCCAAATGGTTTGTTTTGATTTTGTGGGCTGGTTGAGGGTCGTCGTGTGAACGATGAATAAACACCGACAGCAAAATCACTTTTTGATGCTTCATTCCCAAGTTTAAATCGCATATACTACTCCATGTTAATTTGTCCATGGTCTTCTAATAGTGTATACCTCATCCCTTTTCCATCAATATTTCCTGTTGCACATACAGTAAACAAATAATTATGGTTAAATTCAGCCAGTGACTCTGGAAGTTGGTGCTCATTTGCCTTACAGCAGAGATTAAACTCACGGCTCTGTGGTTGCGTCCGATATTGATCGGTGGTCCGAGCTCCTGGGAGTGGCCAAGTCTCAATTTGAACGTCCCGTGCACTAGATCGTTGGTCTAAGTTTCTGGGCCAGCTGTGTCGTGAAGGCCGTGAAAGATAGACTATTGGTGGATGCTCGACTCCGCTGTAAAGAAAGAAGCACGTTCTTGCAACATTAACCGTCTTGATAGGTTGATAGACCACAGAAAAACAGCGAGCTTAAGCTTGAATCATCCGTCCCTTCCTGTCTCCATCATACTGAATAAAATAAGGCAATTCTCTGTATGTCTGATAATTATAGAATTGAAAACAGATTGGCCAATCTCCATCAAATTTTGCATATGTGCTCAGGGAAGCCATGGTTAGGCTCTGGGGACAATGTCATACCTCGCTCACCTCCCCGTTTGGGTGTGGAGACGACTTGCAATTTTTGCCTGTACCTGTGGAATAGTGCAAGTGCTTTAACCACTGAGCCCTGCTTGAGGGAGGAGGTATTGCCACCATATTTCACTCCCAGAGGGAGTGGGTATTACTCACACACTTTAGAAATACACATCCACAACACGAGGGATAACATATGAGGTCTTTGTACATTCTATCGAAATATAATGGAGCAAGTGTATCTATGTGCGGCGAGCAACGGCACCTTTTATCTGTGTGGTTTGGATTCCTGTTAGAGTTAGAGCATAATAAAATAAAATGCACACGTGTTGGTAGTACCCAGGGTCAGGACATGAGCACATCCCTACCTCCCCCCCCCACTACCCACCCAACCCCCTTAGAGGGCGTGGGGGAGACGACTTAAAATTTTCGCCTGTACTCGTGCCACAGTGCAAGAGGTTTACTCACCCCTGTTGCAGACTAATGGCACAAATATATATTCCCCACTCAGAGGCTGCTCCCTAAAGGAGCAGGTGTTTCTCGTTATAGTAATGCAAACACAAGTAGCGAGATTCACCTGAAGATACCTGGGTGAGTCACATACATCATGCGATGAAAGGAGCCGTCCTGTGGCCGATGATGGAAACAATTTGGTGAAATCATAAATAACGAAAAGGGCACTCGATAGAACGCATAGCTCTGCCATGCAATGCCTGAT
>NC_140969.1:29218799-29256299 GCF_056783735.1 Eptatretus burgeri | reverse complement strand
ATTTTAACCGGGGTATACACCGGCCCAGTACACTGGTACTCATTTCGCCGACCTCGGAAGGATGACAGGCTGAGTCGACCCCCTGGTGTTATACGACTTGGTATATACATACATATATGCAGTATATATATATATATATGTATATATGTATATATATATATATATTTTTTTTTTCAGTGGCCCCACGAGGCTTGAACTCAGGACCTTTTGGGTCCCAAGCCGCTGCCCTAACCACTGCGCCAACACCAGGCTTATACACACATATATATATATATATATATATATATATATATATATATATATATATATATATATTTATATATTTATATAAAGATTAATACACACATATATATATATATATATATATATATATATATATATATATATATATATATATATGTATATGTACATATATATTTATTTTAAGATTTATACACACACAGAAACATATATATATATATATATATATATATATATATATATATATATATATATATATATATATATATATATATACACACATATATATATATATATATATATATATATATATATATATATATATATATATATATATATATATTTATATAAAGATTTACACACAGATATAAACATATATTTATATTATGATTTATACATATATATATATATATATACATATATATTTATTTTGAGCCTGGTGTTGGCACAGTGGTTAGGGCAGCGGCTTGGGATCCAAAAGGTCCTGAGTTCAAGCCCTGTTGGGCCACTGAATTAATACACCAGGGGTTGGACTCAGCCTGTCATCCTTCCGAGGTCGGCGAAATGAGTACCAGTGTACTGGGCTGGTGTATACCCCGGTTAAAATAGGTGTACCATATCCCTGTGTCGTAAGAGGCGACCAGGGTTGCGTCAGGAAGGGCATCCGGCGTAAAACATGTGCCAAATCACTATGCGGATCATACGGATGATCCGCTGTGGCGACCCCTAACGGGAGCAGCCGAAAGAAGAAGATATATATTTATTTTAAGATTTATATATATATATATATATATATATATATATATATATATATATATATATATATACATATACATATACATATATATTTATATAAAAATCTATACACATATATTTAAATAAAGATTTATACACAAATATATATATATATATATATATATATATATATATATATATATATATATATTTATATTTATATAAAGATTTATACACACATATATTTATATACATATATATATATTTATATAAAGATTTATACACAAATCTATTTATATACATATACATATATATATATATATATATATATATATATATATATATATATATATACACATATACATTTATATGCATATACACATATACATTTATATGCATATACACATATACATATATATTTGTACCGGGCGTAGTGGCGTGCGCCTGTAATCTGGCTACTTGGAGGCTTGGGTTGGAGGATCGCTTGAGGACGGGAGCCCTGCACTGGGCCACGCTATGAGAGGGTGTAGGGCAGCCCGGAATCATGGCGAAACCCAATCCTTATCCCTGTGTCGTAAGAGGCGACCAGGGTTGCGTTGGGAAGGGCATCCGGCGTAAAACCTATGCCAAATCAGTATGCGGATCATAAAGGATGAGCCGTTGTGGTGGCCCCTAACAGGAGCAGCTGAAAGACGAACAACAACATACATATACATATATATATATTTATATACATATACATATAAATATTTATTTATTTATATTAAAACCCACAGTTTGGGAAATACGTTCATTCATATTGGTGGCTTGTGACTGTGAGGACCCCCCCAAACCTAACGACCCCCATCGTCCACCAGATCCCCCGACATGCTAAATGCGTATAACGTGGGGTAAACACAAATAACTCACGTCTGATACACCTTTTCGAATGAAGTGTCTCATTCCAACCAGGGCAGCACTTGGACCCGCACACATTGGGGCTGAAAGTGAGATCACAACCCAAGTCAGAGCATAATCCCCCCTGTGGGACCTTCGATCCCGACCCTGACCCACGCTTACACTGTACTTTGTAGTGCAGCAAACGGTGGCTTTAAGCGCATACAGAGCCCCGATCAAGAGTTAAGACCCCCCTCTCCCCCACCTTCACATAGACCCTCTCGACATCTCGCCAATGGCCGTGCTCACCCTCCTGACGTTGAAGCAGAGACCTCCCTGTCGCTACTCCGTGCTCCAGCGACGAGAAGAGAATGCGAGAGAACTCGTGGTACCACAACCCAGAAGGCGATCGGTATGAGCAGCCACAACGAAGCCATTCCAGAGGGTTAGGGGGGAACGCACCATGTGGGTACCAAGACCCGGCGTACTGAGGACCTGACGTTTCACCGTTTAGATGGCTGCTCCTTCACACGTCCTGCTCGAGCTCGAGTTGTGCCAATCAGCGCGGATGGGTCTGTGGGAGCCACGGCGACCTCCCAAGGAGTCAACCAAGGTCCCGCAGTCATTATAAGGAGCGGGTTTAGCGGACTCCGCACCCCTTTAACTCCACGATGACGCATGAGCTGGCAGGATTCGAATCCCGGAGGGGGGGAGGAAGGGGTTACAGCCCTTTGGTAACCGTTTCCTTCAAGGCGCTGAGTAAGGAGACCCCTCGAGGTCAGAGGTTGCTCGGTTATTGGACACACCCGGCTCGTTGCTGACTGCTGAGTATCTAACATTTTTGGGCGTCGTTGATGACCCAGTTGGCCCAAACTTTCATGGTCTCACAAGAGGCTGAAAAGCAATATTGAATATAGAGGAGGAAGAAAAAGCCTTCGTTGATGTCCATGACCTAGTGTGCCCGCACTTCAATCAGGTGGTGCATACAACAGCAGGTGTGGACCTGCGGTGCTTGACCAAGTTGCACACTTCAATGTATCAAGCGCTTAAGGACAAAAGGAGGATCATTTACATGAAGTCTTGTTCATGAGCATGAGACTTAACGAGACATCGACATGTTGACTGCGTGCTGTGCAGGATTACGAAGCTGCACGTAAAGTAGGGCAAGATGTCTCTGCCAGGGAGAGGTGGGGCCACATGTACCCCTTGCACAAACTTCATGCTATTTTGTGTCAAACAATACATCCAAGATGCCTAATGTTTGTTTATCCCTTCATTCGAGATTGCTCACCATACCATTGAGCCTGGTGGTGGCTTTAACGGTTTAGGTGGCTTGCTTAAGATCGAAGGGTCTTGAGTTCAAGCCCCCAATCGTCACGTTAAATGAACACCAGGTGGATTGACTCAGCCTGTCATCCTTCCGAGTTCGGCAAAATGAGTATGTACCAGATTAATGGAAACAGGGGACACTGCATCAGTGGCACAGCTGGCACTCCCAGTAATGACGCAACCAGCAGCCACAAGCTGCATACGAAATAATAAAACCATGCAGTGAGTCAAACAGCCCTCGGGTGAGGATGTTCAGGAGCGGTCTCTCCTTCCTCTCTCACCGCCCAGATGATTCCCACCCTTTTTGGGATTGACCGAGAAAGTTTTTGGCTCTCATCTTTCACGAACCCGCTGGCCAGGCCTGACGTTAAGCTTTGTAACTTGTTCAGGGTGCCGGTGATAACTCATCTACTCTTGGTGAAGGATGCTGTGGGATCTTTGACGTTCAGCAATTAATGCAGGCAGGAGGGTTTACCTCTCCTAATGTCCAAACCCGAGGGATGACGCATTTGGTGATGCAACTCCTTGCATGGCAAGCACCGATGGGACAGTGTATAACCAGGTCGGGAATCGAACCGACACCAAACAGCTCAAAGGCGTGTGTGCTGCATCAACACAATGTTGTTGGGCTGAGGATGTTAGGGATACTGAACAAAAAATAGGCTGGAGGAGGTCATTAAGGGTGAGGGTGAGGGAGGAATTGGTCAACTTGCTTTACCTGTCCCAACTCGCTCCACATGTTCATGCCAGCAACAAAGGAGGGGCCACCCTGAACTCCGTTATGGAAGATTAGGAAGATTCTTCCGATGCTGGTGTTGCTGTCGATGTCAAGAACTCCATTCCTCACTGACCACCTAACGTATGTCTGTGCGGTGCACACTGTCCACCAAATGAACATGTATCTGCATATTCCATTAGATGCATCTACCAATCAACTCATAACTACCAATCACAACTCTGTTCCTCATCAGCAATTTCAACGACAACGATGCTGGTGGCTGCCTGGATCTCAGCTCAGCAACAACCAGCCATGGTATTGTAGCAAAGGCTT
Organism: Eptatretus burgeri; assembly: GCF_056783735.1. NCBI lineage: Eukaryota > Metazoa > Chordata > Myxini > Myxiniformes > Myxinidae > Eptatretus > Eptatretus burgeri. The sequence continues at coordinate 29,252,068 of NC_140969.1, read as the reverse complement.
TCTGTGAATCTGTGGGTTTGACCCAATGTGTAAACTTCCCAACTGGGATTTCTGCAAATGGCACATCCTCTTCCTTAGACGTGATAATTATTTCATTTTTAATTCGACCTCTTTTGCTTCACTTCTGCACCTCTTCGCTCCTCCAATGATGTTCTTCTTGTCGAAGCTCATATTTCTCTGGTTATTGTGAGAGAGTAACCTGAATGATGAGAATGACACAGAATCTGGCTGTTCACACAGGCCAACTCTCACATACGGATTGGGCCACCATATCAACAGCATCTGATATTGATTCTGCCTGGGAATATTTTCAAAAAAGCTTTCTCTGTCTCTGTCTCTCTCATCATATTTGTGATTTGTGGCTACCCTATCCATCTTCTTAGCCCCCGATACACTGAATCATGTGGGAAGCTCTTTATGGTCACGCAGCTTGCTTCTTCACGTAGAAGGTTTATCAGACTGAACGCAACTTGAGGTCACTTTGCAAAGCTGGCAATAAGTACATGTGCTCATCCTAAGGTAACACAGGAAAGATCATCTTGCTAATCTCAAAACTGAATTCTTCAAGCTCCTTCCTGAAAGTCCTGGTATTGCTTTGACAAGTCTGTCTCACATATGCTCTCCTTCCATCCTTTCTGTCATCAAAGACAGCTTCATAGCAGACATTACTCGAGAATAGACAGTGTTTGCATCCAAATCTCATTTCGCTCTGTCCCCACATTGCGCATCAAATGCATCCCATTTGTGTCTTTCTCATCCGAGAAGGGAGAGAGAGAGTTTTCCATGGCCGTGTTCTCCAATCCTGCTCCACCGCTCTTGTTTTTCTGTCTGATCCCTTCTGCCTGTCCTTCATGGCTGACAAGATGGCCTAGAGGTATGCACACCCACCTCGAAGCTGTCTACCTGGCTTCAATCGTCGGCCTACCTATAAACTGTCATCCCAGTGTTTACCAGGCATTGTGATTAATCGGTGTGTGTGTGTGTGTGTGTGTGTGTGTGTGTGTGTGTGTGTGTGTGTGTGTGTGTGTGTGTGTGTGTGTGCGCCGTTTGCCAGATGGACATTAAACGGTCACCCCGTCTGCTGGCATTCGTTGATGGATGTTAAAGATTGCACAGTGTATTTTGTGAAGAGTAGGTGAGCTATTGCCGGCACGGTGAACAAATTACAAATTCCTGCTCAAAGCTACACAGGGTGTTGCATCAGTGGCAATAACCACACCCTCAGCCAATGATGCCACCCCCGCAACCTTGTGCTGAAAACGAAAGACGAAGATGCCCGTCCTTCACTTTTGGCAGTCGCCGATGTACCTAGATGACAGGTCAAATCGTAACCATTTACAAAAAGGATGCAAAAACAGGTTCTCTCACCTACAGGCCAAGAAGCTTGCTTCCAAATATAAACAAAGTTATGGAAACCATTATCACTGCCAATATCATCTTTCCTCTTTTCAAAGAGCCTGATCTCTCACCATTAGTTTGGATTCTGTCCCAGATACTCAACTATGGACTCACTGTTGCTGCTGCTTCTCTATCGGCAATGGTTAGAGGCCCTCAATTCAAAATAACAGGTCAGAAGAGTCTCCCTACAAATTTCTCTCAATGGAATTGTTTTATCTTCTCTCCCAGTGAAGGCTTAAGCTCCACACGGCTTGGGCTAAGTCTTGTTCTTCATCTACATATACGACCTCTCCAATGATCTGGAATCCCCCTCCCCCACATTCCTCTTTGCATATACTGTATAGTCTTCTCTCCCTTCGACAGGCAAGTAGCAGTTGTGTCACCTTCTGGTGATATGGAATTCTCACACTCACCTTGTCAATCCGAAAGGATTGCCAAACAAGCCCGCCGATTTACTTCCACGGAGGTCAGTCCTGGAAGAGGAACTTTTCGACCTTTCCATCAGCCATGACCTCTCCTGGGATGACCATATTGTAAAGTTGGCCTCCAAAACCGACCAGATAATGCACAACCTCCTTCTTTCCAAGTCATTCCTTGGAAAATCAAAACGATACACAGCCTTCAAGTCCATAGCTCAATGACGTGCTGCTTTCCCCTTTTTGTGATTTGAACATAGCTTGAAGGGAGAGACAGAGGTTGCTCAGGGACAAATATTTCTGCAGAAGATAATTTGTAATTTCGCTCAAAGCGTACAAGCACACATTGGTCTGAACATTCCAATCAAGAGCACAATTGCATAGTCTTACAACATGATGATGCCTATTATCCTTCTGTTAGAAGATCACCATGATCTTCATGTTTGTGGAATTGCTGAACCCTCAATAAAATTAATTTGAAAATCAAAAGGTCGACTCTGAGCCTAGAAGCACTATTTTTATCAAATAATTTTCCAAAACAACTGGGAGGCAATGTCACAAACAGCGTAACACATGAAACCCAAAGGGGAAAATGTGACACAACCGACTAAGGTCGATCAAACATAGCCTGAGGGACATCTGGAGTTGTTCTTTTTTCTGAAGCACCCTAAAAGTTGGAAATATGAGACCCGCTATGGGAAACGACCATAACGAAATGGAAATCCGAAGGGATGATGTCTCATTGAAAGAAGGATGCAAAGATAAACCAGAGAGTTGGTGTCAAAGCCACCCTATGCTCACCTGTTTATACATTTATCGTTTTTAAAAGACTAGTCTAATAATATTTTGTATAAAGCATTGCAGTGAAGTCTGATCCAAATAATTTTAAAGCAATACAGTCAAAGCTCGTAACTATGCCACCCGTCGGGACCGAGCAAAAGTGGCATAGTAGCGAGAGTGGCATAGTAACGAGATTTTGTAAAAACGGCCTTATTTTCTCAAGTTACCCATCTGTAGTTAATCTTTAGACAAAATTTATTCCAGCAAGTAAAAGGCACGACTGTTTTATAAGCTAAGCGAATGGAGAACATACACACACTAACAGAGTTCACACACTAACATATGGCATGGCGAGAAATTCACAACACACAAAGCTTTCAAGAATCGTCGGCTGGCGCATCTTCTTTCGGCGGATCTCGTGCATCTCGTTGTCTAGCCGATCGCACGCTTGCATCACACTGGGCTTCCCGCTTCTCTGCTGCATGAACTTCCGGACAGTGCTACAAGCGCGCTGGGCTTCCTCGAACGGAACGATTTCCTCCTCGACAGTTACCTCGTCATCTTCGCTTTCCACCGGCTCCTCACTGCGCAGAATCTCCTCCGCAATCTCCTCCAGCGTGAAATACCCGCCAGTCGCGAGGCGCTCGTCGGCTTCGAGAAAGTCAGACAGCTCGATCTCCTCGTTCTCGTGCATCTTTTACTCGGCAGGCAGAGCTTCCCAGATGTCGGGCAGCTCCGCATCCTGTGGCTCAGTTTGGATCTCCTCTTCGATGAACTTGGCCTTCGCGAAACAGTTCCTGATCGTCGACTTGCCGACGTGCTCCCAAGCACGCCGGGCGACGTGTAGAGCGTCGAGCAATGTGAACTTGAACTCCTTTCCCTCGTCTATGGCCTCAAGCCGGCGGCATAGCAGGAGCTTCTTGTAGTGGCGCTTGAGGTTCTCTATGATTCTCTGATCCATTGGTTGCGAATTGGCTGTCGTGTTGGGTGGGAAGAAGACCAGTTGGATGTTGTTCAGCTCGAGCTCGGGAGGGTGGCCAGAGAAGTTATCGAGACAGACCAGCACTCTGCGTCCCTGCTGGCCGAGTCGTCCGTCCCACGCACGCAACATCTCCTCGAAAAGCTCCGCCGTCATCCACGCCTTCGAGTTCGCCTTGTACTTGACCGGGATCTCTTTGTTCTTGAAGGCACGGGGTTTCTTGGAATTGCCAATCACCAGAAGAGGGAACTTCTCGCTGCCGCTCATGTTTGCCCCAACCAGAAGAGTGATCCTTTGCTTGCTTTTCTTTCCTCCAGTACACCGCTCTCCCCTGAAAGCCATGGTCTTGTTCGGAAGCAGCTGCCAGAAGAGTCCAGTCTCGTCCAGGTTGAAGACGTCGTCTGCGGAGAACTGCCCGAGTAAGGGCCGGAGAACCTGTTGTTGCCACTCAAGAAGGGATTGCGAATCCACCGCTCCAGCTTCGCCCTGCACTGTCTTGAACGTGATGCCGTGGCGCTTCTTGAAATTGCCCAACCAACCGTCGCTCGCCATGAAGTCTGGGATGTGCATCAGCTCGGCCAGTTTCATCGCCTTCTCCTTGATCAGATCCCCGCTGACAGGCACATTCTGTCCTCTTGATTGCTTCAGCCACATGAGCACTCCCTCATCAAGCTTCGGGTCGTGAGCCTGCGTCAACTTCATGCGCTTCGATGGAAATCCAGCTTTGATTGCAGCCTCGATTGCATCCTTCTTGCTGAGAATGCCCTTCACGGTGGTTCTCTTCACTTCGACGCCCCATTTCTTGCGAATCTCCCTGGCCAACTTGGACTGATTCGGCTCCTTCTTCGTGGCATCGATGATCTCCTTCTTCTCCTTCAGCGTAAGTCGGTTTGCTTGCGTTTCTGAGCTGACATTATGGGCTGAATTTGAAAAAAAATGATGTCACTGTTGTACGTGTGCCTGCGTGTCTGTGTGTGTGCTCGCGCTTTTTTGTGTCTCGTTGTGCGTGTAGTGATTGGCTTGTTGTGGCTGGCATCGGGGAGAAGAATCGCGTGTTTTGACACAGTCTGACTATGCGCGTACGTATTGAGTTATGTTGTGCGCAGCTGGACTGTAGTTCGTCGCTTCGCCTTTGGACGTGAGTGTGATAATCGAGCACTGCGCAATACAGACTTTTTCACGACTCGTGCCTTATAACAGTCACACAGTAGTGGCATGGTAGCAAGAGTAGGGGGTGGCATAGTAAATTTATTTTGTATTGAATTTTGTCGGGACCGAGCAAAAGTGGTATAATAGCGAGAGTGGCATAGAAGCGAGGTGGCATAGTAACGAGCTTTGACTGTATATGTATTTGTATATTGTAATCAGTAAAAAATAGTGTGGTGGATAAAAACATTAGAAAGGAAATAACTAGCACCAAAAACTTTAACATTTTCACGCTCACGCTGACGCTGATGCTGACGCTCACGCCGGGGGTATCGCTATAGCTCTCTGTTCTTCGAACAAGCGAGCTAAAAAGGATTTATCAGCAGAACTGAGAGGTGTGTCGGTACCTGAAGGGTGTGACGAAAGAGAGGAAGTCTTGGATCACACGCAGTGCACTGTGTGTGTGAGCTGGATATGCCAATTGGAGTTATAGGGGGTGAGTTAAAAATTTGTCTGTTATTTGTTAGTATTTTAAAAGGAAAAGCTTATTTGAAGAGACTTGACAGGTAGGTACAAGTTATGAGTGTAGATTTAGAGATTTGTCAGGAATGAAAGACATATTCCAAGCGTTTGACCAGTTTATCATTCTATCAAGGTCTGAAGAGAGGGTAGAGGCTGCAGCCTGTCTGTCTGAAAGATGAAGGATCCAACAGCAGAGAGTGGAGTCATCAGCAATACTGTAGATAAGGAGGATTTTTCAGTCAGAGAGATCGTTTATGAAGTTTAGGAACAGGAGGGAGCCCAGAAGTGCCCTGGGGGATCTCAAGTAGTATCAGGAAGTTGGTAGACTTCCGATGTTGGGATGGCACGGACACTGCAGAGGTTTAATACAACACAAATACTCTAAAAATATAACAACATATAAACTTATCAACCTATAAAGTACCGACCAGTCATCTATGGAGGATTTCACATCCAATGAAACGGAAGACCAATAAGGAACCTGAACAACAAAAGAGCAAAGATGGAGTCATCAGGAGGAACCTGGATAGGATTCGGGTTTCAGCCGCTACTCCACAACCGTCAAACCCATCCAGGCACAGCCAAGTGAGCATCACAGAAAAATTTCTGCAATAATTCACTTCTCCTTCGACAGATAGATACCAAAAGAGAGAAAGAGAGAGTAAAAGAGGTGAAAGAGAAGAAAAGGCAAAAATAAGAATGAATAAAGATAACTGAAAATAATAATAATAACACTCAATAACTTTTGGACATCACTGAACTACAAAACTGACTGACTCAAAGTAGTCATTTTGTAATTGTTCGTCTGCTTCCTCTTATTATTCGTTTCAGACAACCGAACTTAAAATTGCTTTCAGCTCAGGACCTGGTTTAAACACGAATAGATTTCACTTTTTCCTGGGAAGGTCCATGACTGCTCAAAAAAATTTCACAATTTGAAAGGATTCCATGAAATTAAGCAAAACTGTGTCACTACATATAACTATATGTACATATTATTGTACTGCATGTACACTACATATTATATGTAAATGTAATATGAAGAGAAACGAGGGTGAAATGCCTGTCAACCAAGATTGTGGGGGTGGGGCCGTGGAAACATGGGCCAATCACACCTAAATGGGTGTGGCTACAATGGCATAATATGACATGCAGTCCAACAGTGGAGACACCAGAAAACCGCTATTAAAGACAGGTGTGGCTAACGGTGGAATATTACATACATTCTGACAACCATTATTGCCAGACTTACGATAGTTATCGACCCAGTATATAAAACTCAAAAATATGGTGAAGCCTCGGTCGACCCATGTGAGAACATCTAATGGTTACGTACCATTTGGATGCGAGGAAGATATTGTACTTCTCTCAACTTATTAATTACATAGTATGGGACCGTAAGTACATCCATTAATTACGTGTTATTGCACTGACACTACGTGTAAACCTTTCAATTTCACCTTTAGACCTTTCAGACTATGGAACCATTGGACCATCTTTTCAGACCTTTCACCTTTAGACCTTTGATTTTCAATCAATGACTTTTAATTTAGTAAATAATGCACAAACCTCAGTCACCCAGAGGGTGGGTAAACTGATATAAATATATATATATATATATATATATATATATATATATATATATATATATATATATATATATATATATAACCAAAAAACATGGATGGTGAAGTCTCGGTGGACCCATGTGAGTATGTCTGTTGATTATGTACTGTTAAATCTAGGAGCTCCATCATATGACAAAGCGTGGAGCAAATGAGACAATTTCCAGTGAGACATCCTCACCGGGGTGGGGCCAACACAGTGGTTTGAGTCCACATGCCAATGAGGGTATGGGGAAACACCCTTCGCTCTGCCTGTTCCGCTCTCAAGTGCCACCCCTACTGGAAAATTATAAAAGAGAGCTCTGATCTGGCCCACCCCTCTTTGATCTGGCCTGCCTCTCTCTGATCTGGCCTGCCTCTCTCTGATCTGGCCCACCCTGTTCTCTGATCTGGCCCACCCTGTTCTCTGATCTGGCCCACCCTTTCTGGTTCTTGGAGTTATGGAGCGGAACCGAGTCCATGGCCGAGGGTCAGAGCCAGTCAGAGTGCAATTACATAGGATCAGCATTGACACATACAGACCTCTTTACGCTCACGTTACGTCTACATCTCTCACACGTTCTTTCCTTTGTTTCCAAAACCCCTGCTACATCTTTACACCTTCCTCATCTGCCTCTTCTGCCAATCACCGTACACCTCATCACACCTACTCCAATTACACACATGAGACACCTTCCGTTTTTTCCCCTCCTCCTCCCCCTCCTAAATGACTGGGAAGCATGGGCCCGTCGGCTGCGCCATGTACAAAAAGAGGTCACAAACACCTCAAACCTTTCTCTCTCTTTCTTTGCTTTCTAATTTCCTCAGGCAGGTGTCCGATGGCACCTGTTGGGCCTGTATAAGATAAGCCTGTATGGGTATTAGATCAGGATAGCTCTGCCCCGTGTCTTTGTTATACAGGGGGCTGCAAAAGTAGGTATACAGTAATGAAAAACAAAACGTGCACACAAAACATATTTTATTGATTATACAAGCATATCAGTAATAACATACCAATAATAAACATATCAATAATAAACATATTAATCCCTCAAATGTTCAAACTGTTTGCCCCCGGCATTCACACACTCCACGAGTCGAGTGTGGACACCCATACTGGTAATATACTGGAAATACTGGTATAATCCTTACTGTATACCTACTTTTGCAGCCCCCTGTATAAATACTTGCACATATTTTGCTGCACCACATCAATCCTTGCTTTCCCCTGCTGTACATATTACTTTTGTAATAAAACCTTTTATTGTTCCACATGCCTTTCCTCACCCTTGCTTTATAAATAAATTGCTTTCATTGTGAATGTACCCAGTTTGTCCTGTTTTTTTCCTCCATTGATCCAATGTAGTTCACACAGAGATATCTGGGAAATTTTACCCCACCGCTGGCTCTTGCTAGCTGGTGCGTACTTGCACCTCCGCTCGGCTGCACCTGATCTGATGAGTAATTAGAGTGCACATCGAGGACATGAGATATCCCTTGGTGCAGCCACCCACAGGTAAGGTATCATGCAAAGTAGTGTAACCCTGCCGGATTGGCAGTACCAATCAGCGCTCATGGCTGCTTAGCAACCCGCCGGCACATGGAGTTATCCGTGCTCGGTGGTCTCAGGACCGAGTGTTCGGGAGGAACTCGAGCACTTCCCCTCGTGGCGAAACTCAAACCCCGGATTCGTAATAATATCAAATTATTTATTGGAGTTCACTATAATAAATTAGAATTACACAGAGGAGACGATGCCCCTCAAGAGTTTGTAAAACGATTAGAACTAGAACTGCACTCTTCGACGTCGTGATATCAACCGATATGCCTCCGCCCACATTATTACATCATTATACATATTTGCACCAAGTTTGATTTAAATCCCTTCAGCTGTTCTCAAATATCACATTTTTACCGGACATGACCTCTGACCGCATAATCAGTTTATGAGTACACCATAATACATACTTGTACCAAGTTTGACTTAGATCCCTTCAGCCATTCTAAAGTTATTGTGGTAACAAAAACCCATCATGGACTCTGACCTTTGATCTTTGACCTCTTGATGCCTCCATTTCATAAATTCATCTTTGCGTCATACTCTATAGTTATACCAAGTTTGGTCAAAATCCCATCACTGGTTCACAAATTACTGTGGTAACATATCTGTTACCAAACATGACCTTTGACTTTTTGACCCCAAAATTTAATCAGTTCATAGTTACATCATTGTACATACTTGTTTCAAATTTAACTTATATCTCTTCAGCCATTTTTAAGTTATCAACGAAAACCTATCATGGAATCTGACCTCTGACCTTTTGACCCCAAAATCGAATCAGTTCATCTTTACCTCATTATACATACTTGTTCCAAGTTTGATTTAAATCTCTTCAACCGTTCTCAAGTATCATATGTTTACCTTGCATGACCACTGATCTTTGACCTCTTGACCCCAAAATCTCATCAGTTCATCTTTACATCATGATACATACGTGTATCAAGTTTGTTCAAACTGCAATCACTGATTCACAAGTTAGCATGGTAACAGCATTTTTTTTAACCTAATATGACACCTGACCTTTGACTTCTTGCCACCAAATCTACTTCGTTCATCTTTGCATCATTATACATACTTGTACAAAGTTTGACTTAGATCCCTTCAGCCATTCTTAAGTTATCGCATTACCAAAAAATATCATGGGTGCACGGATGGACAGCCGGGCAGACAACCTGAAAACATAATGCCTCCGGCAACTTCATTGACAGAAGCATTAATATGCTATTCAAACAAACATAAGTAATGCTGAAAACTTGTAAACCAACGACATTAATACAAGATGAGGAAGAAGAGTTTAAGAAATCCAACATTGGTCAAGATTAAATCATCAATGCTGATGATAAGGAGGAACCAAAAGTTAGAGACCATTGCCCTCTTACAGGAAAATATAGAGGTTCTGTTCATCAAAGCTTGAATCAAATGTAAAAGTTTTTTCTGTCATTATTCTTGACAATAATGCTAACGACGACACACTTATTCATTGGAGAACTGAATGAAACACTTGGATACATTACAGCCATTCCAAACACATGACAGCCATAACCACATTACAGCCATTCCAAACACAGGGCAGAAATTCATCTCATTTACAAAATCAACCCCATGTCACAAAACCAACATTAGATTTATTGATTCATAAAAATTTATGGCAAGTGCTCTATCCAACTTAGCATCAACTCTCACATCATTTCCAAATCTCCAAACTCATTTCTCAAAGGAAGAGGAAATAAAACTTTTATCACAAAAAGGAATTTGCCCTAATTACCTCCGCAACCGAAGGTGGACAAAGGTTCTGTTTTCACTCGTCTGTCTGCCTGTTTTTTTCTGCGAAAATCTCAGATTTTTCAAGTATATTGATCTTGTGTATTACTCTGTCTGTCTGTCTGTCTCTGTCTGTCTGTTTGAATGTTAATCGCAATTTCAGGTCACAATTTCAAACCGATCTTCACAAACCTCCACCACATAGTAGAGTTTGTCATAAGCAAGAAGCCTATTGTTTTTGAGGTCAAAAGGTCAACATCGGCTAAAGGTCAACAACTTTGTCAAATTTCTAAAATCCTCAATTTTCATCCGATTGACGAGAAATTTGAACAGGATTTGCACGTCAGGTCACTGACTTCAACCACCAATTATTTTTGTGGTCAACATAGGCCTGATTTCTAAAATTGTCAACTCATCCGATTCACCTGAAATGTGAAAAGGATTTGTATATTTGTTCATTGAATTCAATCACCACTTATTTTTGAGGTCAACAGAGGCCAAAGGTCAACAACTTCGGTGACATTTATAAACTCCTCAATTTTCATCCCATTGACTTGAAATGTGAAAAGGATTTGTATATTTAGATCACTGAATTCAACCACCAAATATTTTTGAGGTCAGCATATGCCGATTTTCTAAAAGCGTCAATTTTCATCCAATTTGCCTGAAATTTGAAGAGGAGTTGCATATTTGTTCATTGAATTCAACCACCAGTTATTTTTGAGGTCATCATCGATCAAAGGTCAACAACTTCGATGAAACTCCTAAAATTCTCAATTTTCGTCTGATTGAATTGAAATTTGAAGAGGATTTGTATATTTAGATCACTGGATTCAACCACCAAATATTTTTGAGGTCAACATATGGCGATTTTCTAAAATTCTCAATCTTCATCCGATTTGCCTGAAATTTGAAGAGAAGTTGCATATTTGTTCATTGAATTCAACCACCAGTTATTTTTGAGGTCATCATCGACCAAAGGTCAACCACTTCTATGAAACTCCTAAAATCCTCAATTTTCGTCCGATTGAATTGAAATTTGAAGAGGATTTGCATATTTGGTCATTTAATTCAACCACCAATTATGTTAAGCTCAAATTTGTTGAATGAATTTCACAAGTATCGTGCTATGCATGGCATCTTTCTTGTTATTTAAAATCGAATATTTTTCAAGTACATTGGTTGGTCTTGTGCGTTATTCTGTTTGTCTGTCTGTCTGTCTATTTGTTTGTCAATCACCTACAGGTCACAATTTTAAACCAATCTCCACGAAACTTCACCACCTAGTAGAGTTTGTCATAAGCAAGAATTCTATTGTTTTGAGGTCAAAAGGTCAATGAAGGCCAAATGTCAACAACTTTAGTGCAATTTCTAAAATTCCTCAATTTTCATCTCATTGACTGAAAGTTTGAAGAGGATTTGCAGATAAGGTCATGGGATTTAATGAACAAATATTTTTGAGGTCAAAATAGGCCAAAAGGTCGACATCGGCCAAATTTCTAAAATTGTCAATTTCCCTGATTGGCTTGAAACTTGAACAGGTTTTTCATATCAGCTCACCGAATTCAAGCACCAATTATTTTGGAGGTCAACATAGGCAAAGGTCAATCACTTAGGTGGAATTTCAAAAATCCTCAATTTTCATCTGATTGACTTGAAATTTGAACAGGATTTGCATATCAGGTCACTAAATTGAATCACCAGTTCAAAAGGTCAACATCGGCCTAATTTCTAAAACTGAGAGATAGGGAGAAAAACTATATATATATATATATGTATATATATATATATATATATATATATATATATATATATATATATATATATATATATATATATATATATATATATATATATATATATATATATATATATACACACACACACACACACACACATATATATATCGAAACATGTGGAGTGTGAGGAGCACTCCCTCGATCCCCATTGGATATAGTCCTACACCAAAGCTTCACCTCCAACCCAGAGGCCTTGGCCTGGTGACTGTCAAACAGACAAGGATTACATGGTCAACATCAATGAAACAAGAAACGGAGCTGCCTATCTGGATTTCAGGCTTATTTACCCTCATCAGGAGGAGGAGGAAATTGGGACCATACTCTGTGCAGAGCATTGGTGCTGCTTAAGCAATCTCCTTGGCTATTGGGCACAATCCTGGATGGGTCGCCACTCTGACACAGGATACCAGCATACTGGTACTCATTTTGCTGACCTCAGAAGGATGACAGGCCGAGTTAACCCCACCTGGTATTAATTCAACAGCTGAGTGGGATTTGAACTCAGGACCCTCGGATCCAAAGCCCACCACCCTAACCATTAAGCCAACACCAGGCATACACCTCATCAGGATGGAATACTTCTGCATATATCGATGGTCTCTGTCAATGGATCATTTGTAAACAGGCTATCAATGTCAAAAGAACACATTACATTCTCCAAACCAGTAAGACAAGTCTCCCTTATGGCATCAACAAAAGTGAAAGATTCTTTGATGACAAACATGGAGACCGACTCGAGCGCTGGTTGCAGTAACTCTCCTAGCCATTTCGCCAGCTGATGCTGTGCAGAGCCGACCATGGACAGAATTGTTCTCAGTGGAACATTCTGCTTGTGAATCTTTGGTGGACCGTACATTCTCGGATGAAGAGAGCCGACCAGCTTGATCCTCTTGTAAACCCGAATACAGCCGGTACGTGCTTGTAGAAAGATCCCAGCACCAGTCCCAACGCCGTGTGTATCTGCTATTGAACAGCATTTGATTGAGAATGCAAACTGTGTTGAACAGTATAATGTGGACGCATTCAATATATCGAGAAGAGGACGAAATATAACACATCTCCAAATATTAGAAGTGACATTTATCTATTCCAGGGACCATATGTTATGTCAGCAAAAAAGAGTATGTCCACTCACTTTGCTTATTTGTGCAAAGAAGAAGAGGAACACGAACTCGTCTAACGATCACACATGTTGATGAAGAGGATTCTACAACAGCCTTAGTGGCTCCGCCTCAGACTCTGCAACCTCCAATTGAACAGCTGAACACTGAACGGGCTACTCCCACCAAGACCGGTGGGAGGTGACCACGTATCAATGGAGAACGTCCAATCGCAATTGACTTTGTTGATAGGTGTCTATTAGACTGTTCTTCTTTCTTGCCTCATTCACTTTGTGCGAATTTCACCTGAAGAGAGCACAACGAAAAGCTTTGTGGTTTGATTTTTAGTCTGTTTTATGGTAATGTCCTTCATATGTCTTTGTTTATGTCTATACAGTATTGAAGTTTTGTAGTTCCACGCATCTTTTTAATAACTCACATAGTTCACCACACATGAACATAGCTCACATATAGCCCACCACAGATGAACATAGCTCACATATAGCCCACCACACATGAACATAGCTCACTTATAGCCCACCACAGATGAACATAGCTCACTTATAGCCCACCACACATGAACATAGCTCACTTATAGCCCACCACAGATGAACATAGCTCACATATAGCCCACCACAGATGAACATAGCTCACATATAGCCCACCACAGATGAACATAGCTCACATATAGCCCACCACACATGAACATAGCTCACTTATAACCCACCACAGATGAACATAGCTCACATATAGCCCACCACACATGAACATAGCTCACTTATAGCCCATCACAGATGAACATAGCTCACATATAGCCCACCACAGATGAACATAGCTCACATATAGCCCACCACAGATGAACATAGCTCACATATAGCCCACCACACATGAACATAGCTCACTTATAGCCCACCACAGATGAACATAGCTCACATATAGCCCACCACACATGAACATAGCTCACTTATAGCCCACCACAGATGAACATAGCTCACATATAGCCCACCACAGATGAACATAGCTCACATATAGCCCACCACACATGAACATAGCTCACATATAGCCCACCACACATGAACATAGCTCACTTATAGCCCACCACAGATGAACATAGCTCACATATAGCCCACCACAGATGAACATAGCTCACATATAGCCCACCACACATGAACATAGCTCACTTATAGCCCACCACAGATGAAAATAGCTCACTTATAGCCCACCACAGATGAACATAGCTCACATATAGCCCACCACACATGAACATAGCTCACTTATAGCCCACCACAGATGAACATAGCTCACTTATAGCCCAGCACACATGAACATAGCTCACTTATAGCCCACCACAGATGAACATAGCTCACATATAGCCCACCACAGATGAACATAGCTCACATATAGCCCACCACAGATGAACATAGCTCACATATAGCCCACCACAGATGAACATAGCTCACATATAGCCCACCACACATGAACATAGCTCACATGTAGCCCACCACAGATGAACATAGCTCACATATAGCCCACCATACATGAACATAGCTCACTTATAGCCCACCACAGATGAACATAGCTCACATATAGCCCACCACAGATGAACATAGCTCACATATAGCCCACCACACATGAACATAGCTCACTTATAGCCCACCACAGATGAACATAGCTCACATATAGCCCACCACAGATGAACATAGCTCACATATAGCCCACCACACATGAACATAGCTCACTTATAGCCCACCACAGATGAACATAGCTCACTTATAGCCCACCACACATGAACATAGCTCACTTATAGCCCACCACAGATGAACATAGCTCACATATAGCCCACCACAGATGAACATAGCTCACATATAGCCCACCACAGATGAACATAGCTCACATATAGCCCACCACAGATGAACATAGCTCACATATAGCCCACCACACATGAACATAGCTCACTTATAGCCCACCACAGATGAACATAGCTCACATATAGCCCACCACAGATGAACATAGCTCACATGTAGCCCACCACAGATGAACATAGCTCACATATAGCCCACCATACATGAACATAGCTCACTTATAGCCCACCACAGATGAACATAGCTCACATATAGCCCACCACACATGAACATAGCTCACTTATAGCCCACCACAGATGAACATAGCTCACATATAGCCCACCACAGATGAACATAGCTCACATATAGCCCACCACACATGAACATAGCTCACTTATAGCCCACCACAGATGAACATAGCTCACTTATAGCCCACCACAGATGAACATAGCTCACATATAGCCCACCACACATGAACATAGCTCACTTATAGCCCACCACAGATGAACATAGCTCACTTATAGCCCACCACACATGAACATAGCTCACTTATAGCCCACCACAGATGAACATAGCTCACTTATAGCCCACCACACATGAACATAGCTCACTTATAGCTCACCACAGATGAACATAGCTCACATATAGCCCACCACAGATGAACATAGCTCACATATAGCCCACCACAGATGAACATAGCTCACATATAGCCCACCACAGATGAACATAGCTCACTTATAGCCCACCACACATGAACATAGCTCACTTATAGCCCACCACAGATGAACATAGCTCACTTATAGCCCACCACACATGAACATAGCTCACTTACAGCTCACCACAGATGAACATAGCTCACATATAGCCCACCACAGATGAACATAGCTCACATATAGCCCACCACAGATGAACATAGCTCACTTATAGCCCACCACACATGAACATAGCTCACTTATAGCCCACCACAGATGAACATAGCTCACATATAGCCCACCACAGATGAACATAGCTCACATATAGCCCACCACAGATGAACATAGCTCACATATAGCCCACCACAGATGAACATAGCTCACATATAGCCCACCACACATGAACATAGCTCACTTATAACCCACCACAGATGAACATAGCTCACATATAGCCCACCACACATGAACATAGCTCACTTATAGCCCATCACAGATGAACATAGCTCACATATAGCCCACCACAGATGAACATAGCTCACATATAGCCCACCACACATGAACATAGCTCACTTATAGCCCACCACAGATGAACATAGCTCACATATAGCCCACCACAGATGAACATAGCTCACATATAGCCCACCACAGATGAACATAGCTCACTTATAGCCCACCACACATGAACATAGCTCACTTATAGCCCACCACAGATGAACATAGCTCACATATAGCCCACCACAGATGAACATAGCTCACATATAGCCCACCACAGATGAACATAGCTCACTTATAGCCCACCACAGATGAACATAGCTCACATATAGCCCACCACAGATGAACATAGCTCACATATAGCCCACCACAGATGAACATAGCTCACATATAGCCCACCACAGATGAACATAGCTCACATATAGCCCACCACACATGAACATAGCTCACTTATAACCCACCACAGATGAACATAGCTCACATATAGCCCACCACACATGAACATAGCTCACTTATAGCCCATCACAGATGAACATAGCTCACATATAGCCCACCACAGATGAACATAGCTCACATATAGCCCACCACACATGAACATAGCTCACTTATAGCCCACCACAGATGAACATAGCTCACATATAGCCCACCACAGATGAACATAGCTCACATATAGCCCACCACAGATGAACATAGCTCACATATAGCCCACCACAGATGAACATAGCTCACATATAGCCCACCACACATGAACATAGCTCACTTATAACCCACCACAGATGAACATAGCTCACATATAGCCCACCACACATGAACATAGCTCACTTATAGCCCATCACAGATGAACATAGCTCACATATAGCCCACCACAGATGAACATAGCTCACATATAGCCCACCACACAAGAACATAGCTCACTTATAGCCCACCACAGATGAACATAGCTCACATATAGCCCACCACAGATGAACATAGCTCACATATAGCCCACCACACATGAACATAGCTCACTTATAGCCCACCACAGATGAACATAGCTCACTTATAGCCCACCACACATGAACATAGCTCACTTATAGCCCACCACAGATGAACATAGCTCACATATAGCCCACCACAGATGAACATAGCTCACATATAGCCCACCACAGATGAACATAGCTCACATATAGCCCACCACAGATGAACATAACTCACATATAGCCCACCACACATGAACATAGCTCACTTATAGCCCACCACAGATGAACATAGCTCACATATAGCCCACCACACATGAACATAGCTCACTTATAGCCCACCACAGATGAACATAGCTCACATATAGCCCACCACAGATGAACATAGCTCACATATAGCCCACCATACATGAACATAGCTCACTTATAGCCCACCACAGATGAACATAGCTCACATATAGCCCACCACAGATGAACATAGCTCACATATAGCCCACCACACATGAACATAGCTCACTTATAGCCCACCACAGATGAACATAGCTCACATATAGCCCACCACAGATGAACATAGCTCACATATAGCCCACCACACATGAACATAGCTCACTTATAGCCCACCACAGATGAACATAGCTCACATATAGCCCACCACACATGAACATAGCTCACTTATAGCCCACCACAGATGAACATAGCTCACATATAGCCCACCACAGATGAACATAGCTCACATATAGCCCACCACAGATGAACATAGCTCACATATAGCCCACCACAGATGAACATAGCTCACATATAGCCCACCACAGATGAACATAGCTCACATATAGCCCACCATACATGAACATAGCTCACTTATAGCCCACCACAGATGAACATAGCTCACATATAGCCCACCACAGATGAACATAGCTCACATATAGCCCACCACACATGAACATAGCTCACTTATAGCCCACCACAGATGAACATAGCTCACATATAGCCCACCACAGATGAACATAGCTCACATATAGCCCACCACACATGAACATAGCTCACTTATAGCCCACCACAGATGAACATAGCTCACTTATAGCCCACCACAGATGAACATAGCTCACATATAGCCCACCACAGATGAACATAGCTCACTTATAGCCCACCACAGATGAACATAGCTCACATATAGCCCACCACAGATGAACATAGCTCACATATAGCCCACCACAGATCAACATAGCTCACATATAGCCCACCACAGATGAACATAGCTCACATATAGCCCACCACAGATGAACATAGCTCACATATAGCCCACCACAGATGAACATAGCTCACATATAGCCCACCACAGATGAACATAGCTCACATATAGCCCACCATACATGAACATAGCTCACTTATAGCCCACCACAGATGAACATAGCTCACATATAGCCCACCACAGATGAACATAGCTCACATATAGCCCACCACACATGAACATAGCTCACTTATAGCCCACCACAGATGAACATAGCTCACTTATAGCCCACCACAGATGAACATAGCTCACATATAGCCCACCACACATGAACATAGCTCACTTATAGCCCACCACAGATGAACATAGCTCACTTATAGCCCACCACACATGAACATAGCTCACTTATAGCCCACCACAGATGAACATAGCTCACATATAGCCCACCACCACAGATGAACATAGCTCACATATAGCCCACCACAGATGAACATAGCTCACATATAGCCCACCACAGATGAACATAGCTCACATATAGCCCACCACACATGAACATAGCTCACTTATAGCCCACCACAGATGAACATAGCTCACATATAGCCCACCACAGATGAACATAGCTCACATATAGCCCACCACAGATGAACATAGCTCACATATAGCCCACCACAGATGAACATAGCTCACATATAGCCCACCACAGATGAACATAGCTCACTTATAGCCCACCACACATGAACATAGCTCACTTATAGCCCACCACAGATGAACATAGCTCACTTATAGCCCACCACACATGAACATAGCTCACTTATAGCCCACCACAGATGAACATAGCTCACATATAGCCCACCACAGATGAACATAGCTCACATATAGCCCACCACAGATGAACATAGCTCACATATAGCCCACCACACATGAACATAGCTCACTTATAGCCCACCACAGATGAACATAGCTCACATATAGCCCACCACAGATGAACATAGCTCACATATAGCCCACCACAGATGAACATAGCTCACATATAGCCCACCACAGATGAACATAGCTCACATATAGCCCACCACACATGAACATAGCTCACTTATAGCCCACCACAGATGAACATAGCTCACATATAGCCCACCACAGATGAACATAGCTCACATATAGCCCACCACACATGAACATAGCTCACTTATAGCCCACCACAGATGAACATAGCTCACATATAGCCCACCACAGATGAACATAGCTCACATATAGCCCACCACAGATGAACATAGCTCACTTATAGCCCACCACACATGAACATAGCTCACTTATAGCCCACCACAGATGAACATAGCTCACATATAGCCCACCACAGATGAACATAGCTCACATATAGCCCACCACAGATGAACATAGCTCACATATAGCCCACCACAGATGAACATAGCTCACATATAGCCCACCACAGATGAACATAGCTCACATATAGCCCACCACAGATGAACATAGCTCACATATAGCCCACCACAGATGAACATAGCTCACATATAGCCCACCACACATGAACATAGCTCACTTATAGCCCACCACAGATGAACATAGCTCACATATAGCCCACCACAGATGAACATAGCTCACATATAGCCCACCACAGATGAACATAGCTCACTTATAGCCCACCACAGATGAACATAGCTCACATATAGCCCACCACAGATGAACATAGCTCACATATAGCCCACCACAGATGAACATAGCTCACATATAGCCCACCACAGATGAACATAGCTCACATATAGCCCACCACACATGAACATAGCTCACTTATAGCCCACCACAGATGAACATAGCTCACATATAGCCCACCACAGATGAACATAGCTCACATATAGCCCACCACAGATGAACATAGCTCACATATAGCCCACCACAGATGAACATAGCTCACATATAGCCCACCACACATGAACATAGCTCACTTATAGCCCACCACAGATGAACATAGCTCACATATAGCCCACCACAGATGAACATAGCTCACATATAGCCCACCACAGATGAACATAGCTCACATATAGCCCACCACAGATGAACATAGCTCACATATAGCCCACCACAGATGAACATAGCTCACTTATAGCCCACCACACATGAACATAGCTCACATATAGCCCACCACACATGAACATAGCTCACTTATAGCCCACCACAGATGAACATAGCTCACATATAGCCCACCACACATGAACATAGCTCACTTATAGCCCACCACAGATGAACATAGCTCACATATAGCCCACCACAGATGAACATAGCTCACATATAGCCCACCACAGATGAACATAGCTCACATATAGCCCACCACACATGAACATAGCTCACTTATAGCCCACCACAGATGAACATAGCTCACATATAGCCCACCACAGATGAACATAGCTCACATATAGCCCACCACAGATGAACATAGCTCACATATAGCCCACCACAGATGAACATAGCTCACATATAGCCCACCACAGATGAACATAGCTCACATATAGCCCACCACAGATGAACATAGCTCACATATAGCCCACCACACATGAACATAGCTCACTTATAGCCCACCACAGATGAACATAGCTCACATATAGCCCACCACAGATGAACATAGCTCACATATAGCCCACCACAGATGAACATAGCTCACATATAGCCCACCACAGATGAACATAGCTCACATATAGCCCACCACACATGAACATAGCTCACTTATAGCCCACCACAGATGAACATAGCTCACATATAGCCCACCACAGATGAACATAGCTCACATATAGCCCACCACAGATGAACATAGCTCACATATAGCCCACCATACATGAACATAGCTCACTTATAGCCCACCACAGATGAACATAGCTCACATATAGCCCACCACAGATGAACATAGCTCACATATAGCCCACCACACATGAACATAGCTCACTTATAGCCCACCACAGATGAACATAGCTCACATATAGCCCACCACAGATGAACATAGCTCACATATAGCCCACCACAGATGAACATAGCTCACATATAGCCCACCACAGATGAACATAGCTCACATATAGCCCACCACAGATGAACATAGCTCACATATAGCCCACCACAGATGAACATAGCTCACATATAGCCCACCACAGATGAACATAGCTCACATATAGCCCACCACAGATGAACATAGCTCACATATAGCCCACCACAGATGAACATAGCTCACATATAGCCCACCACACATGAACATAGCTCACTTATAGCCCACCACAGATGAACATAGCTCACATATAGCCCACCACAGATGAACATAGCTCACATATAGCCCACCACAGATGAACATAGCTCACATATAGCCCACCACAGATGAACATAGCTCACATATAGCCCACCACACATGAACATAGCTCACTTATAGCCCACCGCAGATGAACATAGCTCACTTATAGCCCACCACAGATGAACATAGCTCACATATAGCCCACCACAGATGAACATAGCTCACATATAGCCCACCACACATGAACATAGCTCACATATAGCCCACCACACATGAACATAGCTCACTTATAGCCCACCACAGATGAACATAGCTCACATATAGCCCACCACAGATGAACATAGCTCAGATATAGCCCACCACAGATGAACATAGCTCACATATAGCCCACCACAGATGAACATAGCTCACATATAGCCCACCATACATGAACATAGCTCACTTATAGCCCACCACAGATGAACATAGCTCACATATCGCCCACCACAGATGAACATAGCTCACATATAGCCCACCACACATGAACATAGCTCACTTATAGCCCACCACAGATGAACATAGCTCACATATAGCCCACCACAGATGAACATAGCTCACATATAGCCCACCACACATGAACATAGCTCACTTATAGCCCACCACAGATGAACATAGCTCACATATAGCCCACCACAGATGAACATAGCTCACATATAGCCCACCACAGATGAACATAGCTCACATATAGACCACCACAGATGAACATAGCTCACTTATAGCCCACCACAGATGAACATAGCTCACATATAGCCCACCACAGATGAACATAGCTCACATATAGCCCACCACAGATGAACATAGCTCACATATAGCCCACCACACATGAACATAGCTCACTTATAGCCCACCACAGATGAACATAGCTCACATATAGCCCACCACAGATGAACATAGCTCACATATAGCCCACCACAGATGAACATAGCTCACATATAGCCCACCACACATGAACATAGCTCACTTATAGCCCACCACAGATGAACATAGCTCACATATAGCCCACCACAGATGAACATAGCTCACATATAGCCCACCACAGATGAACATAGCTCACATATAGCCCACCACAGATGAACATAGCTCACATATAGCCCACCACAGATGAACATAGCTCACATATAGCCCACCACACATGAACATAGCTCACTTATAGCCCACCACAGATGAACATAGCTCACATATAGCCCACCACAGATGAACATAGCTCACATATAGCCCACCACAGATGAACATAGCTCACTTATAGCCCACCACAGATGAACATAGCTCACATATAGCCCACCACAGATGAACATAGCTCACATATAGCCCACCACAGATGAACATAGCTCACATATAGCCCACCACAGATGAACATAGCTCACATATAGCCCACCACAGATGAACATAGCTCACATATAGCCCACCACAGATGAACATAGCTCACATATAGCCCACCACAGATGAACATAGCTCACATATAGCCCACCACACATGAACATAGCTCACTTATAGCCCACCACAGATGAACATAGCTCACATATAGCCCACCACACATGAACATAGCTCACTTATAGCCCACCACAGATGAACATAGCTCACATATAGCCCACCACAGATGAACATAGCTCACATATAGCCCACCACAGATGAACATAGCTCACATATAGCCCACCACACATGAACATAGCTCACTTATAGCCCACCACAGATGAACATAGCTCACATATAGCCCACCACACATGAACATAGCTCACTTATAGCCCACCACAGATGAACATAGCTCACATATAGCCCACCACAGATGAACATAGCTCACATATAGCCCACCACAGATGAACATAGCTCACATATAGCCCACCACAGATGAACATAGCTCACATATAGCCCACCACACATGAACATAGCTCACTTATAGCCCACCACAGATGAACATAGCTCACATATAGCCCACCACAGATGAACATAGCTCACATATAGCCCACCACAGATGAACATAGCTCACATATAGCCCACCACAGATGAACATAGCTCACATATAGCCCACCACAGATGAACATAGCTCACATATAGCCCACCACAGATGAACATAGCTCACATATAGCCCACCACAGATGAACATAGCTCACATATAGCCCACCACAGATGAACATAGCTCACATATAGCCCACCACAGATGAACATAGCTCACATATAGCCCACCACACATGAACATAGCTCACTTATAGCCCACCACAGATGAACATAGCTCACATATAGCCCACCACAGATGAACATAGCTCACATATAGCCCACCACACATGAACATAGCTCACTTATAGCCCACCACAGATGAACATAGCTCACATATAGCCCACCACAGATGAACATAGCTCACATATAGCCCACCACAGATGAACATAGCTCACATATAGCCCACCACACATGAACATAGCTCACTTATAGCCCACCACAGATGAACATAGCTCACATATAGCCCACCACACATGAACATAGCTCACTTATAGCCCACCACAGATGAACATAGCTCACATATAGCCCACCACAGATGAACATAGCTCACATATAGCCCACCACAGATGAACATAGCTCACATATAGCCCACCACACATGAACATAGCTCACTTATAGCCCACCACAGATGAACATAGCTCACATATAGCCCACCACAGATGAACATAGCTCACATATAGCCCACCACACATGAACATAGCTCACTTATAGCCCACCACAGATGAACATAGCTCACATATAGCCCACCACAGATGAACATAGCTCACATATAGCCCACCACACATGAACATAGCTCACTTATAGCCCACCACAGATGAACATAGCTCACATATAGCCCACCACACATGAACATAGCTCACTTATAGCCCACCACAGATGAACATAGCTCACATATAGCCCACCACAGATGAACACGGATGAAAGCCAAAGGTTACACGATGCCAAATGCAGATAAAGCACAAACCTCACAGATCACTCAATATTTTCAACTGAAGAAAATAATTCGTAAACTCGTAAATCATGTGAAATGAAAAGAAAATGCGAAGCTTTGTCGAAGGATTCGAAGCAATGATCCCATTTCAAAGATGGTAAAATAATCAACAAGAAGTTGAGAAATACTCAGGAAGCACGTGAGATAACGAGAAGCAGAAAGCAGATGAAGCTTTTTAAAAATGACGTGATGACATCACAGACGAGTCACGAAATAGCACTACGTATTAGAAACCTTCACTCAAACTCATCGCATGTAGGGTCGGGGTAGTTAAAAAAAAATGTAATTGATTTATTTCTCTTAAATCTGAACAGAAAAACAATTGCACGACAGAAATATATGTCACCACCTTTTAGGAGCATACCTGGAAGTTCTTGGAAATAAAAAAAATTCTACAACAAAGTTAGAGCACAACAAAAATCATGCCGGGTCCCCAGGACTCGTGTTATGCACCCGAGAAGAAGTGATTCTTCACCATGAGAGAAGGTTCCAGCAACGATATATTTCCTGATATTTCAAAAATTTATTGGCTTCTAGTGGATCAGGCACTGTGTGGGGGAGGTGTGCGCGCTACCAAGTGCCCTTTATAGTTTATATATGGATGCTTTCAAAAGCTTTGATGAAATAAGATGACCGTCCAAAGAAAATAATTTATCAAACCAAACAACACGCACATTTCTGATGAAGAATATCAACACACACAAAATATCTGGGAGAAATTAAACAGAAAAAAAATCTTGGTGAATATCACCACTTGGATCTTAAGCAGGCCTTCTACTATCAACTGATACATTTGAAGAATTCAGAGAAGTTTGTCAAAATAAATATTCGTATCGATTCGAGCACTCATTTTTATACAGCTTAGCTTGCTTTCCTCTTGGGTGATCCTAAGGATGTATCAGTTTTCTTTCTGGTGTATGCCTTGTCAACAGGATTTGCAATGGGGTGCTTCTGCAGCTGCTGAGTAATTACTTTGGAGAACAAGGATGTCAGAATGTTCCTTTTTTGAATTGCTTCCTCCATTGTATTTTCTTACTTGCACACATTTCTACACATTGACATTAGCTCAGTGGCTCTCTGCTACCTTTCTCGTACTTGTTTATTTTTCCACAAAAGAAGCGTACGGTGTTCAGATATACGATTATGAGGATATTGAAGAAATGGACCAACATGGTGATTTCACTATTCCCAATAGCCATGTACGGGACCACAGAGCCGTAAGGGACCACGGAGCTGTCCATTGTCACAATCAAGCTGTGTGACATCACGAAGAAGAAACATTCCAGCACCAATGCAGAACAGAACAGTCATAGGGATCGCACAGTCACCAGAGAAACAGAGACAGAGACAGAGACAGAGACAGAGACAGAGACAGAGACAGAGACAGAGACAGAGAAACAGAGACAGAGACAGAGACAGAGACAGAGACAGAGACAGAGACAGAGACAGAGACAGAGTGCGCATGATCTGTGGCACTCTTTGATAGCATCCCATGGGCCTGATCAACCGCTGCGGAACATGCTCATAGGCCACCTCGGACATCACGTGTGGATCATTCACCTGTATTGATTGGCTGGTGATTTTCTGATCACACCATTGGCTTTGCTCCCGATGCATGATGGAACCTCCCAACCTTTCTACATCCCTGGTGCTGCAGAGGGGAAAAAAAATACAATTCGACAGACTTACATGGGGGCATCTGAGTTATTCTGCAATCATGCATTTAATTACATTGTTTTGTTGAACCAAAAAGGTTTTCATTTGATTGATGTTTATGACGTTGTTTGGAGACTGAGAAATTTCCATTTATCAGCATCAGTAAAGCATAAAATAATTGCCTGCAATTTGAGTGTGCTCGTCATACACTGAAATATATTTCCGAGAAGAATGTCTGTGCATGCAATCGTTGCCGCCATATTTTGGGCCAAACTGCCACTCATTGATCATGCTGTCTGGACACAATGGGTCCGACCGAGACTCGGCGGGGCCCAAACTTCAGCCACGGAGAAAGGAGCTCCCGATAAACAAGAGCACATTGTGCAGCCCAAACGCGCCGAGTTCCGCTCAAGGCTCTCATGCCAGGAATCGCAGCACCGAGTCGGGGTCACCTATGGGGATCTTTCCTTTCCACTTTGGGACCAATAACAGTGAGCACGTGGAAGCTCTCGGACTGTACAGCATCATCATCGCATCCCATGCGGATAAAAGTTTGGAAAACATCTCGAAAAGTGTTAACAGCTTCTGAAAGTGTTAAAATTTTTTATAGAAAGGGTTACAAAGATTGTAAAACAAAGTGTAAACAGTTTCTAACAGCATGAAAAAAATTCTACAAAGTGTTATAAAGGTTTAAAAATTGACTAAATGTGATAAAAGAAAAGGGTTGAAGGTATGCAGACTTGGTGGCATCATGGTTTGGTTGTTTGCCCCTTGAGTATTGGAGGTTGGTGGTTGAAATGGTGCTTGAAACCCTGGTCAAGTCGTAACTACAGACTTTAACTAAAACAGCACTTGGTAGAGTACAGACCTCTGCCAGGCTGAGTAGTTCAGGTTTTGTATCGCACTGATAGGCCGGATCTCGATCCTCACCTGAACCTAAATCGAATCGCCTTGTTCTCGTCACCAAACCAACTCATCCACCAAATTTTGTCCACCATCCAAATCCACCATCCACCAAAGCTGAGGGGGTGTATAGCATTGGGATTCTCATGTGTGTACTTTGTGTGAACGTCTTTATAGTTGTTGAGGAATTCTGGGAAGGGTTTGAAACGGTGAAGCACTTACCTTGTGTAAGTCTTCTTGGGTTGCTTTATGCAGCTACTTGGGCTAGAGAAGTGTGGGAGGGGTCAAATATATGTATATATATATATATATATATATATATATATATACATACATACATACATACATACATACATACATACACACACACACACACACAGTTCCAAAAAGACTTGGAAAACTTTGGTTGTTAATATATTTGGTACCACAAATGATACAACGATAACTTTTGGTTTATATGACACAGAAACTCATCATGTTTTTTATTTTATTTTCAGGTCTGGTGGTTTAAGGAGACTGGAAGTTGTCAGAAACAGAAAAGTACCAGTCGACCAAGCACAAGTGCAGCAGACGTTGAATGAGTGCGTGAATCATTTCAACAACGTCCTACAAAATTAATTTGACGCATATCCAGAGAACTTGGACTACCAACCACCACTGTACACAGGATTTTGCATAAAACACTGAAGCTTTATGCCTACAAGGTGCTCATTCTGCAAGAACTCAAACCAAACGACGGACTCAAACGCAAGGCATTTACCTTGGAAATGCTCCTTCGCACAGAGGATGACGAAGATTACCTGGAAAAGGTGATGTTCACAGAGGAAGCTTGCTTTCATGTATCGGGGAATGTCAACCAGCAGAATGTGAGGATCTGGGGCTCTGAAAATCCCCATGTGGTCATTGAACACATACGAGACAGTCCAAAGGTCAATGTGTAGTGTGGCCTTCTCCATGACCGCTTGATGGGTCCGGTTTTCTTTGCGGAGGACACAATGACCTCCACAATTTCCATGAACATGTTGGAAGTATTCGCCTTCCCACAGATTGAAGACCTGCAACTCGATATCGTTTCTCAACAGGACGGCGCTCCCCCTCATTGGGCCTTAATCATTCGAGCCGACCTGAATGAAAAATTTCCAAAAGTCGCTGGATTGGCTGCGAAGGACCAACTGTCTGACCCCCCATGATCACCAGGCAACCCCCCCCTTGATTTTTTTCTGTGGGGGTTTGTCAAAGATGTCTACAACACCAAGGTGGCAAACCTGCAGGATGTTCGTTCTCAGATCACAGCTGCATGCGCACTGGAGGACGCAAACATGCTGAGCTGAACATGGCAAGAACCAATGTACCGCCTTGATGTCCTGCGTGTGACAAACGGAGCTCACATTGAAGTGTACTGATCATTGCACACAAAACTTTATGGGTTTATGTATCAAAAAACCAAAGGGTATCGTTGTATCAATTGTGGTTCTAACTATATTGACAACCAAAGTCGTCCAGGTCTTTGTGGAACACCCTGCATAGATACATACATATCAGCACTGATGACGAATGGATGCAACAGTTATGGATCAATGTAATAACCAGGCTGCACATTTACCTACTGTCCCGTTACTTTTGCTACATTGAGCCTTTGGGATTTGGGGAGAGGGTCGGTACACAGGTTAAATTGCAAATCTCCCTCAAGCCTCACAAAGTCCCCCAGCCCACGATTCACGACCTTGGCAACTGCCACAGCATGGGGTTTTGATTGAAGGTTCTGCACACCCAAATGTCGACTTTGTTTTCGTGAGTTATCCGAGTCTGCGGCGCCGTCCGTCCAGCGCTGCTCTTAAGGCCCATTGCATTCCTGGGTAACATACTCATCTGAAGTGATGCAAAAGCCAGACAGCGGGCCATGACTCATGAAGAAAGAGTCGCCGCCAGAGTGTTTACTGCGGTACATTAAGCAAAAGCAGCTCTTAGCTGGAGGCGAAAAGGGCGAGACAACCTTGTTCAAAAAGGGCGGGGAAACAGTGTTCGAAAAGGGGGGCAGTGGTTGGGCAGCCAATGGCATTGTTTTCACCAAACTTTTTTTTGTGGGACAAAGTTTTTTTTTTAATTCTCGATTATTAATCTCCAGCATGATGATGCTCAGTGATGTCCAGGTGGGTGTGGACTTCTCATCCTTCGGGAAAATGAGAACAGTGAAAATCCAAGAGGGTCGCCATGAAATCGTAAAATGTTTTTTTATATTTTCATATATTTGCAACCAGATGAGTTACAAACACGATCAAAATATCCTTTCATATGTTTTCAAGACGTGAGGAATCTGATGACACCATTATTTCATAGATATGCTATAAATGGCTGCTTTCATGGAAGGACATGACGACATCTTAAATTCTTCCACCAGATAACATAACAGCATGACCAAAACTAGAACGACACTTGGTAGAGCGCGTACCTCCACCAGGCTGAACGGTTTACGTTGTGCATCCACTGAGAGGCCTGGTTGCATCCGGATGTTCACCAAAATCGAATCAATTCGTCCTTATCACTCACCCAACCTGTCCTCCAAATTCCGTCCGAAATCGTCCATAACCTTTTGAGATATCCTGCTCCTAGCCAAACATACAGACAGATGGACAAACAGACGGGGTGAAAACATAACCTCCACCCACCTTCGGTGCAGAGAGAATCATGAAACGCATTTCATTCAAGATTTATGCAGAAAACAATTACCAAAGCAGTGATTTTAATTGTCATTTACAAGTTTAGACGAACAGAAAGCTCGAACTCAGTAACTCTTTAAAGTGTCTTTTGAAAAAGTAGGCCATTGTGTGCCGGCGTCCTGGCCAAATTACAAATGTCGACCTTTGTATATATGGCCTACAAAAGTATTCACCACCTACCAATGATGTCCCATTTAGATGAATTAAATTATGAATTATCCATCCATCAGGACCATACTCTGTACAGAGTGTTGGTGCTGTTGGAGCAGTCTCCTGGGCTATTGGACACAATCCTGGACAGATCACCACTCCGACGCATGATACTAGAATGGCTCAATCATCCCAGCAAGCTGGTACTCATTTTTCCAACCTCAGAAGGATGACAGGCTGAGTCAATTCAACCCCACCTGGTATTCATTCAATGGTCAGGTGGGATTTGAACTCAGGACCTCTAGGATTCCCAAGTCTACCACCCTCACCATTAAGCCAACACTAAACATAATAATGAATTATGAAGAAACAATTTTTCCAAATGAACTTGTTTATTCATAACTGAAGAGATCAAACTAAACACTTATAGTTGAAGGAGGTTACATGTCAGGAATACCTGAAAAAAACATGTACAAATCAAAATTCACTGGTTGTAAAATTATTCAACCCCTTTGGTCAGAACTTGATAGAAGCACTGTTTTCAACATGACCACTACGAGTCTTTTTGGGTAGGTCTCTACCAGCTTTACACAGTAACATGGTGAAATCTTCATGTGAAAATTGCTCTAGTTCTGCCAAGTTTGATGGGGATCGTCGATGGACTGCAATCTTCAAGTTTCATCAAAAATGTTCAATTGGGTTCAAGTCAGGACTTTAACTGGGCCACTCAAGAACATTTATTATCTTCTTATCCAGATACTCCAATGTGGCTTCAGCTTGTGCTTCGGATCATTGTCCTGCTGAAATGTGGATCTTCTACTCAGTTTCAGATTCATGGCAGGTTTTCATCAAGGATTCTCCTGGACTTTGCACTGTCCATTGTTCCTTCTATCGTGACAAGTTTTCCAGTCCTTACTGATGAAAAGCAGCCCCATCACATGATGCTGTCACCACCATGCTTCACAGTTGGAATGGTGTTGACAGGATGATGTGCAGTGTCAGGCTTGCACCAGACATAACACTTTGAATTTAGTCTAAAAAGTTTAATTTTTGTTTCGTCTGATCACAAAACCTTTCTCCACATGCCTGCAGTATCGTTAAGATGCTTTTTCACAAACTCCATTCAACCTTTGAAATGAGTCTTTTTTTTAGTGATGGCTTCTTTCTTGCCACCTGTCCATAGAGACCAGCTTTAAGAAGGGAACAGGATATTGTTGATTGATGAACACTGACCCTCATCTCAGACACAGAGCCTTGCAGATCTTTCAAAGTCATTGTTGGGTTTCCTTTGACATCCTGAACCAGTTTCCTGTTTGCCCGGCTGCTGAGTTTGGATGGACGACCTGATCTGGGTTGAGTCAGGGTGGTATAATATGTCTTCCACTTCTTAATGATGGATTTCACTGTACTCAAAGGGATAATGAGTGACTTCAAATTTTTCTTATAACCCTCTGCTGAACGGAGCTTCTCCACCACTTTATGTCTGACTTCTTTGCAAAGCTCCTTGGTCTTCATGTTTGCCTTGTAGGTTGACCAAGTGAGTTGCACCATAAAACTCCTTCGATAGGTGGGGGAGTTTAATTTTCAAGTTAATCCACTGATTATATACAGGTGAAACCGATTACACTTATTTTGTAACATTTCAAACAAATAATTTGCTCCTGAAGTGATTTAGGGTTAATTAGGCAAAGGGTTTAAATACTGATGTAACTGAGAATCATCTGATTTTTCTCTGTTAATCAAACTTATTCACATTTAAATTTGCATTTTTTAACTTTATCAATTTGGAGTAGTTTGTGAAGACTATGTATCAAGTTTGATTTGAAAGAATCATTAAATAAGCTCAGGTGGCATCAAAATGTGAAAACTTTGGAGGGTAAGTGGGGGTGGGGGGGGGTGGGGTGAATACATTTACAGGTCACTGTAATCTGGGTGAGACTTGTGTGCGGTAGTTTACAACTAGTGAGGCAATGCAGCTGCTTTCATTAGGTGCTCATCTCAAACCAAGTGCACGACCGAGGACAAGACACAGACTCTTGGAGATGACCAAGTGAGGGGTCCAGAACACAAAGAATTGCAAACCCTTATGACAAGGGTGTGGCAAGTGATGTGTGTGCGTGTGTGTGTATGTGTGTGTGTGTGTGTGTGTGTGTGTGTGTGTGTGTGTGTGTGTGTGTGTGTGTGTGTGTGTGTAACTGCTTTAACAGCAACAATTACTCCAACCTTGTGGGGTCGGCAGAGGAAGTTTTTTTTTGCCCAAGTCTTGCACCAACCAGCTGGTCAGTACTAACATTGCAGCGGAGCCAATAAATCGCCTACTGTTCATTGAGACACCGTTGCATCTTTATGGTCCACCAACAGCAATGCTAGCACATAGGACACTCGGCTAAATATCCATCCAAGGGACCGCTAATTTTGTGATGCAACGTCCTGCCTGCAAAACATCATTCCAACAGTATATTGTCGGTTGGGGAATCGAACGCGGATGAAGCTCAAAGTAAGTGTACTTCCTCCAACGTTATCCTATCAGAGTATACATATACATATATATCATGATCATACTACCTACATACAGGTACATTCAAAAGCTTTCCCATTGTTGGCCTGAAGGTCCCATGGGATCGATGAGGTCCACAAGTGAGATATTGTTTTTTGTTCCTCCAGTCCTCTAGGTGGCGATACAGATCTCATTAGTCGCTGTCGGGATTAAATCGACACGTATGACGCAGTAGCTTTGGAGGTGCAAGGTATTCATACTGTACCAGAACAATTCAACTCATTGCACCTGTCCCTCCTGGACATAGACAGAGGTCAGTACATCAAATTATCCTCACAACCACCACCCCTGTCGTTAGAGCCCTACATCACCTTTAATCGACTGACCCCAGGTAAACGATAAACAGCAATCCTTCAGATCATGGTTTTCATTATAAGTACGATCGAGCTACTTCCGAACTGTACCTGTGTGAAGGAAGTGAAGAGAGAAAGGTGTGGAGAGTGGCCATTGCACGTATGATACAAATCAGGTACGAATTACTTGTCTTGTAAAACACACACACACACACACACACACACACACACACACACACACACACACACACACACACACACACACACACACACACACACACACACACACACACACACACACACACACACACACACACACACACACACACACACACAATTCTGACTGTCTTTCAAGGCTGCACATCCTCACTGTCCTTGTTTGCATTTGACTTGCAAGGTGCGCAGGTTGAACA
>NC_140969.1:29111299-29213799 GCF_056783735.1 Eptatretus burgeri | reverse complement strand
CATCGTACATCGTCATAATCGACAGCCTTTTCTTCACCCCTCTACAAATGCCATGCCCTCTCATGCAACAAATCATGGTACTTGGAAGTATTATGAAGACTGTGTTCTACAGTATATAATTCAATTTAAATAAAGGTTTAAAGGCATATAAATAAATTAATTCTGGGTTTTACCGCTTTTTTACCCAAAGTCTATTACACCACCCTATCTAACACATTACATTTGTTCTTCATGCCTGTTGTTTGTGTCCTTTATAACATCCTTAACACAGTAAGTTTCCTGTTTGGAATGATTTTCAATTTTGTTTCGCTTTGCGCATCAGGTAACAATCCTCTTGAGGAGGTTCAGTCACTCAAACTCCTAGGTCTCAAAGTTGGCCTGCAAAGCCAGTCACTGACTGGGCATCCTCCATCATACAAAGTCCTTCCTTGGCGTGAACTCCTATCCACCTACAAAGTCTTTATCTGCAGTTTGATAGAGGACTGCTATCCCCTCTGGCCTGGCACCCCTGCCTCACACCTTGCTCGGCAAGAAGCCACGAAAACCAAGACCTTCAATACCATTGGAATCTACCGTGATTAAGCTGAGTCTGTCTGTCTGGGCCTATCATTTTCGCATCACAGATCGGTCATTGGTCTGTCTTCTGCAGTGATGGTGTCCTTTCTGGTTTTGCACTCTCTGCATTTTCCGAGTTTGTCTCCCGCAGGTTTCTGCAGGGTGCATGCGGTCCACCATCACCCCCTGTCCAGTGAAACTCCCCAAATGCAGAATCGCTGCTCGCTCACCTCCACTCATTTGTTGCTCTTTTTCCCCAGATGTTGAACCAACTTCCACATCCTCTTCAATCTCATCCTTCTCTCCAAGTCTTCAAGACAGCTATTCACCACCATCTGAGAACACCCCCCCATCCAAAACCATGATCTTTTCTCCCCCCTTTACTCCCGTCCCCCATCACCAAACTGACCTCCTTTCAAATTTCCAGTTTTTCCTTCCTAAGAGTTTGCTTCTGTATCCATCTTGTTCACCCCATATGTTCTCCCCTACCCCTCATTCCACCGCAAACCCATTGCTCGTCAAAGTCTCCCTCTATTTTGTCCTTTAACTCTGCTGTTGGTGTTTCCCCCCTCTTTTTACTGTTCCTTTTGTTCTATTGCATCCTGATCCATTTAGTGTTTCAGCTGTTCCATGAGCTTTGACCTTGTATTTTAAAAAACCTCAAATAGTGGATTATAAAAGAGGAGATCATGCAACATCATTGCTTTTGAGCATGTTGTGTTCTTGCAGTTAATTGTAAAACCTTTTCAGGTGTTTAGCATGTTGGAGTAAAAGAGCGGTAGTTGTGTGAGGTGCAGGTGTTGCACATCCATCACAAGACCCTCTTGCAAGTCGTCTAGGTCACCAGCTCGACTCAAAATAGTTGGCCACATTCCTCCAAGTCAGGCAGGAAGATCCACATCACAGGTGCTTCAATCACAGTCAGGCAAAAAGTCCTCACCTTGTTGAGAAACTCAGCTAGACCTTGACCTCCTTTGTCCAAGACAAGACTCGGTACTTGTCAGGACGAACCCAGTGCTTTCCGCTCCAAAATTAGTCAACTCAAATCTTTTGCATGCTTTTCCCTAAACTCTCTAAGGGGGGTGCACAGCTCTGAAACGATGCTACAGTATGGATGCCACCGGATTCCTAAGCAACAACATGTGCCCCCTGTACGAAAGTTGAACGAGAGAGACCCTCCACTTCACCAGTCTTTGTACAAAGCCATCGACCAGACCCTCCCAGTTCTCCGTTTTAACATTCAGGTTTCTAAAGAACACTCCCAGGTATTTAATTCATTCAAAACTCCACATGAGCTAAGGTGGAAGGGAAGGCAACAATCCATGGGCTTGCCATCCACAAAGCCTGACTTTTTTTTTCCCCAATTGACGACAGCCGTAAAAAAAAATCTCCAAAATATTTTTCTTACCAACTCAGCATCTTTGGAATATTTAACCAAGAGGAAAATGTCATCTGCATAAACTGATAATATAATTTGACTACGTGTTCCACCAACAATATAAACCTACAAGAGTTTTCCCAAGAACTATCAATAAGGGTTCAATACCCAAAATGTTTGGAATACCAGGGGGAGGGAAGCCCTGTCGAATCCCTCTCTCAACCTTTACAGGTGGAATAAATTCATTACCGACTTTAAATGTTGAATACTAACAAATACCACCCATCGCCTTGCTGATGAGAATACTAAAGGGGGGGGGGGAGTGAGGAGGTGGAGGGGGAAAGGGAAGTCCACAAGACATGAGAGGAAGGCTGTTCATCATAGCTACAAATTATTGTACACATCGCTTTTAGAGGGACGAAAAGCTTTCAAATTATGAGCTTGGAGCGATTCCATGCATTATATGATATAATTTTCCATGATCTACTCTCATGGACTAATTAAAGTACATCATGGAAATATTATTTCTGTTTTGAGGATCGGATATCGTCCGGACTAAAGAAGTGTCGAAATCTGGAGTGAAATCTGATAATCTAAAGAAATAACGAGTCATAACCAAGCCTGTATACCTTTTTACTTTAAGCAAGTAAGGTTATGTTCCCTCCTCCATACGTACACATGAAAATGTGAAATTTCCAAAGCATTAAACTTATCTTTTTCTACTGTTTGGAGATTTATATTGAGTGAACAAAAAATTTAGGAACATAACAAAATTAACCAGCTTCATTGAGCGATATGATTTAATGCATTCACTGCGAGACCTCACACTCTGTCGTCCTCCGAGGGAATGCCTGTCCATAGCATCTGCCAGATCTGTGTCTATATTTTCGGACGTTTCACGAGGTGCTCTACAGGGAATCAAAGCAAATCTGGTGAAAAACGGACGTTTTAAGAAGAAGTTGTAACGTTTGCACGAACCCCGAACCGATGTACCATGTGACATGTGCACAGATGAACAGGCAACGTGGCAGATTTTCTGCAATGTTTATTTCACGGGCAATTGAACTTTGCGATGTCTCCAGGGTTATTCTGCATTAAGCACCAACTCTCTTGTGGATAGTAATTTTATTTCATTAATTCATTTATTTCATTAACTACTGTGTACGTGGGGAAGATGGACTTGTTTTTTGTTTTTTTGTATCCACTGTTGAGGCTTGTATGAGAGCTAACACACAGAACGTACAACAAGGGGATCGGGAGACAAGAGGGGCAGGAGAGGGAAGGAAAAAACTGAGGAACAGAGACATGAGGAGATCCGTGGAAGGGAAAGGGATGGGGTGAGGTACACAGGGTAAACAAGATGGATACCACAGGGACTTTCAGGTCCTTATGCGACAGGGACTTTTAAGAAGGAAAGCATGGAATTTGAAGGACGTGGGTTTGGTGTGGATTCGCGGGGGGTTGAAATGATCGTGGTTTCCGAACGTTTCTGGACAGGGTTTGTCTCTGGACGCGTCCAGGCGGTGTTTGTCTCTCAACGCATCAGGGCAGTGTTTGTCTCTGGACGTATCCGGGTGGTGTTTGTCTCGACGCATCCGGGCAGTGTTTGTCTCTGGATGCGTCCAGGTGGTGTTTGTCTCTAGACGCATCCGGGTGCCGTTTGTCTCAAGACGAATCCAGGCGGTGTTTGTCTCTGGATGCGTCCAGGCGGTGTTTGTCTCTAGACGCATCTGGGTGGTGTTTGTCTCTGGACGCGTCCGGGTGGTGTTTGTCTCTCGACGCATCAGGGCGGTGTTTGTCTCTAGACGCATCTGGATGGTGTTTGTCTCCGGGTGGTAATTATCGCTCCACCACATGTCTGCCTTCCCTTCCTCTCACCTGACACTGTCTTCCCTTTCCTCCTCTCTCCCCACTCTACCTCCCCCACCCTCTCTCCCTCTTCCCCCATCTTTTTCTTCCTGCCCCCTTTAGTATTTCTGGCAGCAAAGTGTCGAGAGGTATTTGCTAGTTTGTAATAAACTGTTGCGGTCTGTTCCAACTCAAGGTATTGTTTAGCAGGCCAAACAAAATGCCGAATTAAAACCACTGAGAGGTAACCCAGGATGCGCCTTAAGACACTATCGAGAGTGAGGTGTTTGAGGATGCGCCCGATGAAGGATATAATTAAATAAGGCCGTTCATTATGTTCAAAGGGGGTGTTTTAATTCACCCAAACATGCATTTTTCAGTCATGCACTTCCTTGGAATTCCCTTAGTCTGCATGCAAAGTTTCAGGCTGTTCGGTTTCATGGTTTTGGAGTTGTGGAGGAGACAGACGGATGGACTGTCAGATGGACTGACACACATTGACATTTATCAATACAAGATATTTGCTTATACAACTGCTTAATGTGGGAAACAAACCCATCTCCTAAACCAAATGCTTCAAAAACTCTCAATAAATACAAGTGATGCACCCCATCAAAAGCATTTTCCTCGTCAAGGAAAACTAAATCCATTTCTTCATTATCTCTTGAATCCTGGTGTGGCTCAACAGTTGATGTGAAAGTAATTTGGTGAAATGATTCGAGATAACCCCCTTACCTAGGTTTATGAAACACTCCTGCCTGCTCCAGGCTTTCTGAGGCACCCTACGTGCTTTTGAGGCTCAGAATCCTTTTCCAAATTGTAAAAGACTAACTAGGTGCATCAAAGTCCAATCAAAGCATCCATTACCTTGGAATTTACACCGCCTTTCAGGAGTGACCGTTTCTCCACCAACAGCTTATGTTTCTGTACATCCAGTTGTGTTAAGATTTTCTGCACATTTGTAATCTCTCTTTCCAAAACCTGTTTTTCCATTCTTCTTTGCTTTGACCGAAACATTTGAAATTGCTGGCAGAACATCGAAATTTGCGCCTTCACATTGTCCCACCAAGTTCACAGATGTACAAAACTATCTCTCGTGCAAATGAGTTCCTGCAATAGCACAGGGAAAGCTTCTTGAAAGTAAGTATTACTCAAAATATCTCGATTTAATCTCCAGTACGAATAAACCTCCCCCCTCCCCTCCAACCCCCTCCCTGTCAGGATGTTATTCTAAAACTTCGGAGAACTAAACTATGATCTGAGAAACATGAGGGAACAATATTTGGTCTCAAAAAACCTCTTTCATCATCTGCCCATTCACATTAAAGCTATCGAACCTCACTTAACGTGACAATGTTCCTTACACATCGAAACCATGATAAACCACACTCCTTAGGGTGCTGAACCCTCCATGCATCATCCAACAAAAATCTCCGAACACCCTCTAAGGAGGCGTCCGAGAAGGCACTTCCTCAACATCATCACCCTTTCGACCTATAATATCACAAAGGTACTTTTCCCCAACACCTCCAAAACTAGGACCTCACTATTCTCCCCACTAGGTGTAGTACTCTACGTACATTAAAGACACACAGAGAGTTTGAAGAACCATGTGAGCATCTCCACTACTTGACACGGATTCAAGAACGGGTGATTCATCAACCGAGGGTTCTACCCCAATAAGCTTGTCTGCAGACTCACCACCACTTTTAGATACGTCACACTGTTCCCCCAAAACTTTCTCCATACAAACAGCAACCATTAGTACCATTAACTTGAATCTCCAGACAACTCTCAATCAGATTTAAAGGAGCATAACAGGGAGCATGGCAGCTGGAGCTCTCACAACAGGAGTTTCAGCAGCAGTAAAAAGCTTCTAAAGAAAGAATGGTCCCACCAGAAGCAGAAGAGGAAACAGAAAAGTGCATCAAACATCAGGAAAAGCAATTCAAAGGTTCAGGAGTTTTGATTAAATGAGATATTGAATGATTTTAACATTTGCATACAAAATATTGAAAGTGTCCCCGATAAGGCACAAATGTCGGTTGGAGATATGCTCACATCAATTTGTCAAGCAAGTGTTCGATTCACAAGGGGTAACAGTATGAACATGACTAAGAATAATGACAAATTCAGAAATGGTTCAAAAAGTTTGGAAAGAATACAAAATCGAATTTTGAGCTTGACAAGATCCGTAATGAGCTAAGCTACGTGTTTTGTACGAAAAACAAACGACTGGAACACCACGGATTCAGCAGAACGGAGAGTGTTCGGACCAGGAGCCATATCCCGAAGGCAAAGAAGATGAGAGTTCAGAAGGTACTAAGGCACATAGAGCTCGTAGTTAATGCATGGAATGGTTTCCCAAGAAAGGTAGGGGTAGTATAAACGGTAGATCGGTTTAAATTGGAATTAGATAGGTACCTAGAGGCATTGAAGATAGAAGGGTATGGGGATATTGTGCAGGGCTTGCAGGTAACAATTGTGTGTGGATGGGTGATGGTTTCTGGGGTTGGTGCAGTGCAGCGAAGATGGACCGAATGGTACGAGTCTGGACAGGTGCGCTCGGCAATTATTTACGTCGCTTATTCGAAATTTACAGATGCCAGACCGGTATGACAGTGAGACTGGCAAGCTGCCAAATGGCAAACATTAGACAAGTTTCTGATGAAAAACAAAAGCATTGTTTTGCCCAAGGAGTGGAGTTCCGAATGCAACAAATCAAATATTAAAAACAATCAACTATTACAGTGGCTCGTGATTATGTTTTTGATTACAGAGTCAGAGCTCATGGAAGAGCTAGAACACAGAACACATCAGGACGAGACAAAACAAAATGAACAGCAGAGAGGGAAGGGGGAAATGCCAACAGCAGGACCAAGGGAGAAAATAGACGAAGATGGACAACAAGGGATGTGGGTAATGATGAGGGGTAAAAGGAGAGTGCAAGGGGTGGGCAAAATGGATACAGAAGCAAAAGTTTGGGAGGGGTGGGAATGGTTTAATGGAAGCAGAAAAGATTATGGTTTTGGATGGGCAATGATCTGAGATGATGGTGAACAGATGTCTTGAAGACCTGGAGGGAAGAATGGGATTGATGCGAGTATGGAAGTTCATTCCACAAGTGGGGGGGGGGGGGGGAAGAGGAATAAATGAGTGGAGATGAGCAGTGGTTCTATATTGAAGCTGTTTCACTCGGAGGGGGTTACTGGTGGACCGCGTGCGTCCTGCAGATACCTCGGGGAAGGGGTGTGTGGGGACAAAGCATGAAGAGGGTAGAGGATGCAAGTCCATAAAGGAGGTGAAAGAAGACAGAGAGACTACTCACCTGTCAGCAATGGCGAAGTGATGGACCCATAGACTCAGCTATATCGCAAGAGATTCCAATGATCTTTAAAACCTTGGTTTGCATGGCGACTGTATGTAAGCATGAGATACAGTATATCCAGAGAGAGGGTCCTGCTCTCATAACTGATTCTGAAGACCTCCATCCATTGTTGGGAGAGCAGAAGCAGCATTTCCAGGGTAGAGTGACCAGGTTTGAATCCAAATTGATGATCTGAGATGAGGCTGTTGGAGAAAAGGAATTATTTCATGTCTACTGTGATGATGGATTCCATGACCTTGCAGATGATTGAAAGTAAATTAATTGGACTGCAGTGAAGGCTGGGATCGATTTTTGCACCATTTTATGTTATACAGTGATGGTGGATTTCCAAGCAGATAGAAGATGACCTCGGGTAAATGTCAGGATGAAAAGGGCAGAGAGAGGATGGGAAGGAGCAGCAGAGGAGGTTTTTAAGACACATGGGTTGATGTACGTCTTCGTTGAAGAATCCACATTTTATTATGTCTTCAGATTTACACATGTTTGGAATATATTGTTGTGGTTGAGGAAATTCGCAAACCACCATTCAGGTCCCGTAGGTGAGATATCTCTGTAAGTACA
Organism: Eptatretus burgeri; assembly: GCF_056783735.1. NCBI lineage: Eukaryota > Metazoa > Chordata > Myxini > Myxiniformes > Myxinidae > Eptatretus > Eptatretus burgeri. The sequence continues at coordinate 29,206,069 of NC_140969.1, read as the reverse complement.
TGTGTAGTTAGCCCCAAACCCGTTGTTTAGAGGGAATAAATGTGATTCATTCGGGCTGCGACCCTTTAAGATAGCCGTTTTTCTGTTCTATCTTTATTTTGAACCAACCACGTCTCAACCGCCATCATACAACAACCACCAACCGCAACGCCACTTCACAACAACAACAACGCCAACAGCCACGACCTTTACCTTCGCAACTCGCTCTCGCAACCATCGCATCACCGCCATTCCAAGCGTCACCGTGGCCAGGGACCGCCACTTTAGACCCTCCACCACCTTCACCTCTCCTCCTTCTGCGGCCATTCCCGCACCGCTTGTGAACGCCGAGCGTCAGGCTGTCCTGGCCTCGTGCGGGATGCGCGCCGAGCCTCGGGTGCAAAAAGCGGCCTTTCCGAGGGGAAGTCGGATCAGGAATGATTCACGCCCACTTTTCCTCCGTCCAATGGGCGAGCGTGGCTCCGCCCCCGAGCCCATCCTGATCCGGAAATTTGCATATGGGATCTCCTACACCACTATAAAGCGCCGAGTGCGGGGCGAGTTGAGTCAGTTTCTGTTTCGGGCTCGGGCGAGTTGGAGAGGTGTGGCGGCGGCGAAGTGTGGCAGCAGCAGTCAAGACGGGTCTGGAGGAGAGTCGGTCTGTCGGGGTTCGGAGTCTGTCGGGGAGCTGCAGAGAGGGGAAGCCGGGAACGCGGTCGAGGTCACAGTGGAGTCACTCGTCGCGGGACCCAAGCAAGCCAGCTATCCTCTTTCCCCAGAGCATCAACAACCCCCCGTTTCCCCCCGCGCTGAGATAGTGCGAAAAGGGGGCCCCGTTCCCACCCCATTCCAAGCAGTGCCAACGAAACCCGCGGAGGAGCACAGAGTCGGGGCACCCCCGCGACAATTTGCGGCTCATCACAAGACGGGTAGGCTCCACGCGGTCTCGCGCCCACAGCCCCGTCTGTCCCCTTGTCGTTGAGGGTGGCCCTTTTTCTTTTGCTTTGGAGTATATGTGTTGTCGGCGCCGTCTGTAAAGTAAAACTGTGTAAGTGTTGCCGTGTGCTGCATAGTCGGTAGTATCTCTGCATTGTGTTTCTTTTGTTGCAATTGCTTTTGGTGCATAATTGTTGTGTTTCTTTTACATTTGCTTTTGGTGCATAATTGTTGTAATTGTATATGTGTGCTATCCGTGTGCCGCGGAATAAATGTGAATTATGTTGAACTGTCTTTCCCGTTTCGCTTCGTCTTTTCTTTGATTGAATCTCCATCTTACTTCACGTAAAGGGTTGGTAGTGGGCTAAATACGCCCGATAATTAATCGGAACCGTCGAGGTTGACGATAACACTGCTCGGTTATCCCGATAGTACGGAACGGGTCACTTCAAGTGGCCCGTGTCCGAAGTCGACCTGCGGCGAGGTGCGATCGCCCGGTCTACCCTCCGTGTGGGTACTTAGGTAGGTCGAATTTGGCGAACAACCCTATCCCACGCGGGGGGCCGATTGGCACGATCGTGGTGAGGCCGAAAGGCCCACCCGTGACTAGTTCCCGGCGTTAGTCCGAGAGGGTCACAACGGAATTGTCCGTCCGGTGGGCGACGTGCCGCGATTCGAGTTACGTGGCCGCTCGCACGCCGGCGGGCGTGAATCCGCAACACTGGTGTCAGGTCGTGGGACATAAACCCATCCCCCTCCTCGCGACACTGGTGTCGGAGAGCGGGAAAACGGGCTCTCCTGTCTCCAGCTAAATTCACGGGAATCGGTCCAGGGGTGAGAGGAGTGACCCCCGATTCCCCCCAAATTACGAGCGAGCTAAATTAACCCTTTACGAGAAATAAGATGGCGTCTCAAGGCGAGCGGGTGCCGAGTGGATTATTTATGTGTTATAGTAATGTAGAATCCATGGTCCAGGGTGAAATCCCTGTGCAGGAAATGTTGGTTGTACAGGACGAACTCGCCCAACTGAACCCAGAGCCCGAAATAGGTGTGGTGGCGGCCGCGGTGTATGACACCTCCCCTCCCCCTCTCCACCAAAACCCTTCCCCGATCCCTGCCGAAACGGCTCACCCAAGCGCACCCGACGTGGCCCAGCTATTCGCCATGTTGACAGAAATACAAATAGCTGCACGACAGTTGAGAAACGGAATGAGGGACATGAACGAAAAAATGGATACAAATGCCCAACAGATGGAAAACAAAATGGATGGAGACAGGAACAGAATGAAAGAGATGCAGGGTGATATGCGGCAAATGGGCCAATGTCTGCAGGCGGGCATAATGACGACGCCACGTGTGGGAACGAACGAGCTGGGAGGGAGTGCAACGGCTGTCAGGCCCGTGGTCGGGACGGGTGAGAAAATAATTCCGGAGACGTGTGAGACGAAACACGAGGTAAAGGTATTAGAAAAATTAAAAGAAAGCCAGGAGGAGACAAAGGAGGGATTGAAGGTCGTAACGGTGGAGTGTGAGAAAAGACTTCAAGACATGACGAAGAGAGTTGATAAGCTGCGACCGGAGGTAAAAACGGAGACAGAGGAACTGGGAAGACGGGTAGAAAACCACAAGGGCAAGACGGAAGAACAGTTAGAAGCCAAAGCAAGGTCGGAGGGTGCAGAGATGAGAAAAGAATTAGAAAAGGAAGCTTCTGAGTTACAGAAACACCAAAACAAAGAGGGGGAATTACCAAAAGAACTGATAGTGTTAAAAGAGGAAAGGAAGAGAACGAAAAATGAAACGTTAAGGAACCACACTGAGCAGATTGAACAATTAGAAGCCAAAGCAAAGTCGGAGTGTGCGGAGATGAGAAAGGAATTGGAAAAGAAAGCTTCTGAGTTACAGAAACACCAAAACAAAGAGAGGGAACTACAAAACGAACTGAGAGTGTTAAAAGAGGAAAGGAAGAGAACGGAAAATGAAACTTTAAGAAACCACACTGTACAGGTCGAACAGCTGGAAGCGAAGGCCAGACTAAAGAATGAGGAACAAGAAAGAGTAATGAAGGAAGAACGAATGAGACAGGAGAAAGAAATCAGTCAGTTGAAAGAAATGACGAGATTGCAGAACAAGGAACAAGAGAGACAGTGGAATAAAAAACTGAAAGAGTATGAATTTGAAACTGAACGACAAAAGAAAAAAAAATATGTTGGAATACGAGGAGAAAGGAATGAAGCAGGAAGGAGAAATCAGGAGATTGAAGGACATATGGAGATTGGAGAGGGAAGAACGAGAGGAACAATGGAATAGAAAACAAAAAGAACATGAATCTGAGGTTGACCAATTGAAAGAAAAGCTGAGGCTGGAGTACGAGGAGATAGACAAAGAACAGCGAATGAAACACAAAATGGAGATGAACCAAATGAAGAAAACCATGAAACTGGATAAGGAAAGACAGGAGAGGAAACAAGGAAGAGTAGTGAGAGAACAGCGAATGAAGCAAACCATGAAACTGGAGAAGGAAAGACAGGAGAGGAAACAAGGAAGAGTAATGAGACAGCAGCAAATGAAACACAAAAAGGAGATTAACCAAATGAAGCAAACCATGAAACTGGAGAAGGAAGGACAGGAGAGGAAATGAGGAAGAGTAGTGAGAGAACAGCGAATGAAACACAGGAAGGAAATGAGCCAATTGAAAGAAACAATGAGATTGGAAAACAAAGAGCAGGAGGAACAGTGGGAGAGAAAACAACAACTATACGAGTGTGAAATTGAACAACTAAAACGTAGAGCGAGATTGGAGTTAACGGAGATTGAGGAGCTCCGGAGGGAGAACGAACAGCTAATGGGGCTCAGAGAGAAAGAACGACTCAGATGGGAAGGAAAAAGGAACCAGGAAGAGAAAGAAATAAGGAACAAGGAGAGAAAATGTAAAGAGACACGGGAGACAGAAAAAATAGAGGAGAGACTGCATGATAATGACGGGGTTAGAGACGCGCACACACACACACAGAGGGAGTGGAGGACCATGAGGGGGAGCTGGCGGACTGGGTGGAGATCCAGTGCGAGCAGCTGGATGGCCTCCTCCAGGAACGAGGGGAGGGAGTATGCCCCCTTGAAGCGAGTCACGACCAGGTGGGTTCGGTCGTGCTTTGCGAGGTTGAGGGGACGAGTGCTGTGGTCAGGTGCACGGAAAGCTTGGGGGGTATAGAGGCCCCGGAGACCCTTGTGGGGACACGAATCCCCAGTGTGGTTGTCCCGGTGTGTGTGGTGCAAGGTGTGAGTGCGTCCCCGTGTATGGAAGCGACCCCGTGTGTGAGTGGTGTGGTGGCAAGTGTGCCGAAGGGCGTGCTCCCCAGCACGCCATGTGTGGATGAGAAACCGCGGGCGAGTGCCCCCGCGTGTGTGAGTGGAAGACCGCGAGTGAGTGGAGCCACGTGTGCGAGGGAGGTGGCATGCTTGAGTGAACGGCCGAGTGCAAGGGAGACCGTGTGTGTGAGAGAGCGGTATGTAAGGGAGATGTCGGTCGGCATGCGTGAGCGCGCAGCCGCGTCTCCCGGTGTGAGTTTAATGGTGAGGTGTGTTAGCGTCGTAACACGCAGGTGTGCGTGTGTCGAATGGAGATGACGACGGCGACAGAGGGACAAAAGCCGAGTAGCGGCTGTAGCTGTTTCCGGGACCGCGCCGGGTTCACCCAGCAGCGAGCGCGCGGTCCGTGCTGTGCAACGCACGAGGCCCCCACATGCTCGTTTGCGAGAGTGAAGTCCCGGTCCGGAAACGAGCGCGGTGAATGTTGCCGATCCCGCGACGGACAAAGTTTAGGCAGGATTATGGATTTGGACCGGATGGGTTCTCCACGCGGGCAAGTGTGTTAAGCTCCAGCGGGCAAAGCACATGTGTTCGCGTGGGGAACCCCTCGAGATGTGGGGCTTGTGTTTTTTTATGCGCACGGTGACGTCATGGCTGCACGTGGGGTTGGAATCCGGCAGGAGGGGTATCCCTGCCGGATGGTACCGTCCAAGGAGGGACAAGGTACACGTGCAGCTGCATGACGTCACGGGCAGGTGCAAGGTGCGCGGCTGTGAATTTCCGTGCTGGTACGCAGGTTGCGAGTTACCACGCTGGTGCTGCGCAGGTGGGAAAAAAAAATAAGCAAGCCTCGCTTTCGGGTGAACAGGATTCCCGGGCAAGGGGTGGATAATCCCCTTGGCCTGGGCACAGGATGGAAACTAGTTAGGGGGAAGGGTTAGCTTAGTTAGACCGACTCCATGGGGCAGGGGTAAGTCCTCATGGGGCCCTTGGAATGGATTAGTTAGAGGGATTGCAGCCAGCTTTAGGATGGGAAATTTTTTTTTTTAGGTTTGAGGACAGTGACAGGCAGTGAGTGTGTAGTGGAGACGTAGCTTAGCTACGTAGTGTTAAATGGAACGTGCTACTAGTATAAGGGACGACGTGGGAGCACGAGTTAGTTAGGGGATGTAGTTAGAAGGATGGCAGAATTCAGCGGTCTGTGTGTTGAAGAGTTGGTGAGTGAAGTGGAAGCATGTGCTTGGTGAGTGAGTGAGGCCAGCGGGTCTGTGTGTATGGAGCGAATGTGGAATGCATGGTGCAATGAGTGATTGGGGGGAGGAGTGACTCCCGCCCAAGGGACCCCCGGGGTCAGTGTAGAGTGAGTTAGGGGGTTCGTCAAATTGAAAAATGGAGGTCGTTTTGTTGTTGGTGGGAAAGTAGGCTCGAAACCCATTTGGAGGGGTGCAGGAGCCCTGTTGACGGGCTGGGAGCGTGGCTGCGAAAGGTGAGTATCGCTGAGTGGGTACCCCGGGCACCAGGCTAGTCGGCCGTGGTAGGCCAAGGGCCCATGGGGGGCCGGGATAGCGTAGTGGGCACGGGTGCGTCCGCTTGGTGCGGGGCCCGGGGCGCCAGTAGCTGCGTGGGCAGTGTTGTGGGCACGGGTGACCCTCGGAAAGGGGCCCGGGAAGCCAGCCTGCCACGTGTGCGTTTCAGGGGAGGTGCCATGGGGGCACTCCCCGGTGTTTAGGGAGCTGGTAGGCTCGGAGGCAGTGTAGTGCCCGGGGGTGCCATCGTAGGGGAATCGGCAGAGGGTCGTGCCTGCCAAGGGGAGCCACGCGTCCCAGCCACGAGACCGTGTGAGGGCATGGAGAGAAAATTGGGGGGCGAGACCCGAAATTGTAAGGACACCAACACAGGCGATGGGAATCTGGGTTGTTAGAACCAATAGTTTAAGCGAGAGGCGCTTGTTGAAAGCCCCGGGGTAGTTTAACAGTTAAATGGATAGGGTAGAATAGGAAGTGTACCCTCCGCACCATCCATCCCCTCACTCTCGTTGTGGGCTGCTGGACCCACTTTGTGTTATCGATCGCTGAACTCTGGGGAGGCCATTCTGAGGCTTCATTGGGCCTCGGCACAGGACGCTAGCTCTCCCTTATTCCCCTCTGGGAAGGGAACGTAGGGGTTGGGAGTAGGCTAGGTGACAGGATAGGTTAGCCGAACAAGGACGATAAAGGGGGTTAGGGGACGATTCATAGTGGGGAAGTAAAAATAAAAACAAAACAAAAAAAGTTGGGGCTAAATTGGGGTTTGACAAATTAAGGGAGTGGATATAGACAGTGACAGGCAAAGGCGATAGGTTGGGAGGGAGACCGTAAGGCAGGTCCGAGCCCGCCTTCTGAGTGGCCAGCACCACCGCACTCCCTCCACCAACCTCCACTGAACGGCAAAGACTGGCCAGCTTCATCTGCCGGCTGTGTTGCTGCAAGGCCTGTGCCGGCCGGGTCATCTGCTGGTGTTTTCTGCAAGGCCTGTGCCGGCCAGATTGTCTGCCGGCTGTGTTTGCCTGCAGCGGCCCTGTTCTGCCGGCTGTGTTTGCCTGCAGCGGCCCTGTTCTGCCGGCTGTGTTTGCCTGCAGCGGCCCTGTTCTGCCGGCTGTGTTTGCCTGCAGCGGCCCTGTTCTGCCGGCTGTGTTTGCCTGCAGCGGCCCTGTTCTACCGGCTGTGTTTGCCTACAGCAGCCTGGTTCTGCAGGCTGTGTTTGCCTGCTCACCTTTGCCATGCCATGCCCACTGCCCCTGTTCACCAGCCCCCGTTCAAGTTTGCTTTGCCCCCCCCACCCTGTTCATTTCCATGTGCGCCAGGATCAAGGCGACAGTTTGCAAGCTGCAAGAACTGCCCTGTTGGCAGCTACAACACGGGCCTGCAGTGGCGGCCCATACACAGTGTTTGCGTCCATCCATTCATCCATCCATCCATCCATCCGTTGTGCTCATTGCGTGTGCCACTTGAGCTGGCACGGAGACTGCGTTTGTGCAGCCCATGCACCGTTGTGGTTCACTGGGTTCATTTCAAAAGGGAAGGCCTTGGACTGCGTGTGAGCAGCCGGCCACGTTCCCTGTCACCTGCATTGTTTGAGCCAGAGACTGCATGCGAGCAGCCTGGCTCCCTGTTAACTGCTTTCTTTTTGCAGAGTCCATTGATCCTGGGCCATGGTTTAGTGTAAAATTTGTAAGTTAAGGTTAAGATGTACTGTACATATGAGTGCGCCCCCAGCATGTCTGTCTTAGCGCCGGCAATTTTATTTAAGTCGTCCGTGTGAGTGGGTTTGTTTAGGTAGTTACTCAGCCCTCAGGTTATTTATTTTGGGGACACGAATACCATGAATGTCGCACTCAGGGATCCGTAGGTAAAACGTACTAGGGGAGAACTACACATGATGGCACACGAAAATTTGATGACTCGGGACGAGTCTGTAAAAAGGGGAGGGGTAGTGTTGTGGTTGAGGAAATTCGCAAACCACCATTCAGATCCCATAGGTGAGATATCTCTGCAAGTACATGTGTAGTTAGCCCCAAACCCGTTGTTTAGAGGGAATAAATGTGATTCATTCGGGCTGCGACCCTTTAAGATAGCCATTTTTCTGTTCTATCTTTATTTTGAACCAACCACGTCTCAACCGCCATCACACAACAACCACCAACCGCAACGCCACTTCACAACAACAACAACGCCAACAGCCACGACCTTTACCTTCGCAACTCGCTCTCGCAACCATCGCATCACCGCCATTCCAAGCGTCACCGTGGCCAAGGACCGCCACTTTAGACCCTCCACCACCTTCACCTCTCCTCCTTCTGCGGCCATTCCCGCACCGCTTGTGAACGCCGAGCGTCAGGCTGTCCTGGCCTCGTGCGGGACGCGCGCCGAGCCTCGGGTGCAAAAAGCGGCCTTTCCGAGGAGAAGTCGGATCAGGAATGATTCACGCCCACTTTTCCTCTGTCAAATGGGTGAGCGTGGCTCCGCCCCCGAGCCCATCCTGATCCGGAAATTTGCATATGGGATCTCCTACACCACTATAAAGCGCCGAGCGCGGGGCGAGTTGAGTCAGTTTCTGTTTCGGGCTCAGGCGAGTTGGAGAGGTGTGGCGGCGGCGAAGTGTGGCAGCAGCAGTCAAGACGGGTCTGGAGGAGAGTCGGTCTGTCGGGGTTCGGAGTCTGTCGGGGAGCTGCAGAGAGGGGAAGCCGGGAACGCGGTCGAGGTCGCAGTGGAGTCGCTCGTCGCGGGACCCAAGCAAGTCAGCTATCCTCTTTCCCCAGAGCATCAACAACCCCCACCCAGTTTCCCCCCGCGCTGAGATAGTGCGAAAAGGGGGCCCCGTTCTCACCCCATTCCAAGCAGTGCCAACGAAACCCGCGGAGGAGCGCGGAGTCGGGGCACCGCCGCGACAATTTGCGGCTCATCACAAGACGGGTAGGCTCCACGCAGTCTCGTGCCCACAGCCCCGTCTAACCCCTTGTCGTTGAGGGTGGCCCTTTTCGTTTTGCTTTGGAGTATATGTCGGCGCCCTCTGTAAAGTAAAACTGTGTAAGTGTTGCCGTGTGCTCGCGTAGTCGGTAGTATCTCTGCATTGTGTTTCTTTTGTTGCAATTGCTTTTGGTGCATAATTGTTGTGTTTCTTTTACATTTGCTTTTGGTGCATAATTGTTGTAATTGTATATGTGTGCTATCCGTGTGCCGCGGAATAAATGTGAATTATGTTGAACTGTCTTTCCCGTTTCGCTTCGTCTTTTCTTTGATTGAATCTCCATCTTACTTCACGTAAAGGGTTGGTAGTGGGATAAATACGCCCGATAATTAATCGGAACCGTCGAGGTTGACGATAACACCGCTCGGTTATCCCGATAGTGCGGAACGGGTCGCTTAAAGTGGCCCGTGTCCGAAGTCGACCTGCGGCGAGGTGCGATCGCCCGGTCTACCCTCCGTGTGCGTACTTAGGTAGGTCGAATTTGGCGAACAACCCTATCCCACGCGGGGGGCCGATTGGCACGATCGTGGTGAGGCCGAAAGGCCCACCCGTGACTAGATCCCGGCGTTAGTCCGAGAGGGTCACGACGGAATTGTCCGTCCGGTGGGCGACGTGCCGCGATTCGAGTTACGTGGCCGCTCGCACGCCGGCGGGCGCGAATTCGCAACAATATTTATTTTCATACCTACAGTTTTCTCTATAAACCTTCATAATGTGGAGATGACATAGGGTTCCATCTTTTTTGGAGATGTGTGTGGGCTTGATTAAACCTTGATCATCATTTTTATTTCATATCTGATTAGATTTTTCGGGATCTCTCATCGTGATTAACACTCGACCCAAACAAAGCCCATGGACATGTGACACAACAAACCCGGACAGTGTATAATCAGCAGTGGTCTACAGGCCGAATGTATTAGGCCCATCAGAAAACCAAGATGGCAGCCACATCATTTTGGTTGGGTGCTATGGTGGGCGGAGTCAAGTGACAGATGTGGGTGTGGTCCGGCAGCTGTTTGACCAATGGGTGCACATCTCAAAAATCAACCCCCCAACAAGAACTGTAACAGCAGCAGCAACAGAAATATGAAGTTCTTGTAGACCTGCCACATGCTGAATGACAGTAGGGTATTGTGGTGACAGGAAAAGAGGAGAGAGGAGGAGAAGAAACACAGTAAACTGCAAGGATGACGGTTGATGGAGGTAGCTGGTAGGAGCTGAAAAGGGGTAAAATAAATTGCGAGTTGCGATCAGTGATGATGTGAGATGTCCCAGGGGGATTCAGAGGGAATTTGAACATATTACATAAAGGTCAGAAAGGCAATTCCACAAATGGCAGAAAAGAGGAATGAAAGTTTGTGTAAAGAAAGCCTGGAATTTGGGATTTTTTTTTCCTAGATGCAGTTACTGGAAGAACTTGTTCATCCTGGAGTTTCAGAGAATGGTCGAGGGGTGGAGGGGGAGCTGAGAGAGAGCAGAGGGAAGGAACTCCAATATCCTTTAAATGCGAAAATGTTGAAAGACCGCATTGTTGGATCAGGATTCCTACTTCAGATAAAGAATGCAGACAACAAAACATGATTCATCCCGATCAGGTAGTGCGTCTCGTCTCCTCTTCCAGGGAGAACAATATATTGTTCAAATGACATGAGCACAGAGCCGTGTCATGTAACATTTAAAAACAACATGGAAAGGAGATCAACTTGCCAGAACATGGTGCTTTCCTTGCAGATGAGTTTCCAGGATCATGCACGTGTCTTAAAATTAGAGTGTCATTACATCTCTGGCAAAGTATTCGACTCGACACGTGTGAATGCTCCATGAGGAACCAGTTAACTGTAAACACAAAGAACAGAAGTGGTTTTGTATCCAAGGGCCACAGGTCCAACCTCAAAAGCACACAGTCAGGCAATCAACCAAAGGCATTCAGAATGTTTTTGCATTGATAAGGCTCCTGGTGTATAATGTGTTGTTTTGCTTAAGGCCCGGTCACACCTTGACGTTTTAGCCAGCGATGGCAACGTGTTAAAATTTATGTAAAACGCTGGCTTACGTTGAACTTTTGATGTTTTTTTTTAAAGATTCGGACGTATTCATAGCGACTTGGTCTTATGTATAACGCATTGGTAACAACACAGAACGTTTCGTTGTGTTATAGATAACTTATACCAACGAATGCTGAACCTGTTGTTGGCCTACACAACCTATGCCCAACGATAGTCTAACTCAGGCATAGCGCGTTGCACGCATCGCCGACGATGTCGTGACGTAGCCTATTAAAAGGCTGACGCACAACGATTCGAATCATAACTGCCGTAGAAATGGAAGGGTCAAAATCGCGGTCACACCTTGGCGATCTTGCCAGCGTATGGCGACGTAACAAAAAGTGTGTCTAAAACGTTGGGGCACGTCAAATACGGTATGGGTAAGTTTGGTATGCGCGAGTAGAACGCTAAATACGCTATCATAAGTCGTAGTAAGTAGAGTACGTCAAGAAATTTTGAACATGTTCAAAATTTTACGACGTACTCGGCGTATGACACACGTTCCGCATGCGATGGGGATAAGTTTTACACACGATATGTGGACGCTTACACACGTCCACAAAGGCTACTCGTAAGTCGAAACACGTCGCAGTAATGTGTTTTTTACGCGAAACTTATTTCTAACTTATGTTTGACGTGCTTTGAACCAATTCTTTACGTAGCCCCAACACACATCGACGTATGTAGACGTATTCCAATGACGTCTTCCGGTCGACAAAAAAAATAAATGAACGTGTTTCTAACTTACAACTGCCATATAAAGACGTGTTCCCAGCGGTTTTGGGAATTGGTATATAAAAATGGTATTCATAAAAGGGGAACCCAACAGTGTTTTCGAGTTCCTTTTTGAGTCGATGTCCATGTCAGCAGTAACAGTATCAGTATCAGTATTAGTATCAGTATCAGTATCAGTATCAGTATTAGTATTAGTATTAGTAGTAGTTTGTTCATGTTGGCAGTAGTAGGTGGGTGTGAGGGGGAGGGTGTGGGTTATGATGGATCCTCCTTGTGTCCACGGGTAGGTTCATAGGCTGCCACTCAACGATTTAAATGGCTGCATCTCCACTATTGAAAGTAGACGCTTGCGCTCAACAATTGGATTTTTTTTACACTCAACGACTTAAACAGTACCACTCAGCAATTTTCATTGTTTACAATGAACGATTTAAATTGCTGTCACTCGCCTTTGTTTTTTTTTTTTTGTTTTTTTTTTTTTGATGCTGGGGTTTGGAAATTTGAAACGTTTCTTCTGAACGTGTTAAAACGCTCAAACTCGACTATTTTAAATAGACGCTGCCGATGGACAATTGGAATCATAGCCAAGCTAGACATCGAAGTGTGAACATCCTCGTCATGCCCAACAAAAGTTTGAAGAATGCTGCAAATAAGTGTCCTGGTCGTGGCCGTGGACGCTGACGCAAGGACGATCCATTATACCGACGTCTTTCAGCCTATGAGTAACTTAAAAGTAACGTCTGTCGATGTGTAGCAACGATCGCGTAACGTGCCAACAACACGTTAATCATAGGTAGGAAATAAGTTTCGGGTACTCTAAACACTACCTCGGCGTGTCTCAACTTATGATTAACTTACAAGTAGCATGTGTTGACGTCTGTCAACGATCGCAGACCGTGCCTACAACTTGTGGCCAGCGTAGCGGAACGTGTGAGTCATACGCCGGCATACGTTGTGAAATTTCAAGCATGAAAAAATTTGAGGACAACCAAAAAGTACAACGTTTAAAGCCAGCGTACAACGACGTATGGCAACGTACTACGACGTATGCCAGCGTGCTCTCAATGTTATCAAAACTTACCCATAACGTATTCAACGTGTGCCAGCGTTTTAGAAAAAAAATTCAAAAATCGGCATACGTTGGCTAAAACGTCAAGGTGTGACCGGGCCTTTAGTACAAGTTAAAACACACACCATTTGATGAAAAAATGAGCTTCTGCATTGGAAGAGTGATTTAGAACAAACTGGAAGGGCATCGTTTGATATTGCGATGGTGACAGATTTGCCTCGACCCACATTATTGCATCATTTTTCATACTTGTGCCAAGTTTGATTTAAATCCCTAAACGCAGATTCAATATTAAATAATTATGGCTGCCAGACCATGCATCCAATCAGATTGAAATGTAAAGCATATATCCCCGATGGCTACTTTTTATATATATATATATATATATATATATATATATATATATATATATATATATATATATATATATATATATATATATATATATATATAAAAATATTCCCCTATATTTCCTATTTGCCATTTTGACTGACTTAAAATCGTGTAACCGGAACGAGCTTTGAAATCCCCTTTACCATCCAGGAGCGGAGCGTTGTTGCCAAATTTCAACCTGATCGGCCCAGCAGTTTGACCGGAGAAGTCGAAATAGGAGACAGATGGACGGATGGATGGTGCAGGATGACTAACTTATTTGGAATTCCAATTCCAGATAATCTAAAAATGCTGCACAGGCCGGGTTGCCTATAATTATGGCTAGCATGGCTGCAAGAGGAGACGTCAGTGACTTTTAAAGAGGGGTTATTGTTGGGGTGTGTCTGGCTGAAGCTTCAGTGACAAAGCCAACTCAACTTACTGATGTTTCACAAGTAACGGTGTCTCAGGTGATATGATGTTGGCATAGAACTTCGAGGGAAATACATCATCAGCAAAGGGCAACAGTGGGCAGAAGCGCATTAATGCACGGATATCAGTATTGTTCAAACGAAACGATATATTGCTACGAATTTGGAAACCTATCACACACAACATTCAGGTCCTATAGATTAGTTATATCGGTAAGTATGTAATTTATAGATAGCTTCCTTTCCCTTGTCTAATGGGTAAATAAATGTCCATGCGCTGTGATTTATTTTTATAGTTAGGATTTCCCTTTATTGGAAAACATGATCTTCCGCAACGACAGCAACAAAACGACCGTTGTGTTGCGGCAGTGCTGCAGAGAAGAGAACAGCCCCGGGATTCTGCGCACGCTCAGTGGGGGAAAGGTCAAAGCCCCCACCCACCAATGCGCTGGGGAGCGTGCCGAGTGGGGGAGGGGTCGCGTGGCGCCGGAGAGTATAAAGAAGGAACAGAGGATCCTCGCAGAGAGAGGTCTGGGCTGGTCTTATCGTGGTCATCTTGAGCATCTTCTTCCTCCTTCTCCTCCTCCTCCTGAAGATTGAGCTCGAGAAAGACCGTCCGCCGCCAGAGCGGGAAGGGTTGAGTGTCGTTTCCGGAGGAAACGGGGTCGAGGCTTGGTGGCCAGGACGGACGCCGAGCGGAGTCAAGGAGGCCGGGTTCGTCTCACCTCCCGCCGGACCGACCGACTTGAAGACCGCACGAGGCGGACAGGTCCAAGTTAGACCCTGGTCGTCAGCCTGCCTGCCTGTCCCTCCGAGCTGAAGGTCCTAATAAAGACCATTGGTCTGATTATTTGGGTGTGTGTGCGTGTGTGTGTCCGTGGGCCCGTCTGATAAGTAGTGAAATGTAGAAGTGTTTTTGCCTGTATTTACGTGCTTAATAATAATAATAATAATAATAATAATAATAATAATAATAATAATAATAATAGGTTTAACTCTGCTTCTTGCGTGCTTCCATTCATGTCCCCATTATTATTCAATAAATATCCCCATTTGTTGAATGTTTCAACTTGTTTGTGTCCATTCCTTCATTGGCTGAGCGTGCTGAGTGTTTGAGAATTAGTAAAAGCTGTTGCAGCCGCAAGGGGACATTTGGACCGACGGTTCTTGGAGATTAAACCGCTCGGATTGCACACGAAACGAGCGCGCTAAGCGGCTCGTTTTCGTACGAGTTCCGTCGAGGGTGAATTTCCCTGGTAGATTCCCCACGTGGACACTTAGGTATATAGAAATTTGGCTATTCACCCTATTCCACGCGGATAACCTGTTGGCGATCTTCGGTCCAGTCAGGACCTGTCAGCTCAGGACTTCTCCAGAGTGACGACCTAAATTCCGGGTGATCGGTCGAGCCGACGCTGCAGCTCCATCTCGCGGTCGTGCTCGTGGCCGACACCAGCAACAATATGACTTCAATTGTCATATATGCCTGGTGTTGGCTTAATGGTTAGGGTGGTGGGCTTTGGATCCCGCTCAGCTGTTGAATTAATACCAAGTGGGGTTAACTCAGCCTGTCATCCTTCCGAGATCGGAAAAATGAGTACCAGCATGCTGGTATACTGTGTCGGAGTGGCGACCCATCCAAGATTGTGTCCAATAGCCGAGGAGACTGCTTAAGCAGCACAAACGCTCTGCACAGAGTATGGTCCCAATCTCCTCCTCCTCCTCCCATCAGTATTGTGATACCATGCATTCATTTGAAGTACAAAGAAAAGCAGGCGAGCTTTTCGCCACATATACACCTCCCATAGCCACGTGCTTCTCCCGTAACCACATGATCTGTTTCCACCCTCTGTGTTTACCGATCCAAATTCACCTCACGATTTTTTCTACAACCTTTCCATTACCTAATCTGATGAAAACTCTCTCTCAAAAAAAAAAAAAATAATAATAATAATAATAACGATCTCTGATTAATGCTACATCTTCCTCTTTCACACATGTGGTACTCTTCACTGTATCATAATTCACTACTCTTCTTCTATTTAAACAGACTGCTCTCAATTCGACCTTTCCTTCATACCTTGCCTAAAAAATCCAACTGTTGCAGCGTTTCTTATCTCCATTCTCTTAATTCACCTTGATTGCATCCATCAAGAAATGTATTTAATCGCATCTCTGACCTAAAAGTTAAAAAACCCCTGTTTGCTATGAATGTTCACTTTCCATCAACCATTAGTTTTTTTTCCAACTTCAGTGCCAACTCACCCCCCTTACCCCTCACTCTCACAACCATCCCACTCTTCTCCCTCCAAGTTTTCCCCTCACCTTTCTCAGAAACTCCCCGCTCACCTTTCTCCCTCAACTCTCCCCATTCACCCTTCTCCTACCATTCACCCCCTCACTCACCCTTCTCAAAGTTCCCCCCCTCAGCCACAAAGCTGCCTCCTTCCGCTGTCCTCTCACCTCCATCTCATCACTCCACCTCCTCAAATCCTCAACTGCCTTCTGCCCCCTCTCCTGCCTCCTCTCTTGCCCCACTCTCCCCCAGCACCACACCGCATTTCCTCCTCCTCATCTGGCCCCCTCCCTTAGCTATTCTGCAATCCCCCACACTCTGTCAACAGCCCGCCTTACGTCCCCCCTCCTCCCTTGTCCTACGCCCCCCTCCACAGCCTGCACCCAAAGCCTCCTCCCCTACCTCTTCATTAAAAGTGTGGACCTCAAATATCAAGGGGCCTTCGTTCAAACCTTCAGATCTTTCCATACAAGTTGCCACTGACAAAACAGACATAATCTCCCCAACAGAAACTTTCTTCCCTCAAGACGTCTCTGACTCCCAAGTATCTCTCCCTGGTTACACCCTTCTTCAGTTTGACAGACCTGAGCCTCGTCCTGGTGGAGGAGTTGCTCTCTTCATCAAAGACTCTATTCCTCACTCTCCATGCACTGCCCTCACCCTGCCCCCCACACTCCCAGTAATAACTCTGGCTACCGCTTCCCCTCCACTCCCACCTCATGTTCATATGTGTGCTGTACCGTCCACCAAACAGTGATGACTCAATTTACACCTCACTGTCCAAAAACATGGACCATCTTCTATCTTCTTATCCAAGCTCTCTCTTCCTCATATGTGGTGACTTCAATTGTCATCACGCCAGTTGGCTAGGTGTGGGTACCTCTCTCACCTGTCATGGAACCTCAGCAAAAGCTTTCAGCAACTCATTAGGACTGACTCAATCGGTCAACTTCCCGACCCAGATCTCAACCAATGGTACTCCATCTCTTCTGGATCTGATTTTGACAAATTTCCCTGAAAATATCTGTTCTTCCTCCGCTTCAATCGGTTCTTCTGACCACGTCCTTGTCAAAGTGGACATCTCTCTGGCTGTTATCAGAGAACCACCTCACCGCCGTCGTGTCTGGCATTTCACTCAAGCCGACCGGCAGGGTCTCCAAGCAGCCATCAAACTTATAGACTGGTCTCCCATCACTACTTTCTCCAACATCAACTCATCCTGGAAATTCTTTCAAAGAAACTTGCTCTCCCTCATGCACAGATTTATCCCCTCTCGTCTTCAGTTGTCCTACCATTCCTCCCGCCCTTGGTTCACTGAAGCTTGTGGCAAGGTAGTTGTCCTGAAACAACTTGCCTTTTCCTCATGGAAAGCAAACCCAACTGAGGGTAATCTCAGTTCCTTCCAACAAGCTTAGAACAAGTGTGTATCTACCCTCAGGGGAGCCAGAAAACAACATATTTCGAAGCTCAAGTCTAAATTCTCAAACCTCTCTCCCTCCTCCAAATCGTGGAAGCATTTAATCAAATCTGTTTGTGGTGTATGTTCCCCCTCCATCCCCTCCCATACCTCAAATGGCCACACTGCAGATACCGCACGTGAAAAGGCTGAATGCTTAAACTCGGTGTTTGCATCAAAATATTGTGTCTGAAAACCAATCGCTTTCTGTACCCACCTTACCCAGTCGCACCCAACTGCCCCTGGACTCTGTGTCCTTTACTCCTGACAAGGTGGAGAGCTTGCTGTCAAATCTCAACTCAGATTCTGCAACCGGTTCAGACGGCATCAGCCCACGTGTCCTAAAAACCTGCTCCTCTGCTCTTTCTCACCCTCTCTCTGTTCTATTCACCCTCTCATTTGCTCAAGGTCATCTGCCATCTTCTTGGAAATTAACAAACATCACTACCCTGCACAAAAACAGATCCCTGTAACTAGAGAACAATCAGCCTTCTCCGAATCATCAGCAAGGTTACAGAATCCATCATCGCTTCAGACATTAAATCCTTCCTCTTCTCCAATGGCTTGATTTCAATTAATTCCTCTTTTCCCCCACCTTTGGAATAAACTCCCTTGCTCTGTTCAATCCCATTCTTCCCCCCAAGGCCTTCAAACTAGCTGTTCACCACCGCCTCTTATTGTGGTGGATGAAAGAATCCAAATCCTCAATCTTATCTACCCCCGTTAATCCACTCCAACCCCACTTCTTTCAAATTCTCTGCTTTCTTTCCTGAAAGTCCCTGTCGTGTCCATCATGTATACCCAATGTTTCCTGCCCCATCCCTCTCTTTCCACAGATCTAATGTCTCTATTCCCCACAATTTTGTCCTTCCCATGCCCCTCTTGTCTCATGCCCCCTTGCTGTGCATTGTGTGTTAGCTCTCATACGAGCCTTGACAAGGTAGACAAAAAAATTAAAAGTTGAGCAACTGCAAATCAATTGACTGTAAATTTCAAGCTGGGTCACGAGCAGCCGGTTTCATCAAAAATAGTCCACCGAGATGCCATCGTCGGGTTGCAGTGCACAAACAACTCATCACCTGGCAATGAACGTTTGCGAGTCCAGTGGTGCAAAGTACACAGGCAATGGACTTCCAAGCAGTGGAGAAATGTGACATGGTCAGATGACTCATCCTTCAGGATGTTCTTGACAAACGGACGAGTGTACGTGTGGCACCAACACAAATAACTCTCCAACCCTGAGTGCTTGGATCCAACAGTGAAGGGTTCTCGTGGTTCTGTAATGTTGTAGGGCACATTTTCCGAGCATGGTTTGGGTACAGTCATTTCCTTAGAAGACAAGGTCAATGCCAATCATTACTTAATGGGACTGAGTGATCATCTTCACCCCATGTTGCAGCATTTCTTTCCTACCAGGAGGGGTGTCTTCCAGCGACAATGCTCCCATCAACAGAGCACGTGTGGTCGCCCAATGGTTTGATGAGCATGACATGGATGTTATCCATATGTCATGTCCTTCTCAGTCACCAGATCTGAACCCAATCGAGCATTTATGGGAGATTCTGGAATGACGCCTGAGACAGAGTTTACAATCCCCATCAAACAGGTGTGAGTTGATTGACTTTCTCATGGGAGAATTGTTCCGCATTCCTCCTGCAGAATTCCAGATGCTGGTGGACTCTATGACAAGATGCATACAGGCCGTACTGGCCACATGTGGTGGCTCAAAGTCCTATTAAGTGCTTTTACATTGGGGTTTCCATTTCTGGGTCAACTACCTGTATCTTTGCAGTTTCTATATGGTATGAAATGTGGCATTCACCCCTTAAAAAATTTTCCTCAAGTGTTCCAATCCACTGGTACACCTCATCCCGTCTTATCTGAGTGGTGGCATTCAGCACAAGCAGGAGACCATCATGCATTCGAGTTTTGACAGCAGTACCCCTTGTGGTCCCTTCCAAAACTTCTGAGCAGATAATACAAAAAGATGCATCCAACACCCGCCGACGTTTTGCTCTGGTTCTTCATTGACATTTATGCAGCTCAGTTTAGAGAATTACTGCACTCCTTTGGAATAGATATAATATTGTTACGAATTTGCGCCCGCCGACGTGTGATCGGACGTGTACCTCTAATCACAACCGCGTCGCCCACCGGACGGACAATTCAGTCGTGACCCTCCTGGAACTATCGCCAGAAACCAGTCACGGTCTCACCGTGGTTTAACCTCACCTTAAATCGAGGTTTAACCTCACCACAGCCCAGTCCGCATTCTACCTGCGTGAAATAGGGTCACTCGCCGAATATCGAAATACCTAAGTACTCGCGCGGGTAACCTACCGAGGGGCCGTACCTCGCCGCAGGTCGGCTTGGGACACGAACCGCTTAAGCGGTTCGTTCCGTTCTACAGCGATAACCGAGCGGGTATTATCGCCGACCTCGACGGATCCGATTCTCCTTACCGGGTGTTTAAAACCCAACTAATTATTACGCGATGCAAGATGGCATTTTCAATGAGGAATAGAGGACGCAACGTATGGGATACATTTCACAAGCAAGGACATTTATTCACTATCTATACGTATACAGGCAAGGCAGTCATGCACGTATGTACAAGCAAGGCAAATAGAAAGCAATACAACCGAATATGTGCAAGCGTCATGTACAGTTACTTATACAGTCATTACTTAACAGGACACGGCGCCACAGCATGCATACAAAAACAAAAGGAAAGACCTCCCCATAGGCAGGGAGGTAGACGGGGTCCGTGGACCTTGATGTCCGTGAGCCTTGGCTGACCAAATAGGCCCACGAGACCGATGCAGGTTACCTGCCCCCCCTCGGTGGTCGGCGAATCGCGTCGCCCCGTCCCCACGGCAGCTAGCATGGCAGTGCCTGATCCTGGGCCTCTCGCGTAGCCGGCGAGCTCCCCCCGGCGCTCCTCGCACGGACGCGCAGGTTCGTGCCACCCAGCCGGCAGAGCTGCGCCTCCAATGCGTCACCCGGACTTTCTACCGTCCCACGCCTCCAACGAACAGGTCGCTCCACAGGACCAAGAGCGCATGAACCACAGGACCAAGAGCCAGGAGAGCGATGAACCACCCGATGGTGAAACCACCAAAGACCACCAAAGGATTGACGACCATCACATGAAAGAGAAAAGACCAGACCTCGCGTCTCGTGCGGCCTTATATAACTCGGGGCTCCGCCCTTCGCCCCTCCCCGTTTTTGGCTCCACCCTCCTTCGAGCCTTTGAGAAGTTTCTCAACTCCGACCGCCTCACTCCTCATATCCACCAATCGCGAACGAGCCGCCTCACCCTTCTCGTCACACCAGCCTCGGAGAAAAAAGGTGATAAAAACCCACACTCACCATTGGAGGTTTCTTTTCCTCGTTCTTTTACGCCCACGTTCTCTGACCCCTTTTGAACGTGGAAAGGGTCGTAGCATAGTCTGTGGAGGATGGCGTTTGCAAGCTGGCGTAGTGGTGAAGATGGTTAAATGGTGGTGTTGTTGTGGCGATCATAGCGTGGTTGGCATTGTGGCATAGTTGGGGGTGGTTGTGTTGTTGGCGTCGTGGTTTGTTGTAATGGTGGGTGAGATATGTCGGTTCAAAATAACGATAGAGAAAGAAAAACACGATCTCAAAGGGTCACAGCCCGATGAACACAAAGAATCCCTCTAAACAACGGTGGGGAAATCTAACTGAACACTCACTTACCGGGTTAACTGATCTCAGGAACCTTTATGGTGTTCTGCGAATTTCTACAGCCGGAACAATATATATATATATATATATATATATATATATATATATATATATATATATATATATATATATATATATATATATATATATATATATATATATATATATATATATATATAATATATACTTTAAATAAATTATATATATATAATATATATGTATAAATATATATTTTAAACATTATATATATATATATATATAATATATATATATTTTAAATATATATAATACTAGCAGGGATACCCGTGCTCCGAACAGGAATCCCGTGGATGACGGCGGGTCTGAAGGAGTATATGTCACAGTTAATTGTAAAATTGTAGAGGCTGCCACACATACACTGACACACACACACACACACACACACACACACACACACACACACACACACACACACACACACACACACACACACACACACACACACACACACACAGAAACACACACACACACACATACACACACACACACACACACACACACACGGACACGCACACACACACATACACACACACTTTTAAAGTGTGGATACAATATTCACAACATAGAAATCGAACCCGATCGTGTTTATACACCGCACAGCGTTTAATATTCGCAACATAGAAATCAAACCCGATCGTGTTTATACACCGCACAGCGTTTAATATTCGCAACATAGAAATCAAACCCGATCGTGTTTATACACCGCACAGCATTTAATAGCGAACGTAGTGAGCTTCATAGTCAACGCGTGCACATGAGAGAATAGTAAACAACAACAACAACACAATACCCTGGCAATTTGGAATCCGTGTCGTCGGCTATGACCCTTTTGCTTCCGGTTTTTGTCATGGGGAATGATGCGTCCCTGAAGATAAAGGCATCGTCGGAGACATGAAAGACCCAAATATCAGACACGGTGTATATTTCCTCTACTGATTTTAATAAAGATAACTCCCGCATCATCAAAAAATAATTTTTAATCGTGATTTACATTATTTGATCGCTGATCCCGAATCCAAGCCGAAGTGACGTAATATAAAAACGTTATACAGCAACAATAAAAATGGTTTTATAACCATGGTTTTAACAATAATGAACAAAGAAAATGTTAATAAAATATGACTTACAGATGATTATTATATCATTATACGGTATAATATACATACGGTCATTTTTGCAAGTGTGTCGAATGCATAAGTCATAATTCGGAAACTGGGAAGTCGGAAGTCATTGTCTTCAATTGACTGTATTATTAATTTCTCATTCTCTCGCAAATTCCATTGGTCCCATGTCAATCGGCTGAACTTGAAAAATTAACGTTATGCAATCAGGTGATGACGTCATAATTCGGAAACCGGGAAGTCGGAAGTCATTGTCTTCAATTGACTGTAGCATTATTTTTTCATTCTATTGCAAATGGCATTGGCCCCATGTCAATCGGCTGAACTTGAAAAATTAACGTTACAAAATCAGGTGATGACGTCATAATTCGGAAACCGGAAGTCGGAAGTACAATTCTTTTACATCGGGACACTCCCAGGTACATGTTCTGTCAGCATGTGAAGTTTGGTGAGGATCAGTCCAGTACTTTTCGCGTGCATAGGTCACAGAGAAACACACACACAGACACACTTTCATATATATATATATATATATATATATATATATATATATATATATATATATATATATATATATATATATATATATATATATATATTTACACATATATGGGTCGGCCACGAGTCGACCACTCTGACGGAGCCGCAAGTCGAGTCGGCCCGACCGATCGCACGGAATATAGATCGCCGCCGGATAAGTCCGAGTAGACGGGTCCTTGTACAAGAACCGAAATACGCCAATGGGCAGATCACATGGGGCAGGGTCGATTGCCAATCTTCAATGTACCTAAATACCCACGTGATCCAACTACCGGGGTATTCCACATTCGACAGAACTCGTACGGAACAAACCGCTGAGGCGAGCCTGTCCCGTGAGCGATTCCGAGCAGGTTAATCGCCGAGAACCGTCGGTCCAAATGCCCCCCTTTTATGCAAACCAACGGCTTTCTAACTCCCAACACACAAAATGCTCAATCAATGAAAGAATCGACGCGACGAGCTGAAAACATTTAACAATTGGGGTATTTATTAATAATAATTATGAGGAACTAGGGAAGCACGTAAGAGCAGAACTATTCCGACTATACGAAATGCAATGCAAAGATTCACATCACACAAAGCACTTTACAATTTCCTACTTATTAGATGGGCCCACGGACACACGTTCGCATACACACACCCAATAAATGGTGGCTCAGGCCTTTAATAACGAGCTCCAGCTCAGAGGACAGGTGAGCTGAAACCCAGAGCCTATCTCGAACCTCTCCACCTTGTGTGGTCTTCAAGTTGTTCGGACCCGGGCTCCAGCGAGAGCGAGCTGGATCCAATCGCCATGAGCCGCGATCCTTCCCGAGCTCCCACAAATCCTCCCGCGCTTCTCAACACGTGCTGGTGAGACGAGGCACCGATCCTTCCCGTCGATGCGTCGCTTCCCCGAGGAACCACCTCCAAGAAGAGGCCGACGAGTCGCACCAAGCCGGGAACCAAACGGAGAACAAAGAGCTCCACGAACCACGAAGAAGAAGCCACCACTCGCAGCTCGAGCCGAGTAACCAGCTCAACTCTCTTCCAAACAAAGCAGCTTGAAGCAAAAAGCTTTCAAAAGCCTCCAACCCTAACCAGAATCAAGCAGGACCCGAAGGTCTGCTGAACTACCACTCCCCCACTCCGAGCACGAACAAAGAAAGGATCTCCTCTTTATCCTTCTCCGCCCCCTCCGCCGCGCCCGGCGTGACTTATGCCCTCGTGATCCATACCCTGCTCAACCACGGGTGGGAGGGAGTTGTTGACGTCATGAATCACGGGACGGAAGGGCTCTCCTTCTACTTCGCAGATGAGGGGGAGGGACGTCTCCATTGTTCGCTGCAACTATTAAATCGATCTGCAGCGCATCTAATCAATTTCTAAACATTTAAACAATGGAAGGTGAGCTATCTAGGGAACAAGCACTTATCGACATAGCTGACTAAAGGAGCCTGTATGTTGTGTGCAATCGAATTACAAATTCGTAACACTACCCCCTCCCCTTTTTACAGACTCGGCCCGAGTCGTCAAATGTTCGTGTGACCAGCATGTGTAAGTTTTCCCCGAGTACGTTCTACCTTAGGATCCCTGAGTGCGACATTTCTTTAAACGTGTCCCAAAAATAAATAACCTAATGCGCTGCGTAACGAACTAAACAAACTCTCACAGACTCATTCAGACAACTTAACTAAAATTGCCGGCGCTAAAACAAACATGCAGGTGGGGTTCCACGTATTTACAATCTTAACTTATCGATTACACTACACTTAACCATATGTGAAAGGGGAAAGGCAAAAGTCATTTCAAAGTTCATTGATGCAGGGGAATGGATGGAGATGGTCGCAAAAACAAATGAACATGATGGATGCACAGGCTGCCTGCAGGGCAGTCTTTTCAAAACTGGATGGTCCTGGCGCACATGGTGATGGATGGACAGAGGGGCAAACGCAAACAAGGGCTAGCAGGCATGGGGTCATGGCAGAGGCAGGCAAACTAAGAATGGCAAGGCAAGCCCATGCCGAACAGGCAGCTGCAGCACAACAGGCCGCAGATGAAGCTGGCCGGCCTCTGGTGTGGTTCCATCAGGTTTGGAGGGAGTGCGGTGGTGCCGGCCGCTCTGAAGGCAGGCTCGGACCTAGCCTGTCTCCCCCTACTCTATCGCCTTTGCCTGTCTCTGTCCATACCCATTCCCTTAATTTGCCACAAATTATTTTTATTTAGCCCCTCTTTATTTTTATTATTTAGCACGTACAACAAAATTTAGCCCCTCTTTATTTTTATTATTTCTATTTCCCTTTTATAACTGTCTCCCTAACCCCCTTTATCGTCTTTGTCCTTCTAACCTATCTCGTCAACCGAGCCTACTCTCAACCCCTACGGTCCCTCTCTGGAGGGGAATAGGGAGAGACTAGCATCCTGTCTCGAGGCCCAACGAAGCCTCAGAATAGCCTCCTCAGAGTTCAGCGATCTACCAAGGTGGGTCCAGCGGCCTACAATGAGTGAGGGGATGGATGGTGCAAAAGGGGTACATCTCTTAACTACCCTTGCATTCATTAACCTGAAACTACCCCAGGGCTTTCCAAAAACGCCTCACACTTTAAAACTATCGGTTCTAAAAACCATGATTCCCGTCTCCTGTGTTGGTGTCCATTATAAATTTGGGCCTCGCCCTCAAATTTTAATTTGTGCCCTCGCACAATTTCCTGGCTGGGTAGCGTGGCTCAACTGGCAGGAACTGGCCGAACTCTAACCATGGCACCCCCAGGCCCGCAGGCTGCCTCCGAGCCTAGCTGCTCCCTATAAACGCGGGGGGGGGGGTTGCCCTCTCTGGCATTGCCCCCCTCCGATGCCCAC
The DNA here is from genome assembly GCF_056783735.1 of Eptatretus burgeri. Classification (NCBI taxonomy): domain Eukaryota; kingdom Metazoa; phylum Chordata; class Myxini; order Myxiniformes; family Myxinidae; genus Eptatretus; species Eptatretus burgeri. The sequence continues at coordinate 29,180,692 of NC_140969.1, read as the reverse complement.
GTGTCGCGTTGATGCCCCGGGTTCCTTTCCGGGGGTCGCCCGTGCCCACGACACTGCCCCCGTGCCATTCTGGCGCTATGGGTCCCGTTTCAGACGGGTCGCCCGTGTCCACTACACTATCCCGGCCCCTCTTGGGCCCTTGGCCTACTCTGGCAGACTAGTCCGGTGCCTGGGGTACCCACTAAACAAAACTCACCTTTCCACAGCCACGCTCCCAGCCAGTCCATGAACTCTTGCACACCTCCAAACGGGTTTCGTGCCTTCTCTCGACACCAACAAAACGACCTCCTTTTAATAAATTTGAATAACCCACTAGCTAACATTAAACTGACCCAGGGTCTCTTGGGTGGGAATCACTCCTCCCCCCAATCAGTCATCGCACCATGCATACCACATTCGCTCCACTCACACAATTGGGCCCGCTGTCCCACACTCATTCCTCACACACTTTCCATTTCACAACTCACACCAACACTCTATAGTGTCATTCTTCTAACTAAATCCCCTGACTAACTCGTGCTCCTTCGTCATCCCTTAAAACTCGTGCACGTTCCATATACTCTACGTAGCTGAGCTACGTCTCCACTACACATTTCCAGTCTGTCCGTGTCTCCAAAAATCCAAAAATTCCCATTTCCTAAATGTAAACTGAAATCCCTCCAACTAATCCATTCCACGGGCTCCATGAGGCCTTTGTCCCTGCCCCATGAAGCTGGTCTAACTATCACTAACCATCCCCCTAACTAGTAGGTCCTGTGCCCCCTAAGCAGGGAGTCTTCTACCCAGGGCCGGATTGACCATGTGGGGGGCTGTGGGCACAATGATTGTGGGGGGCCCCCAAATTTGGAGATTCTATAGATTTGAATTCTATAGATTTGATTCTATAGAACGTATATCTATAGATTTGGCAGATCCTGATCAGGAATGATTTGGCATATAAGTTCACAAATTACAATTAAATCTGACAATATGACAAGATGGACGGATTGTTATGATATGGCTGGTGACTTATCTATGAGCTGATGACTTATCTCTGAGCTCATTCTAAAATCAAATCACAAAAATGCTGTTGCTACAAGAGTAAGAGATAGAGATGGACCAATATAAGAAAATAACAAACGACGCGCTGTCATTAATCATACTACGAACTTCGACTAAAAATCTTCTAACTTCTAAAAACCCTCTCGACAAGAGAAATCCGAAATGGTGATTAATAGCCGACTTCCAGCGACCGCAAATATACGGCAGTGTCATCCACATCAATGAACATGCACACGTTGCCTTAATCAATGGACAAGCTTCCTGCGCGACTTTGCCGCAGCGAACTCGGATATGATCCTGTCAACCTGCATGGAATTGAGCACATCGGATTCGGTTGAAATGATGGTCAGATTGACCAGTCTCTGCTGCCCCATCGTGGAGCGAAGATGGTTCTTGATAAGCTTGAGTTTCGAAAACGAGCGCTCCCCGGAGCAGTTCGACACCATCAGCGAGAGGCAAATCCGAAGCGAGTGAATTCCTCCGTACCTGAGCGCTCCACTCCGTCAACAATGAATGTATCAAACTGATCGCGTAATGACTGCACGAAGCTCGCCAGTGACTTGAGGAGCTGCACGGCTGTGTTGAGATCAGTAGCTTGCGACTGAAGGGTTTTACTCGTACGATCAAATCTACCAAGGACAGTAGACCAGAAACCAGCATAGAACCCTATCTCGAGCGTGCACATCGTTTGGTGAAGTGTCTCGGCGGTGTTTCTTGTTTCACTATTCAGTTGTTCATCGTTTGTCATTTCATCGAGGACATCCATGATTTTGCTGTAACCGTCTGGAAGAGCTCAGGTTGCATCAGAATGAGCCGACCAGCGAGTGTCGCTGAGGCGCTTTGGTACTTGCAGACCTTTGGCTTTCAGGGCATCAAATAATCTGGCATAGCATGACGTGGAAGCTGTAAAAAAATACATACACTTGTTCCACGAATTCAAAGAATGCTGCTGCAGGTCTACAGCATCCAACGGCCGACTGACCGACTAAGTTCAGTGAGTGCATCGCACATGGCACAAATATTGTCAGAGGGTTCTCCTGTTTGATCATTCCCTGCATCCCATTGTATTGGCCACTCATATTAGATGCGTTATCGTAAGACTGTCCTCGGCAGTAAGCGATGTCCAATCCAGTGGCTTTCAAAAAAATCCAGTAATGCCGTCGCTTGCTGGAGTCCAGTGCGTCCTGTGTTGCTCAGAAAGGTGATGAAACGCTCCACTGGAGCCTCGTTCTCGATGTATCATAGAATAACTGTGAGCTGGTCGATGTGGCTTATGTCAGGAGTAGAATCGATTGACACAGAGAAGTATTTTGCCTCTTTCACATGAGCGACAATGTTATCCAGAACAGATTTTCCGATGAAGGAGACTAACTCTTCACATGTCGTAGATGATAAGTAGTTGGTGTAGCCACTACCTTGGTTGGCATATTTCTGAATGTGCTGCGCCAAAAATGGGTCGTATTCCGCAAGTAATTCCATTAAACCAAGGTAGTTACCGTTCGTCCGTGACCCAACAATTTCATCCGATCCACGGAACGTGAGACCACGCTCAGCGAGAAACGATATCACGCTCACACTTCGTTTCAGCACCTCCCTCCAATAGGACGCAATCTCACTCACTTGTTTGATGAGTTCAGTGTCCACACGACCTGCGGATGTTGCTCTGTCTGACAAGCGGATGATATTCACACAATGTACGTGCGAACGCTCATGCACCTCGATAGAACGACTGGCATGCTTCAAATCATCGAATCCTTCCCCGCCCAGGGCAGTAGCGCCTCCAAAGAGCTTGCAAGTGATGCAGTACAGTTTTCCGGTTGATGTGGAGAAGCAAAGCCAGGACCTTTTCACGGACTCTCCGTTTTGTAGTCTACGGTAAAAAAAGATTATTGGAGCAGCAGCGTTTCCTTCCTTCAACAAACTGTATGGATGAATCAAAGGGACCAGTCGAATTCTGGAGGGGCTCCAAATCTCGTGATGACCAGGAGTCGACCATCTCTGATGATGGTCGCTCAGGAGGCCAACATCCAATGTCATTGGCAAAGCCAGGTCCACGATCAGTCAGTATATCTCTCGCTTCTTCATCTGATGCATGTTCTTCATCGGTGGAACCTTCTGAGATGTTGGGCGAATCTTGACGCGGGGGTTGCGTTGCCAAATCCGCTTGTTCTGTCTCTGTTGGTGTTCCAGCCTCTGTCATGGACAGAGGTTTCAATGTCAATGTCATGTCAATCACCTGTTTGTGCAGGAGTGAAAAACTCTGAGATTTTCTGGGTCTTGTCGACGATGGCCTTGTGTCTTTCATCTTCTTCCTTGGAACGTTTCCGCTTTTGAGCACCACTGTTATATTTCCGTGGAGCCCTGGATTTGTGCCTGTCGTCACCGAAGCCGCTCGTTGTGGTTTCTGCAGCTGGTAGGTACCGAGTAACCGAGATATCGTCAGAGTGCACGTGGGACGTACCACAATCACAAACCACAAGTATTGAAAAGTAGGTTCTGGTAACCGAGATATTGTCAGAGTGCACGTGGGATGGACCAGAATCACGAACCACAAGTATTGAAAAGTAGGTTCTGGTAACCTACGGTAAGTCTGCTAATACGGAGGATAACGATGAACAGCGGATCCAGGAAAATACCGTGATCAAACGGTTTGGATGAGACGAGACACCGAAGTTCCCTTTCTGCACAATGTTTATTAATATAATGGCACGAATAACGAAAGTCTCACTCGGCGAGCAAAGACAATATGGCAACGGTTCACTTACACCAACCGACAAGAAACCGGAAGCTCTCACCATATCCGGTGGGAAAACGCCAAGAAAGTGAGAATTACAGGCTTGCACTACACCAACTGAAATGAAAACGAGAGATGAACCTTCAGAGTGTAGGCTTTATTCCATTTGATTGGAGCCGCTTCTACGGGCACACCAGGGAATACAGGCGCAGCAAGGAGTACATAAGCAGTAAGGTATACACGCGCAACTAATCACCGCAAAATAAATCAGTATAAGCCCGGAGTCCGATATACTCTCAATTCTCACCATTCAACGAGCACCAAGTGAACCGCCGCCGTAAAACGACAATGCCCCTGGGACAATCACCCCGGACCGTGCCGAACCTCAGCTTTATCTCTTCCGTGCTCGAGCCGTGCAACATGTGATCACACGTCACGACCTTCAATTCACCACATTCTCCCCGTCTTTAAAATGTAACTAGAGGCCCAACTAACTCACCTTGATTACTTCAGCACTATAGGAGTATACATTTCAAGCAACGCGAACTATCTAAACGACAGAAGCATACATGCCAAGCAGTGAGGATTATTTTGAGTTGTAGGAGCATGGTAATGAGCATCGATATATTATGTAACGAGCATATAGGAGCATGAGCATCGAGGATGCTGATAATCCCCTTTACAGATTGAGTCGGCGAGGGGGTATTATTCGTCGACCTCTCCGGGAGTAGATGGCGGTTTCACTTGAGGAAGGCTTCCGATCCTCTTGGTGAGCCTCGACTCGTGCCGGAGATGACTCCCCGATCGCTCTCGGGTGGAACGCGGCAGCTCCGTCGTCACCCTTCTCGGGTGGAGTCCCTGGGGGGGGGGGGACACCTGGGGAGGGGATGTCAGAGGGAGGAGTGCCAGATGGTGGTGTACCTGCAGGAGGAGTACCTGAGGGAGCCAAATGGCGAACCGACACAGTGGTCTCCCTGCCATCCGGGAGCCTGACATGAGCATACTCTGGATTAGTATCGATGAGTTCGACCTCTTCCACCATGGGTTCATACTTGCTTTGCCGTACCGGGCGTTTCATGAACACTGTTCCGGGATGGGTTCGCCAGTTGGGCACCGATTGGCCGTCAACATAACGTCGTTGGTGAGTAAACATTCGTTCGTGAGGAGTTGCATTGGTGGACGTGCAGAGCAAAGAGCGTATGGAATTCAGAGCGTCGGGTAGGGTAACCTCCCACCGCTCGGGCCCCAGTCCTCTCGATTTCAGCGCCAGGGTTACGGCTTTCCAAATGACTCCGTTATACCGTTCCACCTGCCCATTACCCTGTGGGTTGTAACCCGTCGTTCGACTAGTTGCTATGCCGTGCTCTAATAGGAATTGTTTTAGCCCGGCCGACATGAAACACGGCCCTCTGTCTGAATGTATGTACGAAGGTTTCCCAAACATAGCGAAGAGGTCAGACAGACATTTCACGACAGTGCCCGAGGTCATATCCGAGCACGGAAATGCGAAAGGGAACCTTGAATATTCATCAACAACAGTGAATATGTATCTGTTGTCTGTCTCGGTCGGCAGGGGCCCTTTGAAGTCAATGTTTAGTCTCTCGAAGGGAGAAGTGGCCTTGATCAATCTGCCAGGAGCCGCACCATAGAATCTGGGTTTTAGTTCAGCACAAACAGGGCATGAAGCATTCATTTGTCAATATCTTCAATAGAATAGGGAAGGTTTTGTCTGCGCATGAAATGTGCCATTCTGGTTACCCCCGGGTGGCACAGAGACACATGGAGGTCTTGCAAAGCCCGACTGATTGTCGCCGAACAGTAGACCCGAGAGAAGGTGTCTGCAGCAGGGTTTTCCCTCCCGGGCCGGTAGACTATGTCGTAACTATAGCAAGCTAGGTCTATCCGCCATCTCATAATTTTTTCATTCTTAATTTTCCCGTTATTTTTCCCATCCAACATGAATGCCACGGATCGTTGGTCCGTAACGAGCGTGAAGTGGTTTCCCAGTAAATAATGTCTCCATTTACGCAGCGCTTCGATGATGGCGTACGCTTCCTTCTCTATTGCCGAATGTCTCTGCTCGCTTCCAGAGAGAGTTCTCGAGAAGAACGCGACCGGCCGCCCAGACTGATTAAGCGTAGCAGCTATCGCGTGATCTGAAGCATCTGTTTCCACCACGAAGGGCACCGAGCTATCGATCGATAATACCACGGAATTACTGATATCATCTTTGAGGTTGTGGAAAGCTGTTACAACAGCGGCATCTGGTGGAAAGTTTTTGCAATGCACTAGGGATGTATTTTCTCGGAGTATTGCGAAATCCATCTTGCATAGTAAGCGAACATGCCGATCACCCGGCGCATTGTCTGCAGGTCCTGAGGTGGGGGTAGCTCACGAAGTGGGCGCAATCGTTCAGGATCAGGCTTAATCGTGCCGTTGGCTATCGTCGAGCCGAGAAGGTCAATTGACCTTGCCGAGAATACGCATTTCTCGTAGTTGAGAGTCAGATTATATTTTCTAGCAATGCTCAAGAATCTGTCCAGATTCATGTCATGTTCCCCCTGATCCCTACCGCACACTGTGACATTGTCCACGTAAACAAAAGTGTCTTTGAGGTTTTCATCTGAGATGATGTCATCCATAACCCGTTGGAAGCAAGCTACTCCATTCGTGACGCCGAATGGAATCCTCCTGAATTGGTAGAGGCGTCTACCTGCCTGGAATGCGGTGTAAGGTTTGTCTTCCTCTCGGATGGGAATTTGATGATAGGCGCTTCGCAAATCGATGGTGCTGAATATCTTATAATTGGCCACGCGTTCGACCATCTCGTCTATGCGCGGCAAAGGGTAGGCGTCGAGTTGGGTGAAACGATTGACCGTTTGGGAATAATCGACAACCATTCGTTTCTTATGATTATGATTGGCGGTGACCAACACCTGTGCGCGCCATGGCGAATCGCTCGGTTCTATAATTCCTTCTTCCAGTAATCGCTTGGTTTCTGAAGTGATGAAATTCATGTCAGCAGTGGTATATCGCCGCGATTTGATCGCTATCGGTTTACAGACCGGCGACAAGTTAGCGAACAGCTGGGGGGACGTTACCTCTGCCGTGGTCAAAGCATTTAAAATTAGACGAGGTTTGCTTCCTCCAAAGGGTATTTCGACGCTCGTGTGCTGCTTGAGGACATTATGACCCAGAATTACGTCTGCGCATAAATCACGAAGCACCAGTACCCTTACATCCCGATGCGTGTACCCTTTTACGTCCAATTCAACATTGCAGTACCCTCGTACGCGGGACTGTAGTGATGTGGCGGCCATGCATACCGTATTGTCTGTCGGGTGGATCTTCCATTTCCTGCCCTTCAGTAGCGAGCTGTTGACGAAACTTTCAGAGCTACCGGTATCAATCAGAGCCTCAGCCATATGCCCGTTAATTCGTACGTTGATGATAGCCTTGGATAGATTCCCCGGTGAGGCTGCAGTTAGTTTCTTTTGCGAGTAGAGAGCCGCAGAAGTGGGTTTATTTCTCCTTAGAGTAGATTTACATACCCTGGCATAATGCCCTTTCTTGTCACAATTCATGCATGTGGCATCTCTGGCGGGGCATTTGTGGCGGAGTGTCTTTTGTACCCACAAAAGAAGCATTTACCAACCGGAGTAGTTGCTGAGGAGTTTGACGAGGTCTGGGTATCCGGCTCCTCGGGTTTTTCTCCATCCCCTGTGTCAGGCTGTGTCTGTGTCTGTGGGGTTCCTTGAGTTTCCACCGTAGCAGCGTTCATTAGCAGCATCGGTGTCCCAAATGACTCAGATTGCTGCTGAGCCGTATCCATCGCTCGAGCCTGATCGACTACCTTTTCAAGAGTGGGTTGCGCTTTCTCTAGTAAGCGTTGCCGTATGTGGGCTGATCTAAGTCCTTGGATAAATGCCTCCCGGGTCGCTTCATTTCGGTGTTCCTCGGCGTTTACGGCCCGGAATCTGCCGTCTTTTCCCAGCTGTTTCAGAGCTTGCAGGAACTGATCGATTGTCTCCCCGGCTGCTTGCTTGCATGTGTTGAGAAGATGTCGTATGTATACCTCGTTCTTGCGCTTCACGTAGAGCGCCTGCAGCACGTCGATCGCTGCTTCGTAGGTGTCACACTCCGAGAAGAGCCTGTATACGCTGGGCGAGACATGATTCACAAGGGCGGCAAATTTGTCAGCTCCCTCTTCGATGATGGTCAGATAGTGTGAGAAGGAACGGAACCAATGCGACCATTTCATTTCTGAGTCAGTCGCGTTTGGGTCTGCGTCGAACCTCTCCGGTTTGTAGATCTTGTCCATCGTTGGTTGAGAGAGCCGAGAAAACCAAATTGAATAAATTGAAATGAAAACGAGAGATGAACCTTCAGAGTGCAGGCTTTATTCCATTTGATTGGAGCCGCTTCTACGGGCACACCAGGGAATACAGGCGCAGCAAGGAGTACATAAGCAGTAAGGTATACACGCGCAACTAATCACCGCAAAATAAATCAGTATAAGCCCGGAGTCCGATATACTCTCAATTCTCACCATTCAACGAGCACCAAGTGAACCGCCGCCGTAAAACGACAATGCCCCTGGGACAATCACCCCCGACCGTGCCGAACCTCAGCTTTATCTCTTCTGTGCTCGAGCCGTGCAACATGTGATCACACGTCACGACCTTCAATTCACCACACCAACATGGTATTCATAAATTGCATGAAAAATTCATGGGCACAAGAGTACCAAACGTTCATACATATGGGGAAACAGCAAAGACTTTCGAACAAGTATGTTTCACAAACCTGGAACATAGAATGTCACTCCGTGTTACTGTGCCGTGCGCGCCAGTAAGCAGGGTACTGACAGCGTTCCCTGCCAGCCGCAGTTTCAGTGTGTACAATCCTACCCCTGCCGGCATGTGCTTACGTAGGTTACTCGGCATGGCCTGGCCGAGTTTTACCACGTCGACTTTCACCTTTTCACCCCTCCTCTGGCTGGGATTTCACCTCTGTATTCCGTCTGTGCTTGCCGGGCTCTGGCGGGCAGTGCCGTAGTTAATTGGTCACGCTCAACCATCCGAAGCATCGATGATCGATCCAAAAAAAGATCCGAATATGGACCCCCAATGCCCGAGGCTTGCCCCGGGAATTTTTGACCACGTTGTATCCGTTCTGTGGACCGTGGAAGAAACGGCTTGAAAAAGCCAAAGCTTGAAAAGGACCCTCACAATGACGGACAATTTTGAAAAGATATCCTTACAAAGAGTTTACAATCTTCATTCACTGACAATAAAACTTTAGAAGCACATTTTCAAGGGATTTTCAAAATGTCATCGAAATTGTGGGGGGCCCCGAAATGTGGGGGGCCCCGGGGCCATGGCCCCACCTGGCCATCCCTAAATCCGATAGTGCTTCTACCCCCTGCCTGGGGCTCGTGGCCCCTCGAAGTGGCGAGGCTTGCTTTGCTTTTGTTTTTTTCTTCTTACTCACACCAGCGCGGCAACTCACAGCCTGCACTCTTTCCCGTGACGTCATGGCAGCTGTTCGCGCTCCTCGTCCCCTTGGACGGTAACATCCGGCAGGGATTCCCTTCTGCCGGATTCCAACCATGCAGCCACGTCACTGCGCATCTCAAAGCAAGCCTCGCGCTTCGAGGGGTTCCCCACGCGAGCACATGTGCTCTGCCCGTCCGTAACCCGTGCCGCGGAATCTCCGATGACGTCATTCGCACCCCGAACCTGCGCGATCTCTCGCGCAAGCCGGGGTATGCTCAGCGCATCGGGGAAACCGCCTCGCACGCTCTGCGAACAGAACGCGCGGCGCAGGCCACATGGATCTTTACACACACACTCGCCCGGAGAACCCGTCCGAATCAAATTCACAATCCAGCCTACCTTCTGTCCGTCCGCGGGATCGGCTTGTATCCACCGCGGACATTTCCGGACCGGATTTCACTCGCGCAGACGCGCACGTGGCGGCCTCGTGCAAAGCACGGTACGGACCCCGCGCTCGCCGCTGTGCCAATCCGGCATGGTCGCCAAAACAGCTACGGCCGCTACACGGCCTTTGTCCCTCGCCAGGCACCGTCTTCGTCGCCATTCAACACACGCACTTCCACGTGCCATGACGCTTACACACCTCGCCATGACACTCGGACACGCGGTTGTGCCCTCTCACGTACCAACCGCCATTTCTCTTTCATACCGCGACCTCACACACACGGTTTCTTTCACACACGGCACTTCTCCCTGAAACACCTTTTCACTCACGCGTCGTGCTTCTTCCATACACGGGGTTTCACTCACACACGGGGAATCGCTTACACACGCCATAACACTCACCCACGGGGTTTCACTCACACACGGGAATCGCTTACACACGCCATAACACTTACACACGGGGTTTCACTCACACACGGGAATCGCTTACACACGCCATACCACTTACACATGGGGAATCGCTTACACACGCCATAACACTCACACACGGGGTTTCACTCACACACGGGAATCGCTTACACACGCCATAGCACTTACACATGGGGAATCGCTTATACACGCCATAACACTCAAACACGGGGTTTCACTCACACACGGGAATCGCTTACACACGCCATAACACTTACACACGGGGAATCGCTTACACACGCCATAACACTTACACACGGGGAATCGCTTACACACGCCATAACACTTACACATGGGGAATCGCTTACACACACCATAACACTCATACACGGGGTTTCACTCACACACGGGAATCGCTTACACACGCCATAACACTTACACACGGGGAATCGCTTACACACGCCATAACACTTACACACGGGGAATCGCTTACACACGCCATAACACTTACACATGGGGAATCGCTTACACACACCATAACACTCACACACGGGGTTTCACTCACACATGGGAATCGCTTACACACGCCATAACACTTACACATGGGGAATCGCTTACACACGCCATAACACTCACACACGGGGTTTCACTCACACATGGGAATCGCTTACACACGCCATAACACTTACACACGGGGTTTCAGTCACACATGGGGAATCGCTTATACACGCCATAACACTCACACACGGGAATCGCTTACACACGCCATAACACTTACACATGGGGAATCGCTTACACATGCCATAACACTCACACACGGGAATCGCTTACACACGCCACAACACTTACACACGGGGTTTCAGTCACACATGGGGAATTGCTTACGCACGCCATAACACTTACACACGGGGTTTCACTCACACATGGGGAATCGCTTACACACGCCATAACACTTACTCACGGGGTTTCACTTATACAATGCGTGCTTTCCAGCACACATTTCACCACACTCATAACCACACACACCGGGACGACCACACTGGGGATTTGCGCCAGGGATCTCCATACCCCCCAAGCTCCGCGTGCACCCATTCACAGCACTCGTCCACTTGCATTACTGAATTGGAAAAGCAACTATTTTTGAGATCAAAAGGTCAAAGGTCAAACTTCTAAAATCAATTTTCAAATGAAAAATCGTCAATTTACATCCTATAACTTGAAAGTTGAACATGATTTGCATAGTCCATCATTGAATTGGAAAAGCAACTATTTTGAGGTCAAAATGTCAAAGGTCAAACTCCTAAAATCATCAAATTTCCTCTGAGAAATCATCAATTTTCATCTGATTAATCTGTAAGGCGTCGGTCACATTTGCCACAGCAGCCGTGGGGTCTCCAAAATCTACGGCCACTATAGCAATTATACGGCGGCCGCAGTATTTCCACGGTCACACAATGTAGCAGTCACAAATGTTTTTATTTTTCGGGGAGCCGCACGGCGTATTTATAAATTGTGGAGACCGAAAACGTGGGGTTGCCATACGGTCTTTGAGTTGATGTCGCACGGTGACCTTAGGGCGTTCCTGCGGCGGCCATAGAATTTTCAAGGCAGGCGCAAGGTGCCCGCAAGGTGACCGCAGGGGGGCCCTAAGGCGAACGTGCGGCCAGACGGACAGTAACGAATGGGTTAATTTTTTTTCTTCTTTTTTTTTTTACCAGTTCCTTTGTTTCGGCTTGTCGAATTGCTACAGCGAACGTAGAAATGAAAAAAGTTATAACTCCACGTTATAATTCCACGGCGACCTTACGGCCTGTAAAATATAGCCAAACGGCGTAGGGCCACCCAGAGGCCACCTCAGAAACTCTGCGGCCGCCGCACGTTTCTGTCAATTCAGAGGGCGTACGGCCGCCGTATCCTCGCCGTAGTGCAAATGTGACTTAGGCCTAAATTAAGCAGCAATTGATAGTACATCACTGAATTTGGAAACCAACTATTTTTTGAGGTCAAAAGGTCAAATGTCAACTCAAGGTCAAACTTCTAAAATCATCAATTTCAATCCGAAAAATAATCAATTTTCATCCGATTGACCTGAACTTTGATTGGTATTGTGAATTTTAATCTTAATGAAATGGACAATTTGATGTATCCATGATAACCTTTGGAGAGGGGGGTGGATTTTGCAAGTATCGTGCTCTGCACGACGTCTTTTCCTTGTTTGTTTGCACAGAACTTTCATGTTTTTCTCTGTCACCACTTGTCGGATTGAGAAAATTTTTTTACCACAGGTGCGTCTACTCATGTAGAATGTTTCAATGATAATTATGACGTCATAGGACACGTGGTGTGGCAGCCATGTTGGAAAAATGGAAAAATGTTGGACCTCTATCCCTGAAACCGCACGAAGGAAAAAATTGAAACTTGGCACACGGAAAGTCCTCCTCATGGGGAATAAATGTGATATTTTTCTGATGTCATAGGTGCCTTCATTATGACATCATAATTGCATATGTAGAATGCTACAGCTGATCAGCACAATATTTGAGGGTCATCTAGGGAAAAAATGGTCCACAGAAAAAGAATTGATGATGTTATCGGTCATGTGATTTGGCAGCCATGTTGTTGAAGAAAAAAATAAAAACCTTCAAAAATCTTCTCTGAAGTGGGTGAACATATCGAGGTGAAACGTTACACATATGACCACCTATCCATGAGGAATGAAAGGTTCACACATATGGCATCATTGGTCACATGGTTTGGCAGCCATATTAGATTTACCCTAATAACCTATAAAAAAATCTTCTTCTCCAGAACGGCTGGACAGATCGAGGAGAAACTTCACACATATGTTCCCCAAGCCTTGGGTGTACAAGTTTGTTAAGGGATAATTGATCGGTCACATGGTTTGGCAGGGGTATTGGATTGAAGGAAATAATTAAATAGTTTTCTCTGGAACCGCATAATCAATTGACATTTAACTTCACAATTCTGATCTCGTCGTGATGGGAATACAAATTTTAAATTTCAATTCGATTGGACACATGGTCTGGCAGTCAAAATTATTTAATTGTTTTGATCTGGGTTCTTTTTTTTGTTTTCTTTTTTGAAAAAAGCTCACTTGGCTGTTACGTTGTTATGAAGAGAGTAGAGGAGTAGCAGCTGAAATGTGAAACCTATCCAGGTTCCTTCCTGATGACTTCATCTTTGCTTTTTGCTTGTTTGGGCTCCTTCTGATGACTCCAATGCCAGACTGTACCTATTTGGTCTTCCTTTTGATTTGAATTTATTTTAATCCCATTCTAAAATCAATCGAATAATAATAAATAAAATGTGATGGGTCAGGGTCAGGTGTCCAATCAAAGCGGGGTTGCATCAAAGTGAGACGTCTTGGTACCCGGTCATCACTGCCAGCAATTATAAAGTGGCAGTTCTCATTATGTCGCTTACTAACTACATAAACACACCAGTACACAAACACCACACAAAACAAGTCCTGTCGAGGGTCTGCAATCTCTGATTGCTCATTTTCTTGTTCATCAATTATTTAAAATATATTTATAGTTTCATTTACGGATACTTTCTGAAGGTTCTGTGATTTTTCCTGGTGTATCAGCTTTGATGTCCATTGGCACACAAAATTTCAGCTTTCTGCGTCACACGAACACCGATCCATGCCTGCCAATCCCGAAGCGTATCCAGCACTTCACGTGAGGCAAAGTCAAAAGCTGTCGCCAAGCAGATGAAAAGCGAAGCTACCGACCTGGTCTCGCTCTTCTTCGGGCTCATCAGGGTAACATATCGTCGTGATGAGGTCATCATCACGATGTTGGTCCAAATCAGAAGAATTGCAGAATTACACGAATACTTTCCCCGACTGCTTAATAACATCAATGGTGCTTCCTGGTTGTGATTGCTGGATGTAACACGGTGTGTCCATGTGGCAGATGGCACTTGTGGGAGCCAAATATAATCTGGCCTCACCAGTAACTGTCAGTGTGGCAAGTGCCAGAAATGATGTATCTTTTTGACACATTGTGCCAATACAATGAATTGTGGGTAACTTATCACAGGTATGTCATCCTCCAAGAGTTAACTTCCATTTAATGATTGGTTTATATTAAAGCCCCTTCCTTTCGAAAATTCTCGATTTGACTATGTATTTGTATAGCATACATATTACTCTTCTCACACTGATCATTTTGACACCAATTTCACCTTTCTACCCTCAAATAGTACGGAAGTTACACACATTTAATTGAATTGGATTATAATACCAGGTAGGGTTGACTCAGCCTGTCATCCTTCCCAGGTCTGCAAAATGAGTGCCAGCTTGCTGGTTTACTGTGTCGGAGTGGCGACCCGTCCAGGATTGTACCCAAATAGCCAAAGTACTGCTTAGGCAGCACCAACGCTCTGTACAGAGTATGGTCTCAATGGATAGCTGGATTATAATAATGATTTGAATTGTCACCATAGAAACGCAGCTAAAATGGGAGTTTTCGACCATTTCATTTAGTGAAAAATTGTTTTTGGATAATGATATATATATATATATATATATATATATATATATATATATATATATATATATATATATATGTACATATATATTTGCAAAAATGCAATGTTCGTTGTTATGAAGATGATTTGGCTCCTCTGGCAAGATTTGTTCTGTTAGTTAGAACTATTTTCATAGTAAAATACAAATTCCATCAAACAATTAACATGCAAATGGGGCAATTAGCAGACGTGATGTCATAAACGGGTGACCCCTTCCATGCTGATCAAATTGATATGAAGCTTCTTCTCTATGTCGAAAATTAAGGAATCTGTGGTCATTTTATGTCAATTACGTGAATGGAGTATTTTCGGGAAGTTGCCATGGAAACCATCCTGAAAAACATAGCTGCCACCAATTACGGCAACTACTGTATATGACCATCACTTTCCGGTCATCCCACATAATAACCTTTAAAAACAAAACATGGTGTGTTTTGTACCACCTGGGAGAGGGATGTTTAACACCGTATGCTGATTTGACACAGCTCCAATGACCAATGTGCTCCTCTGCAAATGGAAAGGTAAAAGTGTTGTTTACATTCACACTCAAAATTCGAGAGAGTGAGATGGTCGTTGAAGGAAGGAATCTCGTCGGTTCTAAAGGTCAAGGTGTTGTAATGCAGAGGGGGCTGCGAGAAGGGCTGCCTGTTGAATCAGCCGGTATTCATACATCGTCAGCAGTGGCAAATAGTCAGAAAAATGCTCAGAATATTATCTTTGTGAATAATTGCCAGGTTTGCCATTTCACAGATGTCGGCGAGTGTACAAACAGCAGCTTGTGCGGGGTGCACGCGTACTGCTTCAACACCAACGATTCCTTCGAGTGCATCTGCGATCAAGGATATTCAGTGGACATCGGTGGTGATTGTGTGGGTGAGATCGCCATGATAACTTCCATAGCCATCCTAGACCACTTCCTTTCAGCCACGTCTGAACTTGCCAAAGTGGGTTCGAATGTAAATTTGGAGTCATCCAACCAAACGGGCTTCCGTTGCAAGCACACTGAATCGTTTTTGTTTAAACCTTGAAGTTTGGAAACTCCGGAGAGGAAATTACTCTTCTTGCTAAATTTTTGCCACATATTTTTGTTTCTGCAACAAGCACTTTGCCAGCGGAGAGATTGTTCTACTCCGTAACGAAAATGGTTTCCCTTGCCATGCAAGCTCCAAATGCAAATGGTTGGTTTTGATATTGTTCTCATGGAAAGTGATCTCATAACCTGATTTACGTAATGAACTTGTATATCGTACAGAATATCAACAATTCAAAATTTTAGGTTGGTGTCATTTGACCTTAGAGAGTACAATTTACAGGGAAACAGCAATTTCAGTGTGAAATCCATGAGATTGGGTGAATGTTTCAATAGAAGTTCCACAACCTGCACAAGTGTTCAGTTTGAATCTCAGTGGTGGTGATCGTGGTATGCAGAGTATGGGCGGTGGCTTCGGGACAGATTGGTCTGATAAAAAGTGACACTAATCCAATAGGATAGGATATGTCAGTGGTATCGGAGAGTGGACGATGGGAGAGCGAAAGGAGAGTCAGGGAGCTTGGGATGAGTGGGAAGGGAAGGAAATAAAGTTTGAGAGATGTGAAAGACATTAGTGGATCATATTCTGGAGTTGGTCTGAGTTGACAAAATTAAAATGGAGAAAAGGAAGAAAAGGAAGGATGATAGTAGATACACAACATGGCCAAAAGTATGTAGGCACCTGACCTGCTCGTCCAACACCTCATTCCAAAATCATGGGTATTAATATGGAGTTGGTCCACTCCTTTGCTGCTATAACAACCTCCACTCTTCTGGGAAGGCTTTCCACTTGATGTTGGAACATTGCTGCAGGGATTTGCTTCCATTCAGCCACAAGAGCATTAGTGAGGTCGGGCACTGATGTTGGACGATTTGGTCTGGCTCACAGTCGGCGTTCCAATTCATCCTCAATGTGTTTAATGGGGTTGAGGTCAGGGCTCTGTGCAGGCCAGGCAAGTTATTCGCCACTGATCTTGACAACCATTTCTGTATGGACCTCACTTTGTGCATGGGGGCTTCGTCATGCTGAAACAGGAAAGGGCCTTCCCCAAACTGTTGCCTCAAAGTTGGAAGCACAGAATCGTCTACAGTCATTGGATGCTGTAGTGTTAAGATTTCCCTTCACTGAAACTAAGGAGCCGAGCCCGAACCATGAAAAACAGCCCCAGACCGTTATTCCGCCTCCACCAAACTTTGCAGTTGGCACCATGCATTTGGGCAGGTGGCGTTTTCCTGGCATCCACAAAACCCAGATTTGTCCATCGGACTGCCAGATGGTGAAGCGTGATTCATCACTCCAGAGAACATGTTTCAACTGCTCCAGAGTTCAATGTCGGTGAGCTTTACACCACTCCAGCCGACGCTTGGCATTGCACATGGTGATCTTAGGCTTGTGCTGACGTTGCTTCCAGGGGCAGTTTGGATCTCGGTCGTGAGTGTTGCAACTGACGAGACAATTTTTCCATGCTACGTGCTTCAGCACTCAGCAATCCTGTTCTGTGAGCTTGTGTGGCCTATCACTTCACGGATGAGCTGTTGTTGCTCCTCGACATTTCCACTTCACAATAACAGCACTTATAGTTGACCAGGACAGCTCCAGCAGGTCAGAAATTTGACGAACTGATTTGTTGGAAAGGTGGAATCCGATGACGGTGGCACGTTGAAAGTCACTGAGCTCTTCAGTACAGCCAATTCTACTGCCAATGTTTGTCTATGAAGATCGCTTGGATGTGTGCTTGATTTATACACCTGTCAGCAATGGGTGTGACTGAAATATCCGAATCCACTAATTAGAAGGGGTGTCCGCATACTTTTGGCCATGTAATGTACATTGGTTAGGGGAGTGTAGGAGAAATGGGGAGAGAGGAGTAGAAGGTTTAGGAGGAAATGAGAATGAAAGGGCATGCATGGAACATTCTTTACCTGAACAAACAGCACTTTCAAACAAAGCACTTCCCAGTACATATTTATACTGGAGTTTGTGCAGAACAACTCGTAAACTACCTTCGTCTGTATAATGAATATGTGGCTCCTTTACTCGATTATTCTCCTACTATTAATTTGCAATTAGCCACTGGGTTTGACACCAATAAAAAATTTATTACGGACCCTAGGCATCGACAAGCTACACACTGTATAATCAAACAAACAGTTCCAAATGGAGCATCTTGTCACCATTAGAGCCAGTCAGCACTTCGCCGCCATTTTTCTTGCACAGGCCATTAAATTCAATTCAAAGAAAAAAGATGGAGAGGTGCATCCCACCCTTTCCACACTCTAATTAAACATGTGAATTTAATTTGGTCAAAAAGACAGTCCAAAGCGAAGAGAGGTAAGTCATACACAAAGGCGAATGCCTGAGCAATTAAACCAAAAACAATGAAGCAGGTATGATGATGGGTCTTGCATTATTTTGTGGACCTTCGACAGCGCGCTTCTCATACAAGGTACACATTGACTGAAGATCTGGGCAATCTTCATGGATCTTTCCAGTTTCTCCATATTTTCTTTCGATAAATTACCAAATGTATATATTTAATTGAAAGAAAGAATACTTTCAACCAAGGACTGATAAAAGAGAATCAAAATGCTATTATCAACATGAAGTTCTTTCAGTTTCCTTAAAAAGTACAATCTTTGGTATGCTTTACCGGTCAGCACTTGAGAATCTCTGCTCAATTTCAAATTGTCATCAATCATTGCATCCAAATACTTATGCTTAGGGACTTGTTTGATACTATGGTCGTGAATGATCAAAGGGGTCATCAGCTAAGCATCGAAAAATCAAATAGTCTTGTTGACATTAAGAAATAAATAATGACGGTCATACCAGTCTACATTCATGGTCATCATCAAGAACCAACTCATTAGTGTATTATCAGCATATTTGTTAATATTATAATTAGGACTTGACCTGCAGCAGTCACCTGTATACAAGGAAAACAAAATACAGGAGACAACACAACCTTGTGGTGCCCCGAGACTCAAAACTCTGACGCGTGATACCATGTTATTATACTTCACGGTGGTATCCAGTCTATCTGTAAGAAAGTTGTGAATTAATCTTGAAAGCCGAGGTGCAACATCTAGTTTCAGTAATTTGTCAATTAATGTGTGTGGTACGATGGTATCGAAGGCACGAGAGAAGTCGATAAATAATGATCTTTCAAAGGACTTTGGAGTGTCTAAATGTTGATACAATCTTTGGGGGTAAACAAGAGCAGCATCCTCGACACCTCTATTTCTGATGTGCGAATTGAGATTGGTCAAACAAACCGACTTGAGTGCACAAAAATTTCAGCAATATCCTTTGACAAAAACTTCTTTGCATCAGAGGTCAAGGCTACTGGGTGGTAATTATTTAACACGTCACTGGGATTTTTTTTTAACCTTTGGAATTGGATTGATATACTATAATTGAAGATTTCCAATTTTGGGGAATAACCATTGTCCAAGATTGATTGATAGATGCGTGTGAACACTGGGGCAAGTTGTTGACTACACAGTTTGAGAACCTTATTAGAAATACCATCTGGGGCCAGTGGCCGTGTTCGCTTTAGTCTTTGCAAATTCATTACGAACCTCATTAACATTCACTGCTGGACTCTTATCTGTGCCCCCAATCTTATCCTTTAACATTTCCACAACACAATCATTCTCAATTTTGAAATCATGAACATCAAATCTGCAACAAAAATCATTGAAATTATCAACAAAGTCGTTGGTACAATCTGTTGGCCTCATCGATATACTTTTATATCCAGGAATAGTTTGCATTTTCAGCCAAACAGCTCGAGAATTATTTCCTTTTCATTGCCGTTCTGGCTTTAGTTTATCATCTGCCTCAGCTTTTGTAACTTGTCCATCTATTCCTTTCTGAACAGCTTTCACTTGCAATCTGTCACCATCTAAAAAGGCTTTCATCTTTTGCTTCGGTGGTATCCGTGCTCTAACAACGCTGTTCCCTCAGTAACCACTTTACACCTGTGGCAATAAATGTGAATTGTTGCTCCCAGCTTGCGGGCTCTATGACAGAAGACGCCATTTGAATTTTTGCCATCTCAATCCCCATCCCGTTTAGAATCCAGTGCGGGCACCGACTACTTGCTAGTCATGGGCAAATACTGCAGTAATTCGCAAAGTTTTTAGTTCAGGTTTCAAGGTTCTGAGTCCAAATGCTCATGTCTTGAGACTGATAAATTATTTGAAAAAATTCTTTATTTTATTATAGTTTTTTTACACAAGGAAATCTAGGAATCTCGACCTCCCGCTTTCACAATCTCTACTCAGAAATCTGAATTGTAGGTCAGCTTTGATATTCTAGGTTAGAAAACGAAATTCAACAGTAATTAGTCGAGAGCAAGTAATTTGATATTACAAGCCAGCACAACTTGTATTATTTGTATTGGATCCTACCTGAAGAGTACAGGTGGTCATTAAACTGATTAACCAGTTGAGCACATAAGCAAAAGTTTGCTCAAGTGGCATTAAAATAAAAATTTAACATGATAGAATTCATGGAAGACCCCACCAAGGTGGTTGTTGAGCTCTGAGCCAATCCATGTACAGACTTTCCTTCAATGGTTTTCGCCTTTTCCACAAACCAAGCACTTTCGGGATGTCACGTTGTACTGCAATTTGATTGTCTGTGCTGCCTTTTTGCCCCATACTTCATCTTCTTACATATGCAGCCAATGGCTGCAGTTGGCATTATTTGTGAGGGTGCAGCTGATGCAATGGCTCCTGTAGGTTAGAACAGGAATTTGTAATTCATTCATGGTACCCGTGACAGCTCACCTACTCTTCGTGAATGACACCGGGGGATGTTCAACGTCCACCAACTAAAGTTGCAGACAGGATGCCCGTTTAACGTCCATCCAAGGCAGGGGTCTCCAACCTTTTTGGGCGGAGGGCCACAAAACCAAAGTGCTGAGGGGCTGAGGGCTGCACCCCCCCCAAAAAAAAGACGCTAAATTCCGAAGAAAAAAAATATATAATTAATATGCGGAAATTTAAACAAAAATTAGCGCTGAATATATTTTTCTTGCCAACGAATATGATAAATGAATAATCGTGTTGAAAACACATGTGTCTAATATGAATCAAAATCATAATAAAAATTACAGAACGCTTTGATCATTGGCCCCGACAAATTGGCAGTATCGCGGGCCGCATTGTAATGTAAACGTAATATGGCACCGCGGGCCGCATAAATCCGTCTAAGGGGCCGCATGTGGCCCGCGGGCCGCAGTTTAGAGACCCCTGATCCAAGGGATGGCACACAGGTTGATGAAACACCCAGATGACTTGATAGCTGTGCCAGGAATTGAACCCAGGCTCGACAGCTCAAAGATGAGTGTGCATACCTCGAGAGGCCTAGGCCATCGTGCCAGTCGGTTTCCTCATCCTGTGTGATGACTGGAGAAGAAGGGTCTATTTAAAGGCTGGAGCAATTACCAAATCAGGAATGATGTTTTGAATCATTTAATGTCAGTACTCAATCATTGTGATTGAATGTTTGAGCCTGAAATGATGTTTAATGCAGGAGTTAAAGGTTGTTTTGTGAAGGAACCCATACACTTGCGTAAGTTGTACACTACTGACATACAACTACCATATGCCCAAGCTATATCCAATTTGAGCTTAACTAGTCCCACCATAATGCATTTTGTGACTGTTCTCTAAATCCTTGGATTATTCATAATGATGAACCGTAATAGCTCATCGATATTGAACCAATACGTCAAAGTTCATGCAACAAAAATCTTCTTGGAATTGTATCTTTTAAAAAGGTTGTCGGCCCCAGAATAAACTTCCTTGAACGTGAAGGTGAAAAATACCACCACGGGTTTCGTTTTCACGTCAAGTTGAACCGTTGTGTTGCATATGACTTTGGACAAGGCCGTACTTCTGATTTGTGGAACCGCAGAAGGATGGTGGGATATTAACGGTGGAGTTTGCTACTACAACCTCGAGGAGCCTTCGATCTGCAGCAACATATTGGCGCCCAACATGTCGCTGGAAAAGTGCTGTTGCACCGTGGGTGGTGGCTGGGGTCTGGATTGCAAGATCTATACTTGTCCAGAGCAGGGCACAGGTGCTCTGGTTGTCCTGTTTGCTGAGTGCTCCAAATATTTACTCGAGCCTCTGAAACTTCTTCTTCTTCTTGACATCCTCATGTTCTTATCACTATTCACTTCCATTCTTATTTATCCAAATATTTTCTGCTTCTTCTTGTTCTCGTCCTCTTTGTGTTCTATTCTTTTTCATGATCTCACAGAAGCAGCCGACACGTTCACTGAACCTTCCTTTTCATGGTTTACATTCACATTTAATCAATACGTTTAATGACATTTCATTTGAGCTTTGGATCACGTCATATGTTTATAAATGCATTTCTAACAGGCATCAGTATTTTTTATGCCTCCGATCGTGTGAAATGTTTTTGTTCTTTATGCGTTTACAGAAAAAATTCCAAGCTCTGTCCAATAGGGAGAGGGAAGACGTTATCCAGATCAGGAGAAGAACAAGGTAAAGATAACATCTTAAGGATGTGGCAACAGATTTTTAATTTTTTTAAAATTACTTCCACTCATCGTGGTGGCATGTTTTCCATGCTTTCAACTGGCTATGACTACGGTGCATCACCACTGCTACCGAGAATGGGGCACGGCTATGCCACTGATGCAATGCCTCTATCAACAGCATGCTGGTGCTGATTTTGCCAACCTTGAAAGGATGCCAGCCTGAGTCAACCTTACCTGGTGTTAATTCAATGGCTGACAGGGGCTTGAACTCAAGATCCCCATGCTTCCCACCGAAAGCAAAGTTGAAAGATCACAAAAAGTTCCACCACGAATGACCCAATATCAAATTTTGAGTTTAAAAAAAGGCATGGAACCTAGGGGTCAAATCTCAAAAAAAAGTTTCACATTTCAAACAAACAAATATATATATATATATATATATATATATATATATATATATATATATATATATATATATATATATATATATATATATATATATATATATATATATATATATATATATATATATATATATATGTATATATATATATATATATATATATATATATATATATATATATATATATATATATATATATATATATATATATATATATATATATATATATATATATATATATATATATATATATATATATATATATATATATATATATATATATATATATATATATATATATATATATATATATATATATATATATATATATATATATATATATATATATATATATATATATATATATATATATATATATATATATGTATATATATATATGTATATATATATATATATATATATATATATATATATATATATATATATATATATATATATATATATATATATATATATATATATATATATATATATGTATATATGTATATATATATATATATATATATATATATATATATATATATATATATATATATATATATATATATATATATATATATATATATATATATATATATATATATATATATATATATATGTATATATATATATATATATATATATATATATATATATATATATATATATATGTATATATGTATGTATATATATATGTATATATGTATGTATATATATATATGTATATATATATATATATATATGTATACATATATATATACATACATATATACATATATATATATACATACATACATACATACATACATATATATATATATATATATATATATATATATATATATATATATATATATGTACGTACATACATACATACATATATATTGCCTGTAATTGCATTTTTGGGGATCTGACCTGATCACCGCCACAAGGCCCCAGGCGGTGGGGCCAAAAGTTACACTGCTCTCACACCTCCTTGCCATGTGGTGATCACAACTACCAAGTTTGGTGAATTTCTGCTCCCAAGTTTGGTGAATGGACAGAGACAGACAGAGCCGATGACAATACCCCCCAAAATATTTTGAAAAAACAAACGTGAGAATAATAATTATGATACTGGAGACTTCCCAGTTCATTGCTTTTCAGCCATTTTTGCTGCAGGTTATCAGTGCCAAAAAGCAAATTCCAATGAATAATCTTCTGACTGTATTTATTGATATCTGAGGGGACAATTTTCACGTTTGCTCTTACAAGTGTGTATGCCTACAATGACCTGCCAAATAAAATGAACACCCCTGATTGTAAACAAACTTTATTTTAACAATCTGATATGAACACAATCAAATAAACTACATGTATTAGTATCTGGTGGCATGTCCTATGGCATTATATGGTGCTTGAACCCATCAATGTATCACATCAATGATATTCTGTGTGCCAGGTTGATCAATATATATATATATATATATATATATATATATATATATATATATATATATATATATATATATATTTACGTGGAATGGGGGGGGGGCAGGGGGGATCCATAGATAGATTGTGTTAAGACTTTTGCTTGGTCCATATGTTCGAGTAGCTTAGATTTACACCTGTTTCAAGGATCTGTCAGAGGTAACTTGTGTGGTTAAATCATGCACAGACAAGGCAGTGAATGTAAACCTTGGAGTAGAATAGGGTAAGGTAGTATCGTGTAAAACCTTCTGTACAGGCGAGGCCAGGTGGAGGCCACAAAAAGCACCGGAACAGCACTGTAAATGTGCTTGGCATGAATGCGTTGAAGGCATCACGAGCAGGTAGGGCAATTCTGCCGAGGGCTTGCAACGGACCATGGAATAAGCAGCCTGGTGTGCTGCGGGGAGCTACCAAATAGGTATAGGGCAGATGCTGTGGTAGAGATGTTGCCGGGAGCCCCCAAATCCTGTGGAATGGCCAATGGAGACTAGCCATTTGGGGGTGGGAGGGGGGTCCTAAGAAGGGATAAAAACTGTTGCGCGCATTCTCTGCTTCGTGGCTTGTTGAAGGACCGATCAAGAGATGCGGACACCAGCTCCCACCATCACACCACCCTCTCCTTTCCCATCCTAAGTTGCACATCACCCTGTGCCATGCCAGCCTGCATGATCTCCATCATCTTGATGCCACAACCAACGACATCATCGTCCTCACCTGTTCTGAACCCATTCATGGTCTGCATCTGGTATTGTCAGCACCATTCCGGTCAGGTAGGCCAGGTAGAGGAGCATGCGCCGGAGCAGCATGTCGCTGCATCCACTTTCCGCTGGTATTGCAGGGGCCTCCATCTGGCCATCCCCCAGGCAGATGCCTGGCCCATCCACATCTCCTTGAGATGCTGATCAACCTGCTGCGGCCACGAGGCACGTGGTCAGCCCATTGGCCTCCTCCACTCACAAGGCTCCCTTGCTGAGAGAATCTGGTGAGCAGGATCAGCATCAGGAAAACGAGCCACATGTCCATGCAGCCACAGCTAACGCTCATTGATTATGCAGGTAACAAATCTCATTTGAGTCTCTCTCAGCAACCACTCATTGGACACAAAGTCCGACCAGCGATAGCCAAGGATTCTCCAAAAAATACCTGGTACTAAAGGAATTGAGTCTCAGTCAGATCCCTCGACAGAATCCAAGTCTCACATCCATATCGCAAGACGAGAAGCACCAAGGACTTGAAGACTCGGACTTTAGTCCTCCTGCACAGGTACCGACAGCACCACACCCCATGAGCCAGTGAATCCATGACTCCACAGGCCCGATCCAGACGTCTACTGACTTCTGGCTCATAGCCAGCAGACATATGAATATCACTGCCAAGGTAAGTGAATCTCTCTGTGACCTCAACATCCTCACCTGAGTGGGGATTTGTCCAATAATGGGGTTTTCTCTTGTAGATAAGATCATGTTTCCTCTCCTTTCATTTCTCTCTGTGTGTCGACTGCCAGATCTAATCCATTTATCATTCTGTCCATGCTTATCCCCGTATACATTTTAATAAACCCTGTATTTCCAAAAAATATTTTCCCACTTTCCAACATGCGAGTAACTTGTCTTAAAACTTCACCTGCTTGCCTGGTGGCACAAGAGTCTTGAACACCCACAACATTACACTGGTGTCAGGAGTGGGATACGGACCTGAGGGGGAATGACAGATCCCCTTCAAATCCAAATGAATTTGTTTTCAAATTCATTTGAAATAAAAAACACACAAAAAAACAAAGTATGATGGAGAGCAACCCTCATACCCTGATGGAGGGGCATTTTGAGAGTCCGGCAGAGGGCACAGTGGAGTCGCCTCCCCCGCCTGCTCGTTAGGAGTTCTCCATTAGCCCAGAGCACCCCCCCCCCCACTCCGAGAGCACAAGGTGAAACAGCAACACAGCAACAGCAGCAGGTCGACAACAACTCGTGTTCAGGATGGCCGTACTCCTGAGAATGTTAGCCAGACAGGAAAAAAAATGTTAGTCAGCCAGGATCATTATTTGGTCAAGCTAAAGGCCAACATGGCCGAGCAGGACAAATTGGCAGAGGTAAAGACCATAGAGCATCAAATGGCCAAGCGAAAATAGGTGAAGGGCTAATGACTGAGTAAAAGGAAATGAGAGGTGCCCAGGCAGTAATGGAGAAAACAGTAGAGAGAAGGGTTGCATGGAGATGATAGAAGAGGGACAGAGAGAAGCAGAACCCAAAAATAATGAAGAAATAATGGGAAGAATGGAAATAGAAGTAGTGGCAGAAATAAAGACAGTCTCAGAACAAATAGCACCAGGGGAAGGGATAAATGTGTGGAACAGGAGGCATTAGGATGTGTGTGGTAACAGAGCGTGAAGTGTCTGCGACCCAACAAGCACATGATGGCATGCTGGAGGAGCCGGAGGATGAGTGCGATCATCGGGTTGAGCCTGCCCAAAGGTAAGTGAATGTTGGATGCACCCATGGATGGCATCTTTATCTTTGTTCAAATGCAGCACAAGGCTGCAGGGTAGCATAATTAGTTGAAGCTGCAGCTGTGCCACTGATGCAATGCCCTCTGATGTTTATGGCAGGAACTTGGAATTTGGCCATGGTGCTGGCGATAGCTTACCATGGGATCTTTAATGTCCACCAATGAATGCTGATAGATGACACCCATTTAACGTCCATACGAGGGACAGCACACACATCGATGGATCACCCTGCCTGTGAAACACGAGGATGACAGTTTATAGCTAGATCGGGATTCAAACCCAGGCTAAACAACTTCGAGGCGAGTGTGCATACCTCTAGGCTAGTGTTTCCCAAACTATGGGTGGCGACCCAAACGTGGGCCGCGAAGGGTCCAAAAATGGGTCGCGAGGACCCCGGCAAATTTTTTTTTAAAAATAAATCAAGCGGGTAAAAGGCAATCGCGCAAACGCCACATCGTAGGACAGTGCTGTTTGGTACCGTTCCACTCGATAATTCAGCCCGAGGTGCAGCGACACTTCCGTTTCTACCTACTCTTGCTGTTCAATACTTTGTACCCGCCCAAAACGGTTAACTGCAGGCCAATCATTTCGCCAGCTCGCCTTTCCAATTACTCGCTCTCTCTGCAACCGAAGTAATTTCGTGAGGTGAGGAACTCAGTCTGGTCACTTCACATTGGCTGACCGACAAGTCGAGACGCTGTTTTGTGTGATCTGCCTTGCTGGCTGGACTGCGCAGCGCAGTTTTCTGCTCCACATTGAGTTGCGTGTTTTGTGTCAGTTAGCCTTGACACCGACCTCCACTGACTGATCTAGTCGCCTATTTCGTTTTGCAGGATGGCAAAGCGTTCCTACAAGCAAGCATTTTTGGATGTGGGCTTCTCTTCTATCACTGATTGTGGTTCTGTGAAGCCACAATGTGTGTTGTGCTTCGAAGTGCTGTCCAACAACTCGCTGAAGGAAAACAAACTGAAGAGGCATCTGGCGACGAAGCACGTCAACAAGGATCGTTAGCTTTTCGAGCGCCGAGAAGCGGCTCTGAAGCGGAGCCAGTTTGAGCCAGCGACGAATCCAGCGCTTTTGGCTGCCAACCAAGCGACGCTGGCATCCTACCTCGTCGCGCAGCACATCGCAAGGAAGATGAAGCCGCACACGATCGGCGAACAGCTCGTCAAGCCCGCAGCCATGGACATGGCCAGACTCGTCTGCGGCAACGATGCGGTCAAGAAAATGCAGTCCATCTCGCTATCCGACAACACGATTCGCAGCCGCATCGTCGACCTTTCGCTAGATATAAAGGAGCAGGTGGTGGCCTGCATGAAGAAGGCGGGAAAATGGAGCTACCAACTCGATGAGTCAACGGATGTTGGAAACGACGCCCAGCTCATGATTTTCGGGAGGTACTAGGGTGAGACGGACCTCGAGGAAGAATTTCTATTCTGCACGCCAATGAAAACGATGACAACTGGCACCAATATCTTCAACTGGCACCGTGGACAACTTCCAACAAGAAGAAGGTCTGAGCTGAGAAAACTATGTCAGCCTGTGCACCGACAGCGCTCCAGCGATGCTTGGTGTTCGACAGGGATTCACTGCGCGAGTCAAGCAAGTCAATCCGAACGTCGGAATTCTCCACTGCCTTTTGCATCGCGAGAACCTTGCTGCGCAACATCTGTCGCCGGATCTTTCGGCAGTGATGCAGGAGGTTGTCGCCATTGTCAACTTCGTTAAAGCCAGCGCCGTGAACTCTCGCCTGTTTGAGAAGATGTGTGTTGACTTCGGGTCTGAATTCCAACATCTCCTCTTCTACCCCAGTGTGAGATTGCTCTCCCACGGCAAGGTCCTGCGTCGTGTAGTGGAGCTACGAACAGAGCTGCAGATATTCCTCAACGAGAAGAACCATCGCCATGCCATCCGGTTCCACGAGAAGCCATGGATGCTCAAAGTCTGCTACCTCAACGACGTCTTCGCCTCAGTGAACGAACTGAACACATCCATGCAAGGCAGGGATAAAAACATCACGCTCTCCGAGAAACTGTCGGCCTTCAAGGAAAAGTTGCTGCTCTGGAAGGAGAAACTGGAGCGCGGAAGAACAGCGGCGTTTCCGTCATTGAACGAGTACTTGGAGGAGTGGGAGGACGACGAGATTGGAGCGCTCGATGCGATCAAGCCCATCCTGGTGAACCATTTGGAGAACCTGATCACCGAGTTCGATCGCTACATCTCGGACAGAGATCTGGCGTCCCAGCACTGGATCAGGAATCCGTTCCAGGCTAAGGTTGACGACCTGTCTGAGGATGTCCATGGACTGCAGGAAGAGTTCATCGAGCTGCATCACGACGAGTTCCATCGACAACTCTACGCCAAAGCATCACTTGGAAAGTTCTGGACTGCGGTCAAGAAAGAAAAGCCCATAATCGGTGCCGAAGTCATGAATGTTCTGCTCCCGTTTGCGACCACGTATCTGTGCGAGCAAGGCTTTTCGGCGCTAACGGTCATCAAAACCAAGGCACGCAATCGCCTCGACCCCGGCCACGACATGCGCATTGCGCTCAGCAAGATTGAGCCCCGCATCGAAGACATCATGCAGACGAAGCTGCAATTACACCTCTCGCACTAATATAGTATGTATTAGCGCTGGTTGTCCGATTTTATGATATTATGTTTCGTGGAAAAAGACGCTGATTGAAGCTTGGGTCGTGAGATTTTCACCACACCCGGATTTGGGTCGAGCTCAAGAAAGTTTGGGAAACACTGCTCGAGGCCATTCTGTCAGCCCATGGATGGTGTGAAAGAGGAGCTTATCCAGGTAACAGCGGCCCGGATGAAGGCTCATGGCAATAAGTGTGGGTGCAGGGATACGTGCGGTGCAAGACTGAGTCTGCATGAAAGCCGCCTGTGCTCAGGCCCGATACCGCATCGTGGGTCTATGAGGTCAACACCGAACCGTCGGTGGGTGAAGCGTGGACTTCTCTGCGCGTTGAATTGTCAGCATGAGAGATTGAAATTGCACCGTTTGTGAGTGAGGCCATGGGCGAATGCAAGTGCATGAGTAAGAGTATTGTAAATGTGATGCATGATGGTTGTGTGATGAGCACAGACGAGGAGAAAGAGGAGGGACAAGGAACGCCACCAGGTAAGCCACTATTAGACCGAGGCGGCTCCTCAATAAACTTACCAGGTGGCTCTCCACAGAGTTTATGGAAATGGGACCGGCTCAGAGTGAGCTGATGGACAAGCAGGGAGCACCACATGTTGCAGCACTCATGCACGCAGCCCCCTCAAGTATAGTTAGAGATAGGAGGTTGTGCTCCATCCAGGTCTCAAGGAGGAGCCAGAGAAATAAAAGACAATGATGACAGGGTGTGAGTGCTACACAGCCCCCAACAGCCTTGGACAAAGGAGGGAGCAGTCAGGCAAATTGTGGTGGAGTACATGTCCCCTATGAGCTCCGCAGAAAGGGAGAGGCACAAAGAAAGGTAAATTATAACGGTGCCATCCACGAATATTGGTGCAAAGTGGAGGCAATCAGGTCGGTAAGTAAAGGGTCTACTGTGGGTCCGGCTGAAAGCCCACCCGAACAGTGGATGTGGGAGCTCAGTGGGGGTCACGTGGTGGCTCCAGGGGGTAAAGTAGGGCTGAGAGACTGAATATCGTCGGGCAGCAGATGAGTGCGACAGAAGGAATAGTAGAGAGACTTGGCAAAATTGACGTTAAAATTATATGGGAGAATTTGTTTACAGCAAATTTGGAAAACCGAAATTTTAGAGCTGGGAAATTTTTAAATGACTGCTTGGATCATAATTGGAATATATTGATGGAATGCCTTCATCCTCACTTTTCTTGTCCCAAGATTAGGGATGAATGGGGGAATGAATGAGATAGGACTGGTGGAATTAAATTTTTGAAAATGGAATGCATGGTCCAAATTAATAAGAGTGTGAATGGTGTGAAGTGGGTGTGTTGTGCGTGAAGAGGAAGCACTACATTGAGGAAGCACAAAATGTCTGGTGAACGGCTGGGAGTGTGATACAGTAGTTAGAGTGGTGAGGAAGTTGCACCAGGCCTGGGGCCCCCTGGGTGGTTGAAAGCCGCTGGGAAACGCCAGGTGGGTGATCTAGTTCGGGAGCATGGTGCTTTCCTTGGTCATGAGCTTCCAGGTACACGTGTCCCAAAATTAGATCTCTGGCAAAGTATTAGGCTCAACATGGCAAATTATTCAGAAAAACAAGTTGTTGATAAAACTAAGCATCCTTCCAAACTGCGCACAATCGTCCAAAATCAAAAACAAGCAAGTTTCGCCAGGAAATGGGAATTTGACAGGGTCCATACTTGATATAGAAGCAACATTGAATTTGCCACAGCAATGAACGGCAAACGTACAACCATAAACGCACAACCAAAAAATTAAATAATTATCGATTTATCAGGTTATCTGTGATGAAGCTTGCAACAAGCAGGTGTACAATTGTGCCACAAATAGGGGATTATAACCAACAAAACAGACTTCCACTTTTCATAAAGAAAGCATTAATGATTATCCGTGAGTGCGCCTCCCGCCCTCGCCCGAGAATGTGCCGCCTGCGAGTGCGGCCCCCGCCCTCGTCATCGTCATCTGCAAGTGGGCCACTCGCCCACATCAAATAGGAGTGCCAAAGAACCTCCACATTTTAAATAGCTCTCTTCACGATTCACAGTGACAGCCGATCAAGCTACATCCAAGCAGGAGGCACACAAAGATAGTTTTCCTTTATCTAAAAGTTTTGTGATGTGGGTGACAATTTCACAGAAAGTTACGTTTGAATGCAACTTATCAGGACTTGCAACTTTACGACTCGCATCCTGTTGTTGTATAATTCCAAGCATGTCAAATTCAAACTGCTGGAGGTGCAATGGGAGAATGAGTCAAACACTGTACACTGAACTGAGCGAAATGATAGAGCATAATCAAATCTTCAGCATGACTGTTTGGTCGAGTGGTTAAGACTCGTCTTTCTTCACCTGCTGGTTCAATTTCCATGGCCGTTCACTCTTGCCAACCCACACTTAGCAACCATGCCAAAAAAACCCCCAAATTAACTCCTCAAAATGAGGTTATCGTGCTCTTTGGTCGGCAGTGGACCAAAATCGACTGGTTTGATATTTTTCGTTTTCAAGCCATCTTCAAAGCGAGTGACTGCACAAATTATTCATCTGATAGCAGCAAAACTATTCACATATTTGACATATACTGTACATCCGTAACAAATAAATAAAGGGCTGCAGACACAAGCGTGGCATTATTAACGCCGATATCACAGAGCATAATCAAACCACATCACCCTTGCAAATCAAATCAAACCACATCATCAAAGAAAATCAAACTTCCTCACACGAGGGCCAATCTTACCATGCATTTCTGTGGGGATTGTTTCTTGCACTGGGATCTATCATGCTGGGATCGTCTGGCTGTGGTCACTGCCATTACTGTCCGCCTTGTACCGGTCTCTTCTGCTGCCAACGTTCCTGAGCTTGGGAATTGCAGTCATTTCCACTGCTGCTTTGGGAAATTCTTTCCTCTCTTGATTCCCCTTCTACAATTATATACTCTATTTTGATCCTCGCTTTTTCCTCCTTATGATCTCATCTTGGCAATGGTACAGAAAGCCATTTTGTGATGCCCAATCATGACTTCCGGCACACGTCTATTTGCTTGAACGTTATTTTTTCTTTCTTTATTTTGATACATGCAAGCTCGCCCGAGAGCCTAATCTTTTGTAACAGAAGTCGTCAGATCGGTCCAAAGCCAACAGCGATCTTGCAATTTGCAGGACATCATGCAAAGCTCAGAAAAAAGCAAAAACTGTGACGAGGCACGTTGAAGGTTACAACATTTTTTTGTATACCTTCAGTTGTAAAGATTAAAATAAATGCAATCTGAATATCATTTGCAGACAGAACAGTGTTTGGGGCCCAGAAGCAGCAACAGGGCTAGATGTCAGCCTTGCTGGCCATCTCATTTGCAGAGTTGCTGGTCTCACGCGGCTCCATAGTCTCCTCATTATTCCAACCTTCACCACACACCTCACCCTTACTTTCCGAGCCTTTGCGCCCAGCTTCCGAGAACGATGTCGATTTGCAAACAACTGGGGACGGCAGTGGTGCTCCAGATTTTTGCAGGTGGTGTGCCGTGTCTCGCTGACATGCT
This sequence comes from Eptatretus burgeri, assembly GCF_056783735.1. NCBI lineage: Eukaryota > Metazoa > Chordata > Myxini > Myxiniformes > Myxinidae > Eptatretus > Eptatretus burgeri. The sequence continues at coordinate 29,147,890 of NC_140969.1, read as the reverse complement.
GCATAACGGACGACGCCTTGCAAGATCTCTTTCTCAGACTTGCATAGCCGTACTGCCATCTTTGTGCGATACGAAGTCTGTGGATCTGCAATCAAGTTCTCATCCTCCTGCATGAGACCAAAACAAACCAAAAGACTGAAAAAAGAACAAATCAGTATCAACTGTCATACTTCAGAATGGAAAGCATCTCCCATGCAACTATTTTGAAATGTGAGGAGCAATGGTTGTGTTGACAAAGTAAATATGCAACTTCCATCCATCCATCCATCCATTGGGACCATACTCTGTGCAGAGCATTGGTGCTGCCTAAGCAGTCTCATGGGCTATTGGGCACGATCCTGGTTGGGTTGCCACTCCGACGTAGGATACCAGCAAGCTGGTACTCATTTTGCGACCTCGGAAGGATGACAAGTTGAGTCAACCCCACCTGGTATTAATTCAACAGCCAAGTCGGATTTCAACTCAGGACCCTAGGATCCCAAGCCCACCACCCTAACCATTAAGCCAACACCAGGCATAAACGTAACTTAATGTACCGAATGAGTCTGGACCGATGATATTGCTTAACTCAGGAAAATATCTCCAAAAATGAATGAATTTATTGAACCCCAAAAAAAAAATTGCTTTTGCTGATAAGAGGCTGAAAATTTTTGTTTTTCTCAAAATGAATTGGTTCACCTCCTTATGAGGTATACACACCAATGAGAAAACGTGTGTGATGAGGTACATGCGTGTGAGGAACAAACTGGACATAACGTAATACCAACAGGTTCGAGGAAGAAGGAAACTTTTCCAAAAACACAGACAACTAACCAATCATAAAACACTCGTAGTAAGGACAGGGACCAAAGTAGGAGCAGTGAGATCATATTGAATGAAGGAACAGTATTGTACCAATTTTATGATTTGGTCTTCAACTTCAGACTCTGCCCGACATAAGGCAGAATGTCTAAACCCTGTCCTTGCCTCCAAATCTTGTGTACCCAACCAATCCTGATGTACCCACTGTCTACTGGACTCTGTTTCCACACCAAAGAAGGTAGAGAAAATTTATTGACCCTGCTTTGGTGACAGCATCAGTGCCTATGTTCACAAATCTTGCTTTTCTATTCTTTCCCAGCCCCCCCCCCTGACCCCTATCTGCCATATTTGGTCTATTCTCCTTTAGCAATCACCCATCTGCATGGAAGTCAGCAAACATCACTCCCATCAACAAGAAAGGTGCAAAAACAGACCCCATCAACTATGAGCCAGTGAGCTTACTTCAAAGCTTAAATTTTACCGATTACTTAATTCCAAGATGACATAACAGAAGTAGAATTAAGATCAAGTATTGATCTTAATTCTACTGTTGTCAAATAATCCACCGATGTATGATTTGTTCAGATCTAACAAATCATTTATAATGTGTTGTGATATCTGTAACTGGATGTTGACATCCATAATTCTGTACTATGGGTGTCTGAGTCTCGTAGTGAAGTGTGAAAAAGAGAGGCGATTATGGCGCACAGGAACGATAAAGCAGAACCTCACAAAGATCCTACAAACCATCCCTGGAAACATTACCAAAAACGAACTACAGTTGGAGGCTATGCAGGGCTCAGTGACGATCCTGAAAAGAGCACTCGGGACAAAACTCTGAGAACAAGAAAACTTCACAACTTCGGCCATGAATCACGATCCTTCACCGAAATGTAGGTGGATACGTCGAGTCCTGGGAGGACTCCATTCCACATTCTGAAATCCGAATTATGCAGAAAATAATCACACACACACACACACACACACACACACACACACACACACACACACACACACACACACACACACACACACACACACACACACGTTTTTGTTGTGTGCACTGTCGAGGCTCGTATGACGGTTAACACACGGAACATACAACAAGGGGAGCAGGAGACAAGAGGGGCGGGAGAGGGAAGGAAAAAAAGTGTGGAACAGAGATGAGATCTGTGGAAAGGAGAGGGATGGGGGGTGGGGTACACAGGGTAAACAAGATGGATACCACAGGGACTTTCAGGTCCTTAAACGACTAGGACTTTCAGGAAAAGGTGGGAAAAAAACAGGAATGAAAGAGTAAAGGTGAGCAGTGATTCTTGATTTTCGTAGTTTTACCAGAACGGGGTTGCTGGCGAACCTTGAACGCCCTGTGGAAATATGGGGGCGGGGGGACATAATCGCAGACAGATTCGGGTGGGGGGGGCAGCAAGACCAGAGAGGAGATGGTAGGAGCCAAAGACCACCAACCTGCTTGCGGTGAGAGAGTAAGAGACCCAAAGACTCAGCCTCATCGTGGGAAATACCAATGATCCTAAATGCCTCGATTTCCACAGCGTGAAGCCAAGAAAGGTGAGAAATGGGAGCACTTGCCCAAAGGGGAGAACAGTACTCCATCAGGGTGCAGACGAAAGCTTTGTATGTGGTCAGGAGCTCAGACATGCCAAGGACTTTGCACGACGGAGGATGCCCAGTCGGTGACTGGCTTTGGAGGCCAGTTTAGAAATGTCGCTTTCAAATGCTATTTGAAAGCATTTAGACTTTTGTAAACCTATCAAGAAGCTTGATGTTTAAAGCTGTAGCAAAAATTAAGCTGAGAATGTACCACAGCAATGATGGGCCAAATGGCCGAATTTCCTTGTTTGAGGTCAGTTTCTTGATTTTCAGCCATACAAATATGTACATACAGAGAATTGTCTTATGGGGGTGGGGGTTTATGCCCATAACCTGACCCTGGGTACCCCCAGCACATTTGCAAAATTTGGTGTAGGGTGATGGGGGCTCGCAATCTCACAACTACTCGAAGTTGATGGATCGCGAATTAGGAATTGATATACATTTACCAATTTGTGAATAATTGGAACTCGTGAATGTGGAGGGTTTACTGTATAGGACTAAAATATTACAAGACATCAATGTACCTTTACCTAAACTACAAGGACATCAAGAGACGATGGACAAACACATGGTATATTTAAGATTTCAACCTGGCATTTCCCAGGTTGAGCCCGAAGTTTAAATGGGAACACTAACAGGCCAACAGATTTCCAATTTTGATACAATATCTCAGATTGATGCAGAGATTTTCCAACTTTTCAATTTGGGTAATGTTTGTGAGTGGCACGATACTTGGCTGCAGGACAGCATGCTCATCATACATTACTCATTAGTTCGTCCCCCACGCAGCGGAAGATGGGGTTTTGCAATCACTTTTGTGTGTCTATTTTCGTGTCTGTCCGGGCCTGCCCCACTAATTTGCTCATATTAGCCGGTGCGTACTTGGCAGTTCCGCTCAACTGCATCTGATATGGTAAGTTAATGCAAGTACGCATCGAGGGTTTGAAACTCGCTTGGTGTGGTCAATCCACCGGAAACAGTAATATGTGAAGTCATGTAACCCTGCCAGGAAGGCAGTACCAATTTGCGTTTGTGGTTGCTTAGCAACCAGCCGACGAGTGCAGTTAACTGTGCCCAGCTTCCTCAGGACCTGGCGTTTGGGATGGACCTGAGTGCTTCCCCTCGTGGTGAGCCTCAAACCCCGGATCGACAAAAATACAAACAACATGGCGGAATTTGTAAAAGAAAATTTGAAGACAAGGACGTTTTGGTCACAAATATACAAACGACCATACATACATATCCATATATGTTTGTTCCATGAAATAAGATTATTGTTATTCTTCGAGCCTATTATTTTTTTAACATTTTTTTTCTCAGCAACCATTTTCTGATTGACACAAAATTTTCAGAGTTGGAGCGACTCGCCATGGAGAGTATTGTTCATTACAATTGTGACATCATGGGTCACGTGGTATGGCAGCCATCTTGAATTAAATGCAAAAAAAAAAGAAAAGAAAATTATATCTGATTCTTCTGATCGGAAAAATGTGAAACTTGGCACATCTCATTCTACTCCCAATGTGGAATAGATAATTGTAAGGATGACGTAATTGGTGAAGTGGTCGACCAGCCATAAATGATTTAATTGAAATCCTTGTTTACCATTGAGAGTCAACATGTATGTCCATGCCGCAACATTTTTACCAATTGAACTTTTGTCATCAAATCTTCAACAAACTTTTATTATGAGATTGTGGAAAACGCAAATGCATAAAATGTATATATTTTTTTTAAACCGTCGTTTTTGTCAAGTTTAGTTTGAGTACAAAGCAAGCACAGATGGACTTTGCATTTTCCGATGTTTTCTAGTTAATTCTTATTTTCAAACCTTTAGTGTAGGTCAGAGAATTTTTTTGGTATACAAAGTCAAGGTTCGTGGAAGAACAAGAATACTGAATGGATCAGGACACGACAGAACAAAAGGAATAGTAGAAAGAGGAGGAAAACACCAACAGAGCAATTGAAGGACTAAACAGAGGTAGACTTGGACAAATAATGCGTGTGGGCTGGAATGAAGGGGTAGGGGAGGATGCATGGGGTGGACAAGATGGACACAGAAGCTAAATTTTGGGGAGGGGTGGGCAGTGGTTTAATGGGTGTAGAAAAGATGTTGGTTTTGGATTGGGTGTGATCAGAGATGGTGGTGAACAGCTGTCTTGATATCAAACACATCCAGCTAACCAAGAACAAAAAGTGCAGGTTAGCCTTGAATGGCTCCATAATTGTCAAGACCAAAACAGATGGAAATCCATGCATTACAAGATGCAAATAGCCCCGTTTTGGAGACAGAATTTAATCAACCATTCCAAATTGTCCTGCAATGCAATCAGTGTGGACTGACACCACCCTTGGTGCACGAATATTATCTCCTTCTGGGAAGGTCATTCCTGAGCCACCTGGGTTTTGACTTCAATGTGAAAATGATATGAAAATGCTCCTGGGACAACCTTGGTTTCTAGATGTTGGGAATCCAAACCCTTCAAACTGCTCACTTAAGTCAGGATGTCACTGAAGTGTTCTCACCACTATGTCATGATCTTTTAATATCCTCCAGAAAGAGAACAGTAACACCTTGTTATAATCTGAGCAGGGGGGCAAATGAAGAAGATAAAATGAAGAGTGCAACGACAGATAACAAAACAACAAATTATATACTCGCAGCAAGTTGCATTACAAATACAGGCAAACATGTCAACTGCACAATGGCGATACTTTATCAGAACATGAGACAAATGTCAACCTCTACCCCATACCTGAAGGCTGGTCTTGTAGGTTTTTAGCAAAAGAGAGACACGGGTTTCCAAGAAGGTCCATAGCTTCACCTCGTTGTCCCAGCTCACAGGGAAATCAGGGTCACCCAAGCGGAATATTTTCTCCATAACATTCTCTCCAACAAGGCACTCCTTTAGCTCACCTAAGAGAGAAAAACAAAAATCCAGCTTTGAAAATCAGAAAACGATAGAGATTGAAAAAAAAAGGAGTGAAAATCACGAGAGCACGACCAACTCGAGGTTTTATATGCAGGGATGTCAGTGAGCTTTCGTGAAGAACAAGGAAAATAATTTGCTGCACAAACGACGAGGCCGTGCACCCGGAATGGGTCAACTGAGCCACTCAGAGATGAAGCCATTTTAATGAGAAAAAAAACCCACAAGGAAACAAAAACAAAAAGGGAGAGTTAGTAAACCTTCATCAATCTGATTAAAGTACGAGGAATCCTCCACAAAGTTAGAAACACCCGATAAATACAAAGATATTCGAAACAAGTATAGTCTACCACAAACACCAACACAATTCAATCAAATGTAAAACGAGACCGGTACTCTGTAGAGCTTGCACCTCCGCAAAGTTAAACAGTTTACACGTTGTATCAATCTGATAGGCCAGATCTGCATCCAGACCTTATAGTGGGGCGGCTTAGCCCAAATATTCAAAAGAATTGTGCATTTTGTGATACAAGCACCAAATTTGGCACAAATGTACATTAATATGTTGCGAACATTTTCAGATATTGGGCCACTTGAAATTCTCTCTTTAGGTCCGCCATATTGGATTTCAAAATGGCCGCCACTTGAAATCTACATTTGCCATTATCTCTGGACGTAATGCAGCTATTGACTTGATTCTGGTATCTAAATGTATGTTTTTGGGGGCAAGGAATCCAATGGTACCATTTTCAACTTAATATTATCTATCACGGTCTGTTATATAATTTTATTTGGAAATTATCTCGGCAAATATTGGATTCAACACAATACTTTGAAAAGAATATCTTAGTTCTGTAAATATAAATAAATAAAAAAAACTATACTAAATCACTAGTAACAACTCAGACAAGCTCATATATACTGGCAGTCTAAAATATAAATTCATATCCCATTAGGAAACAAAGTGACCCATTCATTTATGTTTGTCATTTGCATATTTTATGTAACATTACATTCATATTGTCAATAAATACCAAACATGCATAATCCCCTTTTCCTCGACCCTTTAAGTCATCTTTTGTGTTTCTGGAGTACAGAAATTTCTTGTATAGGCTTCCATCTGTCTTGTTTCCTTAACAATGCACTGTAGCATGTCTTTAACAATGTTTACAAACATGACTCCACCACATGTCTTTAATCACAGCCCTGACCCAAATAAAAGAGTAGAGAGGCTGCATGTGTGTTGACCCACATCAACTGTGTTCTTTGTGTGTGGCTGTGTTTAAATCACCTTGTGACTCCACATAAATGAGTTAATTATATACAATCTGGGCTCAGCTCGACAACATTGTGTGGTCAGCAATGAAGACAAGAGTCTGAATTACATGTATGCAAAAGACCTTGTGAACCATAGTGAAGCAAATACACGGGTAAGCATGAATTAAATCTAGGGCATGATATAATTTCCATGATGTTTACCTCTACACTCAATGGTGGAAGGAGGTAATGTTTTGATCCCAGCTTGTTTGTATGTCTGTTAGTCCACAAAATTCCAGACAAAGCTTGTAGTAGTGGTAGTGGTGATAACAGAAATTGTTATATAGAACTGAACTTATATTATTATTATATGCAGAAAATAACTTCATTTCTATATGCCCTGCAGTAGACAGGTTAATTGGTTTATGCACTGAAGGGGTCACCCTGGTGTGCACTGCTGTGTTCTGCCTCACTGAGTTGTTCAGGTATGATGTACTCAGCACAAGCTTACCTGATACACATGTGTGCTGGCTAAAACCACTTGTTTGGTGGGCACGACAGAGGCAGGTTGTCTAATAGCCAACCTGGTCTTACTTTTTTGGGGTTTATCTGAAATTCTTACTATAAGGCTTTAAATTAGAAATGTTTTATATAAAGTAGTATTTTGAGTGAAGTGTGTATTCCACACTGACAGTTTTGAGATGTTCTGAATTTAACACAAAGGCTGTAATTAAAAGAACGGGGTATGTCTGGAAAATGTACTGTCCAACCTAATAAGAGTTTAGACTGATTTATATTTAAATCTTGGCTGTGTAAATATTGTAAGAATTTATGAATTCAAATGTTTTGTAAATATTCAATAAATTTGGGAATATTTTTTAACTAAAGAATCTCATGTGATTTTATTTCTCTTCTTGCCTCCGGTATGGGTGAAAATTTAATTCCGGCATAATCTCACAAAACTAATTCCCTAAGTATGCCAAGCTAAATGCTCTACGATATAGAGGAATTATCCTCCTCTCCATTAGTATGGTGGAGGAAACCCCTCTATTATATATAAAACAAAATGTTAACATTATATCATTGTATCGTTGCAGATTCAGAAGACAGTTCCACCATGTCCAAGAGCTTCAGACTAGCTGATGTTGAGTGAACTTCACCATCAACATCACAGCACCTCACCACAACTGACTGGAAGTTATGCCTTATATGTCAAGAGGACAAGACGGAGACACTGACCAAACCTGACCAATCAAAGAGAAAAGACATTGGGAGTGGGTACAGTTCACTCGCAGAGAACTTGGTCAAATTCAGTGAACTTGGAGAGCTTGGAAACAGGCCAGAGTTTCCAATACCTAGCAGCACACGAAATAGCAGCTGGATTGGGACGAGAGAAGACTCGTGCACTGCCAATGTTCCACGTTCTAACTGGATGTGACACTGTGTCTAGTTTTCATAGACATGGCAAGAAGACTGCGTGGGCAGTCTGGACGGTACTGCCAGAACTCACTGAGGCGCTGCTGCTGCTGTCCTCTGCACCTCGTGACATACCAGACGATGCAATGCGCATCATCGAGAGGTTCATGATCCTGTTGTATGATCGAACCAGCAAATGCACAGACATTGACAAGGCCAGGAGGAAACTCTTTGCAAGGAAGAACAATGTGCAGCTCATCCCTCCAATGAAGGCAGCTCTGGAGGAACATGTCAAGAGGGCAGTGTATCAAGGTGGACATGTGTGGGGTCAGATACTGCTGCCAGCACCAGAGCTCCCTCCACCAACCAACTGGGGTTGGTCAAGGACTGGAGGACAGTACACACCTTACTGGACCAGGCTAACTGAGGCAGCTCACAGCTGCATTGAGCAGGTTTCTTGCAAGTGCAAGAAAGGGTGTGTGAGGCGCTGCAAGTGCAAAAAGGCTGCCCTTCAGTGCACAGCCCTCTGTGTGTGAAGGGGACTGCACATGACGATGAGTCAACGACATACATGTACTTGTGGCAATGCTGAACTTATTAACTTGACACTGTTTATGTACACGTATCTTCAGTACCGGTATATACCTAGCCTCAGATACCAGTACACCGAGCCTCAAATACTAGACCATGTAGCATGTCAGTATTATACCCAAGACATTTACAGAACTAAGACATTCTTTTCAAAGTATTGTGTTGAATCCAATATTTGCCTAGATAATTTCCAAATAAAATTATATAAAACAGACTGTGATAGATAATATTAAGTTGAAAATGGTACCATTGGATTCCTTGCCTCCAAAAACGTACATTTAGATACCAGAATCAAGTCAATAGCTGCATTACGTCCAGAGATAATAGGAAATGTAGATTTCAAGTGGCGGCCATTTTGAAATCCAATATGGCGGACATAAAGAGAGAATTTCAAGTGGCCCAATATCTGAAAATGTTCGCAACATATTAATGTACATTTGTGCCAAATTTGGTGCTTGTATCACAAAATGCACAACAGGTTTGCTATTCTGATACACTATTAATGAAAACCTTATTCCGCTTGTTCTTGTCACCTACACAACTCATCCACCAAGTTTTGTCATAATCCGTCCACAACTTTTTGAAATATCGTGCTATATATAATTTTGATGCTTGCTGTTGACTTAATGGTTAGGGTGGTAGGCTGGGATCCGAGGATCATGTGTTCCAATCACCCTTGGCTGTTGAATCAACACCAGGTGGGGTTGACTCTGCCTGTCATCCTTCCGAGGTCAGCAAAATGAGTGCCAGCTTGCTTGTTTCCTGTGTCGGAGTGGTGACCTGTCCAGGATTGTACCCAATAGCCAAGGAGAGTGCTTAGCCAGCACCAACGCTCGGCAGAGAGTAAGTATGGTCCCAATGGATGGATGGATGGATGGCTATCATTTTGGCCCCATCTCTCAATGGCGAAGAATCACTTTAAAAAAATAATTACAAGAGCACTTGGTGGAGTGCATAGCTCCGCAATATAATATCTGATCTACGAGAACATCTTCTTTCGGCTGCTCCCGTTAGGGGGTCGCCACAGCGGATCATCCGTATGATCCGCATAGTGATTTGGCACATGTTTTACGCCGGATGCCCTTCCTGACGCAACCCTGGTCGCCTCTTACGACACAGGGATAAGGTACACCTATTTTAACCGGGGTATACACCGGCCCAGTATACTGGTACTCATTTCGCCGACCTCGGAAGGATGACAGGCTGAGTCAACCCCCTGGTGTATTAATTCAGTGGCCCAACGGGGCTTGAACTCAGGACCTATTGGATCCCAAGCCGCTGCCCTAACCACTGCGCCAACACCAGGCTTCTGATCTACGAGAACATATCTGGCCCAATACATTTTTGAAATATCATGCTTTTTATATCGTTTTTGGCCCAATCACTCAATGGTGAAGAATCACTTAAAAAAATTCTCGTAGTCGGATCTGGATCTTCACCAAAATCGAAGTCGTTTGTCCTTGTCACACACTGAACAATCGAACATGTCTACAAAATTTAATCCAAATCTGTCCACGACTTTGAGATATTCTGCACACAGACAAACAAACAAACAAGAAGACGACGTCATGCTGATCACGATACTTGCAAAATCTATTAAACAAATTTGACCTCAAAAATAATTGGTGGTTGAATTCGGTGACCGGAAATATAAATAGTCTTCAAATGTCAAGTCAATCGGATGAAAATTGAGGATTTTAGAAATACCACCTTAGTTGTTGACCATGGGCCTATGTTGACCTGAAAAACAATAGGCTTCTTCCTTATGACAAACTCTACCATGTGGTGAAGTTTCATGAAGATCGGTTTAAAATTGTGACATGCAGGCGATAAAGACAGACAGACAGGCACAATAACAAAATCGACTGACCAATATACTTGAAAAATCTTTAATTTTGCAAGTACCAAGAAGAAGACGTAGTGCAGAGCATGACACTTGCAAAATCCACCCCCCTCTCCATACCATGGATACAAATTGTCAATTTTAATCTCAATGAAATGGACAATCATAATCAAAGCTCAGGTCAATTGGATGTAAATTGATGATTTTTCAGTTGAAAATTGATGATTTTGGAAGTTTGACCTTCAGTTGACCTTTGACCTCAAAAATAGCTCATTTCCCAATTCAGTGATGTAATTTGCAAATGTTGTTCAAATCAAGTCAATCGGATAAAAAATGACGATTTTAGAAATTTGACCTCAAGATGACCTTTGACCTCAAAATCAATAGGCTTCTCAGTTGAGACTACCTCTACAACTTGGTTAAGTTTCATGATGATCGGTTTACAATAGTAACCTGTTGGCGATAAGCAGACAGACAGAATAACAAAATCGACTGACCAATATACTTGAAAAATCTTTGATTTTGCAAGTAACAAACAAACAAACAGAAAGGGGTGAAAACACAACCTCCTTCACCTTCGGTGGCGGAGGTAACCATCATCAGCCAGCCTGGCTGGTAGGATGACCTTGAAGTATGCATGCTCACCTCTAAGCTGGCTAGCCTGGGTTTGAATCCCCGATCCAGCTCTAAACTGTCATCCCAATGTTTCACAAGCACGGCGATTCACCAACATGTGTGCCGTCCCTCGGATGGACGTGAAACTGGCGTCCTGTCTACCAACATTCGTTGGTGGACGTTAAAGACCCCACGGTGTCCTTCGCAAAAAGTACGCGAGTCATCGCCGGCACCATGAACAAATTCCAAATTCCAGTCCCGTCCAGCAGAGGGCATTGAATGAGCGGCACAGCCACATCCTCAGCCAATGATGCTATCCCGCAGCCTGGTGCCACAATAGTTCAGGCATTTAGGCAGAAATATTTGGTCAACCTCCCACAAATTGCAACAAAAGCAAACTCAACAGATTTTGATTCCTGGAAATGTCCTCAGTGACAGAAAAAAAGTCCTAAGGGATCCTCCGGGGGGGAAAGTCCTGAAATCATGGAAATCCAATATGGCCGCCACCCGGCTTCGGGGAAAATGAGAAAATTGTAAAGATTGATATTTTAAGATGTAAATATATGTTTTTCTGCATTCTAATTGTTTCTAGTTATGGTCAGTATATTGATATACAAGAATAATTATAAAAAAGTGAAATGTATTGAGGGTAAAAGAAAAAATTATAGCTTTTTTGTCCAAAAATGTCAAATATTTGTCCCGAAAAAAAAAAATATGTACCTGATACTGATTTTGGCTCCTGGACAAAAAAAGAAGAAACGTTGAAGACACAAGATGAAAGCAAGTCGATGGCAATACAATATAATTATGTAAATCATTGAAACATGACAAAATTCACAATTTCCCTCGGGGCAATCACATCTGCCTGACGAAGGTTTCGAAATTAAAATTAAAATTCGCATTAAACTCAGAAACTACATCCATTATAAACTTATGATACATGTTGAGAAAAATCAAGCGTATTAAAGTTAGAACTCGACAATGTCATCATCATCCTCATCATTGTCACATGGAGTGTTTGTGCAGCCAGAGCCACTGCAGTTTCCACAAGCTGGAGTGCACTCAATGTTGTGCTTCTTGCATGTGCATCTCATGGTGCTACATTCAGCCTGGCAGTTGCACCTAATGACATGCAACATCTTTTCAGGAAATGGAGCTATTGATGTCTGAAGTGGCACAAAACCCTCATCACACTTCTTCCAACCCCAGTCTGTGGAAGAAGTATGCAAGTCTGACGTCTTGAAACGAATCAAAGACCACCTTCAGAAGCATGCCGAGTCTGCAAAGATACCTTCGAGAACTTCAGCGCTCTGGATTCAGTTTATGGACATGCTCGACATTCTACGCAAATACATCCGGGCAGAGCGCACTGGGAACTGGGCACTACATCTACAGGCCATCCAGGAAATGCTGCCTTACCTGGCAGCCTCGGACCACAACCTTTATGCCAAATCTGCGAAGGTGTATCTGCAGATGTCCAACCTCAAAACTCAACATCCCAATGTCCAACAACGTTTTGATGAGGGGTTCCATGTGGTTCGACAAAGTGATCGCCTGTGGGCAGGTCTTTCATCTTACCTGATCATCGAACAAGTTCTGATGAGAAGTTTGAAGACCAGTGGGGGGCTCACACGAGGGTGAGGAATGACAGAGCAACAACGGCTGGTATGGCTACTATCAAAGCCTGCCTGTGCAGAAATTAACCAGGCAATGCAGGAGCTCACAGGTGTGAACTACAACACTGGAGAGCAGAAGAAGGACATGACCAAAGCAAGACAATCTCGTGACTGGAAGGACACACTATCAGCTCTTCAGTATTTACAGGAACAGAATCCGTTCAGTAGTGATCCACGTCTGAGGAGCATTGCCACTGGAGTTCATGCACACCCCACCATCAACGTCGATACAGCACATGCTGTAGGAGCCAAAATATTGAAATCTATGGATGGGAAAACACCTGCCGAGTACACATTTAAGAGGAAAGACCAAGTTGTCACCCTCGGCATGAAGTCATCTGTCAAGATTGATGGAGAGCAAGTCCAGGTTGACCCACAACTCCTCTTCCAGAGACTGATCACTGTTGCACAGACAGCAGAAGAACTGGAGTCAGCCTTCAAATATGAACTGTGCAGCTATCCACCAGCCCTCTGATTCCTCTCTTCAGCTCCGAGAAGCACACAAGCCAGTCTTTGCTGATGCCATCTGGGATCTTCTTGGATCCGATGTCCCAGCCGATATCCCCAATGATGAGCAACAGTATGTTTTGGATGGCGGGGGCACTTGTTCAACACATTCCATGGTCTCGTGGATCTACATACAGAGACATATGCCACCAGTACACTGATTATGTAACGAAGAAGTACGGAGATGCCATAGTCGTGTTTGATGGTTATGAGAGTACCAACACGAAGGACATGACACACCAGAGACGGTCGAAAAGGAATGCTGGCACTACTGTGACATTTACAGCTGACATGCGTCTCACAATGAAGAAGGAACAGTTTCTTGCCAATAGGCAGAATAAACAGCAATTCATTTTCATGTTGAGTGAAGAGCTTCAGAAGAAGAACTGTGAGACACACCATGCCTCAGGGGATCCTGATCTCCTGATTGTACTGAAGGCCGTGCAGTCTGCTACTGTCACCAACACTGTGTTAGTTGGTGATGACACAGACCTCCTCGTCCTCCTATGCTACCATGCAAGCTTAGAATCCCATGACCTCTTCTTTTGTCCCGAGCCAAAGAAGAACACTAAGAAGCCTCGCATCTGGAACATCAAGGCTTCAAAGAAAATGATTGGTACAGACATATGCAGCACATACTGTTTCTACATGCAGTTCTTGGGTGCGACACGACATCTCGTCTTCATGGGATTGGAAAGGAAGCTTCCCTCAAAAAGTTCAAAGCAAACAACACATTCCGTGAGCAGGCCAAGGTTTTTGATACATATCCAGCTTCCGTATGTGATGTGCCAGATGCAGGAGAAAAAAACATTGGTGATACTCTACAACGGAAAGTCAACTGACACCCTGGACACCCTCCGGTATCAGCGGTACTGGGACAAGGTGGCTTGGAGCTCCTCTCACGTGCAACCACAGACATTACCACCAACATCATAAGCAGCAAAGTATCACAGCCTGCGCGTGTATCTGCAAGTCCAAGAATGGAAGGGATGTACAGATGAACTTCTTCCGACAGACTGGGGTTGGCAGAAGTGTGACGAGGGTTTTGTGCCACTTCAGACATCAATAGCTCCAGCTCCTGAAAAGATGTTACGTGTCATTAGGTGCAACTGCCAGACTGAATGTAGCACCATGAGATGCACATGCAAGAAGCACAACATTGAGTGCACTCCAGCTTGTGGAAGCTGCAGGGGCTCTGGCTGCACAAACACTCCATGTGACAATGATGAGGATGATGACGACATTGTCGAGTTCTAACTTTAATACGCTTGATTTTTCTCAACATGTATAGTAAGTTTATAATGGATGTAGTTTCTGAGTTTAATGCGAATTTTCATTTTCATTTCGAAACCTTCGTCAGGCAGATGTGATTGCCCCGAGTGGAATTGTGAATTTTGTCATGTTTCAATGATTTACATAATTATATTGTATTGCAATAGACTTGATTTCATCTTGTGTCTTCAACATTTCTTATTTATTTTGGTCCAGGAGCCAAAATCAGTATCAGGTAAATTTTTTTTTTTCGGGACAAAAAAATTGACATTTTTGGACAAAAAAGCTATAATTTTTTATTTTACCCTCAATACATTTCACTTTTTTATAATTATTCTTGTATATCAATATACTGACTCATAACTAGAAACAATTAGAATGCAGAAAAACATATATTTACATGTTGAAATATCAATCTTTACAATTTTCTCATTTTCCCTGAAGCCGGGTAGCGGCGATATTGGATTTCCCTGATTTCAGGACTTTCCCCCCCGGAGGATCCCTTTGGACTTTTTTTCTGTCACTGAGGACATATCCAGGAATCAAAATCTGTTGAGTTTGCTTTTGTTGCAATTTGTGGGAGGTCATCCGACATTTTGACTGTACTACAAATGAATGAAGAAGAATAACCAGCAGGCCTACTTGGCACATATTTAAAGCATCTACAAATCAACAAAAGCCACGGCACAAACTGCACGAGTATGCAACAACAATAATTGAATTAAATTGTAAACCGTGGATTTTTTGAGAAAGAAGCCATTCGCAGAAAATAAGTTGAGCGAGCTGAGCTATTACTCATATCAGTATTGTAAAGAAAGTGAAGGAAAAGCTTTCCTACTCTGCCACTCACCAAATCAAGAGCACAACCGGGTCTCCACTGACCAACACTACATCTCAGCTCCAGAGATGACAAGAGTACAGTGCCGACCTCTATTCAATCCCCCACAACCCACCCGAGGAACTGTCTGCCCTCGTCAGAGCATCCATATGAGATGACAATATATGCACAGACCCCCCTCATACGTGCATTCAAGAATGGGAAGGCTTCAGGATTATGTGGAATCACAAAAGAGCTTCTTAAAATGTAACACCTGAGACCATTTCCAGCATTCATGAATTATTCTGTGAAATTTGGAATCGGGGAAACTATTCCTAAGGAGTGGCTCCATGGCATCATACTCTATTTCTGGAACCATAAGGGAGCTCAGACTGAGTGCAGCATTTAAAGAGGCATTTAATGTCCTTTCAGTAATAACCAAGGTGGTTGCCTGGATACTCCGAACCAGAATCCAGGATGAACTAAATATAAAGCGAAGGAAACGACAAGCAGGTTTCACATGAAACAGAACACCAATAGAGCAAATCATCTTCATGAGTCAGATCGCAGAAAAACAGAGTATGCCAGCCCAACCCTCGTAACATACAGTCTATCATATATATATATATATATATATATATATATATATATATATATATATATATATATATATATATATATATATATATATATATATATATATATATATATATATATATATATATATATATATACATATGGCATTTGACTCCTTCAACCGAGACCGACTCGGGCTTCTTTTAGAAGCTGTTGCTGGACCTCCTAACATTGTCAAACTTATCCGGGCACTCTACAGTAATCGTCATGAAACCCTCGTGCAAAAATTACCATTCATGACGTGCACTCTGTAGATACAGTAAGAGTTTAAACGCCACAGCTCCAGAGTAACATCTTTGGGAGACTGTATGTCGGAAGTGCGGCACCATGCTGCTCTCACCCAGTCAACATTAGAATCACTTTCTATCATATGGAAGTCTCAATGTGAACCAACTCCTGAATATATGGCACGCACGTGAAACCTGGACACAGACAAATCCCATGAATGCTCAATTAGACGGCTTTGACACGCGAGCTGTCAGGCACATCCTCAGAATACCTTGGCAGGACCATATCACCAACTAAGAAGTCCATGAAATTTCACAACTTTCAACCAGAGTGAATCGTACACAGCTACATGTGCTTGGAGACCTTTGCAGATGCCAAGACAGTGATGCTGCAGTTTCCCGAATCACAGACCCCCACCTCCCCCAGATAAGCCGAGGTCACCCACAAGGTGGAGTCATCTCGTGTTTTCAGCCATGTTGCGACAGTGACATGTCCGACAATGTTGTTGTTGATTATGATGTGGGTCTAAGAACGCTTTAGATGTGGTGTGCTTGCACTCAGCGTGATGTGTCCCTGCATTATTTCAACATGACATGACCCACCTACACTCAGTTGTTCTCGTACGTTTTCTATGCGTATCACTCCCTCATTTACTGTGTCTGCCATTGGTCTTCCTTTGTGTTACATGGAGCTGGGAACATGATGACATTGCTCGACGAACGAACTGTTGCACCTGCTGGTATGAGATGGAAAAGCATCCTGTCGGAACACTTCAATGGCCTGGTTGAAGGTGATTTTCCTTACGGAAGGCAGCATTTGGATGGGAGGGGGAAGTGCTTCAGTTGTTACAGTGCAGGAAGTTTGCTGCTTATGATGAGGCAAAACTGACAGAAAAAAAAAAATTCTGAAAGAAAAAGTTAGAAAAACAAACCAAAAAGGTTAAAAGTTGAGTTCCCATGCAAGCAGTTTCTACATCTCACCCTCGGTCATGCAGAAAATTCGCAAAAAGGCCAGCAACTGTGCAGGTACAGGCATCTCCCCACAATGCAGTGAAAACATTGTCGAGCTGGAAGAAATAAAAGTGGGCAGTTTAAATGCAAGTATATGACAAGGAACAAGGTCATTTGGTGTTTCATGCCAGTGCTTTATCCACACCCTATGAACTTAATCCACCAGTTGTGCTTGTCTTCTATGTACCAATTCCATTCCTACCAGGAACTTAATCTAACTTAGTCAAAATGGAAAAAAGTTCCTCTTTGGGAATCCTGACCCACCCACGAGCATGGCCACTCCAGAGATTATGGGTTTAAAATTGCTTTTGAAACAGTGAGCACCACCTGATATGTCGTCCGCAGCCCTATTCAGAAAACATTTCTGGTGACACAAGATTGTTCAACTCTATTGTAGGGAAGCAATGCTCAAAAAAATGTCGAATTGACCAAAAAGGGAAGGAAGTGTGGTTTAGGCCTCCATCTTGGCTATGCCCCACGGACATGTAATATGCATCGCTATCTTCCACAAGAGCTTGCTCTCAATCTCCACAAAATCCGTTTTCTTTGCAATGAATAAATGGATATTTTCGTTTTAACAGGTTAAATGTGATGTTAAGTCTCAAAAACAGATTACACATGCATCTCCCATTACAATGACTCGTAGTGAAGCGCACCATCGCAAATCCCCACGCTCCCCGCAGCTTCAGCAAGGTTAAAAGATGGCAAAAAGTTTCACCAGGAATGACCGACTAACAAACTTAGAGTTAAAAAGAATCTTCTGTTTCGACCCCTATGACCCCAAGCCTCATCCTCCTGGGGCATGAACAAGACGTCAAATCCAAAAAAATCCTTACATATTTCATGCATCCCCCAATGTTGATTGTGCAAACAAAGTTTCATTTAAAATGAGCGTAATTGCATTTTTCGGCATTTGACCTTTTGACCCCATCCCAGGAGGTAGGGCCAAAAATGACACTGCATTTGCACATTCTTGTCATGTGGTGATCATAACTACCAAGTTTGAATTTCTGCCCAACCGTTGAGGACGAGATAGCGTGACGGGCGGACAGACAGACAGAGACGGAGCAGATTACAATATCCCCCTGTTTTGGGGGTTTTTTTTCTTTCAAAAAGCGTGGACATAAGGATCCAGCTCTTTCAAGAGCCCCTATTGGGTCGCCGAAATAGGTGACCCTCATTGTCAGTAATTCTGTCTGTTTGTTCGTTTGTCATCAGCATAATTTGGAGTAAACGTGGGCGGATTTTGACCAAACTCGGGTGGTAGGTACATCTTATGACCTAGTGCTTTGGAAATTGTGATGGTTGCTCGGGACGCTTTGGTTCCCTAGCAACAGCCAAAAAACCTTCAAAATCGGTACCGTTCACGCAAAATCAATTCCGAAAGCCATTATCCCACGTAGGCTTATGAAATTTGGCATGCATCATCTACAGGTGATGCTCTACCAAATATATTCCGGTTTTTTGTGATATATGGAACAGTTTAACCGCAGCGCCCCCTACAAATGGGGTAGGCCTGAAAATTGGCGAAAATTGAAGTCCCCCCTCGCGACCAGGTGAGTGCATCGAACCGAATGAAACTTTGCAGGTTCATAGCACGCAATGAGTACTACAACGTTGCCTCAGGACATATTGACCGATATTGCTTAGGTCAAGGGTCAAAGGGCAAAAATCTATAATATGCGAGAGCTGGAGGTGCCTTCGTGCCAAATGCTACTCCTTGGGTTATGGTCAGATGGTCATGAAAATTCACACTAATCGTCTGGAATGCATTGTGCACAAACGATCGAGCCGGATTTTCGATTTATATCTTTGTTCACCTACAGCACCCCCTCAAATTTTGGGGATTTCCGATATCAAACCGCATTTTCGGTACTTTTCATTCAAATTGATACCGAGTAGTTATCAGTTGATGGAACTCTGAGATTTGGTATGCATAATCTTAAGGTGATTCTCTATCCGCTCCATGACATCCATTTTGCTCTATATCTTATAGTTTCCAAATGGTAACCTTCTCAACTTGGGTGTCCGAGGGCCATTGAGCATTCCCGCTGAAAATTCAAAGTACACTAGCTCCAAGACGGTTGAACCGAATCAAATGAATCTTTACATGCTTATAGACTATAATGAGTACTACAACTTTGCTCATTTGCATAATGACCTATCTCGAGTAGGTCAGGGGTCAAAGGTCAATAAGTGCATTTTTCGGGTGAATTTACCATTCAAGGCACCCTTGCTCCTACACGGGTTAACCGATACGAATGAACGTTCATAGGTACATAGTACTCAATGAGTACTACAACTTTCCTTCAGGACATATTGACCTATCTCGGCTAGGTCAGGGGTCAAAGGTCAATGAGTGCATTTTTCGGGCAAAATGACCATTCAAATCCCCCTTGCTCCTACACGGGTTAACCGATATGAATGAAAGTTCATAGGTACAGAGTACTCAATGGGTACTACAACTTTGCTTCAGGACATATTGACCTATCTCGGCTAAGTCAGGGGTCAAAGGTCAATGAGTGCATTGTTCGGGGAAAATGACCATTCAAAGCCCCCTTGCTCATACACGGGTTAACCGATTCGATTGCAATTTCGTAAGTACTTCGTACTAGATTAACTCAGATCAGGGGTCAAAGGTCATCGGATGCTCGGCGACCCATGGCCACCTACCGGCTTGTCAAACTATGTGTCACAGGTAAACTCAGAAAGAAAGAAAGACATGCGGAAAATAAAGTGTGCCAATATCTTACGCAGGAATGCCTCCCCGAGCGAGAATCTCTGACTTCATCGCAAACAGGCGGTCACTCTTGCTCACTCCCAACTTGATCTTGACTCTGTCATTGACATTCCCTTTGTAGAAAAAGCCATTGTGGATAACAAAGTCACTATTGGAACGGTTCCCATAAAAAATGTAGATCTTGGGGAAGTAATGGGATGGAGAAAAAAAAATAAAATAAAACTGTCAGCACATGTTTCATTAGAATCTAAAATCATGCTGAGCATCCACATGTTCCTCAATTGTGTTATCATATCATCCCAAATAAAATGCATGGGTTTCCTGAGAAGAAAACAATTCCAAGTCATAACATTTGTCGAATCAAAAAAGCAAATCAAATGGAATCAATGATGATTATATCAAATATTAGTAAACTAGCAGACATACCCATAAAGAACAAGTGGATGGGATGGAATGGCATTTGATAGAATGGGACAGGCATAGAATCGAGTTCACAGACCACCTCACCCTGCACAGTCTCGAGAAGAAGAAAAAAAAAAAAAAAAAAAGACAGGACACGGGAAGGGCCTTTTACAATCGTGCTTCACATTTCCGAGCACGATCTACATTTCCCATGAGCCGTGATTTTGGACACCTCGATATTCCGCAACGCTAAGAATGCAAGTGAAAATTTCATTGGTTGAGATGGCGTAAAATGGTGTAATTGTCCAAGTACTGCAAAACGGAAGGGTTTTTGAAAGGGCCAAGATGGTGATTTCTGTTATGCAATGTTGAAGTTTATAATTCAATCAAAATGAAATTTAGATGTTAAAGACTGTAGAGGGGAAAAAAATTAAATAAATAAATAAAATAAAATAAATAACAACCTTTTTTCGGAAGTTTACCGCCGTTGATGCAGTCTTTAACACGACCTTATTTAACATGTCACATTAATTAGTTATTCATGCCTGGTGCTTGTATCCTTTTATGACGTCCCTAAAAAGAGTAAGTTTCCTCTTTGGAATGATTTTCAATTTCGTTTCACTGCAACACAGGCAGAGTAAAAAAATTACCTTCCCCCCCCCCCCCCTGCGCACATGCGTGCTCGGGACAAGATTGCATAAAATTTTCCAAATTCGGAGTCAAAGTATTGCTGAACTGCAGGTTCATGTTCCAATTCATGTTCGACCGTGTTGAAAATGCAAAATTGAATTAAAATTAAGTAGTTTCTCCATCATAGAAATAGACTCTCTCTGTCTGCCTGTCTATCTCTCTCTTTCAAGTGCAGCCTTCTGGCTGCTGGGTGCATCATTGGTTAGGGACACGGCTGCACCACAGTACACTGGTACTCATTTTGCTGACCTCGGAAGGATGACAGGCTGAGTCAACCCCACCTGGTATTAATTCAGTGGCCAACGTGGTTCGAACTCAGGACCCGGGGATCCCAAGTCAGCCACCCTAACCGCTAAGCCAACACCAAGCTTATAGGAATAGACTAATGGACAGACAGAACAAACCAATTGCTTAACCCCGCTTTGCGCTTCGTACGCAGGGTAATAAATGCATACGATAACTACAACAATCCTGTGATGAAGGGGGCAATCCTGTGATTGTTGGGTAATCGTTGGGTTTGAAGCACCACCCACCGAAATGCCGTGATATTATTGAACATGGCGAACACTTGGACAAAAGTCAATTTTTGACTGCATGGGACCGGAACGGAATAAATGAACGTGAACTTCGATGTAGAATTGTACGACGTTGTTCATCATGTCTAAAGAGGTTGATGACGACACCGTTGTGAGACGGCCAGAAACGATATATAGCACGATATCTCAAAGAGTTGTGGCGAGATTCGGACGAAACTTGGTGGACAGGTTGGTTGGGTGTGTGACGAGGGAAAAAATGATTCAATTTTGATGACGATCTGGATACGGATCCAAATATTTCAAGCGATTCTTCACCATTGAGAGACAGGGCCAACAACAATATGTAATCGTACGATATCTCAAAAGGTTGTGGATGGATTCGGATAAAACTTGATGGGCAGGTTCGGACATTCAGACAAAGAAGAAATGATTTGATTTTGGTGAATATCCCGATCCAACAATTTATAATATGGAAAAAAAATATATATCTTGGTGGATGAGTTGGGTCGGTGAAGAGAACAAGCAGATTTGAATTTTTGTTCAGATCCAAATTCAGATCCAGCCTGTCAGTGAGGTACAAAACACAAAGTCTTCAGCCTGGCAGAGGCATGCGCTATACCAAGTGTAGTTGTAGTTGTATGAATATGAGCCAATCACTACAATCAGTATTGAAAAGACATGATCCTTTCTCTGGTTTATTAGCCATTTGTGTCACCATCATTTCCTCAGCCTTCAATTGCTCTGCAATTTATTACATGGAACTTCCTGCAGCCAAACCTTTATTCTGAAGACATGGTAAACATGAATTAATAAATTTTACATTTTTTTTTAAGTTAATGTTTTCTTCAAGTTTAGTTCGAGTACAAAGTGGACTCTGAAGGCTTTGCATTTTCAATTGCTTTTTAGTTGATCTTCCTTTCACCATCCATTATTGGTCAGTGGTTATCTATATATAATGGAGCAAGTGTTTGAATGCATGTCCGTTCTATGTCCATTGGTTGGACAGCTGGCCTGACAGACACCACCCACAAATGTAACCTGAAAAAAAACAACAAAAAAAAACAAACAAACGTCCGCCATTTTGGAAGCCGAAGACAAAGATCCCACATAAGCCCAAGACATCTTCGGAAGTGTCATATTCACAATCGCCATGTCCTTCCAACAAGTTTTCCATTCAGTGCAAAATAATCCAAGAAACTGTTAAAAGGATCATCAAATATCGAAAGGTTGAAGCCGATATGCATCATGAGCCTTGTGAAGGACCCTTCAGGCCTTACGTTTCAGGCTTCAGGTGTCAGCCGACGGCCTAGTGCAATTGGAATCATCCGAGCTATATAACCACAATGCACATAACCAGTTGGCACATTTTTGCTTCATGTATGTAAACCCAGGTTATTATCTTGCCAAAACGAAGTTTTTGCAAGATATGTTAGTCAGCTTGTATGTTTTTATTTTTTTTGTCTGTAATCACGTATCGATCACTCTGCAGAGCACAGTTATCATTGGAAATTTTTGTAACTTCACATATCAGAGTCCTATAGAGGTCCCTTTCAGCGCATAAAATTTAAGGTCAAGGTCAAAGGTCAAGGTCACTGTCGCAAATCAGGAGAGTCGACGAAACCCTTATTTTTTTGAGTAATTTTGATCGGATCGTCTTCAAAAACTTCATGGGAATATAGTTCATGGTCTGACGCTCAGCTGATTAATTTTTGGTGGCGATCGGCCTTGACCTTCATGGTTAGCGCTGGAGGTCGAAAGTTTTTGACCCCAAGGTCAAATTTTGAAATCTTAGATACCATATCGAGTAATACCTCATATGAAAGCGCTTGATAAGTGCTTTCCAGATCTGTCAAAAGTTTGACGCTTTGACGTCATTTGATGACGTTATGACGAAAAAAAAGGATTTTTCATGAAAATTTTATTTCCTCAGTTCTCATCAAAATCTCTTGATATTTCATGTACAACGGTCCTGGAGAGATACCAGTAACCGTACGAAAATATAAAGATCAAGGTCAAAGGTCAAGGTCACAAAAAGGTCAAGCATCAAGGTCGACGAAACCCTTATTTTTTGAGTAACTTTAATCGAATAAATAAGTCACTCATGTTCACATTTTGGCAAGATACTGGTCACCCTGGGGGTGACATTGGTTTTTATTTATTTTTATTTTCGGGAGCGAACGACGCAGCGGTCTGTTACCTACACACCGCCAAATAAAGGGATGTGTCAGAAGAACATGTTGCACGCTTCGAACAAGATCGCTCATAGGGCAGGAACTCTGCTGATCCAATCAATGGTATCAGTTAGGAATACAAATTATTGGATTTGCATGCATTTCACTTGATCATCACAGAACACATGACATAAAAAAGTGAATCCAATAGGAAGCTGGATGGTCTGGATTTTGTGGGGAATTTTTTTTACAATTTGACACAAATGCATCGATGGATATGGCTCCGCCTACGTAAGATGTCAACAGAAGAGGATATGTCAGGATTGAAAGACATTGAAAATAAATAAACAAAACCGTAATTTTTTTTAAAACAAAAACAACAAAAATAAACAAATAGGAAAAATATCTGTTCGCTGGTATTTTCCCACATTGCACGAGTCTCACAACCTCAGCCAAATTCAAAATTTGACGTCAAGTCTGGCCAGCCAGTTTGTGAACGACGTGGCCCAAGCTTCCCCCATGGCAGACGCAATAAGGAAGGAAGGATCATTTGCAGCCATTAAAGTACTAGTATTAGTGTCAAGCTTATCAGTTTAGCATGCTGGCTTAACTCCACCGTACCGGGACAGACACTTTCAAACGCTTTACGTAAAACCTAAAAAAAATAATTACATAAAATCGGGAGTGGACTTATTAAAATCTCAAATGCTAATGTTAGAAGTTTCAATGAAAGATCGCTGCCCTTGCCCTGCGCAATTTCAATGAAAGATCATCATGGTCATCCCTATCAAGATGTTCAACAGAGATCATTCTATCTGGCTGAGCTGTGCACAGAGATGCCCAAGAAGTTTGGGCATTTGCTTTCAGGCAAGTCAACATATCAACTTAGAAAGTGAATCTGACCGAGTGAACCCTTAGATTGCTCTACAAGGCCTTCAGGTTCAGGCTTGCAAGAGCACAGCACCCATAAGCAAATGCTAATGCAGAGTTTGCAAATTTATTTCCACCTCACTCTTTAATCAAACTTGTGAAGAGAAGGCCGAATGGAGATTTCAAAAATTCACCTGAGACTGCTATATAATTATTAACTCAAAGCCGACAAACAAAAAATCAGCATCTTTATGATGCTCATCCTAGTTAGCATGGATCACATGTTGCAGGTGAGGTTTATTGGTTGTATTAGCATAACAGCCTTGAGCTAGTCTGTCTAACTTCAAAGGAAAGGAAAAGACAATTCCTGCAAAGAGTTATCGATGCATGTTTGCAAAGGTAGTAGAACTTCAGAACCCTGGGAAAAGAAACAACAACATTCCAATATCAAGTGATGATGCAATCCCAAGCCTACCTGCTCCGCAGGATGAAACTCCCGCAGGGCTACACATTCACACCGGTCATCCTCCATGTTATAGCCAGTTGTTATCTGTGAAGTACCATAATGTTGAATGTTATTAAAAAAAAAATAAAAAAATAAGCAATGATCAAGAGCGCACACGTACGCACGCACGCACGCACCAGATTTTGAAAGCCTACTTTGCACTCCTAGATTTATCGCATTTTCATCAACAACAAAAACATTATTAAAAGTTAAAAGACAACTTCCGGCTGCGTTGCAGTCTGTGAAAATCAAAACATTACCTGTGGCTAAACGTTTCACAAACTGCAACTTATGTGGAAGTTGAATTTTATATTTATTATCTTCTTTCCCAGCTACAAATATAAAAACTCACAACCTCTGCCAGTGAAGATTCAGATCCGGCCTAACAGTGGGCTACAAAAAGTAAACAGTTCAGCCTGGTGGAAGAATGCACTTTTCCGAGTGCCATTCTAATAAACCATGTACACCGAAATAGGGTACAAGCACCCCTTGTTGGTTAGGACCTTACAGCAGGTTCTGGTGTGCCAGGGTTTCTGGTCTCCATCACAGTTAACAGGTGGTATTTAGATTCCAAAATAAGGGAGGTCATTCTGACCTCTGCAGGATTATGCTAGTTACTACACAGCAACCAAGTTACACTACTGGTCTCCGTTTTATGACATTGCAAATTCCAATTTTTGTGTACAAAGTCAAGGCTCGTGGAAGACATAGTATATAGAACGCATCAGGATGTAACCAAACAAAAGGAACAGTAGAAAGAGGATGGGGGGGGCACACCAACAGCACGGTCGAGCGACAAAATAGAGGGGGAAGAATGAGGGGGTTGGGTAGGACGCACAGGGTGAACAAGATGGATACAAAATCAAACTCTCAGGAAGGAAAAACTGGAAATTTGGAAAGAGGTGGGCTTGGGGCAGGGGTGGAGGGTTGATGGGGTTCGTTTATGACACAGCGAAGTTTCCAATAGTGTTTTCTGGCATCGTATCCCACAAGATTATACGTAAGAGGCTGATAACATTTGCTGTGACACATTGCCAATGTCTGAGAAGTTGCATGATGTTGAGCGAAGCTGGGAAAATCATTAGCATACACAGTTGCAAAGCAAGGCATTTCTGTTGTTGCACGTATTATTTAAATAATGTGCTCACTACTGGGCCTACCAGACCGTTGGTATGATTGCACATGTCCCAAACAGGAATCAGCGCGAGTGTAACGTGGGATGCATCCTCCAGAGGAACCTGGTTCTGTCGGGTCATGACTGTGGACACAGCCCACCTACAAAGCAGGAAAAGCTTCACTTTTATATGCACCAGCAATATACAAATATCACCGAAAAAGGAGTTTCTCGCCATGGCGTGACAAATGAGTAACACAATCAATGTGTGAAAACGTTCTTACCTGTAATCTTCAAATGTGAAGGAATCACGAAGTGGAAGCTTGCTGGCTGCTGGATTTACCTGAACACAACAAGCAACTCCATGGAATCTAATACCTACACCACCTATCAGTGTAGGCATCCTAGGCCAAAACCAAAAACATGTTCAGTTTCCAATTTACCTCCATTTGGTACAACCAATGAGTTGATATGCTTACAGAAATAACCAGAGTTGGCGTCAAAGCCAACCAATGCTCGCCTGTTTATACATTTATCGTTTTTAAAAGACTCGTCTAATAATTAATATTTTTTTTTATAAAGCATTGCAGTGAAGTCTGATCCAAATAATTTTTAAGCAATATATGTTTTTGTATATTGTAATCAGTAACAAGAGCGCAAGTGAGCACAATATACGCCCAAACAAGAAGGTATATACAGAATTGTGCTACGACATGGAAAACAGCATCCTGGTTGCCATGGCAACCACTTTAGATGACGAGCGTATGTCGTGACACACCGTCTCCACAGTCTGTACCTATGTCCCAAATATGAAACGTGAAAGTTGAAAACTTTGGGAGTTAGAGTACGGACGGACGACCGGTATCACATAATACGCCCCGATATATATATATATATATATATATCCCTATGTCGTAAGAGCCGACCAGGGTTGCGTCAGGAAGGGCATCCGGTGTAAAACATGTGCCAAATCTCTATGCGGATGATCCGCTGTGGCGACCCCTAATGGGAGCAGCCGAAAGAAGAAGAAGAAGAAGATGTGTGTGTGTGTGTATATATATATATATATATATATATATATATATATATATATATATATATATATATATATATATATATATATATATATATATATATATATATATATATATATATATATATATATATATATATATATACATACACATACACACACACATATAAAAAAGTGTGGTAGATAAAAAAACATTAGAAAGGAAAAAATAACTTGCACCAAAAACTTTAACATTTTCACGCTCATACTGACGCTGACGCTGACACTGACACTGACGCTCACGCGGCGGGTATAGCTATAGCTCTCTGTTCTTCGAACAGGCAAGCTAAAAATTAAAATAAACTAGAAAATACAATTTAACACTATTGTGTCGATGAACCTGCTTCCGTCCTACAAAGATGCAAAACAATTTTATCTTGGGTTCAGCAGATCGATGAACCTGCCTCCATCCACATTAGATGTCAACCCACTGTTACGTTTGAACTCAATTAAAGGTCACTTGAGAGAGAAAACAAGAGAAAAGAGAGACAAGCATAAGAAAGAGAACAGCAGATGATTTCAACTCGAATTATGATCTGTAAAATGATTTTCCAAGAGCACATGACCTTTGACCTATTGAACCCAAGATCAAATCGGTTCATCTTTGTATTGCAGTGATACTTGTGCCAGAGAAAACACAAAACTTGCCTCCCTCTGGCCTTTTGCTGTGGAGGCATAAAAACTATTA
Organism: Eptatretus burgeri; assembly: GCF_056783735.1. Lineage (NCBI taxonomy): Eukaryota > Metazoa > Chordata > Myxini > Myxiniformes > Myxinidae > Eptatretus > Eptatretus burgeri. The sequence goes on along the minus strand of NC_140969.1, from coordinate 29,119,889 downwards.
AGAGAAAAATGTACAGATGAAATAAAACTTGGAGGTAAGGTAGATAGCAAAGGGGCAGGGGGTTTAGAGTATGATTTTGGTAAACCTAGATAGTCTCACTGCATGAGCAAAGTAGAACGGCACCCGGTAGAGTGCATACCTCCGCCAGGCTGAACAGTTTACGTTTTGTATCCCACTGATGGACCGGATCTGAACCAAAATCTAATTGGCTTGTTCTTGTCACCTAACTCGTCCACAACTTTTTGAGATATCATGCTATCTATCGTTTTTGGCTCTATCTCTCAATGGTGAATAATCACTTATAAGATTTTTAAAAAAGAGAAGAAAACCTCGTATCCGGATCTGGATGTTCACCAAAATCGAATCAATTTGTCCTTGTCGCACACTCAACCAGTCTATCAAGTTTTGTCTGAATCCATCTAACTTTTTGAGATTTTGTGCTACATATGGTTTTTGGCCCTATCTCGCATTGGTGAAGAATCACTTATATTGGCAGATGTATTTCATCATTCGGAGATGAAAGGTATTGTGTACGGGCAGGAATAATAAAATATGGATTGCATCAGGCAAGGGCTAGTTTCTTATTGTGCTACACAGGAGAAAGGCCTTGGGCTGGTTGTAGATACGGGGTTTAAGCAGCTCGCGCAGTGCCAGGCAGCAATGGGAAAGGCTAATATAGGATGATGGAACGTTGGATTTGCAAGGGTAGATTTGAGGTCATGTGTACATTATGCAATCATTTTGTTGAACCTCATCTCAATCATAGCATGAGGTATTCGTTGCCATATACGACGATAGACAGAGCTGTCGATGTATATTAGACGTGTTCAATGTAAAGCTACCGGAATTATGTCAGGGATAAACTCAGCTTGGAGTAGAGGATGAGGGACACAGACTGTTTTGCTTTAGAAAGGAAATTATTAAATGGCGATCGAATAGACATGCTTCAAATGATGAAAGACATTGATAAAATAGAAGCAAAAAAGCTCCGTTTTTTAAACCAGCGTGGAGAGCAACAGGAACAGGGGTGAGTGCTTGAGAGGACAACATGAGAGCTCGGATGGTGCTATCTCACATACAGAGTCATTAAAGCAGGTATTATGCTTCCTGAAAAGATAGTAGCAGAAGAAGCAGGAGATGGGATTAAAATGGAATTGGATAGTGAGCGAGCAGGAATTCAGAAAGCGACATTCAGGGACATCGGCCAAAATAGAAGGTAGACCAGAAATGAATTTAGATCTGTGTTGTCCACGTTTCTGCTGTGTATCGAGATAGATCCTCCAAGTTGTGGAACAATATACCATATTGTATGAGAAACTGGACTTGCATGCAGAGCTCAGTGTTTGATATAATATCCCGAATCTAAATAATGAGCACATCGCAATACACATTAAAAAAAGTTTTTTGAAACAAAATTGTCCACTGTGGTGACCGTGAACGTCTGCTGGCCGACAGACCTGTGCGAGGCGGTAAAAGTACGCGTACTGGCGTGCGATGTTCTTGTACTGTGCAAGCACATCGTGCATGGCTTGCGTGCCCAGGAAATGGTGCAATTCGGCCATGCTGAAGTAGAGAGGTGTGTCATAGTGGGAAGGAAGGCTGCAAAGGTAAGGACGCCAAAAAGATGACGGGTTGGCTCTCTCGCAGAGCAGCAGCAAGGCCAGCGCCACGTTTCCCATGGCCTGCAGCATACGATCCTCTGCCACCAGGGGCCCTGCACACATGCTCACCATCACTCAAAGAACAGCCTTCCATGTCACGCAGAGCATCTTTCCTTGCTAGTAGCCATATGTATACATGCTTTGCACACCTCTGATGCCCCCCATGCCAGCCCACCCAATATTGAAGTCTTGGCCGATTCCACAGTCATCATCATCCTCCGAGGAATCCACAGGAATAGTTCTTCTGCCTGGAGGGATACAACCCAGAAAATTATTGGAAGTGATTATAAACAAACAATCTCAGGTCGATTCCGAATATCACAAACATCACACATTTTGTTACCTTGAGCTCTTGCGTGGTCTTTAGTCCGTAACCCTCATCAGGGAAGAGGCAGATTTCCAGGCCTTCTGTCAAAATTCCATTCTCAGATGCCCAGGACATAAATTTATCGAAGTAATCCTCACGGGATCCAGGGAAAACCACCGAAAGACCTGCGGTTCAGATGCCAATCCAATTCCTCGTCTAATGCATGTACGAGTCACGGTGAATAAATGGACCTTTCATCAATCCAAAGTCCTTCGAGTCAGTTGTGCCGTGTGATCGACTGACCTTTCTGCTTCTTGCAGATTTTTTCCACTTGTGCCCTGATTTGTAAATGTTCCTCCCACTCCTTGCTGGGTGAAACCTGTGATACACTGCATACTGCCACACATAAACAAAGCTCAAATGCAATCAGAGCTCAGAAGGAATAAAATGTCATGAAATCGGATCAAATAACTTCAAACAAGTCACGCATTGCATTGGACTTTACTTTTCCGGTTCTGTGGTGACTTGTATTCCATGGACTACATGGCACAACAAGTACATTCCATGTACGATGACATCAGAAGAGATTAACACAGCTTCATGCAAATTACAAAGTGATGAGGAAACAACAGACAAGTCGGTACAATATTATGGGATCGCAGCATTTTAAGCTTCATGGAAGTTTGCAAAGAAGAAAGATCACGTGACAGCTGGAATAAATAAATAAACAAATAAAGTTTGAATGTTCTTACGACTACTGACATATGTGAGCCAACCACAATAACTACTGACATTTCTTTGATGGCTCCAAGTCTTCTCCTTGTGGGGTCGGTCGAGAAGGAGCTTTTTGGTCAGGTGTTTCACGAACTGGCCGGCCAGGCCTGAAGCTCGAATGGACGTGCTTTGGGCAGGAATTTGTAATTTGTTCACGGTGCCGGAGATACCTCACCTACTGTTCACCAAAGACACCGTGGAATCTTTCATGGCCACTAATTAATGCTAACAGACAGGGCGCCAAGTTTAACGTCCGTTCAAAGGATGGCACACACATTAATGAATCACCCTGCCTGTGAAACACAAGGTGACAGTTTCAAGCTCGGTCTAGACTCTAGGGGATAAAATGAGGGATAGACTCGAAGAGGTATTTCATAGTTACATGTTAGAATAAGTGTGATGTAATCCCTGTAAATGATAAAATGTGTCAAGTAAGTGATTAATAAGATATAACCCGCCCCCCCCCACCACCCAAGTATCTTTATCTATGCTCCCCCTCTCCTGATATTATTGAACCTTCTTCCATTGTAATCTGTCCTCACATGCCCTTTCTTCTTTAGTTCACAAACAATAAGCGCAGCCCACGAGGGCAATCGTGGGGTCAGCATGAAGACATGAGATATACCAGAGACATGCCCCAACATGGACATCTGGCACGCTCAAGACCATCAGACTATCTGTGATGTGGAATTTCCCCGGCTTGCCAATCAGCGCAGCCCATATATCATCATCTGTCGGGCGAGTCGACCAATGGGCATACGCGTGGGTGGTCCGATTGCCACTGCGGAACGTAATATAAGCAAGCTTTTCTTTTTTTTCTCTTCTCTCTCTTCTCTCTCTTCTCTCTCTTCTCTCTCTTCTCTCTCCTGTCTCTGTCTCTGTCTCTGTCTCTGTCTCTGTCTCTGTCTCTGTCTCTCTCTGTGTCTCTCTCTGTGTCTCTCTCTGTGTCTCTCTCTGTGTCTCTCTCTGTGTCTCTCTCTGTGTCTCTCTCTGTGTCTCTCTCTCTCTCTCTCTCTCTGTGTCTGTCTCTCTCTCTGTCTCTGTCTCTCTCTCTCTCTCTCTCTCTCTCTCTCTCTCTCTCTCTCTCTCTCTCTCTCTCTCTCTCTCTCTCTCTCTCTCTCTCTCTCTCTCTCTCTGTCTCTCTGTCTCTCTGTCTCTCTCTCTCTCTCTCTCTCTCTCTCTCTCTCTCTCTCTCTCTCTCTCTCTCTGTCTCTCTGTCTCTCTGTCTCTCTGTCTCTCTGTCTCTCTGTCTGTCTCTCTCTCTCTCTCTCTCTGTGTCTCTGTGTGTCTCTCTCTCTGTGTGTCTCTCTCTCTGTGTGTCTCTCTCTCTGTGTGTCTCTCTCTCTGTGTGTCTCTCTCTCTGTGTGTCTCTCTCTCTGTGTGTCTCTCTCTCTCTGTGTGTCTCTCTCTCTGTGTGTCTCTCTCTCTCTCTCTCTCTCTCTCTCTCTCTCTCTCTCTCTCTCTCTCTCTCTCTCTCTCTGTCTCTCTGTCTCTCTGTCTCTCTCTCTCTCTCTCTCTCTCTCTCTCTCTCTCTCTCTCTCTCTCTCTCTCTCTCTCTCTCTCTCTCTCTCTCTCTCTGTGTGTCTCTCTCTCTCTCTGTCTCTCTCTCTGTGTGTCTCTCTCTCTGTGTGTCTCTCTCTCTGTGTGTCTCTCTCTCTGTGTGTCTCTCTCTCTGTGTGTCTCTCTCTCTGTGTGTCTCTCTCTGTGTGTCTCTCTCTCTCTCTCTCTCTCTCTCTCTCTCTCTCTCTCTCTCTCTCTCTCTCTCTGTCTCTCTGTCTCTCTGTCTCTCTGTCTCTCTGTCTGTCTCTTACTCTCACTCTCTCTGTCTCTTACTCTCACTCTCTCTCTCTGTCTGTCTCTCTCTGTCTCTCTATCTCTGTGTCTCTCTCTCTCTCTCTCTGTGTCTCTCTCTCTGTGTGTCTCTCTCTCTGTGTGTCTCTCTCTTTGTGTGTCTCTCTCTTTGTGTGTCTCTCTCTCTGTGTGTCTCTGTCTCTGTGTCTCTGTCTCTGTGTCTCTGTCTCTGCCTCTCACTCTGTCTGTCTCTCACTCTGTCTGTCTATCTGTCTCTCTCTCTCTCTCTCTCTCTCTCTCTCTCTCTCTCTCTCTTCCTTCACAGTATATTGGACAGCTGGTGCATGGCGAATGTGGCTGGGAAAAGCACACAAGATGCAGCGAGGACTACCCACACAAAGTCCGTGCACACCTTAATGAGGGCCCTGCACCGCATGCGCAAAGCACTTTTTTTTTCTCCACCTGTTTTGTCTTCTTTCTGCATCCCATGTTCCCCGAATGAGTGGATAAGGTTATATGTTAATCCGTTGTGGTCCTGGGAGCACGTTGGATTGTTTATGACTCATTTGTTACCGGCTGTGATCCCTGCTGTCCAGTCGTGCGCTTCTTCCTCGTCCTTTTTGGGAACGGTCATCGGGAACAGGCTCCATAGCGTTTGGCAGAATTGGCATATTAATCCGTTGGATGGGCCGATTCAGTCAGTGTTGAAGCGTTTAAGAAACGGATCGCTGACAGGCTCACTCAACCAATCTTGTTGGCAGATTTGCCACGGTCATCTGCTAGGACATGCCGATTGGTGCCAAATTAATCTGGCCAAAGTGGACATCTTTTAATCCCATATCCACCGGTGGCGTGAACGTCGTTGAAGATGTGCGACCGTTACAATACAAGTATAATGAAAAAAAAAATTGTGGAATATCACGAATGAGACAAAATACAGCGAAACCTTGCCAGTGTGAATTAAACCCAACCTTTACATTATGACCTAAGAGTGGGCATTTGTAATATTAAGCTTTACAAACAATAAAGTATGTACTACAAAATTTAGAGCTAACTCGAGCTATTTTTCAACAAATATATTTTAATTTGAACATAATGTCAAATATATTTAGAAAGCCTATTCTATATGTCTACATTTAACATACGAGTGCACGTGGTCTTGTTTCACTCCCTATAAGAGTGTTTCCCCATCGTCACCTCATACCGTACCCCCACTTCTCCCCCTCTCACTCCGTGTGATTTCCTTGTCTCCCTGTTCCCTTGGAATCCTCTTACAATCCACGAGTCGGCTCCTCTATGTGAATTACCTCCTTCATGAGCCAAGATTTCAACAAACAGAATCGGTTAATTTTTTTTTTAAAACATCAAATCGAAATTGGTTTTACGATCCCATGCCGATTATACTGCACACAACTCTCTTTAAAAAAATTTAGCATCAAAGTGATTGCAATCTGGTGCTTACCTTGATCTTCAGTTGAGGATACTATTATACGAATGACATAATCACTATCAAGTGAAATTTGTAAGCGTGCTACCAATCAAAAGCCACAATTGTGGTGTGGAAATAGCTGCTTCACCGAGACCCGTTTTGCAGGATGTATTACATGAATCACAACACACTCAGAGTACCCGTCGCATCACATCTCTACATATTATTGTGTAAAACAGAAGGTGCATCTTCAATTCTTAACTCGAGGCTGCAAAAACAAAGTGAATCACATGCTGGAGTATCACTACGGTCACTGTATGCAATACACTTGAGCACATGCACACGCACAAACAACCATCACTATACTTCTTCTATTTCCCTTCATATGGGGTAAGGTCCGTTGGTACAAATCTTCTGTCCTGCCTTGACCACGATACTCCCCCACTTCCCTCTGTCCTCAACCAATTATTTACATTCTCCAACCACCCCCACATTACTGATATCCCTCCCTCACACAATCTTCCCATTTCAACCACGATCTACTTCTTTTCCTCCCACTTTGCTCCATCAACCTAGCCGCTCTATTTGCCATTCTCTTCCCCCATCCGCATCAAGTGACCAGCTCACTTCAGCCATATTTTTTTTTACCAAACTTCCCATCAAGCTGATCTGCAGACCAATCTCCTCCTTCAGTTCCATCCATCCTCTTTCGAGCCACACTCTTCACTCCCACAATCCTCCTGACCCAGTTGTTCTCCCAGACCTGCAACCTCGTCGTCTCTCTGTCAGTGCCACCATTTCGAGACTGGAAAGGAAGGCCGGCATCACACAACACACTCGAACTTTCCCTTTCAATTTCATTGTTTTTTTTATGTCTGCCATTACTTTCTCCACCCTCTTCCACACAATCACACCCACCTGAATCCTCCTCAACAACTCTGCTTCTGACCTACCATCTCAGATCACTGTTCCTCCCAGATATTTAAACCTATTCCCTGCCTGATCTCCTTTCCCTCTACCTTCATATTGTTGCGAATTCGCGCCTGCCGGCGTGCGATCAGCCACGGAACTCGAATCGTGACCGCGTCGCCCACCAGTCGGACAATTCAGTCGTGACCCTCCTTGGAACTACCACCAGGAGCTACTCACGGGTGGGGGTTTAACCTCACCATGATCGTGCCAATTGCCCAGCCGCACAGGATAGGGTTGCTCGCCAAATTCGACCTACCTAAGTACCTGCGCGAGTAGTCGACCGGGCAATCGTACCTCGCCGCAGGTCGGCCGAGAACACGAACCGCTTAAGCGGTCCGTTCTGTGCTACAACGATAACCGAGCGGTGTTATCGCCGACCTCGACGGATGTGATTCTGTTTACCGGGTGCTTACACCCCTCTACCAATTTCTTCCGTGATGCAAGATGGCACTTTCAAAACAGGGAATAGGACGCAACGAACGGGGAACAGTTCAATAAGCACATTTATTGCATGTATTTACAGTCACAGCAATGAATCATGCACATACGTACAGTCAAAGCAAGCAGATAAAAGAATTACCACCGAATAAAGCGTTTTATTCGCACACACAGTCACTTAAACAAGTCTACTTACTAGACGGCGCCACCACATGCATTTATACAAAAAGCAAAGAAAAGGCACCCGTAAAGATAAGGGAGACAGACAGGTCCGTGGACCGAATGTGCCGTGGAGCCTGGATGAACGGTTAGGCCCACAAGACCGAAGGGTCTTACCCGCACCCTCGTGGCGCGACGGTGGGCAGTGGCGCTCGACAGCGTGACCCCTGACCCCGGCCGAGCCGATGTGTGTAATTCACCGAGGCTTCGCCTCGACAGCGCGGCTTCGTCCCCGCCGAGCCGATGTGTGCAATTCACCGAGGCTTCGCCTCGACAGCGCGGCTTCGTCCCCGCCGAGCCGATGTGTGTAATTCACCAAAACTTCTCCTCGACAGCGCGACCTTTGACCCCGGCAAAGCGGATGTCGCGGGAATCATCGGAGCGCTCGTCCTGACAGCGTGAACTCCGACCCCGGCAAAGCAGACGTGGTAGAAATCATCGGAGCGCTCATCCTGACAGCATGAACTCCGACCCCGGCAAAGCGGACGTGGTAGAAATCATCGGAGAGCTTGTCCTGACAGCGTGAACTCCGACCCCGGCAAAGCGATGTGGTAGAAATCATCGGAGCGCTCATCCTGACAGTGTGAACTCCGACCCCGGCAAAGCAGATGTGGTAGAAATGATCGGAGTGCTTGTTCTGACAGCGTGAAGATGGCGTTGTCTCCGGGATGGAGGTGAAGCGATGTTTGCGGAGTGGCGTTGTTGATGGTAGTGAAGGGAAAAGGGCGAAGGTGGTGGTGGTTTGGTTGTGGTTGTTTGGGAACGATGTTGGTGGTGGCGGTTTGGTTGTTGTGGGCGTCGTTTGAGAATGGCGGTGAAGCGATGTTTGCGGGGTGGAGTTGTGGAGGTAAAGAGGCGTAGGTGGTGGTGTTTGAGTTGTAGTTGTTTGGGAATGATGTTGGTGGTGGCGATTTGGTTGTTGGGGGATGAAGGGTCCAAAATAATGTCAGAGAAAAGAAAAACGGCTATCTCAAAGTGTCGCAGCCGGCGAACACGAAT
>NC_140969.1:28978799-29103799 GCF_056783735.1 Eptatretus burgeri | reverse complement strand
GCTGTAGCACTAAGATTTCCCTTCACTGGAACTAAGGGGCCTAGCCCAAACCATGAAAAATAGCCCCAGACCATTATTCCTCCTCCACCAAACTTTACAGTGGGCACGATGCATTCAGGCAGGTGGCGTTCTCCTGGCATCTGCCAAACCCAGATTCATCCATTGGACTGCCAGATGGTGAAGCGTGATTCATCACTCCAGAGAACATGTTTCTGCTGCTCCAGAGTCCAATGGCGGTGAGCTTTATACCACTCCAGTTGACGTTTGGCATTGCGCATTGGGATCTTCGGCCAGCGTGCGGCTGCTTGGTCATGGAAACCCATTTCATGAAGCTCTTAACGAACAGTGATTTTGCTGAAGTTGCTTCCAGAGGCAGTTTGGAACTCGGTCATGAGTGTTGCAACTGATGACAGACAATTTTTCCACGCTACATGCTTCAGCACTCGGCGGTCCCGTTCTGAGAGCTTGTGTGACCTACCACTTCACGGCTGAGATGCTGTTGCTCCTGGACGTTTCCACTTCACAATAACAGCACTTATAGTTGACCAGGGCAGCTCTAGTGGGGCAGAAATTTGATGAAGTCTCTAATTGGAAAGGTGGCGTCCTATGACAGTGCCACGATGAACGTCATGAGTTCTTCAGTGCACCCCATTCCACTGCCAATGTTTGTCTATGGAAATTACATGACTGTGTGCTTGATTTTATACACCTGTCAGTAATGGGTGTGGCTGAAATAGCCAAAATCACTAATTAGAAGGGGTGTCCACATACTTTTGGCCAGGTACTATCAGAAAGCATCGGTAAATTGAAATAAAATATATATTTTTAATGAAATAAATAAATGAAAAATCAATTGCAGTTGAGCGACCTGAGACAGAGGAAACATGGTCCGTGTGCTTGCACATTGTGTCAGAAATGTTTGCTTTCCGGTGTGTTTTCGATGCAATTTCCTGCATTCTCTTGGCAAATTCATCCATATTTTTTTCAGTCAGACGTTTTTTATGTCATGTTGTTACTGTTTTACCATACGAGAATTGTTTTACCATAAGAATTTACCAAACGAGAATGATGTTTAAATTACAGTTAACTTACCTTGTCATTGACTTTCGTTTGACCTGCAAACGCAGATAAAAGGTATCCTGATGAAGATTGGATTTTCTCCAATTTCTTTTGAGACTGTCTTTGCATGTGCAGTTCCACGTCCCGATGATACGCGGATATGTTTTTGTCCAGGTAGAACGAAACTTCCTGCCATATTTAGTGGCACCTTGAGACTTAGTCAGTTTCTGTTGTTTTTTCATGTTGAGCAGCCATCTGAATCGTAGTCACTCTCAATGTTACTCATTTTCTCACGTCTCTTCCAGAAGAATAAATTCCCAGTATTTCGCGGTGATTTTGCATGAAAAATGACCGAAAATTCACGAAAAATTTCGCGAAAAAAAAAACCTCTCGTTCCCACTTCAGAGCCTTCATCCATGTCTATTGAGCACATTACAGAGGGGGAGAAGGCTTGTGGAAGGAGGGGAAATAAAGCTGAGGTGACGAAGAAGCAGAAAGGAGAAACGAACGGGACAAGCTCGCATGAGCAGAAGACAGACTGAGAAGGCTCGTGAGGGAAGGAACAAAAACGTGTGAAGAAAAAGAAAGGAAGGTTTCACAAGCAGTTGGTGTCGAACTTCTGTGAAAAAAGAACAATCCTTCCACGAGCGTCATCCGGCCCTCTCGATCCTGTCGGCCACGAAGGACGAGGAGGGTGAATGACTGCACATCATCAACAGGGATCTGAGGAGGAAGGATCTGAGGCAGAGGAGGGTGAGTCGCACATCGAGCTCTCATATCTGGGATACCAAAGACGACTCGCCAACTGGGTCCGGGCACCTCAGGGATGCGGCTGCGTGGCCCCATCACTTTACATCGCCACTGCCCACATTCCCTATCTATTTTCCTCTGCATTCTCCTGCATATGTATGCGAGGTCAGGGAGAGAAGGAAAGACTGCTTTCCTTTTCTCCATTCATTACTTTTATTTTATTTTCAAGTTCTTGTTTTATTCTTTGCCCCTGAGTGATTGATGGCCACGTCTTTTGTGTAAGTAAGATTGAAGAAGAACACGTGTTCTGGTTAAATGTGCTCTTATGTGCCTTTTTGCTTTCTTGCCTTGAAATGATTGCTTTCTTGTGTGTTTTTAATAAATAATTGTTTATTCTGGAAGCTGAAGAATGCCAAAGTTTTACCAGTAATAATTGGAGCTTCCGGAATGATGAAGAACTCACTTCCGGTTTCAGGTTTTGAGGCAACGGCTGGTTCTCTCAGGGGTCTCTGCCGACTTTCTCAAATTTAAGTTTCTGGTTGTTATTTGTCACGTTTTAACTGTTTGTTTTCTCACCTACATACTTACTGTATGTTCCTAGTTCGGTTTTGTTTCAAAATTGCGATATTTTGTGAGTTTTCATCGATCTTGTCTTATCGGGTTTCCTTGAGGCCTACCCACCTTTCCTGTCTCGGTGTACAATCATTTTTGTTTGCATTTTATCCCTATTACCCCACTTTTCCCACTGCCACCCCAACTGTAGCAACTGTTTCTTGTCTTAAATTTTTTTGCAAGTACAACAACAAAAAAACCCCTTTCTCCCTCCACACCCATGAGTACCGATCCTTCTTCTTCTTCTTTCTCCTCCTGCCGTCATACCATCTTCCTTCTATTTGAGCTGACCCACTCTTACCATTACCTTCACGATTTCTTCCTACAACCTTCCAATCCCTAATCTTCCCTAATCTTCAAAAATCCATCAAAAAAAAAATCCTTGTATCCTTTCTTACTATACACCTCCCGAATCCATGCGTCTCTTTACCCCTTCCTCTTCTTGTTACTTTTCATCGACCCATCAGTTTCACTCTGTGATTACCGATCCAAATTCACATACACCTCCACGATTTTACTTCAACCTTTCCTTTTCCAAATCTTACGCAATCCTAATTTAAAAAATAAAATAAAAATAAAAATAATTCACTTATAACTAAACACCTCCCGTTTCTGCTGAAATTGTTTCTACCCTCTGTGTTTGCCGATCCAAATTCACCATTTGCCTCACGGTTTTTCTTTAACCTTTCCTTTACCTAATCCCATGCAATCTTTATCAAAATAAAGAAATAATAACAATAATAATAATAAAACAGTCTCTTATAATGTGTTTCAACTTCCTCTTTCACACGTGTGGTTCTCATTACTGTATCATGATTCACGACTCTTTTTTTTTATTTCAACAGACTGCTCTCAATTCGACCTTTCCTTCATCGCTTGTTGAAAAGTCCAACTGTTGCAACATTTATTTTCTCCATTCTCTTAATTCATCTTTATTGCATCCCTCAAGTAATGTCTTTTGTTGCTTCTCTCACCTAAAAATAAAAACACCCAGTTTGCAATGAATGTTCGTTTTCCATCAATCGTCCTTTTTTTCCAACTTCAGTGCCAATTCACCCCTCTCACCCCTCCCTATCAAAGCAACCGTCACACTTTTCCCCCTCCAAGCTTCCCCGCTCACCTTTCTCAGAAACTCCCCTATCACCCTTCTCCCTCAACTCTCCCCACTCTCCCTTCAATCACCCCCTCACTCCCCCTTCTCAAGGTTGCCCCCGCCCCTTCACATCCACAAAGCTGCCTCCTTCCCCTGCCCTCTCTCCCGCATCTCATCACTCCACCTCCCAAATCCTCAACTGCCTTCTGCCCCCTCTCTTATTGCTCCACACTGTACCTCAACCCAGAACCACAAAGCCTTTTCTCTTTCTCATCCAGTCCCCTCCTCAAGCTCTTCTGCAATCCCCCACCCTCTTTCAACAACTCTCCTTAACTCTCACCCCTGCTCCCTCGTCCTACCCTCCCCTGCACCCAAAGCCTCCTCCCCTCCATCTTCCTTAACAGTGTGGACCTCAAACATCCGGGGCCTTCGCTAAAACCTGACAGATCTTTCCATACAGGTTGCCACTGACAAACCAGACATAATCAGCCGAACAGAAACTTTCCTCCTCCAAGACGTCTCTGACTCTCAAGTATCTCTCCCTGGTTACTCCCTCCTCCGGTATGACAGACTTGAGCCTCGTCCTGGTGGAGGAGTTGCTCTCTTCATCAAAGACTCTATTCCTCACTCTCCATGCACTGCCCTCACTCTCCCACACCCCCAGGAATACCTCTGGCTATGGCTTCCCCTCCACTCCCACCTCATGCTTATGTGCGTTGTACCATGCACCAAACAATGATGACTCCATTTACACCTCACTATCCGAAAACATGGACCAACTTCTATTTTCTCATCCAAACTCTCTCTTCCTCATATGTGGTGACTATAATTGTCATCATGCCAGTTGGCTAGGTGTGGGTACCTCTCTCACCTGTCATGGCACTTCAGCAAAAGACTTCTGCGACTCATTGGGACTGACTCAATCGGTCAACTTCCCGACCCGGATCTCAACCAATGGTGCTCTATCTCTTCTGGATCTGATTTTGATAAATTTCCCAGAAAATATCTGCTGTTTTTCCTCCGCTCCAATCGTTTCATCTGACGCACATGCTTGTCAAAGTAGACATCTCTCTGGCTGTTCCTCGAGAACCACCTCAGCGCCGGCGAGTCTGGCATTTCACTCAGGCTGACTGGCAGAGTCTTCAAGTAGCCATCAAACTTCTCGACTGGTCTCCCATCACTACTTTCTGCAACATCAACTCATCCTGGGAATTCTTTCAAAGAAACTTGCTCTCCCTCATGCACAGATTTATCCCCTCTCGTCTCCAGTTGTCCTACCCTTCCTCCCACCCTTGGTTTACTGAAGCTTGTGGCGAGGCAGTAGTCCTGAAACAACTTGCTTTTGCCTCATGGAAAGCAAATCAAACTGAGGATAATTTCAGTTGCTTCCATAAAGCTCGGAACAAGTGTGTGTCTACCCTCAGAAGAGCCAGAAAACAACATCTTTGCAATCTCAAGTCTGAACTCTCAAACAACTCTCCCTCCTCCAGATCCTGCTGGCATCCAATCAAATCTGTTTCTGGAGTACTGTACATTTCCCCTCCATCCCCTCTCTTACCTTAAATGGCCGCACTGCTTACACCACACGTGAAAAGGGTGAATGTCTAAACTCCTTGTTTGCATCGAAATCTTGTGTCCAAAACCCATCACTTTCTCTACCCACCTTACATAGTCTCACCCAACTGTCCCTGGACTCAGTGACATTTTCTCCTGACAAGGTGGAGAGCTTGCTGTCAAACCTCGACTCAGATTCTGAAACCGGTCCAGACGGCATCAGCCAATGTGTCCTAAAAATATGGTCCTCTGCTCTTGCTCACCCTCTCTCTCTTCTATTCATCCTCTCATTTGCTCAAGGTCATCTGCCATCGGCTTGGAAATCAGCAAATATTACTGCTCAGCATAAAAACGTGCAAAAACAGATCCCTGCAACTACAGACCAATCAGCCTTCTCCAAATCATCAGCAAGGTTATGGAATCCATCATCGCTTCAGACATTAAATCCTTCCTCTTCTCCAATGGCTTGATTTCCGATCATCAAATTGGTTTCAGACCAGGTCACACTTCCCTGGATAGGCTGCTTCTGCTCTCCCAACAATGGATGGAGGTCCTCAATGCTAGACATGAAATCAGGGCAATCTCCCCAGGCATATCGTGTGCTTTTGACACGGTCTGGCACCCTGCACTGCTCACCAAACTCTTCTGATGGTATCCAAGGCCATCTCCACTCATGGCTTGCAGACGTCCTCTCCTGTCACAGCCAACGTGTGGCCCTAAATGGAGTTCTCTCATCCTCTCTTCCTGTCCAGGCTGGAGTTTCTCGAGGCAGCGTTCTGGGCCCTGTTCTTTTTCTGGCTTTCATCAATGATCTCTCTGACTCTCTGGAAAGTCCTCTTTATCTCTTTGCTGATGAGTCCACCCTCTGCCGTGCCATCTGCTATCCCTCAGACCAGCAAGCAGCAACTTCCTAGCTCTCTGCAGATCTGGATAAAAATCACAAGCTGGTCCAACACGTGTCACATGTCTTTCAATCCTGACAAATCTCACACTAACTTTGTCTCCCCGAAAGGACCATTTGGAATCCACCGCCCCCCCCATCCACTTTCTCAACAATCCTCTGGAAGAATTCCTTTCATTCAAGCTCATGGGTCTCACTATCTGCCATGATCTTTCCTGGGAAAGCCACATTTCAATCCTCGCCTCCAAAGCCAGTCGCTGACTGGGAATCCTCCACCGTGCAAAGTCCTTCCTCAGCCCCCCTGAGCTCCTGACCACATACAAAGCTTTCATCCACAGCCTGATGGAGTACTGCTCTCCCCTTGGGGCTGGTGCTCCTGCCTCTCATCTTTCTCGGCTTCACACTGTGGAAACCAAGGCATTTAGGATCATTGGTATCTCCAGCAGTGAGGCTGAGTCTGGATCTCTCATTCACTCACCGCAGGCAGGTCAGTGGTCCTTCTGTCTTCTACCATCTCCTCTCCGTTCTCAATATGTCCCCCTCCCCCCCATATTTCCGCAGGGCGCTCAAGGACTGCCAACAACCCCCTTCTGGTAAAATTACCCAAATCACGAATCACTGCTCACCTTCACCGTTTCATTCTTCTTTTTTCCAGCCTTTGGAACAAACTCCCACACTCTTCAATCCCACTCTTCTCTCCAGGTCTTCAAAACAGCTGTTCACCAACATCTCTTATCTTCCCCCATCCAATACTATGATCTCCTATCTACCCCCACAAATTCACCCCAAACCCACGCCTTCAAATTCCCTGCTTTCCTTCATAACAGTCCCTGTCGCATAAGAACCTGAAAGTCCCTGTAGTGTCCATCTTGTTTCCCCTGTGTACCCCACCACATCCCTCTCCCTTCCATAGATCTCCTTATGTCTGTGTTCCCCACTGTTTTGCGCTTCTCTCTCCTGTCCCTCTTGTCTTCTGCTTCCCTTGTTATACATTCGGTGTGTTATTTCTTATATGAGCCTCGACATTGTATATTCTTTCAAAAAGCTCGTTCCCTCCTCCACCCCCACAAATGAAACCATCCTATCATTTGGAATGTAAGTTGCCAAGATTCTTGCGTTACATGACAAATTATTCCAAACATTGTCTAAACTACATGTTCTTCACCTCTATCAGGTCAGAAATGGGAGCATACGCTGGAGCAGCGTGTTGCTGCATCCACTTTCCGGCAATACTCCAGGGGCCTGCACCTGATCATCCCTCAGGCAGGTGCCTGGGCCATCCCCATCTCCTTGAGATACCAATCAACATGCTGCAACCACGAGGCATGTGGAGGGCCCACTGGCCTCCTCCACTCACGAGGCTCCCTCGCTGAGAGAATCTGGTGAGCAGGATCAGCATCAGGAAAATGAGCCACAAGTCCATACAGCCACAGCTAATGCTCATGGACTATGAAGGTAAAAAATGTCATTTGAGTCTCTCTTAGCAAACGCTCGTTGAACACAAAGTCCGACCAGTGATAGGCAAGAATTCTCCGACCAGCGATAGCCAAGAACCTGTAACCGAAGCAGTTAAGTCACCATCTTAGATCCTTGGTCAGAGTCCAAGTCTCACATCTGTAGAACAAGACTGGAAGCACCAAGGACTAAAAGACTCGGACTTTCATCCTCCTGCACAGCTACCGACAGCGCCACACCCCATGATCCAGTGAATCCATGACTTCCCAGATCTGACCCAGATGTCGATTGATCTCTGGCTCGCAGCCAGCAGAGACATGAATATTACTGCCAAGGTAAGTGAATCTCTCCATGACCTCAACATCCTCACCACAAACAGGTACAGACAAGGTAGCAGCATCCAAGAGTCATTGAAAGCCTGGATCTTAGTTTTGACCCAGAAAACCCATAATCCCAGCGGCTCCAACTCCTCATTCAGCACCTCGAGGGCCCCCAAAAGGATATCCAGCGTCTCCGCAAAGATGGCTGCATCATCTTCGAAATCAAGGTCAGAGATCTTGATATTCCCAAACGACGCACTGCAGCTTGATCTCTCTGACATCCTTCCCAGAATCCAGTCCATACAAGCGCTGAAATGTATGGGGGCCAGTACACACCCCTGACAAACTTCAGTAACAACTGAAAATAAGTCAGAGATGGTATCACCACATCTCACAGCACTCTCAGTATCAGATTATATTTCAGACGTCAGATTGATCAGTTTTGGTGGCACCCCACGTAGACCGAGAATCCTCCAGAGGGCACCCCGATTCATTGTTACGAACACTTTGGGGAGATCAACATAGGTTGCAAGCAGCCCCTGCTGAAACTTCTGACTGTGTTCTGTGAGGACCCAAAGAGCAAGGATACGGTCAATCGTTGACCTCTTTGGTGTAAAGCCTGACTGCTCTGGACGCTGGAGCTCAAGTAGATGGTGGTGAACTGTTTGAAGAATTATCCGAGCAAAGACCTTGCCCGGCACTAAGAGCAGCGCCACCCCTCATTGTGTCCCATTTTATTTGTGCCTCGGAAGTGTTGAGAAGAAACATTTTGCTGCACTCTAATGCAGACAAGCACCAAACAGATATATCAATTTGCAGGAGTCTGGCATGAGTGTTAATGTATCAATGTTAAAGTCTGAGTGTACACTAAAAACATTAAAATTAATTGTTTGAAAAACTTGAATGTAAACACAGTGGGACTTTGTGAGAAAGATGTGTAATTGAAGGCAAAAGAAAAGAAAAACTGAACTGAGATGGTGCCGAAAGCAAACGAGATAATACGTTGTTTCCAAGATTGTGTTGGAAGGCATAACAATGATGAAGATTTTGATGACAAGGCTATTGAGTGGCTTTTACTTCCTTTTGTTGATCTGTGTGTAGAGGAAGAAATTGTCATGATACCACTGGAGAAGAAGATGTGATGTTTGGCAATTGATCCATCATGACTCCATCATATAAGTGCTCCAGAAACGTAAGAAGAACCATCAGGCTCTTCCAGAGGGCCGATTCCAGATTTATTTATTTTTAATAAACACGTCTCAAGAACAAGCGAGCTATCATGTGCAGCCTGTGGATGCTGGTTGTGTCATAATCTCGGGGCACAGCTGTGTCACTAATGCAGTGCCCTCTATTCCCAACACACTGGTACTCATTTCACCATCCTTAGAAGGATGACATGCTGAGTCAACCCCTTCTGGTGTTAATTCAACGGTAGACAGGGGCTCAAACTCAGGACCCTAAGAACTTAAGCCAGCCACCTTAATCATGAAACCAATACAGGGTTTCTCTCCAAAACTAGGTACTTAAACGTTTCATGGAGTTTATTTAATCACTTGCAACCTTTTTGTGTCCATGTTAGTCAGTTTGTCGCTTCTTTGTTCAAAATATCATGACTAGAACTTAATAATTCTGAGTGAAAATAATTTAATAATCTAAACCATAATAGAGCAAACGTGGATGTCACCGAAACTCAAAAATTGACATGTACACTTTTGGTGTACACCACTAAACAGCGCCACCTTTGCTGGTAGACTTCCAGTTCTGGGTTTTGAGCATCGACAGGTCTCCTTCGGGGCACTCTGCTGACGATCTCAAAGATAAGTTTCTGGTCGTTATCCGTCCCGTTTTAACTGTTTATTTTTCTCACCTACATGTTACTGTGTGTTCTTAGCTCGGTTTTGCTTCAAAAATCGTGCTATTTTGTGAGATTTTGTCGACCTTGTCTTCCCGGTTGCTTGAGGCCTACCCTTGAGGCTGAAGGCCTACCGGTTCCCCTCGGTGTACGATCGTGTTTATTTGTTTTTTCTCCCCATTACCTTCAATTTCTATCTTCCCCACTTTCCTAACATCCTCCATCCCTTCCAACTAATCACTCTATTTCTTATCTAAAATCAAAAAACAAACAAAACAAAAAAACGCTACCTTTCTCCTTGCACACTCAAGAGTCTCGAATCTTCTACTTCTTCTTCATCTCCTCTTCTTCTTCATCTCCTCTTCGTCCTCCTCCTCTTCTTCTTCCTCGAATTTTTCTACAACACTTCCATGACCTAATCTGTTGAAAACTCTCTCAAACATTAATAATAAAAATAATAATTATAATAATAATAATAAAAACGATCTCTTATAATGTTTAATCTTCCTCTCACACATGTGGTACTCTTCACTGTATCATAATGCACGACTCTTCTGCTATTTAAACAGACTGCTCTCAATTCGACCTCTCCTTCATACCTTGCCTAAAAAAATCCAACTGTTACAGCGTTTCTTCGCTCCATTCTCTGAATTCTCTTTTATTGCATCCATCAAGAATTGTGTTAAATCGCATCTCTGACCTAAAACTTTTGAAAACCCCAGTTTGCTATGAATGTTCGCTTTCCATCAACCATTCTTTTTTTCCAACTTCAGTGCAAACTCACCCCTCTCACCCCTCACTCTCAAAGCAACCATCCCACTCTTCTCCCTCCAAGCCTCCCTCTCACCTCTCTCAAAAATTCCCCCCTCACCTTTCTCCCACCATTCACCCCTCCCTCATCCTTCTCAAAGTTGCCCCCCCTCTCATCCACAAAGTTGCCCCCCCCCTCTCATCCACAAAGCTGCCTCCTTCCACTGCCCTCTCACCTCCATCTCTTCAATCCACCTCCTCAAATCCTCAACTGCATTCTTCCTCCTCTCTTGTCCCCCTCTCCCCCAGCACCACAGAGCCTTTTCTCCTCCTCATTCGGCCCCCTCCCCTAGCTATTCTGTAATCCCCCACCCTCTTTCAACAACCCACCATACCTCCTCCCCTCGTCCCTTGCCCGCCCCTCACTCCCCTCCCCCCACCCCCTGCACGCAAAGCCTCCTCCCCTACCTCTTCATTAAAAGTGTGGACCTCAAATATCAAGGGGCCTTCGTTCAAACCTTTCAGATCTTTCCATACAGGTTGCCACTGACAAACCAGACATAATCTGCCTAACAGAAACTTTCCTCCCCCAAGACGTGTCTGACTCCCAAGTATCTCTCCCTGGTTACTCCCTCCTCCGGTATGACAGAGCTGAGCCTCGTCCTGGTGGAGGAGTTGCTCTCTTCATCAAAGACTCTATTCCTCACTCTCCATGCACGGCTCTCACTCCCCCACACCCCCAGGAATACCTCTGGCTATGGCTTCCCCTCCACTCCCACCTCATGTTTATATCTGTACTGTACCGTCCACCTAACAGTGATGACTCCATCTACACCTCACTATCCGAAAACTTGGACCAACTTCTATCTTCTCATCCAAAATCTCTCTTCTTCATATATGGCGACTTCAATTGTCATCATGCCAGTTGGGTAGGTGTGGGTACCTCTCTCACCTGTCATGGCACTTAAGCAAAAGCTTTCTGCGACTCATTGGGACTGAATCAATCGGTCAACTTCCCGACACGGATCTCAACCAATGATACTCCATCTCTTCTGGATCTGATTTTGACAAATTTCCCTGACAATATCTACTGCTCTTCCTCCACTGCAATCGGTTCTTCTGACCACGTCCTTGTCAAAGTGGACATCTCTCTGACTATTATCAGAGAACCACCTCACCACCGTCGAGTCTGGCATTTCACTCAAGCCAACTGGCAGGGTATCCAAGCAGCCATCAAACTTATAGACTGGTCTCCTATCGCTACTTTCTCCAACATCAACTCATCCTGGGAATTCTTTCAAAGAAACTTGCTCTCCCTCATGCACAGATTTATCCCCTCTCGTCTTCAGTTGTCCTACCATTCCTCCCGCCCTTGGGTTACTGAAGCTTGTGGTGAGGCAGTTGTCCTGAAACAACTTGCCTTTGCCTCATGGAAAGCAAACCCAACTGAGGGTAATCTCAGTTCCTTCCATAAAGCTCGGAACAAGTGTGTATCTACCCTCAGGAGAGCCAGAAAACAACATCTTTCTAATCTCAAATCTGAACTCTCAAACCTCTCTCCCTCCTCAAAATCCTGGTGGCGTCTAATCGAATCTGTATCTGGTGTATGTTCCCCCTCCATCTCCTCCCTTACCTAAAATGGCCACATTGTTGATACTGCACGTGAAAAATATGAATGCCTAAACTCGGTGTTTGCAGATAAATCTTATGTCCAAAACCCATCACTTTCTCTACCAACCTTCCCAGTCGCACCCAACTGTCCCTGGACTCTGTGTCCTTTTCTCCTGACAAGGTGGAGAGCTTGCTGTCAAACCTCGACTCAGATTCTGAAACCGGTCCAGACGGCATCAGCCCACGTGTCCTAAAAATATGGTCCTCTGCTCTTGCTCACCCTCTCTCTTCTATTCATCCTCTCATTTGCTCAAGGTCATCTGTCATCTGCTTGGAAATGAGCAAACATTACTGCTCAGCATAAAAACGGTGCAAAGACAGATCCCTGCAATTACAGACCAAAGAGCCTTCTCTCAATCATCAGCATTTTATGGAATCCATCATCGCTTCAGACATTAAATCCTTCCTCTTCTCCAATGGCTTGATTTCCGATCATCAATTTGGTTTCAGACCAGGTCACTCTACCCTGGATATGCTGCTTCTGCTCTCCCAACAATGGATGGAGGTCCTCAATGCCAGACAGGAAATCCGAGCCGTATCCCTTGACATATCACGTGCTTTTGACACAGTCTGGCACCCTGCCCTGCTCACCAAACTCTCTTCCTATGGTATCCAAGGCCATCTCCACTCATGGCTCGCAGACGTCCTCTCCTGTCGCAGTCAACCTGTGGCCCTAAATGGAGTTCTTTCATCCCCTCTTCCTGTCCAGGCTGGAGTTCCTCAAGGCAGTGTTGTGGGCCCTGTTCTTTTTCTGGTTTTCATCAATGATCTCTCCGACTCTCTGGAAAATCCTCTATATCTCTTTGCTGATGACTCCACCCTCTGCCGTACCATCGGTCGTCCCTCAGATCGGAAAGCAGCAGCTTCGTCACTCACTGCAGATCTGGATAAAATCACAAACTGGTCCAACACGTGGAACATGTCTTTCAATCCGGACAAATCTCACACTCTCACTATGTCTCTTCGAAAGGACCATTTAGAAAACCCCCCCCATCTACTTTCTCAACAATCCTCTGGAAGAAGTCCTTTCTTTCAAGCTTCTGGGTCTCACTATCTGCCATGACCTTTCCTGGGAAAGCCACATTTCAAACCTCGCCTCCAAAGCCAGTTGGCGACTGGGATTCCTCCGTCGTGCAAGGTCCTTCCTCGGCCCACCTGAGCTCCTGACCACTTACAAAGCTTTTGTCTGCAGCCTGATGGAGTACTGCTCTCCCCTCTGGGCTGGTGCTCCTGCCTCTCACCTTTCTCGGCTTCACGCTGTGGAAACCAAGGCATTTCGGATCATTGGCATCTCCCGTGATGAGGCTGAGTCTTTGGGCCTCTCACTCAATCACCGTAGGTTGGTCGGTGGTCTTTCTGTCTTCTACCGTCTCCTCTCCAGCATCGCCACCCCTGCTCTCTCTGCGATTTGTCCCCACCACATTTCCACAGGTCGCTCAAGGTCCCGCCAACAACCCCCTTCTGGTAAAACTACCAAAATCACGAATCACTGCTCACCTTCACCCTTTAATTCCTCTTTTTCCCGCCTTTGGAATAAACTCCCTCACTATTCATTCCCATTCTTCCCTCCAGGCTTTCAAAACAGTTGTTCACCACCACCTCTTATCATCCCCCATCCAAATCCTCGATCTTTTGTACCCCCGATAATCCACCCAAAGCCACCTCTTTCAAATTACCTGCTTTCCTTCCTGAAAGTCCCTGCAATGTCCATCTTCTATTCCCCATGTTCCCCGTCCCATCTCTCTCTCTTCCACAGATCTCCAAATGTTTCTGTTCCCCACTGTTTTGTCCTTCCCACTCCCTCCCCTCTTGTCTCATGCCCCCCCCCTTGATGTGCGTTGTGTGTTGGCTCTCACACGAGCCTCGATGAGGTATACAAAAAAAAAGGAAGAAGAAGACAGTATTACATTTGAATTAATCTTCCTTTATCTCCTATGGAACACGATATGTTGTGATCAATAAAATTTTTCAAAAATTAGAAAGTGCATTTCTGGAGGGTGGGAGTGTCCGCAAGTTAGGATGAATACATCAAGCAGGTGAGGTCTCTCCCAGATCCGTACAATTAATGTCACGAACGAAGGGAACTGTAGTCATTATGATTGGGTTTTAATGAGGGTTGGGTTTGAGTTTAATGTGAGGGTTAGGATTACGGTTGGGGTTTGAATGTGATGGTTAGGATTGAGTTTTGGTTTGAATGTTAGGGTTAGGGCTGGGTTTGAGGTGTTAGGATTATGGATGGGCTTCATTTTCTTATCTGATTGCGAATTTTGTCTTGTGTAATTCTTGTGAATACAATAAACCGAAAATCTCTACTCCTTTCAACTCATAATTTATAAGACCAATGAACGGTGTCTAAAATGTTGCTGTGGAAATGATTTTGATGGGATTATAAATCTTAAAAAATAATTTCATTTTTTGTGCCCTTGTTTGTTGTTACTCTTTCACAGTTTAACCAGAGCAACTTTGAGGAGGAGATTGGGACCACACTCTGTGCAGAGCGTTGGTGCTGCATAAGCAATCTCCTTGGCTTTTGGGCACAATCCTGGACGGGTCGCCACTCTGACAGTATACCAGCAAGCTGGCACTCATTTTGCTGACCTCGGAAGGATGACAGGTCGAGTTAACCCCACCTAGTGTGACCACTCCTCATTTTCATTAATACCAAGGTGAGCCAATGAAAAAAGCCAAGAATTCACAAGGTTTCAGAAAAGCGATGATAATAGAAAACCGATACGCCAAGAAAACCTATAGAAAACCAAGACGCCAAGGTGAACAACCAATAGCCAAGATCTTGTGAAAAAAAGCTAAGGAGTTTTCACACCGACCCCACCTGGTATTAATTCAACAGCTGAGCGGGATTTGAACTCAGGACCCTAGGATCAAAAGCCCACCACCCTAACCATTAAGCCAACACCAGGCATAGAGCAACTGGAGGCTTCAAATTTACATGTAAAATAACAAAAGAACACTTAAATTAATCAAGGCATTAACATGATTATTCTGTTTTCATTTTGCATAAAAGTGTTTCTTAGAATGTACACATTTCTACAAAATTCCCCTTCCATGGGAGAGGCGACTCTCCTCCCAGACCCTCATACCATGGATCCTTTCCATCCTACCTCTTTTTCGTCTATTAATGTTGGCAACTATGACACGAGGAACAGGTCTTTTAATCTAAGCAAATCTCATGTCTCACCCTGTCTCTCTCGAAGTCATCAAACAACCCTCAGCTGTCTGTGTTAATATTATTATTATGCTATTGTCGTCGCCATCTTCGTCATCAGCTGCAATTGAAAAATGCCACAATAGATGCAACAACACTCAACCTGCTATTTATAAAACTTAACATGGAATTTATACAAGGTGGAAAAAGGCAATAAAACATAGGGAATTCCTCATAAAAACATAGGGAATTTACCTTGTCCGCTACAATATTATGATGCAAAGATTAACTGATTAGATAGTGGCATCAAGAAGTCAAAAGTGAGAGTCAGGTAAAATGTCATACTTGAATGTATACTTAGTTGGTACAAGTATGTATAAACCTATCAGTGTGTCCATTGTAGCCTGGTGTTGGCTTAGTGGTGAGGGTGGTGGCTTGGGATCCTAGGGTCCTGAGTTCAAGCCCCATTGGGCTGCTGAATTAATACACCAGAAGGTTGACTCAGCCTGTCATCCTTCTGAGGTCGGCAAAATGAGCACCAGTGTACTGGTAAGGGGGACACTGCATCAGCGGCATAGCTGCATCCCAACCAATGATGCAACCAGCAGCCACAGGCTGCACTCGATAGAGAGACAGTGTCCATTGATGATGGATTATTTGTTACTCAAAGGTTAAAGGTCAGAGGAAACATAATACCTCCTGTTAATGTGATAGCTATGGCAATGGGATTTGAACGAAACTAAGTGCATGTACCATGATACATATGGACAGATATATATCGAGGTCAAATGATCTTGAGGTTTTATGTCAAAGTTAGAGTGAGGAAAGACTTAATGTGGGCAGAGGCACATCAGTCGACGTCATTATGTTGAATTATGCCTATATTTTTTTTCACAGGAACTAAGACTCGTAGTGGAGGAGCCACACACACATGGACATATATATATATATATATATATATATATATATATATATATACATATATACACAAGATACAATACAGGACTGGTGGATGAGACAAACAGCCACTTAGCTAGGCGGAAGTGCCATCACTTCCCAAGGAACTCTGGGTACCAGTGACATCACTAAAATGGCACCACCTTTCTCACTGCACTCAGCGGGGCATTTCCTCAGGAGGGATTTCCTCCACCCCATGTATGCCAACCCATGGGGATTGTCCGTGTTTTTATCCTTTTCAATACTGAACATTAAGCAAGGAATCAGCATGGAACATTTTTAATCTTTGGTATAACTCGAACAGAGTTTTAACCATATGTAGAGAATTTGCGTTGGCACCACCTTTGGAATCCTTGGGGGGCTGAGTGAGGGGGGGGTGTGAAGGGGGGGGGATCAAGTAGCTACAACCTTTGTCCTATGATACTTAGTTCCCCTGGCAAGTTTGGTTGACATTGGATAAGTAACAACTGAATACATAGGCCACAGACATGCACAGAGAGAGAGAGAGAGAGAGAGAGAGAGAGAGAGAGAGAGAGAGAGAGAGAGAGAGAGAGAGAGAGAGAGAGAGAGAGAGAGAGACAGACAGACAGACAGACAGACAGACAGACAGACAGACAGACAGACAGACAGACAGACAGACACCAAATTGTGTATTTTAGTATGATAGAACAAGTGAGCAAATGCATAACATCACATCATCACCATTGACTAAATTCGCAATCAAACAGCCACTTCTTCATTCGAGTTAATGATATTACATGACGTACAATTAAACATAGCACTAACACAAGGCGATAATTACTAAAGGGAATTTTTTTATCGATACTTTGATCACTTTTGCATAATATTCCAAGAGGCAATGATGAAATTGACAATGAACAAGTTTTTTTTTTTCTTCAAAAATCTTAAATCTATTCTTAATAGAATATATAATAATATAATATTCACTGCAAAAAATACAGCTCCTAATGACCATTTTTAAAATGACTACAAATATTGAAATTGAAATGGTGCTTTGTATCAATAGAAAAAGAATAATATTGGCTCAAATTATATGAGCAGGTGTGGATAAGTGTTATGATATACTGATGAAGAAGAGTTGCTGACAATGGCTCAACAACATAGCAATAAAGCAAATCGGCCAGCAGTTTGGCATTGCTGATGGGATAGTATACAGACCGAGAAAAACACATGAGATTAGACAATAGAAAGAAAGAAAGAAAGAAAGAAAGGAACGAAGAAATTGATTTTCTTTACAAGCTTAAGAGGCTCAGAATGGCAGTTGTAATACAAAGACAAACAAACGAAGCAATACGGAAGCCCTTGCTGAGCGGCGAGGATGCCACGTTTCCAGCTCCAGTTCCATCTGCATGTCCCGTGCACTTGGAATTGGCTGCACCAGCCGCAGCACCGCACTGTACGGTCCAGTCCTCTGTTGGACAGCAAAGCACAAAATTACTTCATAATAATGATTAAAATAATAACTAGAAATCTGAAAATATAAAGCTCATCCACATCCGCTGTATATTCGGACTTCTTTTTCTTCTTCCTTATGTTACACATGATGAAAACAGCAAAAAAAAAAAAAATTTGACGATCTTGTGACCTTGACCTTTTGACCTCAAAACAATTGGCTTGTAGCATTTCATTGGTGAACCAATTCAGTGACCTAATATAGAAACCCTGTTCAAATTTCAAGTCAATCGGATGAAAATTGATGATTTTATGCCACCTTGACCTTTGGTCTTTTGACCAAATTATAAATGTGTCTTCTCCATATTCTCATAATAAAGCTTTGTTGAAAATTTGATGACAAAAGCTGAAATGGAAAAAAAAGGTTACAAGACAGACAGACAGACGCACACACAGAAGTGTTTGCAAAACCCCGTCTCCTGCTGCGCAGGGGATGGGGTAATAATAATAATGATAATACTAAAACAATTATTGATGAACATTGAGACAACTAAAGTGAATGGCTTGATCTCCAGTCCAACATGATGGTACACTAAACAAGTAATTAAATGTAACATTAGATGAAAGTGACACTTCTCATTATTTGGGCTGTGTGCATACTGTCTGCTCATTAATGGAACAATTAAAGACCCCATTGTTGAAGGAAATCATGTCTATTTCATCTCTGTTACTAAAAGTCCAGCATTGTTTTTTTTCAGGAACTGGTGCAATCAGAGGGGAAATTGGGCCTCTCCATTCCATGTGACCAGTTTTTGCAGAGTGGTGGAGGGACATCATTTTCATAATTGACAGGTGCAGCTTATTAACTTTGTGATGGGCTGTACGTATAATGGGAAATGTATAGGTTTGTCACGTAGGCAGTAAGAAGATCCCAATGGAGGCAGGACTGGAAGGGAGAGGATATATACTGGGATTAAAATAAGGGAGGTGACTTTTTGTGTCACTGAAGGAGTGATGTTGGCTTGCAGCATTCTGACATGAAAACACACAAAGCTAAATTGCAGTGGGTGCAAGAATGGCACCTTGTAGTGGAACAGTCAACCACTTGGGGGAGGGAGTCTTCCCCACAAAAGGATATTGGACCGAGTTCAGGAGCTGAAGTGGCTGGTTTAACATAATAGGCGGTGGACACTGCCACAAAACTCGACCGGCCGGGTGGCTTGTAGACCGTTGGGCAGTTTGTGGGCCAGATTTTGTGGGGAAGATTAAGAGTTTGCGGTGGCCCTTGGCCATTTTAAATGTTTAAGCCGTATTCAATTTATCTATTCAAATTCATTTATGTAGAGATTGATGAAGGCTTCATCTCAAAGCCTTAGATGTGGGGCCCCTTCAAGCACAGGGCCCAAGGCCATGGCATAACTGGCCTATGCCTTAATCCGGTCCTGGTTCCAGCTTCACACTTTGTCTTAAAAATGGAGCTAAGGGAACACGAGTGCTGGCAAAATAAACCAGTGACCATTGGACTCTGACAGACAAATAAGGAAACCACCAAGCAGGATTGGAGGGGAGATATTAATTCAAACTTTGCAAATAATTATGATTAGTAGGAAGGAAGAACACTTCGGACATCGTAATATACATATATACATATATAAACACATATCAGTGTCGGAGTGGTGACCCATCCAGGATTGTACCCAAAAGCCATGGAAACTGCATAAGCAGCACCAACGCTGTGCACAGACAGAATATGCTCTCAATCGATGGATGGGTTGACTCTGCCGGTCATCCTTCTGAGGTCGGCAAAATGAGTGCCAGCTTGCTGATGTCCTGTGTAGGAGGGCGACCCATCCAGGATTGTAACCAATAGCCAAGGAAACTGTTTAGGCAGCACCAACGCTCTGCACATAGTATGGTCCTAATGGATGGATGGATGAAGGCGCACCTCCTGTCTTATGTTGAGCATCGCCGTGGATTATGTCTCACATGGTAAAACCACATCATCTACAAAGAACAACTGTCCATCTGCCACCCAGACGATTATTCCCGCTAATGCAAACCATTCGATCAGAAGGCACGTGATGTGATCGGCGGGTAAAATCAAAACATGTGGAGTGTGACGAGCAGTCCCCTGATCTCCATTGGACATAGTCCCACACCACGGCGATGCTTCATCGGTGAAGAGCAATCTTCAAGCCTTTCCACAGATTCTCAATGGGATTCAAGTCTAGGCTTTGGTTGGGCCATTCAAGGACTTTCATGTTCTTGTTCTGAAGCCATTCCAGTGTTGCTTTAGCTGTATGCTTGGGGACATTGTCGTGTTGGAACGTAAATCATTGCCACAGTCTCAGGTATTTTGCATTTGAAAGCAGGTTCTTCTCAAGGATTTGGCTGTATTTGGCTCCGTTCATTGTTCCCTCTATCCTCATAAGTCTCCCAGTCACTGCCACTGAAAATCATCCCCATAGCATGATGCTGCCACAACCATGCTTCCCGGTAGGGATGGTGTTTGATGGGTGATAATCGGTGTTCAGTTTCCGTAGCACTTTGCAAACAGGCCAAAGACTTCAATTTTAGTCTCACCAGGCCACAGAATAGTTTGCCTCATACTCTCTGAGTCTTTCATGTGCCTTTTGCAAACTCTAGATGTGCTGCTACTGCCCAGACGTATCCGGAGCCAAATACAACCTGAACAAATCCAGAGACAAACTCATGTCCAGACATAAACATCGCCCGGACACGTCTGGAGATAAATACCACCACACGTCCGGAAACAAACACCACCCTGATGCAAACACCGCCTGGACATGTCTGGAAACGAACATCGTCCAGAGAGAGAGGGAGAGAGGGAGAGAGGGAGAGAGGGAGAGAGGGAGAGAGAGAGAGAGAGAGAGAGAGAGAGATGGATGTGTGGGAGGATGCTGCACTGTATTAGGAGGGAAGCAAAGATGGAACAGACAGAGAGAGATAGAGCGAGAGGTGAGGGGAGTGAACAGAAAGGAAAGGTTACGCTTTATGAATAATGCACACACACACACACACACACACACACACACACACACACACACACACACACACACACACACACACACACACACACACACACACACACACACACACACACACACACACACACACACATACACACACACACACGCTTGGCCCATATCGGCAATTTTTCAGGAATCAGCAGAGTGGAGTCCGTGTGATTATCAACTCCAGTACATACCGTATACAATCCAAAAACCTTGAGGAGCTTTTCACCCTTGTGTTGTGGGAATTTCACAAAACAAATTTTAAAATAATGTTGCATTTATAAAGATGTTTCAAGGAGATGTGCACAAACATTAACCTTTATAACCAGCTGTGTGTGACGGGTGTAAAAAAATTTGGCTCCAATTTATAAAACACGTTAATACGGCAAACGTCTCAAATCGGGTGAAATCAAATGTATTTTACTTTGAAACTCACAAAAAGAAACATATAACCTTTATATAGCACGCCAGGTTCATATAAAATCACCAATTGCTTCAGAAACAGCCACGAGGCCAAAGGAAAACATGATCGCTCATACACTGCTGAAGTTAAAAGTTAAAACCTCCACCACAAGATACGGGGATGAAACTTTGCAACCACGGCAACCGTAACCAAGCACACAGGCATGCACACACATTCACAGAGAATCACGTTACAGATCCAAATCCACCCATATGTTCCTCTACCTTGTATAGCAACCGCCAACTGTACATCCTAATTGGGACATGAACGGTACCGCTATTGACTGAAGCACTCCAATTAAATGGTTGAGAAGGAAGACTGGTTTGGCAAGTGATAACAAGCTGATTGGTAATGGCATGTACCCACAAAAAAAACTAAACATCGCCGATTTCGTCACATTTCCAGATTTCACTCCAGATTTCGAGTTATTTACTCAATGTGATCCGATTCTCCAAACTCAAATTATATTTGCATTATTGACTTTAATTTGTCCGTGAGAGTAGGTCGTGGAAAATCATATCATACAATGCATGAAATCGCTCGAAGCTCCTAATTTGAAAACGATAGCACTTACAAAAGCGATGTATACAGCCATTCGTAGCAATGTAGATGAGGTATTTGATTATACGAGTGAGGAAAGTGAAGACTGGTGTTGGCTTAGTAGTTCGGGTGGCTGCCTTGGGATCGTAGGGTTCTGAGTTCAAGTCCTGTTTTCCAATGAATTAACACTAGGTGGGGTTGACTGAGCCTGTCATCCATCTCAGGTTGCTGAAATGAGTACCAGTGTACTGGCATCAGGGACAAGCATCAGTAGCAAAGTGGTGCCCCACCAAAATGATAGCTACCTGGCAGCCAAGCTGCCAAACGCAAGAAGAAGAAATGAGGAAAGTGAAAAAGAAACATTTTGAGTACTTTATCATTAATAAACCGTTTCAGCCTGTTCCAACTCAAGGCATTGTTGAGCAGGCCAAGAAAAGTGGCGAATACACCAGCAAGGTAACCGAGGATGTGCCTTAAGACGCCATCAAGATCGAGGTGTCTGAGGATCGCCTGGAAAAGGATATAATTAAATAAGTCCGTTAATTATCTTCAAAAGGGGTGTTTTAATTAACCCAATCACCCAATTTTCAGTCATGCACTCACTTCCTTGGAGTTTTCTTAGTATGCATGCAAAGTTTCAGGATGTTAGATTTTATGGTTTTGGAGTAATGGAGGAGACACACACACACACCCATTTATTGGAATATATATATATATATATATATATATATATATATATATATATATATATATATATATATATATATATATATATACTAGATGACCCGTGAACCCGTCGGGTTCCCGTTGTGACAGCGGTTGATTAAAAAAAGAAGATAGCTCCAGCAAACTATACCACTGAGGTTGTTTGCATTGATCAAATACTCCTGAAGAGCACTTGACTGAATTGGGAATTGATTTTATTTAAATAATTTTTTTCATTACCCGATTGTAATGAAACTTGATACTGCACACCGCAGGAGAATGGTGAGTAAGGTGGCCCTAAAATTTTTGTGCTATCGTGTACCATCTTGGCTGTATTTTGGGAACATACATACATACAAGATGAGAGTTTTAGTAATATATAGATATATATTCCCTCTCCTCTCCCCCTCCCACCCCTCCACTCCACCCCCTCCCACCCCTCGTTATAAAAGCAGTGATTTAATTTTTCAGCCGCATACGACTTATGATTTTCAAGTTATCACGCAAAAGATAAGCAAACAATATTAACTTTCTCAGACTTCCCTTTGGAGAAATAGTAAATAATGACTGGGAACGTACAAATCCAGGAACTGACACGTTCGTATTTACAAACTGGACATGGAAGATTAAAAAATAAAATCTACATCAAAAACCCAACCAGATTTGAGTAGCCAATGTTTACCACCTTCGATCTCTATGGACCCTGAGGATGGAAACTTTGTGGCCAAAATGTTGAACATGAAGCAAACATTTTGTTGTTGAACAAAACTAAAAGAAAGTAAAAAGAAGAGAAAATGCCTACAGTGAGGATGAAGTGGGCCGGCACTCCCGGGCTGTCTGATCGAAGTCGGAAGGAAGCGTGTGCACCCCGTTGTATACGGGTGGCTCGCACATGAAACAAGTTGGCGGGTGCCCGGCGTTTCGTGGACATGAAAATGAAGCGTCGAGAGATGCTGTGCGGTCGCCTAAGGCAAGCAGAATGCCCAGCCGTACAGGCACATGTACTACACGCACACACAAAGACACACCGGGTGACCAATCCATAAAACGACGGACCGCACCTTTCACAAGAAGAGGTTAAAAAAAACACTTCAAGAAGACATGGAAACAATCACTTGACAGATCTATGAATGTTGGTAACCAACCAGAAACCTGGACCACCATGGTTTTGGCTCGATTTTTACTCTGAAGACATACTATCTGTGGTCCAATTGCACATTGAATACCATCTGTGGAACAATTACATAAGGAACACCGTCTGCAGATCCATTATATCAGGAACACCATCGATCTATGGACCAATTGAGCATTTAACTTCTGTGGTCTTCTTGTACACAAGCAGATTTACCCGGCGTTGCCGTGGGAAGAGAAACGTGAATAAGTAACACTTTGTAGCCAATCACAAAGATTGATTAATTGATTGCCTGATTGGAGCTCTGTTTCAATCTACGCGTGTGTGCGTGCGTCCGTCCCTGAATACATCTGAAGAAGAAGACGTCTGAATACAAACGGTTTTGCATTTTGAATGTGGACGGACTTTCCATTTTGCACTTCCTCTTGGTGTGTTGTTGTATATCATTCACAATTCAGCATCGAAAAAGGTTGTGGTGACTATCCCGTTAACAATGTCCCCTTCCTCGCTCCTGACACCACTTAATTTTATTTTTTCTCCAAAGTGGATGTGGACAGGCTTTGTAGGGATGGGACTGGCAGACACTTTCCAGTTTATATAAACCCAAACAGGCATCACTTCAACTCATCATTTTAAATCATTCACCACCACACCACCACCCCCTTTCCCAGCCCAACTGGCTCTCCTGCCTCCTTCTGCTAGTGGGGATGAATTTACCAGTGCAATGGCATTTGAACAGTATTAGCGAATATTGACTGGGGGCTTGCCATGGAGGGGGGGGCAGGGGGAGGAGGGGAAGGATGGTAAATTTACCTGTGTGAAGAGTGCCTTGATAAAAAACGGAATTGTCATACCCTCTGCCATCACCATGTGGTGCGGCACAGTTTACGCCCCCCACCCCCAACGACCCCCCCACACCCACACACACTCTCGTGAGGGCGCGGCCATATAGCCGATATTACCCCCCACACAAAGTTGTATTTCTACCTCGAGTTTGGAGTTTATAACTTAAAAGATGTGGCCGTGCATAAGGAGGAGGAGATTGGGATCATAAGGAGGAGGAGATTGGGATCATACTCTATGCAGAGCATTGTTGCTGCTTAAGCAGTCTCCTTGGCTAAGGAACGTAGATACATATGCATAAGGATACTAAGGCTATGGAACGTTGTGCATAAGGAACATGGATTATATATATATATATATATATATATATATATATATATATATATATATGTATATATATATATATGTATATGTATATTTATATATATATATGTATATATATATATGTATATATACATATATATATATATATATATATATATATATATATATATATATACATATATATATACATATATATATATATATATATATATCTATATATTGTGAGAAAAACCATGTTCTCACCAAATTTAGTGTCCCGCCCACAACGTCACATGACCTTTTGAGGCTCCCAGGGATTGGTTGGCGGGTCGGCACGTGGTGGGTGGGCCGCAAGAGAGCTGGGACGCCATTGTTGGCGACAGACGTGGCTCTAAGATCGCGAGCGGAAAAATATATCGAGCGCTGCGAATCGCATGTTTTGAATGCGATTTTAAAGACTCTCGACAGCACTGTCGCGCTGATCATTGATAGCTCCGTCTAACGGAATGAGTTAAATCCGGACGAGTGTGATCGTTATTCCCGGTTATCGTTGAGCGGAGCTGTGAGTTGTACAACCTGTTTTTGGAACTCTATTGTTGCCAAGAGTTCTGGCAGGTTTTTGTGCTGTGTAATCAATTCCGTTACCAGCCATTTTTGAGATCGAGCCAATAAAATATCGTGCCTACCCCTCGAGGCTGATTTGAAACTCAGTGGTGTGTTTAGTTGTTCTCTTTGTCCACACGTGGACTGCTTGAAGCTCGGACATTAACGTCAGTATTCCGTGCTGGAAGATATTAAACAGTGGGATCACGACAAATGGGGGCTCGTCCGGGATCGTTCAAGTAAGAGACATTTGAACTGAGACAGAACTTCCACAGTGGTTCGCCATCTTCCTTCATCTGATCATCGTTCCCTCATCAGCTTACACCATCTTGGAGCAACTTTCTCACCAGCAGACGCCATCTTGGAGGAACCTTCTCACCAGCAGACGCCATGTTGGAGGGATTTTCTCACCATAGGACGCTATCTTGTGTTTACGCCGGTCATCGGCCAAAAAACAAAACAAAAAAAAACGTGACTTATTTGTACGTTGCATTTTCTCATTGGCAATTTGATGTGTGGTGGTGATATTGGGTATTTCATGTCATATTTCCCCAACAGAGTGTTGTGTGCGGATTACGTGTATCACCCCAATATTGTTTGCCTCCCCTGTGTGAATTGCCTCATCCCATGTGGTGAAAGATATTGCTGAAATATTTCGACCCAGCCTCCTTTTAAACTTAGTGTTTTGTGCCCTTGTCGTATGATAACTCGTAGCCAAACCATGTCGGCTGGAGAAGTGTGAGATCAACCTGATCAGGTTGACAGTCACGTGGGTGTCGATGTGAGCGACGCAATCAGCCTTGACCCGGTCATTGAACCCGATATGTTAGGGAGCGATCCCATCATGACTAAATGCCTGCATTCGACCTTCTGGTCCGGGCTGACCCCGGTTCAACAACTCGACAGGGAGAGGGAGAGTGACAGGGCAGAGGCTGAGCGACTCAGGGAGCATGGCGCAGAGATAGCTGAAAGAGCAGCGGCAGAGGCTGAGCGACTCAGGGAGCATGACGCAGAGATAGCTGAAAGAGTAGCGGCAGAGGCTGAGCGACTCAGGGAGCATGACGCAGAGATAGCTGAAAGAGCAGCGGCAGAGGCTGAGCGACTCAGGGAGAATGACGCAGAGATAGCTGAAAGAGCAGCGGCAGAGGCTGAACGCATCGGAGAGCATGAGTGGCGAAAGTTGACTGAACGACAGCGGGCAGATGTGTCTGCTGCACCAGTCCCGGAAATTGTTAATGTTTGTTTGCTGGACTGGACGGGAGACACGAAGCCAGAAACGTATCTGGAGATGGCGGAGACGTTGTTGACTTCCGGTGGCATTGATGAGAGCTTGTGGGTCGGCCATATTGTTAGCCATCTATCTGAAAAGGCGAAGGAGGTATATGCGAGGATGGCAACCGAGGACGTAAACGAATACCGGAAGTTGAAGGCCGAGATTTTGAACGCCTATGCGTTGTCTCCGTGTATTTATAGGCATAATT
Organism: Eptatretus burgeri; assembly: GCF_056783735.1. Classification (NCBI taxonomy): domain Eukaryota; kingdom Metazoa; phylum Chordata; class Myxini; order Myxiniformes; family Myxinidae; genus Eptatretus; species Eptatretus burgeri. Next base: position 29,077,144 of record NC_140969.1, on the reverse strand, counting down.
TTTTCAGTTGGACTCGTCAGTCCAGTCAAACCTATGAGGAACATTCGCGGGTCTTGTTGGAACAGCTGCAGAGATGGTTCGAGGGGAGCAGCGTTGAGTTACCTCCTGCGGTTGCGGAACTCCTAGTGCGTTACTGTATCGATCAACAGCTTCCGCCGCACTTAGCATTGTTTCTTGTCGATAGAGACACTGTTTCCTTGTCAGACTGCGGCAAGCTTATTGATAAACATGTTTTGATGTGCAAAATGTTGCAAGCCACGCAGCTGCGTCGTAAGACGGAGGATTCTGTGGTCAAGACCGCCCCCCATCTGCCCGATGGCTGGATCGAGGGGAAGGGGTCCCCGATGCCCTCCACTGGTAGCGGTCGCGAGCTGCAGGCCAGGGCACGGCCCTGGTGCAATTTCTGCAAACGCGTGGAGCAGGGTGGAGACCGCTGCTTCTCTAACTCAGCTAGTCCAGCCTATCGAGGCAACCCGGCTGTTAAATCGGACAGAGGTCAGTGGAGGTCATCAACTGGGCCCTCGCGCATGACGGTGGCATCGGTGACAGAGGTCACTGCCACCGAGGCTAATTCCATTCATCTTCTGTATCAGGATTATTCAGGGACAGCCTTAGTGGGTGGCCCTGATTCGGTGGTGAAGTTTAAGGCCCAATACCTTCGGGATACTGGGGCGACGCTGTGTGTTCTCCGGGCGGGGTTAGTTCTGGTCTCTCAGATGCATTATACTGGCGAGTATATCGTCCTTCGGCGCATTACCCAGGTTCCTGGCCGGTATCCCCTTGCTCTCATCGAGGTCCGGAGTGACATTTTTACGGGTCCGATGACCTGTGCAGTGGTACCCTACTACCTGGTACCGGGGGTATCCTTGCTGATTGGCAATGATGCAATGGCCAGGGAGGAGTTATTGACTCTGACCTGTGGGATGGTCACTAGATTCCAGAGCAAACAGGCGGAGAGAGTGGCGGAGTCAGACATATCTTCACTCTGGCCCGAGGAGCCTCGCGCCTCGACTCCATCCTCCGACGATGAAGTTGCTTCGACTGAAGTCCACCCGAACCTCCAGTCAGGCCAACCTCAGGAGCCGGGCTCCTCAGGTACCGTTCCCGTCTGTGACACGGGGACCCCAGCTACTTGTTCGCCGGTCGGCGAATCCGGTGAGGAGGATCAGTCCTCCAAGGTGGTTTGCAGCCCCAGTTCTGTGCCTGAGGTCACTCTCGCATTGTCTGCGGTAACCAGTCTAGTGGAGGATCAGCACTTCGATCCCACCCTTGCCACCCTCTGGGAAATGGGAGAAGACTCTGAGCCTGGACGAACAGGCTATGATGTGAATGGTGCAGGTGTGCTGATGCATAAATATTCCCCCAAGACCATGTCCTCCACCCAGACGTGGAAGGTACGACACCGAGTTGTCGTACCGGGGAGGCATCATCAGTCAGTCATGCAATTGGCCCATGACAATATTTCCTTGGGTCATGTCGGAGTGGTCAAGACCTTAGCCAAGGTCAAGGATCAGTTCATATGGCCCGCCATGTCCCGAGACATCAAGCGCTATTGCGCTAGCTGTCCCATTTGTCAACGACTCGGAAAGGGAGTGAAGGTTTCCAAGGCACCCCTAAAGCCCCTCCCCATGATCAGTTAGCCTTTCCAGTTTGTTGCCGCAGATTTTGTCGGACCGTTGCCCAAAACCAGTTCCGGGAAATGCTATTTGCTCACGGTCATGTGTCAGGCTACCAAGTATGCAGAGGCTTACTCCCTGGAGCAAGCTGACTCCGCCCATGCCATAGAGTCTCTCAAGGATATGTTCAGTAAGCATGGGCTTCCGACTAAATTCCTTACGGATCGAGGCAGTGTGTTCTTGTTGGAAGTATTCGAAGGATTCCTGTCCGAGCTAGGTGTTCAGCACCTGACCACCAGTCCGTACCGTCCTGAATGCAACGGCGCCTGTGAGCGGTTCAATGGGACTTTCAAAACGATGATCAAGGCGGTTACTGATCAAGTTGGTGGTGAGTGGGATCAGGTGATCCCCTGGCTCTTGTTCGCGTACCGGAGTGCTCTGCATCGGAGTACCGGGTATACTCCCTTTTTCTTGCTGTATGGTAGAGAGCCCAGCAGGCCCTTGCACCTCCTGTTTGAACGTTGGGTAGAATTCCTGCCGTCCACAGAACGTTCCATACCGGACCACATCCACGAGACTTGCTCGAGGATACACGATGCCTTAAAAGTGGCCGGTATCAGCCTGACGGATCAAGCCATAGAGCGAAAGCTCCGTTACGACTAGAAGGTGAAGGCGGTGAGTTTCAAAGCTGGCAATCCGGTTTTGGTCCATCTGCCACATGCCGGAAGGCCCATGGTAACCTCTTATCAGGGGCCTTATCTCATCCGTGAGAAAGTTGGGAGCCATACTTACGTGGTGGACATGCCAGACAAGCAGATAAAAAAAACAGATCACCCATGTCAACGCGTTGAAGCCGTGGGTGGGGCGACCGCATACGGTCGCTCTAATAGGTGCCGCGGAGAACAGCAGCAACCTCCTAGGTGACGGAGGCAAGGTAAGGATGCCTCCCAGAGTATATCACTCCAACTCCCCTCGAGGTGTCCTATGACCCAACCCAATATTGGGTGGATCAAAGACCCACGAAAGATCAGTTGCCACAGTTGGAGCCTTTGACTCAACCACAGAAGAGGGACATGCAGGTGCTGTTTCAGGGCTATCCTAGTCGTTCTCCGGCGGGAATGGAACCATGAGAGGTGTTCTCCACAACATCGACACCAGTGACCACCCGCCCATACGCCAATTATTCTACCGTGTGTCCCCGGAGAAAACTGACGTCATGAGACAAGTAGTCTCCAAGACGTTGGATTTGGGTGTCTGTCGACCCAGCAACAGCGAGTGGGCCTCTCCACTCATTTTAGTCGAGAAGGCAGACGCCACTTGGCAGCCTTGCGTCGATTGCCATCACCTCAACTGCGTATCAAAAGGGGATTCATACCCGCTACCCCGTCTTGACGACCTGGTTGATCGTCTAGGGACCGTGAGGTTCATCTTTGTCCTTGATGCCATGAAAGGCTCCTGGCAGATCCAGCTCACCGATCGGGCGCGTGAGGTCAGTGCCTTCTGCATGTCTTTTGGCCACTTTGAGTTCACAGTTATTCCGTTTGGAGTCAGGGGCGGCCCGGCCACCTTCCAGCGAGCCATTAACCGGATTCTCGCTGGGCTCGAAGAATTTGCTGTGGCCTACATCGACAACATCGCGGTGTTCTCCCATACATGGGAAGCCACGTTAAGCACCTCCAGGCCATCTTTTCATGACTATTGGAGCATAATGTGACTTTCAACGCCGCCAAATGCCATGTGGGCGGGGCCGAGTGAAGTACCTCGGTTATGAAGTGGGCAGTGGGCAATTGGCTCCGGTCAAAGCCAAAGTGGAGGCCCTAGTGGATTTTCCGCTGCCCGCCACCAAAAAGGCTCTCGGACGATTCTTGGGAGTTACCGGTTTCTACCGGCGGTTCATTCTGCGGTTCTCAGAAATCACTGCTCCCTTGATCAACCTTCTCCGTGGCAGTAAGAAAGGATCCATATCTCTTCTGTGGACCTCAGAGTGTGATGCGGCGTTCGATGCGCTGAAAGGAAGCCTTGCCAGCCGACCAGCTCTGAGGGCCCCTGATTTCTCCTTGCCATTCCAAATTTTCACCGATGCATCCAATCTCGGGATCTCAGCCGTGCTCACACAAAATGAGGATGATGTTGCGAAACCCGTCATCTAGTACTCTCGCAAGCTGTTGCCCAGGGAGCGGAACTACAGTACCGTGGAGAAGGAGCTCCTCGCTATCATGGCGGCAATCCAGGTATTCACTGTCTACATTGGCCATGGACCCATCACCATCTACAGCGACCACCACCCGCTCGGTTCGCTCAGCCAAGCCAAAACCTCCAACCAGCGTATTCTGTGCTGGGCGCTTCTCCTCTCAGAATACGACCTCACAGTCAAACACGTGAAAGGAGCTTTCCCCAACTTAAGTTTGGTTCCCTTTGTCTCTCAATTGTGGTGCGGGCGATGGGTAATAAGGTGGGGTAGATATTAATGTGGTGTAGTGCGTTTAATATTGTGTTGTGGATGAACATTGTTTATTGTACAAGAATGTTAACGATCACCGCCATCATATTGCCCTGTGATTTGCAACTAGTACAATAACCGGTTTCAAAACGCCGTCTATCCGACGGGTTTTACTTTCAGTGGGGAGGACTGTGAGAAAAACCAGGTTCTCACCAAATTTAGTGTCCCACCCACAACGTCACGTGACCTTTTTCAGGCTCCCAGGGATTGGTTGGCAGGTCGGCACGTGGTGGGTGGGCCGCGAGAGAGCCGGGGCGCCATTGTTGGCAACAGACGTGGCTCTAAGATCGCGAGTGGAAACATATATTGAGCGCTCCGAATCGCATGTTTTTAATGCGATTTCAAGTGATTTTTAAGACTCTCGAACGGAATAGCTCCGTCTAACGGAATGAGTTAAATCCAGAAGAGTGTGATCGTTATTCCCGGATATCGTTGAGCGGAGCGGTGAGTTGTTCAACCTGTTTCTGGAACTCTATTGTTGCCAAGAGTTCTAGCAGGTTGTTGTGATGTGTATTCAATTCTGTTACCAGCCATTTTTGAGATCGAGCCAACAAAATATCATGCCTACACCGAGAGGCCGATTTGAAACACAGTGGTGTGTTTTGTTGTTCTCTTTGTCCACACGTGGACTGCTTGAAGCTCGGATATTAGCAATGTCATTGTATGCTGGAGCGTTAAGATTTCCCTTCACTGGAACTAAGGGGCCTAGCCCAAACCATGAAAAACAGCCCCAAGCATTATTCCTCCTCCACCAAACTTTAGAGTTGGCACTATGCATTCGGGCAAGTAGCGTTCTCCTGGCATCCGCTAAACCCAGAGTCGTCCGTCGGACTGCCAGATGGTGATGCGTGTTTCATCACTCCAGAGAACGCGTTTCCACTAGTCCAGAGTCCAATGGCGGTGAGAGCTTTACACCACTCCAGCCGATGCTTGGCATTGCACATGGTGATCTTAGGCTTGTTTGCGGCTGCTCAGCCATGGAAACCCATTTCCTGAACGTCTCGACGAACAGTGCTTGTGCTGACATTGCTTCCAAAGTCAGTTTGGAACTCAGCTGTGAGTGTTGCAACCGACGATAGACGATTTCTCCATGCCATGCACTCGGTGGTCCCATTCTGTGAGCTCGTGTGGCCTACCACTTTGTGGCTGAGCTGTTGCTGCTCCTATATGTTTCCACTTCACAATAACAGCACTTGCAGTTGACCGGGGCAGCTCCAGCAGGACAGAAATTTGACGAATTGACTTGTTGGAAAGGTGGCATCCTATGACGGTGCCATGTTGAAAGTCACTGAGCTCTTCAGTACGGCCCATTCTACTGCCAATATTTGTTTATGGACATTGAATGTCTGTGTGCTTGATTTTATACACCTGTCAGCAATGGATGTGGCTGAAATAGCCGAATCCACTAATTAGGAGTGTCCGCATACCTTTGCCCACAAAGTGTGTGTGTGTGTGTGTGTGTGTGTGTGTGTGTGTGTGTGTGTGTGTGTGTATATATATAGATATATATATATATATATATATATATATATATATATATATATATATATATATATATATATATATATATATATATATATATATTGTTAAGGATTTAGCGACGGAGGGATTCTCAACCCACTCCGGCCGTCTCCAAGGTTTATAACACCGGCCGGATCGGCACAGGCCTCGGGTCACACATCTTCAATTGTGAAACCAACATAATCCTTGTACCTTGCCAGTTGGGGAAATAGAACCCCGGTTACAGACTGATTGTGTCAGATGCTGAGCGTTTTCTGCCAGTCTGTAACCATTTTGGTTTTACATGCCAATCGAACGGATCGTTCCTCGACGAATCAACCCTAACTTCATCCGAATCAACCAGATTTATTTGGGAACATTGAGGAGCACAACACAAGCAAAATTCATGACAATGTTTTTATTAACAATCCTCAACCCGTTCTTAACTGGGGAACCACGGACTACAGGTTTTGAGGGGGTCCCAACCGAGATATGCCTTATACAACACGTCCAGACAAAGACAGACAGCATGCATGCAAGACAGAGTACTTGGTGATGTCTCATGGACGAGAGGACAGTGTCAAAAGCACGAATGTCGCTCGCAACAGGTGGATGTCCACGGATTCGAGCCCCAGCTCGAACGCGCCGCGTGGCAAGATGGCGGCGCCGCACTCTTTCCTTTCCACACCACACGCGGTCTCCGCGCGCTCTGACCCCGCGTAAGGTCGACGATGGGCCTCAGCTTATTTCTCTCAAGGTCCAGCATACAAATTCAGGCCTGGCCTGTTCTCCAGATAAGGCCCAAATCGAGGTGCCGGTCTCCAGCAAGTGGATCGGCAAACGTGTCGTGCCGTTGGTGTGAGCAGGGACCGTCAGAGGCTCCGTCGTCTCCTCTCCTGCCTTCCCGCCTCGAAGCCCAACTTCCCAACTCCGTCCTCTCAGTTTCTCTCTCTCTGTCGAATCACCTTTTCTTTCCTTTTCCACGCTCGCCTCTCAAAGCCGGCTGCCTTCTCTCTCATGGCAGAATCCTCGACGTGCAGGCAGGTTCAGAGTCTCTCCAGACAGATCCAACACTGTGCCTCCTTCGTTCGCTCGCTTCGAAGCCACGAGCGCGCCTCGAGAGCGACTGTTTCCACACACCGAACCATTTTACGAAGCCTTCGTTTGCTTGCTTCGAAGCGCTCCGAGCGCGCCTCGAGAGCGACTGTTCTTCACACACAGCACTCTTTTTATGAAGCCTTCGTTTCTCTTTTGTTCGCTCCTTCGACACACGAGCGCCCTCTCAACAGACTGCAGCTTTTTACTTCTGCCAAACTTAACCTTTTTACGAGGTCTTCGTTCGCTCGCTCCGAGCCACTGGCTCCTCCCCCTTTATGAAGCCGACAAACTCCTCCCCTTCCCGTCACTTCCTCTTTTTAGCTACACCCTTTCAGCCGACTGGGCTGGGCCTATCGTCCGGAGAGGGGAGGAAGAAGAGGGAGCCCTTGTTCCACCACCACCGCACAAACAATAATACAGCCTTTTACCACTCCCGACACACATGTAACGCCCATTTTACCACACAACCTAGCTAAATGGGGGATTTAAGCTAATCCTATATTGAGTAGTCCAAAAAGGGCCATTTTCGTAACATTATATATATATATATATATATATATATATATATACATATTGAGAGATTTTTTCCTTTTATAGGGATATATTGAAATGACAGAAAATGAAAAATACACTGGCGCAACAGGCATTCAATGGCATGAAGGTAAAGGGGTGAACCATGGTCTTCAGAAACGTCAGCACCAGAAACAGGGCTGCAGGGTCAGAAGATATTCTTTGCGCAATCGTGACCAGAAGTTATTCGCCAAATGCTGCACACATCGCCAATGATTGCGGAAGATGTCTGAAGGACAACCAAAATTGCCTGGTGGTGCACGAAGAGCCGTTGTCTTCATGGTCAGTGGTGGCACTGATATCAATATTTCTAGCATGTCTGGATTTGTAGACACCTGTGCAAATGGATGAGCGTTGACAATAATGCATACCTCCACCGGGAAGGTAGGAAGGAGTTCATGGGGCAGAGAAACTTTTATCTCCAAGAGAATCGCCTTTAGGATTCCAAGACAGACGCCAATCATTCGTTCCCCCACTCCATCTATATGCGATGCATGGGGTGGGGGTGGTTGAACTTCCACTCAACTTTGTTTTGTTGTCCATGAAGTATTTTCCAGGAGACGCCACCCATGGTACAATGGCTGAGAACCTTCCACAGTCCAAAAGCATCAAGGCCAATGTGAGTATAGGTAGCAGAAGGTAGAAGTCGTTGAGGAGGAAGATCAGCCATTTGCTGTTGTACACCATTTCCCTCGGAGTTTATGACACGTGACACTTGTTCCGTATTCCATCAATGAGACGCTTGCCACCAACAATCCAATATCCACCCAGGGCGAATAGTGCCACTCGTGAAGTGTGTACCTTGATGATTAACCTAATTATGATAATGACGTACAATGAGGGTTGTAATGTGATGCTGTTGGGGTGGAATGACTGGATGTCGCTCATTGTCACTTAGATCTGCTCGGTCGACGGAAGCCGTTCCAGGATACAGGGTTCCGGCAACAACTCACCTACTCTTCACGAACGACACCGTGAGACCTCTAACATCTACTAGCTAATGCTTGCAGATGGGATGCCCTGTTTAACATCCATCCGATGGATGGTGCACACATTGGTGGCTCACCCTGCATGTGAAACACCAGGTTGACAGTTTGTAGCTGCATCAGGATTAAAATGCAGGCTAAACAGCTCAGAGGCGAGTGCACATACCTCTATCCTATCCTGCCAGAAACACGCCATCCACACACTTCATCTTACTCGTTAACGATCCAGTGCTCATCAAATCGATAAAAAAACACTTATAATCTTTATGTATAGCACCATTGACATTGCAAGGAATTCTCCCAAAATCATACTTCCTTCAAAGCCCTGTAGATTACAAGGTACCGCGACGGTTGTGAAACTTACTCATGAGAAACACGGGAGTAGGGACTTTGGCAGCGCATCTTCTCGATACAACGGTATCCTCCAGGCATGTTCATACAATCGCTTGAAGGCCCACAGTCATGTGATCCAGAGTCACACTCGTTGATGTCTGCGTGTGAGAGCTTTGCGTTTTTATCTTTGTACTTCACATTCCAGGATCATGACAATAAAATATGAGCAAAGGAGGTTACCTGGGCTGTCTCAAACTGCTACTTTCCAGTGCATAGTCACTAGGCAAAAAATTGCAACCTACATCTAATAACTGCCTCTATGCGTTTGCAGGTGGGTATTCAAAAGAGAAGAGAGAGCCTACCCACACAGTCACGAGCATTTCGGTGAAGGGCGAAGCCATGAGGACAGGAACAGTAGAAAGAGCCCGGTGTATTGTGGCAGTTATAACGACATGGGGAGACGTGTGCCTGACACTCATCAACATCTGCAGGACACGGGGTACAGTTACTTAAACCGCTTCTTGAGCGTGTGTGATGAGCAAGTTTAATTCATGGAACTTAAGCGAGTACAAAACTAGTAAAATCGATTAAAACAGAAGTTAGTGAGTTTCCAACGAATTACCAAAAATAACGGATGCAGTAATCAAAGAGCAGTTTCTCGCTCGCTGGGAGAGTCGGTAATCACAAATATTGTGAGAAGTGCACATCAGAAAACGCGAAAGCACAACCAAATATGACAAAGGCTGAGAAAGTTTAACATTTCAGGCACATGAACTAATACAGACCCTGTGCATTCAAATCTTGAACGTCTTTATACAGGAGCAGCTCGGTGGTGGAATGAGTAATGCCTTGTTGGATTACCCGCACTGGTGACTGTTCGATCAGCATGGCGGGTCAGAGGGAAATATCGCTCCCTGCGATGGACTGACGACATTTCCAGATTTACTTTTTAGCCACAGAAACAATCATGCTTCGCGAGTGCCCTGATGCCTTGTCAAGGGTACAGTACGTGCCTCCTACACTACCACCGCCACCACAACAACATCCTCAAAGGACTGAGCACCACAGCTCTGAAAAACACCATGAGACCTGGGCAACCAATCTCATTATTAGCTTTGCAGTTTTGGCTTTGGAGTTCCCACCTTCTGAATCCATCCAGCCCAAACTGCAAAGGTGATGATGAGAGGAGCTGCCCGAGTCTTGGAGTCTACTGCAGGCTCGTATTGCTCTGCCTCTCCTGGAAGTAAACTCAAGATGCGAGCACGCGTAACCTGGGTCAATCCCTGAATAAAGCCACTCTGTGGTTGAAACTTTGGACTTTGAGCTATGAGCACAACCAACTCCAGAATGAAGAAAAACCTCCAGTTGGTTGTGCTTTTGCACTTTCGTCTCCGTAATTGTTGCAATTTTTGTGATCAGTAATGTTCCAGTGTCTATGTATCGATAAAGACTCCCAACGCCCTCTACCGCAGAGGAAGCATTTGTTTCATCGATTGACCTACTGCCATCTTTACGATTGAATACAATTGGCCCAAGCGGTCTCTGTTAATAAACTCTCCAAACAGCACACTCAAGGCGAGAAACCTGGAATTGCCTTTGTGGCCTAATCAAGCTGTTCATGAGCTTCCACTCCTGAATCCTAATCGTCCAAGTCTGAATCCTCAAGTTTCAGCATTTAGTTCAAGTGGCAATACCTTGCTCTCAACAATGTTTTGCAAAAGTATCTTGATTCACACTAAATTTGTTAAAAAAATAAAAAGAAGAAAGGAATAATTTTTGTTTTTTTTACAACAATTAAATGCAAGTCCTTGTATTGTACTTTCATTCAGTCAGCACGATGCCATTGGCCTTCACAATGTTGTATACCATTGCAGGGGTGACCATCTGCAGAGGCCCCATAACCAGGTTGGCAGTGGCAGGACTGACCACGTCGATGTGAACAGCGTTCCCCACAGCGCCTCGCCCCTTCACAGGCAGCACCGTTCGCACAGTCATGGATTTCAGGAGTACCCACATCAGCTGTGGTGTCTGGTGACAGAGGTAATATTACAATCACTATAAGTAGACTGACACTTTTACTAAGATTATCAACTGTACTTGGTTATTATTTGTTTCAGTTGCTACCTCGTGTTTCATCAGGTATCATGTTAAAAGTACCTCCTGTTAAAAAGTTTCTAATGATACCTTATATTGTTCTCTACTTTATCTCGGACAGTCAAATAATGGAGGTTCCAAAGGATCTTTCACACCAATTCAAACCTCTTGGGATCATCGGAGTGCTCATGGCAAGTCTGGAGCTTTTCTGTTGCTAAGGCCGAAGTCACATTTGCTCTACGGCTAGGACACGGTGGCCGTAGCCCCCCCCCCCTGAATTGACAGAAATGTGCGGCGGCCGCAGAGTTTCTGCGGTGACCTCAGGGTGGCCCTACACTGTATGGCTATTTTTTACAGGCCGTAGAGGTCGCCGTGGAAATATAGTGCGGAGTTATAACTTTTTCATTTCTACGTTCGCTGTAGCAATTCGACAAGCCGAAAAAAAAGAACTGGTAAAAAAAAAAGAAAAAAAAAAGAACCCACTCGTTACCGTCCATCTGGCCGCACGTTCGCCTTAGGGCCGGTCCCCCTGCGGTCCCCCTGGGGTCGCCTTGCGGGCACCTTGCGTCTGCCTTGAAAATTCTATGGCCGCCACAGAAACGCCCTAAGGTCACCGTGCGACATCAAATCAAAGACCGTACGGCACCCCCACGTTTTCGGTCTCCACAATTTATAAATACCCCGTGTGGCTCCCCGAAAAATAAAAACATACGTGACTGCTACATTGTGTGACCGTGGAAATACTGCGGCCGCCCTATAATTGCTAGTGGCAATAGATTTTGTAGACCCTACGGCCACCGTGTCAAACGTGACTGAGGTCTAAGCACCAAACTTGGACAGGTCACCACTCTGTCACAGGGAACTGATATGACAGAAACCCCTCACTCTGAGCAGCCATAGGAATTGAAGCAACAACAGTGAGGACGATGCAACAAGGCTTTACCGACTCAACCACAAAGCCACTCTTTTTGCCCTGTGTCGGTGGATTACAATAACACTTCCATCCGCCGTTACTATCGACGAACAAAGGCACAAAAGCAACGGCATACTCTTCTTCCATCTGGGTTTTTAAAGAGGCAACATTAATTCCTCAGGAGGCATTTCATAAATTATATGACAGCGTAAAACAAATTTTTCCAAACAATAAGAAAGCAAAAAGTTTCCAAAGTATTTATTGCAATTATGCCGCAATATATATATATATATATATATATATATATATATATATATATATATATATATATATATATATATATATATATATATATATATATATATATATATATATATTTCATTTCCATCCAAAATATCATCTCATCAATCACATTGAAGGTAATACCAGCACAGTCATGTTTCCACTTCAATCCCATGTGCCTTTGCATGAAATTTAAAAAGACAGGTCCAAAAGGTTACAACTACCTCGGAAATAGTATTTTTACACTGTTACCTCTTACACCGAGCGCCTGTATAACTTCACTGGAAGTACTGTACCATGGAAAACAAAATTCAGGGAAAGAATTCTTTTCTTTCCACAGTCAGAACATTTTAAGGAGAAATCTCCCTGCCCCCTCCCCCTGCCCCCCATGGGATGCCAGTGATGAGCCACCAAAAGCCAATACACCCCAACATTCTTGTACTCCAAGAATTTATAGATGACTTCAAATGATTGTTACAATTATTAACACATTAATACTCTTTTTGTTCAATGTATCGGTTCATTAATGCATGTTCAATATCTACCCACCTTCAGTCCTTCACCTTGCTCTTCCATGAACCAATATTTTGCGTTGATGCCAATAGACAACAAACTTACAATGGGTTGGTGGGCCAATAGACATACACAAGCGATGGAATGACTGAATCAGAAAAGAGGAGAAGAGTGAAAGAAAGATAGTAACCAGCAAGTAAGAGTGGTGGGTGAGGAAGGGTTAATGCAGGAAGAAAAGGTAACTGGAATGGCACTCAGTAGAGCGCATACCTCCGCCATGTAATGCCTGATCCACGAGAACATATCGGGCCCAATACATTTTTGAAATACAGGATCATGCTACGTTTCATTTGTGGCCCTATCTCTCAATGGTGAAGAATCACTTAAAAAAAAATTATAGTGGTCGGATCCGGATTCGGATCTTCACCAAAATCTAATCAGTTCGTCCTTGTCACACACCCAACCTGCCCACCAAATTTAATCCGGATCCGAATGGATTGAAGACTCAGAAAGGGCATTGAAAAAACAGAAGAGTCAAACACAAAGTCAAAAAAGAAGAGTTAAACACAAATGAGTCAAAAGAGGAATAAGGGAGTAGAAAGGAGGGAGGAGGTGAAAACAGAAAGCTTGGATTTTGTAAGGTTAACAAGTATGGTGTTACTGCTTATGGCAACTCAATTGCCTATGGCAACCACAAGTTACATCTGACTATTTAACCAACATGGCAGCCATCATCAAATCTGTTGAAGAGAAAGTGTGCACAGTGATGTGCAAAGTAAATATGTTGACGCTCCACCAGTGATTTCCTGGATTTCCCAAACAATCATAAACTAATGCATGCTGATCCAGCACGTGTGCCAGGCTGATGAGTGGAGATGCTACAGGAACAAAGCACAAATTTGATATCACTCAGATATGGGGCACGAATGGCAACTTTTAAAATAGCTTTTCGCATTGTGCCTTCTTTCTAATTGCTTACCTTCACAGCCACGTCCATCTGCGGTCAGAGTGAAACCACGATGACACTGGCATTGAAAAGAACCCGGAGTGTTTACGCAGACCTGCTGGCATGGTCGGAGTTGGCATTCATCCACATCTGTTGGGTCAAGATGAACATATTGCTGACATTCAATAGAGTTCTCAACTTCTCATACACGATTTTTGGTGAGCACATGCTCCATTTATGTGCTCAGCAAACAAAACTCATTTCATCCCCGAGGAGTGTGAAGCAAATGGATTGCTGGCCTGCATAATTTCTGGGAGTGCAGGAATGTCACTTTTGTAGTAATCCTGTCGGATAGACCTCAGGGTAGACTATTTTGTTTCGGCACTCAATGGCCTACTATAATAAAAGGCATAGTGATGTCATTAACATACAAACACAAGAAAAAGATGTCGTGCAGAGCATGACACTTGCAAAATACACCCCCCCCATCCCTCTTCAATGGTTGCCATGGATACATCAAATTGTCCATTTCATTAATATTAAAATTGACAACCTTAATCAAAGCTCAACTCAATCGGATGAAAATTGATTATTTTTCAAATTGAAATTGATGTTTTTAGAAGTTTCACCTTGAGTTGACCTTTGACATTTTGATCTCAAAAATAGTTTTCATGCACTGTGCAATTGCTGCTTAATTTTCAGGTTAATAGGATGTAAATTGACGATTTTTCAGTTGAAATTTGATTTTAGAAATTTGACCTTTTGCTCTCAAAAATAATTGGTTTCCCAATTCAGTGATGCAACATGAAATTTCTGTTCCATTTCCAAGTCAATCAGATAAAAATTGACGATTTTCCAGATAAAAATTGATGATTTTAGAAGTTTGACCTTGAGTTGACCTTTGACCTTTTGACCTCAAAAATAGGTGGTTTCCAATTTCAGTGACGCCAATTTGCAAATGCTGTTCAAATTTCAAGTCAATCGGATGAAAAATGACGATTTTAGAAATTTGACCTTCAACCTCAAAATCAATAGGCTTCTCAGTCGAGACTACCTCAACAACTTGGTAAAGTTTCATGATTGATCGGTTTAGAATTGTGACCTGTCGGCGATAAACAGACAAACGGACAGACAGACAGGATAACAAAATTGCCTGACCAATATACTTGAAACATCTGTTGTAAGTAACAAACATAAACAGACAGAACAGCCAGTTTTAACGTCACCTTCGAAGGATGGCGGACACAATCACAACGTGCCCTCAAAAGCACCATGATGACAGTTTTCTGTTGGGCCATGAACCAAATAAATATGACATTTCAAAGATGAGTTGGCGACCTTTGGGAAATTCTACCAAAGCCTAGAATTAAAACTTGTTCAAAGCAACTCGTTTTGTGATTCGATATGGATGTTCCGATAGATTCATTCACAATAGCACATTGTTGCAGGAATAAAGTAGTATGACACAATCTATACATGCTGTGCACAAATTAAATTTTGACCCTGACCTCTCCGCCCATGTAAGCACCATGATGGAAGGGGTTTCAACCTGCCTCCCCCACCCCCAGACTTCTGTGAAATGTACATATTTTATCTTTGTCTTCACGATTTTAACCACAATGCCAAAGCATTATTAAAGATTCGGCCAAATAGATTTAAGGTGGGTGTCTCTCTATCTCTATCTCTACACACACACACACACACACACACACACACACACACACACACACACACACACACACACACACACACACACACACACACACACACACACACACACACACACACACACGACAGAAGTAAATAGACACGTTAAGTTTATTCATTTAATCTGTATAACGCAGTTTTACTCAGTGATTTATACTAACATTCGACTATTTATTTGCAGAAACGAGTTCCTGGATCTTGTATGACAAGTAATGATGCCTCAAACCCACGGAGAATACGACCTTTCCGATTTTCAAAGAGGACGAATTGTTGGGTAATCGGAAGGTGGAGTCAGCCAGCATCAGATATCTCCGAACCTTGACATTCCGCTTTCTACGGTCAATCGGGTGATTGTGCAATTCACCAGCGAAGGCAAGGAATCCACAGCTTCCCATTCTGGTCGATCTGGGCCTTCAGAAAGGAGTCTTTGAGCTGTCAAGCGGTCCATTGAGAAAACTCCCCATTGCAAGGCAGCAGATGTTGCAGAGGAGGTCCAAGTTAGCTAAAGAACTGCCGTGCGGTACTTTCATCAACTGGGCTACGACGGGAGAGCAGCAAGGAGAAAACCTCTTCTTGGACCAGCCAACATTCAAAGGAGAAAGAAGTGGGCTTAAGAGATGGCCAACAGACACTTGGAGTTTTGGCAAACTGTAATTTTTTCAGATGAGTCCCAATTTGCTCAATTTTCTGACAGTGGATACATATGGGTCTGGAGACTTCCCTGTTAAGAGTTCTCTTTGAACCAATTGCAGCCAACTGTCCAACACGGTGGTTTTTCAGTGATGGTGTGGGGAGAGCAATCTGGAGCGCTGGTCGGTTAGAGCTTGTGGAGTGTGTTGGCAACATCAACTCTATTACACACATTTCTATCCTTCAGGATGGATGTCTTTCTGTCTTCTCCACTGGTCAGATGGACAAAAACAACACTCGGTTCAGGGAAGATGGAGCTCCATGCCGCACTGCAAAATACACCAAAGAATGGCAGGACAGAAATGGGATCAAGCAACTTCCATGGCCAAGTCAGTCTCCAGACAAGAATCCCATTGAATACCTCTGGGTCACATTGGATCGAGCTGTGCGGAAAATGTCCAGGAAACCAACATCATGGGTAGAATTGCTAAACCTTTTGCGTGAAGCCGAGGCAGAAATCCCACAAGAGAAAATTTCGGAACTCATTAGTTCTATATCTGAAAGAGTAAAAGCATTGAAATCTGCAAATGGCAAGTTTACGAAATACTAGTGTATATATTAAAATGGATCAAATGTACTTCAAATGTTCATTAAATAAATTCTTGAAAAATAATCGTGTCTATTTACATCTGTCATGTCTCTGTACATACTAGAAACACCCGCTCCCTATGAGAATGACCAGCAGGGGGGACACATGTATGTGTGTGCATGCGCACCACACAGACAGCGGTTTGTTAATCTTCTCGTTCTTCTTTAACAGCGACAGCTATTCCCACATTATTGTGGGGTTGGCTGGGGGAAGCTTGGCCCAAGTTACATGAACCTCCTGGCCAGACCCGACGTTCGACTTCGGTTAACTGGTTAGGGAAGGAATTTGTAGTTTGTTCAGGATGCCGCCGATAGCTCGTCTACTCTTCATAAAGGACACTGTGGGATATTTAAAGTCCAACAACTAATGCTGGCAGATGGGATGCCAGTTTAACACTCATTGAGAAACGATACACACATTGATGAATCAACCTACCTATGAAACACTGGGATGACAGTTTATAGCTGGGTCGGGATTCGCACCCAGGCTAAACAGCTTGGAGGAGAGTGCGCATAGCTCTCGGCCATCCTGCCAGCCTCCGTGTTAATATTTGGACAATAGGACTTGATGAAACTGCTGCAAACAGTGAAGAAGGAGAATGAAAAGGCTGGTCTATATTTAAACCTAAAAAAAAAACCCCTAAAATCTTGTTCACTGAGAAGATCGACGTTTTCAGATTGGGAGACAATCATGTGGAATGTTCCATCTTCCTGGGTTCGAAGATCCAAGTGAATGTAGAATGTAAAGGAGGAATTAATAGACGATTAGCATTGGGGAGAAGAGCCATGATCTCAGGATTGACCAAGATCTGGAAAAACAAAGATGTGACAAAACAAGCCAAGAGGAGTCTGGTGATGATCTGATGTTTCCAGTTGCAATGTATGGATGCGAGTCTTGGAGAGTGAAAAAGGAAGGAAGGATATTGACAGTTTTTAAAGGTAGTATTGGAAATGAATTTTAATTCCGTGGATTACAAGAAGAACGAACAATTCAGTGGTTGAAGAAATTAGACCACCGTGTACATTAGAAGTGCTGATGCTGAAACAGAAACTGGTCATACTTTGGACACATTATGTATGCAGAAAACGAAAGTCCAGAGAAGTCAACCGTGCTGTGTATGGTTGAGGGAACATGAGGACGAGGCAGACTTGTATATGCCTGATGGATGGAGTAAAGGCTGTAACCAAGCTGTCAGTGCTCGAGTTTCAGAGAGCAGTGCAGGATAGGGATGTTTTGAGAAATCTGATCATGAGTATCACCAGAAGTCAGACATGACTTGATGGAACTGGATAACTGGTTATAATCATTTTTACTTCCGATAGGTGTATAGACCAGCGACCGTTAGCCAATACAGCCCATGTGTAAGTATGGCCCATTTTCTCCAAATTTCCCTCAGGCGAGTATTAAACAATGCTAACGACCCTTAGGATTTGGGGTATGCATCAAATAAAGGTCACAATTGGGCCGTAAGGGTGCCGGTGGAAATATCCCATGTCACACTTGAAACCACGACCGGGAGAAATCACATATGATGCCCAATCAATAAGGTTATAAACAATCCATATACAGTCCACATATAATGTGATCATGGCCAGAAAAGTCAGACAGACAATGGGATTCATCATTCATGTGTAAGGACTCATTTCAGCACCTTTATTAGCTAAAGATCATTGCCACTTACCGAGAGGCCTCGCAAATAGAGACGGTTCTGATGGACGGGGAAGGCGATAAACATTGAATGCCTTAAACACGTCATGTTTCCTCCAAACCTCCTCTAGTTTGGTCGTGAATGTTTAAAAGATAATCTTACTTTGGATGGAATTGAATGAATAGTTCGTGGTTATAATAATTTTAACTTCCGGAATGTGTGCCACATTAAATGCCATGATTAAAGCTATTCATACACCTGAACATGGAGTCTGTCCGAGGCAGAAAACCCATTTGGGGGGGGGGGGAAGGGGGATGAAGTCACTTCAACCTCAGTCGAGCGACCTTCCTCTCCTCCCTCTGGCAAATTTAGTTAAGGATGAAGTAATTAAGACAAGATAATTTAATTGAGATAAGTAATGACCAAATGTATCGTGAATAGACAGACAGACACCAAATTGTGTATCTTATTAATATATTAGCAAATATCACCCATCACTTCGCTGACGGGTATACGAAAGGGGGAGGGAGAAATAGAGGGGGGAAGAGTGAAGAGGTGGAGGGGTGGGGATCGAGGAGGTGTGGGGGAAGGGAAGACAGTGTGAGGTGAGAGGAAGGGAAGGCAGACGTGCGGTGGAGCGTTAATTACGATTCACACCGTCTCATCAAAATGATTCTGCATAGAATAACAGTGAAGATGGAAACAAAATAATGTTTGATATCCATTTTCTATCGGTCATACTATGAACATAGCCCGAAGACAAACACCGCCCGGACACATCTGGAGACAAAACCCGCCGGACGCATCCAGAGCCAAGCCGTCCAGACACAAACACTGCTCGGACACACCTGAAGACAAACTCCCGTCCAGACAAACTCTCAACCGGAGACAAATATCGCCCGGACGCGTCCGGAGACGAACACCACCAGGACATGTCTGTATACAAACACCACCCAAGAGTGTCCAAAGACATTCACCACCTGGACAAATTCATAGACAAACTCCCATCTGGCCAAGTTCGGAGACAAACACTGCCAAGACATGTCCAGAGACAAACTCCCGTCCGCACACATCCGGAGCAAAACTAACCGGAGACAAACACCACTCAGACACGTCCGGCGACAAACTCCCATCCAGACATAAACACCGCCTGGATACATCCGGAGACAAACCCTGCCCAGACACGTCCAGAGACAAACACCGTCTAGACATAACCAACGCCCAAATATTTCCAGAGACAGTCACAGAGACAGACAGAGAAGGGAGGGGACAGTAAGAGGTGTGGGAGGAGGATGCTGCACTGTATTGGGAGGGAGTAGAGCAAGGATGGGACAAAGAGAGAGAGATTGCGAGAGAGAGATTGCGAGAGAGAGATTGCGAGAGAGAGATTGCGAGAGAGAGAGAGAGATTGCGAGAGAGAGAGATTGCGAGAGAGAGAGATTGCGAGAGAGAGAGATTGCGAGAGAGAGAGATTGCGAGAGAGAGAGATTGCGAGAGAGAGAGATTGCGAGAGAGAGAGATTGCGAGAGAGAGAGATTGCGAGAGAGAGAGATTGCGAGAGAGAGAGATTGCGAGAGAGAGAGATTGCGAGAGAGAGAGATTGCGAGAGAGAGAGATTGCGAGAGAGAGAGATTGCGAGAGAGAGAGATTGCGAGAGAGAGAGAGATTGCGAGAGAGAGAGATTGCGAGAGAGAGAGAGAGAGAGAGAGAGAGAGAGAGAGAGAGAGAGAGAGAGAGAGAGAACGCGAGAGAGAGAGAGAGAAAGAAAGGGAGAGAGAGAGAGAGAGAGAGAGAGAGAGAGAGAGAGAGAGAGAGAGAGAGAGAGAGAGAGAGAGAGAGAGATGGAGGTCGGGGAGTTAGCAGAAAGAATGTCATGCGCACGTGCGCACGCACACACACACACACACACACACACACACACACACACACACACACACACACACACACACACACACACACACACACACTTGGTCAGGGCCGGATTTTGGCATGGGCAAGCTGGGCAGTTGCCCAGGGGCCTCCACATATTTCATGAAAAAAAAATTGTAAGGAAAATGTATTTGTGAGTGCCTGAATGGTAGTTGGTAGTTAGTGGAACAGATATAAGATATTCATCTTATCTCATTCTCTATTTTGTAGAGAAGTCAGTTGACTTCTATGGGAGTATGGGACTTTGCACGTCTCATGGGACGAGAGGGCATCCCACATGTAAGGTAGGGTGGGCCTCCACTACTGAAGGCTGCCCAGGGTCACCACATGTCTAAATCCGGCCCTGCACTTGGTCGATATCGGCAATTTTTCAGGAATCGGCAGGTTGGAGTCCGTGTGATTACCAACTACAGTTCATACTGTATACAACCCAAAAACCTTGAGTAGCTTTCACCGAAAAACAACATTGCATTTAAGTAGATATTCAGGGAAAGGTTCACAAACATTAATCTTTATGCATGTGATGGGTGGAAAAAAAATTTGGCTCGGAAATTTAGAAAACACGTTAATATGGCAAATTGCTCGGAAATTGGGTGTTATTTCACAACAATTTACTCAGGGTGACGGAACATGAACCATTCGCTCAAAGTGAAGGAGCACAAACCACTCACTCAAGGTGACGGATCACGAACCACTCACTCAGAGCGGCAGAGCATGAACCACTTGCTCAGGGCGACGGAGCACGAACCACACGTTCAGGGTGACGGAGCACGATCCACACGTTCAGGGTGACGGAGCACGAACCACTTTCTCAGGGTGAGGGAGCATGAACCACTTGCTCAGGGCGACGGAGCACAAACCACACGTTCAGGGTGACGGAGCACGATCCACACGTTCAGGGTGACGGAGCACGAACCACTTTCTCAGGGTGACTGAGCACAAACCACACGTTCAGGGTGACGGAGCACGAACCACTTGATCAGGGTGACGGAGCATGAACCATTTGCTCAGGGTGACGGAGCACGAACCACTCGCTCAGGGTGATGGAGCACGAACCACTCATTCAGAGTGACGGAGCACAAATCGCTCGCTCAGAGTGACGGACAAACCACTCACTCAGGGTGACGGAGCATGAATCACTCGCTTTGGTGACGGAGCACGAACCATTCGCTCAAGGTAATGGAGCGTGAACCACTCGCTCAGGGTGATGGAGCACGAACCACTCACTCTGAATGACGTGGCGTGGAAAAAGCGTTCGCAGTGAGTGAACGATTCGCTCAGAATGAGGTAGTGCGGTACCGCGATGGACAATGGGTGCTCATCAAGTGGCTTAAGCACCCAAGCAAGCACTCCAATTAAATGATTGATAAGGAACGGTTGGCGAGGCTATCCCTGCATACATAAAGGATCCCTTTAACGTTAAAGCCGGTCTTCACTGCGCACGCAGCAGTTACTAAAATATAATGAATTCGTTCACATAATGACTTTATCCACAAAAGAGTTGCAGCTTCATGCAGAACAACCCTGGAGACATCGCAAAGTTCAATTGCCCATGAAATAAACATTGCAGAAAATCTGCCACGTTGCCTGTTCGTCTGTGCACGTGTCACATGGTACATCGGTTCGGGGTTCACACAAACGTTACAACTTATTCTTAAAACGTCTGTTTTTGACCAGATTCGCTTTGATTCCCTGTAGAGCACCTCGTGAAACCTCCGAAAAATATCGACCTGATCTGGCAGATGCTATGGATAAGCACTGCCTCTGGGGGATAGGGTGTGAGGTGTTGCACTGAATGCATTAAATCATATCGCTCGATGAGACTGGTTAATTTTGTTATGTTCCTAAATTTTTTGTTCACTCAATATAATTATCCAAACAGTAGAAAAAGATAAGTTTAATGCTTTGGAAATTTCACATTTTCTTGTGCGTGTATGGAGGAGGGAACATCGCCTTGCTTGCTTCAAGGAAATAGGTATACAGGCTTGGTTATGAGACTCATATTTCTTTAAATTATCAGATTTCACTCCAGATTTTGACACTTAATTAGTCCGAACGATATCCCATCCTCAAAACAGAAATGATATTTTGATGATATACTACAATTCGTACGTGAGAATAAATCGTGGAAAATCGTATCGTTTAATGCATGAAATCACTCGAAGGTCCTAATTTGAAAACTATAGTACTTACAAAAGTGATGTAGACAACGATTCATAGCTATGATGAACAAGTACTCGATAAGTGAGGAAAGTGGAAAAAAAAAACTTTATCATTGAGGAAGAAACAAATTCTACAAATTTCAGAAAATTAATTAAAAATATAAAACTAGAATATCTTGTTTGAATAAGTGTCCACCTTCCTTATAATAATAATAATAATTGTAAATTAGCTCAGGTGTAATCAATCATCTTCAAAATCACACACCTAGTTAATTGGCCCCCACCTGTGTTAAATTGTAGTGATTTTGATGATTTCTGAATAAAATCAGCTGTTCCTGTAGGTTTCCTCTGATGGGTAGTGCATTTCGCAACAAAGGCTCAACCATGAGCACCAAGGAGCTTTCAAAAGTCCTCTGGGATAAAGTTGTGGAAATGCACAGATCAGGGGATGGGTGTAAAATTATTTCAAAGGCCTTAAATATCCCTTGGAACACAGTGAAGACGATCATTAAGAAATGAAAGGTGTATGCTACCACCAAGACCCTGCGAAGATCAGGCCGTCCCTCCAAACCGGATGACCAAGCAAGGAGGAGACTGATCAAAGGCCACCAAGAAGCCAATGGCACCATTAAAAGAGCGACATGCCTTTATGGCAAAGACTGGTCACTGTGTGCATGTGAAAATACTATCCCAAGCACTCCACAACTCTGGTCTGGGGGTAAATGGGGGATCGGATTCAAATTGTTATTTCATAATATGTGAGCACAAGTGTGTGATTTTTGTAGTTAATGAGATGGTCTAGAGTAGTGTATAGCGAGCTCTTTTCTTCCAGCCAATATGTCTGTTTCTAAGGCCGATCTCCCCCCCCCTCCCCCACACTCTATGACATCCCCCATGTACATCTGTGTTCATGGAATTTTTCCACTCAACATCAAATGGTCTCTCTCATCTGTCTTGTCCTCTCGCTCTCTGTACAAATTGTGTTTATCTCCAAGTGAACGTGCTACGTTTAATAACCAATGTCTGTCGAGGATCCTAGGGCACGTTGGGCTTATTTATAATCTATTTGTAACACTTTTTATTTTTTAACAATATCTAAGGCTCATCATGGAGCTGCCACATACACATCACCCACATGGACATACAGACGAATACAAGAGGCAACACAGCCACTGGGCTCAGGGGAAGTGCTGTAACTTCCCAGGACAATCTGGATAACAGCGACGCCACGCCATTGGCACCACTTTTCTCACCGCACTCAGCAGGACATTTCCAAAGGAAGAGTTTCCTCCTCCTCATGGAGACACCTATGGAGTCTTTTTTTTTTTACATGCTCTATCCTTTAAACGCTGAGCGTCAAGCAAGGCTCATGAGGAATGGTACGTACTAGTCTAAAGAGAAATGTGCTCGTGAGACTAGCACTCGCCATTTTTTAAGTCTTTGATATGACTCACCCGGGGTTTGAACCGCAAACCTCCCAGACTCAGAGCAGATGCTCTATTCATTATGCGAACGAGTCACGAGTTCCAATTAGATCTAGATAGGTATGTGAAACACCATGGTGTAGTGTTTTGGGATGAATGTAAAGCACTGCGGAATGGTATCACATTTAGCTGTGTCACGTCACGTGTACTGTAATCAATACTTTCTGATGCTTGCAGTTTTGTGCTGGAGTAGTGGTGTATAAGAAATCCCAAGCTCACAGTGGCCTTCACACTCTAAAGAAATGATCCTGAATGTATTATATTCAATATGGTCACATGACTATGTCACATTTCATTGCAATTGTAAACATGACAAGGGTTGTTGCGGAACGATGCAAAAACCAGTTCGGTTCCAACAGTTCCAAAGAATCAATGAATACTTCCCGCTTATCCAAATATTCACCAATTTGAACAGTCTCCGGACCATAGCGCCTCGCATTGGCGAGAGTCCAAATCTCAGATGACATTTGAATTTCACTGGGTGAAAACATCAAGCAGTTAAAAGACTTTTTTTTTTAAATAAAAAAAAAACTTGAAAAGTGGTCACGTGGCAATCAGTCAATCCTGGGCCAAACCTCACACAACCAATTCCTTTACAGAGTTTTCTAGTTTAATCTCTTATGGCAGTTAAAAATCTTCATTCGGATGTTGTCAGCTCGGTGTCGATTAAATGTTTGAAAAATGAAATAAAACAGACTTGCTCGAATGCAGAACAAGGCTTATCATGTTTATCTTTCGTTGGGAATGCGAGCAGTATATAAATCAAGGTTATAAATATTTTGTAAAGGTAAACCCCAAATTAGAATATCCAACTTGTGACTTGCTCACAATAATCTGGAGTAGATGTCAGAACAAGATTAGCCATTAAACTTGTAGCTTCTTCCCAGAATGGCCGACGCTCAAGTGCAAATATCTGGGACCCACGCCACATCCCAAATTCTAACAGCTGGTGCCTTGACAATATCAACCAAGCAAAACAAAACTCGCTAGGCTCTGTAGTGGCCACACGAGTATCCAGGACAGTGCTGGACATGCGCAGCACACAACGGTTGTGGGTCAGTGATTCTGGGGTAGTTTGAGAGTTAAGTTTATCATTGATATTTCAATATCTTTTCAGCTTTACTCTGCGGAATGAGCACGTCACTCTCGATGTTATAAACGCTTTACCTTGGCAGGTTCCATGGGGTGCTGTTGTGAGATAACCCTTTGGGCACTGGCAATGGAAGGTACCGGGCACGTTGGTACACACCAGAGGTTCTATGCATGGAGAATGATCTTCAGCACATTCATCAACATCTTTGAACAGGAGGGGGTGGGGGAGAAAAACACAAAAGAGAAAAGGGGGACAATGATATGTCTATTAAACAATCATTATAAACTTTTCAAAGCAAACACCGAGTGTTTATCAAACATCAGGGAAGAAGCGATATGCGACAATCTTCAACTTAAACTTCAGTGACAATTTGTGGGATGAGTTGAGAGATTGTGCCCCACCCACCCCATGCGGTTATGCCTCCAGTGCCTCCAGAAAGTCTACACCCCACTTTCAAAATTTTGACCTATTGTTGCCTTATAGCCTGGAATCAAATTGCATTAAATCAGACTTTTCCCACCTTTATTTACACGTCGTAACCCACAACTTCCACGTGAAAAACAAATTCTACAAATGTCAGGAAATTAATTAAAAATACAAAACTAGAATATCTTGGTTGAACAAGTGTCCACCCCTGTGAGTTAATACTTGGTGGAAGCACCTTTGACAGCAATTACAGCTGTGAATCTGTTGGGATCGGTGTCTACCAATTGTACACACCTTGATTGGGCAATATTTGCCTATTCTTCTGGACAAAACTGTTCAAACTCAGTCAAGTTGTGTGGGGAGCGTTGATGGACAGCAATCTTCAAGTCATGCCACAGGTTTTTGATTGTATTTAGGTTGGGGCTCGGACTGGGCCACTCAAGAACATTTACCTTTTTGTTCCTTAGGCCTAAGTCACATTTGCTCTACGGCGAGGATACGGCGGCCGTACACCTTCTGAATTGACAGAAATGTGCGGCGGCCGCAGAGGTTCTGTGGTGGCCTCAGGGTGGCCCTACGTCGTATGGCTATATTTTACAGGCCGTAGGGGTCGCCGTGGAATTATAACGCGGAGTTATAACTTTTTTCATTTCTACGTTCGCCGTTACAATTCGATAAGCCGAAAAAAAAAGAACTGGTAAAAAAAAAAAAAAAAAAATGAACCCACTCGTTACCGTCCGTCTGGCCGCACGTTCGCTTTAGGGTCCCCCTGTGGTCGCCTTACGGGCACCTTGAGGCTACCTTGAGTCTGCCTTGAAAATTCTATAGCCGCCGTGCGACATCAAATCAAAGACCGTACGGCTGTTTCGGTCTCCACAATTTCTAAACACGCCGTGCGGCTCCCCGAAAAATAAAAACATATGTGACTGCTACATTGTGTGACCGTGGAAATACTGCGGCCGCCGTATAATTGCTAGTGGCCGTAGATTTTGGAGACCCCACGGCCGCCGTGGCAAATGTGACTTAGGCCTTAGCCACTCCAATGTAGCTTCGGCTGCGTGCTTCGGGTCGTCGTCATGCTGAAAGGTGAACTACTGTCCTAATTTCTGCTTTCTTGCAGAGGGCGGCAGGTTTTCCTCTCGGATTTTTCTGTATTTTGCTCCATCCATTTTCCCTTCTATCCTGACGAGTGCCCCAGTCCCTGCTGATAAGAAACATCCCCATAACATGATGCTGCCACCACCATGCTTCACAGTAGGGATGGTATTCTTTGGGTGATGTGTGGGCTCCGTTGATATAGATTTTTTTCGACATCGATTTACCGGTGGGGTCATACCGGTTTATCCAGAGTTATTAAGTAGACAACCCGTGAACCCGTTAGGTTCCTGTTGAAACAGCGGTTGACGAAAAAAATCATTTCAAGAAAAAAAAAGATAGCTCCAGCGAACTATACCGCTGAGGTTGTTTGCATTGATCAAATACTCCCGAAGAGTACTTGACTGAATCGGAAATTGATTTTTTAATAATTTTTTTCGTTGCCCGATTTGAACAAAACTTGATACTGCGCACTGTAAGAGAATGGTGAGTAAGGTGGCCCTAAAATGTTTGCGCTATTGTGTACCGTTTTGGCTGTATTTCAGGAACACACACACATATATATATATATATATATATATATATATATATATATATATATATATATATATATATATATATATATCTTATACTTCTTCTTTCGGCTGCTCCCGTGAGGGGTCGCCACAGCGGATCATCCGTATGATCCGCATAGTGATTTGGCACAGGTTTTACGTCGGATGCCCTTCCTGACGCAACCCTGGTCGCCTCTTACGACACAGGGATATGGTACACCTATTTTAACCGGGGTATACACCGGCCCAGTATACTGGTACTCATTTCACCGACCTCGGAAGGATGACAGGCTGAGTCAACCCCCTGGTGTATTCATTCAGTGGCCCAACGGGGCTTGAACTCATGACCTTTTGGATCCCAAGCCGCAGCCCTAACCACTGCGCCAACACCAGGCTCATAATATATATTATATATATATATATATATATATATATATATATATATATATATATATATATATATATATATATATACATACATATATATATATATACATACACACATACATACATACAAGATGAGAGTTTTATTAATATATCGACAATAATAATTAATAAATTAAATGATGAAATTTTTATGCAGGTTCCAAAAAATATTCAATGGTCCAGTAGCCATAAAGTATTCATATATGATGGACACATTATTGAAACAGTAATTTTTCAAAGTATTCCCACAAAGGGCTTTTTCCCCCATGATGAGAATGGTTAATTTACTTCCAACTTGAACTTGTATTAAAAATGATTTTGTTTAAAAGCAAGATCAGTATTGGTAATCAGCAGAGGTCAGAATCCATCACTATCGCCGTACCAGTATGACTTTCACGGAATGCTCTACCAGTATGATCATTCCGGTATAGTCTTCATACCGGTATCACTTCCACACCATCATCGCCTCCACACCGGTATCGCTTCCACACCGGTACCGCTTCCACACCGGTATCGCTTCCACACCATCATCGCCTCCACACTGGTATCGCTTCCACACCGGTACCGCTTCCACACCGGTATCGCTTCCACACCATCATCGCCTCCACACCGGTATCGCTTCCACACCGGTACCGCTTCCACACCGGTATCGCTTCCACACCGGTACCGCTTCCACACCGGTATCGCTTCCACACCATCATCGCCTCCACACCGGTATCGCTTCCTCCCGGGTATCGCTTCCACACCATCATTGCCTCCACACCGGTATCGCTTCCACACCGGAACCGCTTCCACACCGGTATCGCTTGCATACCATCATCACCTCCACACCGGTCCCGCTTCCACACCAGTATCGCCTCCATACCATCATCGCCTCCACTCCGATATCACCTCCATACCATCATCGCCTCCACACCGGTATCGCTTCCACACCGGTGTCGCTTCCACACCGGTATCGCTTCCACACCGGTACCGCTTCCTCCCGGGTATCGCTTCCACACCATCATCGCCTCCACACCGGTATCGCTTCCACACCATCATCGCCTCCACACCGGTCCCGCTTCCACACCGGTATCGCCTTCATACCATCATCGCCTCCACACCGGTGTCGCTTCCACACCATCATCACCTCCACACCGGTATCGCTTCCACACCGGTATTGCTTCCACACCATCATCACCTCCACACCGGTATCGCTTCCACACCGGTATTGCTTCCATACCATCACCGCCTCCACACTGGTATCGCTTCCACACCGGTATCGCTTCCATAGCATCACCGCCTCCACACCGGTATCGCTTCCACACCGGTATTGCTTCCATACCATCATCGCCTCCACCCTGGTATCGCTTCCACACCGGTATTGCTTCCACACCGGTATCGCTTCCATACCATCACCGCCTCCACACCGGTATCGCTTCCATACCATCACCGCCTCCACACCGGTATTGCTTCCATACCGGTATTGCTTCCACACCGGTATCGCTTCCATACCATCACCGCCTCCACACCGGTATCGCTTCCATACCATCATCGCCTCCACACTGGTATCGCTTCCACACCGGTATCGCTTCCATACCATCACCGCCTCCACACTGGTATCGCTTCCACACCGGTATCGCTTCCATACCATCATCACCTCCACACCGGTATCGCTTCCACACCGGTATTGCTTCCATACCATCATCGCCTCCACACTGGTATCGCTTCCACACCATCACCGCCTCCACACTGGTATCGCTTCCACACCGGTATCGCTTCCATACCATCATCGCCTCCACACCGGTGTCGCTTCCACACCATCATCGCCTCCACACCGGTATCGCTTCCACACTGGTATTGCTTCCATACCATCACCGCCTCCACACTGGTATCGCTTCCACACCGGTATCGCTTCCATACCATCATCACCTCCACACCGGTATCGCTTCCACACCGGTATTGCTTCCATACCATCATCGCCTCCACACTGGTATCGCTTCCACACCGGTATTGCTTCCATACCATCACCGCCTCCACACTGGTATCGCTTCCACACCGGTATCGCTTCCATGCCATCATCGCCTCCACACCGGTGTCGCTTCCACACCATCATCACCTCCACACCGGTATCGCTTCCACACCGGTATTGCTTCCATACCATCATCGCCTCCACACTGGTATCGCTTCCACACCGGTATTGCTTACATACCATCACCGCCTCCACACTGGTATCGCTTCCACACCGGTATTGCTTCCATACCATCACTGCCTCCACACTGGTATCGCTTCCACACCGGTATTGCTTCCATACCATCACCGCCTCCACACCGGTATTGCTTCCATACAATCACCGCCTCCACACTGGTATCGCTTCCACACCGGTATTGCTTCCATACCATCATCGCCTCCACACCGGTATTGCTTCCATACCATCACCGCCTCCACACTGGTATCGCTTCCACACCGGTATTGCTTCCATACCATCATCGCCTCCACACCGGTATTGCTTCCATACCATCACCGCCTCCACACCGGTATTGCTTCCATACCATCATCGCCTCTACACCGGTATTGCTTCCATACCATCATCGCCTCCACACCGGTATTGCTTCCATACCATCACCGCCTCCACACTGGTATCGCTTCCACACCGGTATTGCTTCCATACCATCATCGCCTCCACATCGGTATCGCTTCCACACCGGTATCGTTATCATACCGTTATCGCTTCCACACCGTTATCGTTATCATACCGTTATCGTTATCATACCGTTATCGCTTCCACACCGTTATCGTTATCATACCGTTATTGTAAATCATACCGTTATCGTTATCATACCGTTATCGTTATCATACCGTTATCGTTATCATACCGTTATCGTTATCATACCTTTATCGTTATCATACCGTTATCGTCATTATACCGTTATCGTTATCATGCCGTTATCGTTATCATAATCATACCGTTATCGTTATCATACCGTTATCGTTATCATACCGTTATCGTTATCATACCTTTATCGTTATCATACCGTTATCGTCATTATACCGTTATCGTTATCATACCGTTATCGTTATCATAATCATACCGTTATCGTTATCATACCGTTATCGTTATCATACCGTTATCGTTATCATACCGTTATCGTTATCATGCCGTTATCGCTGTTGCAGATCACTGACTCGGTACTGGGTTTGTAAAACACACCGAGTTCATATCGATAATAACCAATTGGCAATTGGTTTGAAACTCGTCACGAGGGCAAAGAGAAACACGACTGCTTGTCCGGCTGCTCGGATTTCAGGGTTCAAGGTTAAAACATACCGAACGTCCTTCCTGGTGAGTCTCCACATCTTCCGTTCCACTGTTCCAGGTGTATCACATTTAGTCCATCAGAGCTTTTAAAATCACCTTGTCCATGTGCGGTATTCAAGATTGTAAACACCTTTCTTCGATTTGTTCATTGTTGGAGCGCAGATCGGAATATCTACCCAATGATCAGGTTTTATTGGGGAGTTTTGCAAGAAATAATGGAGGAAAAGTTTTTTAATTTCACGATGATCTGCACACGTTGAGGGGGGGGGGGGGTTCATTGTATATTATATAGCCGACAGGTAATGAGTAAATGGGGTAATTAATTTGGCCCATTGTGCTGAGGAAACCGAGTTAATGGGGTAATTACTCTTTGTGATGTGATGTGGTGGTGGTGGTGTTGAGGAGGTGGGTGGGGACTGAGCAAATTTATTATTGCTATTATTAAGGGAGATGGACACTTATCCAACAAAGATATCCGAGTTTTGTATTTTTAATTAATTTTCGGAAATTTGTTGAATTTGTTTTTCACCTGGAAGTTGTGGGTTACGATGTGTAAATAAAGGTGGAAAAAGTCTGATTAATTGCAGTTTAATTCTAGGCTAAAAGGCAACAAAAGGTGAAATTTTCAAAGGGGCTTGTTGACTTTCTCGAGGCATTGGAAGTCTCATACAAAACCGTGTGCCTGGTGTTCAACATTACATTAAAGATTGGACTACATCTTATCAATAAATTACAGAGCTTGGTAACATTTAAAAATCCCTTATACCGTTTAAGAGTGTGTCCATTGCAATTTCTGTCACATTGGAGGCCTTTCAGTTTAAAATGGACCAATCCCCTCTTTGCTTTTCTCCACCAATTAAAGAGCTTTGTGAAGTCAACTGAATTCATAACACCACTTTACAATCTTACCACATTGATAGACTGTGTGGTTAAAGATGAAGAAGATAAAGAAGCACTCCTTTTGAGTGTTCAGACATATATGGCTGCCGAGGCAGTTTTCCATTGGCTAGGGGCACAATTCTGGATAGGTTGCCACTCTGATGCATCGCACTCAACATGGCTCATTCTTCCCAGGAAGCTGGTACTCATTTTGCTGATCTCAGAAGGATGACAGGCTGAGTCAACCCACCTGGTATTATTTATTGCGCTCAAACTCAGGACCCTAAGATGTTAAGGCAGCCACCTCAACTGGTAAGCCAACACCAGGCTGATGATGAGATGCACCTATGGGAAATATATTACAAACTTTATGGACCTGCAAAGAGCAGATGGTGTTTGCTTCATTTCACTTCCAGTAAGGGTCTTCTGCTTGTTGGATTCAGGGCCCCATCCAACAGAACACCCACGGTAAGTGCTTATGTTTAGTTTTTCTTATTTGTTACTGGCAGGTCCCTCCACACTTGATAGAATGATTAAAGAAAAAAAAATCACCAAAAATCCTACTTTAAAAAAAAATTCAATTTTTTTTGGCTCAAAAACATTTGGCCGCACTCACTGATGAACCTCTGAAAGTTTGAGAAAGATCCGTTCAGCCATCTCTGAGAAAAAGGAGACTTGATATGTGACGATGACAAATTCATTCGATTTCGATGAAGTTCTGGATCCAGATATGAGAATTCCTTTTTTTCAAAAAAATAGGGTCAAAAAATATTTCAAAAATTTCAAAAACCTGTGGACGGGTTCTGACAAGTGATTATTTTTTATGATGCAAGTGATTCTTTACCATTGAGACATAGGGTCAAAAAATATTTCAAAAATTTCAAAAAGCGGTTTCCAAAAAAACAAGAAGCTATTTTCAAAAACACTTCAAAAAATTTCAAAAACCTGTGGATGGGTTCTGACAAGTGATTATTTTTTATGATGCAAGTGATTCTTTACCATTGAGACATAGGGTCAAAAAATATTTCAAAAATTTCAAAAAGCTGTTTACAAAAAAACAAGAAGCTATTTTCAAAAAGACTTTAAAAATTTTCAAAAACCTGTGGATGGGTTCTGACAAGTGATTCTTTTTTATGATGCAAGTGATTCTTTACCATTGAGACATAGGGTCAAAAAATATTTCAAAAATTTCAAAAAGCGGTTTCCAAAAAAACAAGAAGCTATTTTCAAAAACACTTCAAAAAATTTCAAAAAGCTGTGGATGGGTTGTGACAAGTGATTCTTTTTTATGATGCAAGCGATTCTTTACCATTGAGACATAGGGTCAAAAAAAATTTCAAAAATTTCAAAAAGCTGTTTACAAAAAAACAAGAAGCTATTTTCAAAAAGACTTAAAAAAAATTTCAAAAACCTGTGGACGGGTTCTGACAAGTGATTCTTTTTTATGATGCAAGTGATTCTTTACCATTGAGACATAGGGTCAAAAAATATTTTTAAAATTTCAAAAAGCTGTTTACAAAAAAACAAGAAGCTATTTTCAAAAAGACTTAAAAAAATTTCAAAAACCTGTGGACGGGTTCTGACAAGTGATTCTTTTTTATGATGAAAGTGATTCTTTACCATTGAGACATAGGGTCAAAAAATATTTCAAAAATTTCAAAAAGCGGTTTCCAAAAAAACAAGAAGCTATTTTCAAAAACACTTCCAAAAATTTCAAAAAGCTGTGGATGGGTTGTGACAAGTGATTCTTTTTTATGATGAAAGTGATTCTTTACCATTGAGACATAGGGTCAAAAAATATTTCGAAAATTTCAAAAAGCTGTTTACAAAAAAACAAGAAGCTATTTTCAAAAAGACTTAAAAAATTTTCAAAAACCTGTGGATGGGTTCTGACAAGTGATTCTTTTTTATGATGCAAGTGATTCTTTACCATTGAGACATAGGGTCAAAAAATATTTCAAAAATTTCAAAAAGCGGTTTCCAAAAAAACAAGAAGCTATTTTCAAAAACACTTCAAAAAATTTCAAAAAGCTGTGGATGGGTTGTGACAAGTGATTCTTTTTTATGATGCAAGTGATTCTTTACCATTGAGACATAAGGTCAAAAAATATTTCAAAAATTTCAAAAAGCTGTTTACAAAAAAACAAGAAGCTATTTTCAAAAACACTTCAAAAAATTTCAAAAACCTGTGGACGGGTTGTGGCAAAATTTGGTAAATGAGTTCGATAGGTGCCAAGAACAAGCAGATTCGATTTTGGTTAAGGTCCGGATGCAGATCCTGCCCATCAGTGGGACACAAAATGTAAACTGTTCAGCCTGGCAGAGGTATGCGCTCTACCGAGTGCCGTTATAGTTCTCCAATGGTCTGACGTCGCCCAGGAGGATGAATCCGAAACAATATACAGGGTGTTTCAAAAAGATTGATACAACTTTGACTTCCTGCCATTTCTTTGCTTTTTGACCTATACCGTTTTTCCTTTTCAGGGTTTGGTGGTGTTATCGTGGTATTTGTTCGCTGGGATTTCTAGCTCTGTAGACATAGTTCAAGCAACTATGCCATTGACAGTGAAGTTGAAGACAAAAGTGGTGGCTCTGTGGTATGAGACTAAATCATATGTAAACACCTGCCAGAGGTTCTGCTGGGAATACCACCTCAGAACAAGTGATGGACCCACAAATTGTGCCATTCAACGTATTGTGAAACATTTTGAGCACAAGGATACAGTGCACATCCAGAGCAAGGGCAAGAGTGGCAGGCCAGCATCAGTAACCAAGAGCCAAGCCAACAACAATGCCATGCAGAACACTTCAGTGGACAGTCCCAAGAAGTCCCACAGCCGGCACTCCTGGGAGCTAGGCAGCAAATCAACATTAGTCTTGTGTATCCTCACTAAGGAGCTGAAGCTTTTCCTATCATCATCTCTGTTCGGCATAAACTGAGTCAAGATGACCTGAGAAGGAAACTTGATATGTGCAATTGTCTCAGTGACAGGATGGAGCAGTACCCAAACTGGATCAACCTGATCTGGTTCAGTGATGAAGCCCATTTCCACTTAAACAATGCCATCAACAACCACAACAACATTTTCTGGGAGGCAGAACCACCTGAGGAGATCACTGAGAGGTACTTGAAAGGGTCTAAGGTCACATGCTTCTGTGCCTTCAATGCAAGATGGGGCCTTACTGGTTTGAGAATGACAAGAGCAGGAAGGCGACAATCAATGGTGAGCGCTACCAGGCTGTGCTCCAGAAGTTCCATCATGATCTAGCCCAAAAGGTCACCTCAAATCAGCTCAGCATGACCTGGTTTATGTAGGATGGTGCACCCTCGCATACAGCTGGTGACACCATCACTCTCCTGTGGCAGCTCTTCAGAAACCGCCTTGTTGGCCTGAGTACCACTCATGACTAGGCACCCCATAACCCAGACTTGAACCCTCTGGACTACTGGTTCTGGGGGGCTGACAAGGGCTCTGTCCATGCCAACTGCCCTGCCACACTGGATGATCTGAAGCAGGAGGTGTCAGACTACCTCCAGGCAGTGGCACGTGAGACCTACAGGAAAGTTGGACAGAACTTTGGAGTCAGGATCAATGCCTCTCTGAACCATGGACGGGCACACATCGAGAACGTCAATTACAAGGATTTTGCGTAAATGCTAATTTCAGACCTTGGGCTCTCACTAACTCCAACAGTGACTTATTGCAATAGCAATCAGTGATAGAAAATACCATGTCATAAGCTTTCAAAAAATGGTTGGTTCACATTCCTGAGGTTTCTGTTTCCTTGTAAATAAACATTTAAAGTTGCATCACTCTTTTTGAAACATCCTGTATGAGAAAACAAAAATGTTCTTGAGTAATGGTAATCTCCAGGATGAAACGCCAAGCTCTTTTCCTTATTTTTCCTCCTTTCTTCATTTCTCTGTTTTCTTTCCTCCAACTTATTTCTTCCAACGATTAGGGTACCTGTCAATGATGGGTTCATAGAAGTCTCACCTCAAGTGAGAAATTTTTTGAAGTGTGTATTGGTAGAAACGGGAATTCAGCAAAAAAATTTCAGTGAGCAGATATCGCAGTGGGTGTTGCCAGAAACCTTGGCAACCTTTTTCAATTCGACCAGCTAAGATTTACAATCCAAGCTTGTTGTACCTCCAAAGTACTGCTTGGGATATTGGAATCTTGGCTGGGAAAAAAAACTAACCCCAACCCTAAAACCTGACCGAAAATCACCAAAGTTGTTTTCATGCCAACTGACCACCTCTTGGCACCTATCCCTCTACACATCGCTTACTTCAGCCCCTACCCCCACTCCTTCTCTCTCTCTACTCCCCATAGCTTTGCTTCCAGTTGGCATTTCTCACAGCATTTCATTCTGTTTTCCCATTTGATGATCCATTGATGTGTAGTTTCAGTTACACTTTTCAACATGAGTTTCACTTTGGGATATCAGTTTAGATTTAACAAGGAAATCCAACACAGGTGGAGGCCATTCAGCCCATCATGCCTGCGTGAACACCACACCAACCCATCCACACAAGATCCGAGGAATAAAATGCAAAAAAAAATAATTAATGATTTTTTTTGGGGGGGGGGGGGAGTTTGTGTAGCTTTTGTATTTTTTTCCCCCTTTTATTCCCCTCTAGGGGAGGGGGCATGGGCTTGGTTAAAAACACACAACATCAACCACACAACCCCCCTTGATAAGACCCCCACCAACAGCACTCCGTACACATATACACAATCACCCATCAATGCTCAAACTACCTGAAAGTCCTATCAACATCCCTATACACCTCTATCTCCAAAACTTCCAGGTACCTATCTAATTATAATTTAAGCTTATCTACTTTTTCTGCGACCACTACCTTTCCAGGTAGCGGACAATTCCATGCATTAACTACTCTCTGCCTTAAAGTCCCCTGCCTTACTGCCGTCTTAACTCTCCTCTTCTTTGCTCTCAAGCTGTGGCCCCTGGTTCTGTCATTGTCTACTTTGTTGAATAATATATCTGCACGTATTTTATCTATACCTTTCATTATCTTAAACATCTCTATCATATCTCCTGGTAACCGCCTCCTTTCTAGTGAATAAAGCCTCGTCTCCTTCAGCCGCTCCTCATGGCTGAGTCTAGCTCGGCCCGGAATCAATCTCGTAACCTTGCACTGAACCCTCTCGATGGCATCTATGTCCTTCTTGAATTGTGGTTACCAAAACTGCACACAGTATTCTAGATGTGCCCCGCACTAAATTCCTGTACAATGTTAACACCACCTCTTTTGATTTATAACTGATCTCCTCCTTATACAGCCTAAAACCCGATTTGCTTTACCTATACCTGCCTGACATTGTGCTGCCTGCTTACCTCCCGTATCTATTACCACCCCCAGATCCTTCTCCCGTGTGACACGCTCCAAAATTACTTCTTGCATCTTGTAATCTCTATTTTCATTGTTCTTTCCCATCCCCAACACCTTACACTTGCTCAGGTTAATCTCCATCTGCCAATCTTTTACCCAATCTATACAAGTAACAATACTTTTCTGTATCTGATCACCACCACCTCTGCTATCGAACTCACCTCCAAGCTTTGTGTCATCTACAAATTTGGAAAGCTTACTCTTTACCCCATTATCCAAATCATTGATGTAAATAATGAATAGTAATGGTCTGAGTACTGATTCCTGAGGTTACTGGAATCTCCACTACTTACATCCTCCACTTACATTTCCACGACTTACATCCTCCCAGCAAGGCATCCTCCCACTCACAGTCACTCTTTGCTTTCTCCCACTAACCCAGTTTGCAATCCAATTAGCGACCTGACCAGCCACCTCACAAGCCCTCACTTTGGCGTACAACCTCTGATGTGGTACCTTATCAAATGTCTTAAAGTCTTGACCAGTGTTTCTCAACCTTTTTTGTCCCACGCCCCACTTTGATTTTCAAAAAAAATCGTACGCCCCACCATGATTGGAGACACCACAGTATACACTACATATGTATTCAAAAGGCTTTATTAAAACTTTATTGCAAATTTTATTCAATTGCTGCTTACTTCAATGGGAGTCCTGCCCTTGACGCTGGCTGCAGATTTGTTTGATTCGAGGAACCAATTTTGTCAGTTTCAGCCTTAAATCACCACGTTTCGTGATTTCCAGTCGATTTCTCGTAGCTTGCAGCAAATCGGTAACAACACTAAATCCACATTCGACTAAATAAGATGATGGAAAATTTATCAACACTTCCCTTGCCAACGTAGTCGAGTTTGGGTATTTCTTTTCGCTCTCCTCAGACAGCCACATCATGGTTCCTTTGATCTTGAAAAGAGTTTTGAATCCTCATGCCCCACCAAAATATTTCCGCGCCTCACCGGTGGTGGAAGGAAAAAACAATGGAGAACAGAAATATTAGGAGATCGGTGGAAACACTGGTCTAGATATACTATGTCCACTGCCTTTCCCTCATCCACCCAATCAGACACTGCTTCATAGAACTCTAAAAGATTTGTTAAACAGGAACTACCTTTGGTAAACCCATGCTGACTACCTTTAATTAGTTTGTATTTGTTTTAATGGTTCCTCATCTGGTCCTTAATTAATGTCTCCAAAACCTTCCCCACAACTGAAGTCAAAATAATAGGTCTATAGTTTCCCAATTCTTCTATGGATCCTTTCTTAAATAATGTTGTTACATTTGCTACTCTCCTTAAATAGATTTGTCGTTGCAACTTGTGATGCAACATGTTTGGTGCATGAAAAAGGATGTCAAAATCTATTTTCCAGAGGATTAAAAAAAAAGATTTGTAAGGGGTCTAAAGGGGTCTTAAAAGGTCAAAATGGGTCCAAACGGTCTTACAAAGGTCTAAAAAGAGTCGAGGGGTCTAAATGGTGGGTATAAGGGTTGCAAAAGGTCTAATGGGTGTAAAGTAAGGGATCTAAATGTGTCTAAGGGTCTAAAGGTGAAAGAGCAAAAGGGGTTGAAGTGGTCAAATGGTCTTAAAGTGTCCAAAGGGTCTTAAAAGGCCTGAAAAGTGTCTTAAAGGTAGAAGGTCTATAGATCTCAAAAGGGTCTAAATGGCTGTGAAGGGGTCTAAAGGGTCTAAAGAGTATTAATGGGTATGAAGGGGGTTAAAAGAGTGTAAAGGTCAAATGGGTCTAAAGAGTATTTATGGGGTCTAAGGGGTGTAAGGTGCCTCAGGAGTCTTAGGGTCTAATGGTGTCTAAAGGGTCTCAAAGAGTGAAGCTGTCATAAATAAATTAACTTGGGAGTGCAACACGACAAGAACGGGCCAAATGAAACATGGAAATAACCTCATGACTTTTTAAAATCCCTATTTAGGTGCATCATGGTCAAAAACATGATCCGAAAACCTTATGTGGCATTAACCTTGGGAGATCAAAGCACAAAGGTCACAAACAAACAAACAAACAAACAAGAAATATATCATGCCTTGCACAATACTTCCAAAATCCATAAAACAAATTTGACCTCAAAAATAATTGGTGGTTGTGACCTGATATGCATATCCTGTTCAAATTTCAAGTCAATCTGATGAAAAATGGAGATTTTATAAATTTGACAAAGTTGTTGACATTTGGCCTATGTTGACCTTTTTACTTTTTGGCATTAAAGACAACAGGCTTCTTGCTTAGAACGAACTCTACCATGTGGTGAAGTTCAGTGAAGATTGGTTTAAAATTGTGACCTGCAGGCGATTGACATGCAAACAGACAGACAGACAGACAGAATAATGCACAAGGCCAACCAATATATTTGAAAGATCTTCGATTTTTGCAAGTAACAAACAAACAAGCAAACAAATATGAAATTTATCACACTATGCATCGCAAAATACTTGCGAAATCCCCCCCCCCCCAAAAAAAATTGACCTTAAAAAATAACTGGTGGTTGAATTCAATGACAAAATACACAAATCCTCTTTAAATTTCGACCTTTTGGTCTCTCACACTCTCACCACGCTGCTCCAGCACATGCTCCCATACCTGACCTGACCTGACTCTCACCACAGGCAGGTCAATGGTCTTTTTGTCTTCGACCGTCTCCCCTCCGGCCCTCTCCCCCTGCTCTGTCTGTGATCTGTCCCCTTCATATTTCCACAGGGTGCTCAAGGTCCACCAGTAACCCCCTTATGGTAAAACTACCAAAATCAACAATCATTGCTCACCTTCACTCTTTCATTCCTCTCTTTTCCCACCTCTGGAACAAACTCCCACACTTTCTTCAATCCCACTACTCTCCATGTCTTCAAAACAGCTGTTCACCACCATATCTTATCTTCCCCCATCCAAAACCATGATCTTTTCTACCCTTGTTAATCCACCCCAAACCCACCTACTTCAAATTCCCTGCTTTCCTTCCTGAAAGTCCCTGTCGTGTAAGAACCTGAAAGTCCCTGTAGTGTCCATCTTGTTGACCCCATGTACCCCCATCCCTCTCCCTTCCACCGATCTCCTAATATTTCTGTTCCCCATTGTTTTTTCCTTCCATCACCCGCCCCTCTGGTCTCCTGCTCCCCTTGTTGTACGTTCTGTGTGTTAGCTCTCATACGAGCCTCGTCATTGCATACAAAAAAAAGAAGCTCAGATCAATCGGATGAAAATTGATTATTTTTAGATTTAAATTCATTTTAGAAGTTTGACCTTGAGTTGACCTTTGACCTAATGACCCCAAAAATAGTTGGGTTCCCAATTCAGTAATGCACTATGCAATTGTTGCTAAATTTTCAGGTTAATCGGATGAAAATTGATGGTTTTTCAGATGGAATTTGATGATTTTAGAAGTTTGACCATGCGTTGACCTTTGACCTTTTGACCTCGAAAATAGTTGTTTTCCCAATTCAGTGATGGACTATGCAATTGCTGTTTAATTTTGAAGTCAATCGAAATTTTTCAGATAAAAATTGATGATTTTAGAAGTTTGACTTAGAGTTGGCCTTTGACCTTTTATCCTCAAATAGTTAGTTTCCCAACTCAGTGACGCAATATGCAAATCTAATTCAACTTTCAAGTGAATGGGATGAAAAATGTCGATTTTAGAAATTTGACCTGAAGATGATCCTTGACCTTTGACCTCAAAATCAATTGGCTTCTCAGTTGAGACGACCTCTACAAATTGGTAAAGTTTCATGATGATCGGTTTAGAATTGTGACCTGTCGCCGATTGACAAACAAGCAGACAAACAGAAAAACAGACAGAATAACAAAATTGACCGATCAATCTACTTGAAAAATCCTTTTTTTTGCAAGTAACAGTCAGACAGACAGACAGACAGAATAACAATATGGACTGATCAATATACTTGAAAAATCCTTGATTTTGCAAGGAACAAGCAGACAAACAGACAGATACAGACAGACGGGCAGAATAATACACGCAACCAACCAATATAGTACGTGAAAAATCTTCCATTTTCACAAGTAACAAACGTACAGACAAACCAATGTTTTGCTTTTATATGTACAAGTATACCCGTTCCTTGTGGGAGCAGCAGGTGGGAGTTATGTTATTACCTCCACCACTGAAGGTGAAGGAGGTTATGTTTTCATCCCTCTCTGGCTTGCTGTTTGTCTGTTTGTGTACAGGATATCTCAAAAAGTTGTGGACGGATCCGACTACTAAAATTTTAAAAGTGATTCTTCACCATTGAGAGATAGGGCTAAACCGATATATATATATATATATATATATATATATATATATATATATATATATATATATATATATATATATATATATATATATATATATATATATATATATAGCATGATATCTCAAAAAGTTGTGGACGGATCCGGACGAAACTTGGTGGACACATTGGTTGTGTGAGAGAAGGACGAATTGATCCGATTTTGGTGAAGATCCAAATCCAGATCTGGATATGAGAATTATTTAATTTTTAAAGTTGATTCTTCACCATTGAGATATAGGGCCAAAAACGATCTAGTACTTTATCACACGATATCTCAAAAATGTAATGGGCCAGATATGTTCTCGTGGATCCGGCATTACATGGCGGAGGTATGAGCTCTACCGAGTGCCCTTCAAGTTATCTTTAATACTATTGCTAATTATTTTTTACTATTACTGTTGTTTATATTTTTTATTATTCTTATTACCTTCGCAAACTTCGTTTGACGAAGGTATTGTATTGACCCCTGTGTATTTATTTATTGGTAAATATGTGTGCGGACATCATTGCGCAAAAACTGCTGAACCGATTTGCATGAAATTTTCAGAGATGATGTTCAGTTACTCAAGGACGCCAGGCGAAGCTTTTGGGAGCGATCGGATCAAGGGTCAAGGTCAAGGTCACAAAAAGGTCAAAATCGTTTTTTTGCGATTAAAGTGTCAATTTTGTTCCGATTTACATCAAATTAAGTCCAAAATGTTCAGTATTCAAATCCCGATCCACTGATATAGCATATGGTATAGTGTTTGCAACCCTAGTTAGTCTGTGGAAGTCAAAGGTCAAGGGGGTCACCAAATGGAGTTTTTGATTGGGAAGCGTTGTGGACAACATTACACAAAAACCACTTCGCAGATTGTCATGAAATTTTGTGGATGTGTTTGGCATCACGAGAGGACAAATCGATTAGATTTTGGGAGCGATCGGATCAAAGGTTAAGGTCAAGGTCACAAAAAGGTCAAAATCTTTTTTTCGCGATTAAATTGTCAATTTTGTTTTGATTTACAGCAAATTAACTCCAAAATGTTCAAAATTAAATTCCCCATCCTCTAATATGACACACGGTATAGTACTTTTGTCACCCAAGGCAGC
The DNA here is from genome assembly GCF_056783735.1 of Eptatretus burgeri. Classification (NCBI taxonomy): domain Eukaryota; kingdom Metazoa; phylum Chordata; class Myxini; order Myxiniformes; family Myxinidae; genus Eptatretus; species Eptatretus burgeri. The sequence continues at coordinate 29,035,013 of NC_140969.1, read as the reverse complement.
GGTTGGGGGTCAAAGGTCAAGGGGGTCACACAAATTCACATTTATATCGGAAAGCGTTGTGGACAACTTAACCCAAAAAAACAAAACGCAGAGAGGCTTTAATTCTTTTGGATTTGTTTGGCATCATGAAAGGACAAATCCATTAGACTTTGGGAGCAATCTGATCAAACGCCAAGGTCATAAAAAGGTCAACATCGTTTTTTCATGATGAAAACGGTTAATATGTTTCCGATTTACATCAAATTAACTCCAAATTGTTCAGTGTTCAATTCCCCATCTTCTGAAATGACACAAGGTATACTACTATTGTCACCCTAGGTAGCGGTTGTGGGTCAAAGGTCATGGGGGTCACGAAATGCATATTTGTATTGAGATGCGTTGTGGACAACTTAATACAAAGGTAACTAGTGGCTGCGGCGAAGGTATGCGCTCTACGAGTGCCCGTTCTAGTTATTATGTTGTAATAATGTTAATATTATGATGTTAGATCAGGTCATTGGAAGGATAAGACCATGTGTGACATTATAACATGTTCAAACCAGTAATTGAGGGGGAGGGGGGCAGATTAAGTCTGCAACCTCCATTGTGTGACCCTTAGTCCTCCTGTCAAGTTGGGTTGACATTGCGGAAGTAATGACTGAATGTGTCACGGCCAAAAAGACAGACAGACAGACAGACACCAAGTTGCATATTTTAGTATGATCAATTTTTTTTCACCCATTTATTTATCAATCCTTTATAAGCTGCACATTATTATTTTTTTATTTTTCCTATACCACCTCTCATTTGGCCTGTGTTGGCTGGTCATCTTTCACAGGGACCTACTCACTCCTCACCCTTTCTGTGACTCATGCATGCTCAACCACTTGTGCGGCCCATGTCAGCTCAACAAACCATTGTGTCGTCATACTGGCACAAAAAACCCTCGTGCGACCCATGTAGCCTCAGAAAACTGTTGTGCAGCCCATGCCGGACCATCAAACCATCATTTGCAGAAAATGCATCCCCAAACCAGCTTTCCCAGATATTGAATACCTGTAACAGTTAAACCAAGGTTAAACTTGGTGTGATCACACAAGTACAAAGTTAAAGGCAGAAAATACCTGCACGTACCTACACAGTAGTCCTCTTCGAGCAAATAGCCAGTTGGGCAGGACATGGTCACAGGAAGGCGATGTCGCTGTGTTTGAAATCCACGAGCTGTGTGTGGATCAAGCGGTACATGCTGAGAACCACTTTCTAAATGTGGATCAACGGGTACGGGATGGTGACCTCGTGCTGTGTGTGGATCATGCGGTACATGCTGAGAACCACTTTCTAAATGTGGATCAACGGGTACGGGATGGTGACCTCGTGCTGTGTGTGGATCATGCGGTACATGCTGAGAACCACTTTCCAAATGTGGATCAACAGGTGTGGGATGGTGACCATGTGCTGCACGTGGATCATGGGAAATGTGCTTATGACCACGTGCTGCATGTGAATCAAGGGGCAGATGATGAGGAACTCGTGCCGAGTGTGAATTGAGAGGGATATGCTGGGATTCTGGTAATGAATGAGGATCAACTGCAACATGGTGAGATCCAAGTGCTGAATGTTGATCACGCGAAGAATGCTGATGACCACTTTCCAAGTGTGGATCAATAGATAAGGGCTGATGACCATCACCACGTGCTGCATGCGGATCGGTGGGTATGGGCTGATGACCATGTGCTACATGTGCGCGGTGTGTATCCATAGGCTTGTGCTGAGCACCACGTGCTGTGTGTGGTTCAATGGGTAAGTGCTGAGGACCATGTGATGTGTGTGGATGTGGATCAACAGGTACGTGTTGATGACCATGTGCTGCATGTGGATCAAGGGGCACATGCTGATGACCACGTGCTGCATGCAGATCAAAGGGAGCGTTCACAGGAACTCGTGCCGAGTGTAAATCGAGAGGGACATGCTGAGATTCTGGTAATGAATGACGATCAACTGCAACACTGTGTGAACCAAGTGCTGAGCGTGGGCCATGTGGAGCATGCTGTCGTGGATATGATGCATCTGGCACATCATGCGGATCTGGTGGAAGTACCGGTGCTGAATCAGGGGGGTGGAGCGCATGAGAGCCATGTGATTCATCCAAGCCATGTGGATCTGGAGGTTCAAGAGGAGTGTGTATGGGAGAGTATTGAGGTTGGGGCACATGAGTATCATCCTCATCATCAATTTGTGCTTCCCATGCGCTCCTATCATCGCCACCGAAGGTGATGACACGAGCAGAAGGTGAGACGCACATGTATCCGCCATGGTGGTTCACGCATATCATTGGGCTTTGGCAGGCATCAGCAATGCTTGCACATTCATCGACATCTGTATCAGGGAGTGCATGGGTGGAAGGAGAGAGGGAAAAGGGGAAAGACAGAGTACAGCAATGAGTTTCCGAATAAGCTGCATTTCTCTTTTGAAACGTATGCTCAAAAGATAGGTGTATAACAACTGTTCAACAAAAAAAACTGAAACACATTTCAGTATTTTACAGTCAATTCAGAGAGAGAGTGCACAGTGTTAACTCAGTTAATGGCATGTTAATCATAGAAACAAATTAAAACCACCGTTCTGGTAAGATGCCAGCAGGAATGATGAATCTTGGAGGAAAGCCATCCTTGGTATATCTAATATATAAACCTCTTTCTAACCACTGACTGACTGATTGACTGACTCACTGACTGATTCACTGACTGATATTAAAGATCGGTACCTTTTGGGTGGTGTAGAAAGCTGAAATTTTGTGTGCCGATGGACATTGAAGCCAAAACACCCCCCAAAAAAAAAATCACAGAATTGTCAGACAACATCCATAAATGAAAATATAAATAAAAGAAAATATTATATAAATGAAAAAAATGCAGATGAGCGACCAGAGACAATGTGGAAGCAGATAATTTTGCATGCAGATGGACATCGAAGCTGATAAAACAGGAAAAATCACAGAACCATCAGAAAGCATCCATAAATGAAAATATAAATAAATGAAAAAAAAAATGAATGAAAAATTAAATGCAGGTGAGCGATCCGATACAATGGGGGAAGTCTCAACCTGAATATAACCTGCTGGATTGGTCCTATGGCGGCACGGCGTTTTATTAACGAGTGCACCATCTTTCTGATGGGTGTCAAGCTGGGGACCACCCATCTACTCGTATTGATTGCTGGTGGATGTGCAAGATCCTCACACCCTGGTCAAGTTCCAAGTTCCTGCCTTTACATGTCGTGGTGGTTCTAGAGGTCCACCACAACTACTAACTAGCCTCTGAAGAAAAATCATGATACCAAAGTGGGTTAAGATAGCCTACCTTCAGATCGATAAAGGCATAACATCCTGATTATGAAAGATCTTTACAAAAAAGATAGAAGTGCAAAATGAAAGAGGAGCGAAAATATCAAAATGGTGATGAAAGGGGAGGAAATAGTTGGGCATGGGACAAAGAAAACAAAAAGGTTATCATGGGTAGAAAGATCACAGGTATGTACCCAGGTATGCCAAAATAGAACCAAACCCTCCGTTTTATTCACCTTCAGCATCGATTTGTTTTTCATGTTTTCTTTCTGTCTTATTTCAGAAAAATAATAGCTGAGGTCCTGTGGGAAACGATGCCCTGGACAAATGAAGAAAAGGCTTCTTTTTTTTTGTAGAATCCTATGTCGAAACGCAATCCTTCGTCCAAACCTAAATAAATGTCAAGAGAAGATGTAACTGCAGAGATGCCCAATGCAATGAGAGAATATTCAAATGGACGAAGAAAGTTAGAGAGCAAGGAACTGTGCACAACTGAATCTCAAAATCAGCAGACAGATCAATTTATTCTGGACGGCCTTTGCTGAGAACTCCTGAGATCATTGAGTGGGTCCAAGAGTCAGTCAGAAACAGTCCAAAAAAGTCGCTTCACCGTTGCAGTCAAGAACTTGGACTGACAGTGTCAAGTCTCAGGAAGATTGTCCATGACTCATTCAGCTACATTAAAGTGCTGAATGAGCTCTGGGCTGCTCTTGGTTGCAGGAGAAGCTTTCAAAGAGAAAAACAATGGTTTCAGCAGGATGGGGCAACCCTTCACACCCCAAATGAGTCCTGTGATGGGTGACAAGCCACTTTTGTAAGAGAGTGATAGGCCGGCGCTTCATTGTTGAGTGGTCTCCGACACTTTCCTCTGGTCTGAGCCCACTAGATTTTCATTTTTGGGGATATCTCAAAGACGATGTGTACAAAGAAAACCCCCAGAAGCAAGTCTGATCTGAAACAAGCAATCACAGAGAAAGTTAGGTCCATCCCACTGGCCGAATCAATAACTTTGCCCGTCGAATTCAAATCTGTACTCAGTGCACAGTTGGACATTTGGAGCATGTGATTGTCTGAGTGTCAGAACTAAAGTCTTATAAGTTACGATTCTGATCGTTGGTTCACTTGTGCCACACAAAATGTAGCACATATTCCTCAAGGTTTACGTCATTCAGAATAAAAATGAATGTGTTGTGGATATTTTTATGTGGTTGGTTTTTTTTGGGCACGCCCTGTGTATGAAATTCCACCCATCAACTTAATAAAACTCATAGGCTGACTGGACCCTAAAGCCAGCTGCAGATTGGGCATCCTCCATCATTCCGCCTTTCTTCTGGTCTTGCACCCTCTTTCCGCTCTCTCTCAGCCCTCTGATCCTCTCAGCTTCTCCAGAATGCACACGTTCTTCCAGTGTCCTCTCACAGTTAAAGTTCCAAAATTCAGGCTTAATGCACACCTCCACTCTTTTATTCTCCTCTTCTCCCCGTTGTGAAGCCACCTTCCAGGGCTGCTCAAGCCCACTCCTCCTTCCAGGGGTTGAGGTTGGCAGTGCACTGTCATCTCATCATCCTCAATCGATACCCGCAATTATGTTTACCCCCATGAACCTTCCTTGACCTAACCTCTTACTAGTAGGTTACTATGATTTCTCCCCTCTCTCTCTCCTCTTTTCCCATTTGTTCAATCCCTGCTGATTGTGTCCACTTGTGGCCTGAGTGCCCCAGTGTCAATACATTGCCTGTTTACCCACTGTAACCTCACTCTCCATGAGCCTGGATTTTGTATTAAGAAAAATAGGGGCAACACTCCTGGGCACTCACCTGGTAGAATAATGATACTGAGGATGTCAACATGGGACGGAATCAGCAAAAGGTACCAATGAACCAATGTTATAGCAAATACATGTTTTTTTGAGGGGGAGGGGAACCCCCCCCCACCCATAAACTCCCTTATGCCACGATTTTTCAAAAAATAGTGTGAACAAACTTTGGTACATCACGGGTGATGAAGGTTCTGGTCAAGTTTCATCGAAATTGTGTGTGCTGTTTCAGAGAAGTTTCTAATGTTTGTGAACAGACGGATAGACGGGCGGACGACGCGCCATCCCATAAGCTGCATGGAACTACGTTCCAAGTGAGCCAAAAATGAGAGAAGGCAAGTATGATATCAAAGAAATTGCAAGTTTGAAAAATTGGAGTTAGATGCAGGTTAGGACAGATACAAAGAGGTGATTCCCCATGCAGGTGAAGGGGGAAAGTAAACGGTGTAGGTGAGCTAAAACGTCAAGTGATTGGTTTGATGATTAAGAATATGGTGAGCTGGGGTTGTGAAGGTGAGTGGAAAGGGGTTTAAAGTTGGTGAGAAACACGAGAAGTTTGAGAAGCCATCGTCTTCATTGAGGAAAAAGGAACATGGGGAAAAAGAGGAACCATAACTCAAGGACTGATTTAATACAACAGTGTATTGTGCTTCATCGCTGGTTGAACACATATTTCACCAGGAATTAATCTTTAATTCGGTCTGTTGGTTGCTTCATCACTTGTAATGGCCATGTTGTTGATGAAGTTCCTCTTCATTCAATACAGGAATCTAGATCTTGGCCAGGGCACCGACAAACAATAGCCTCATCTTCAAACATTTCCATCTATCTATCTATATATTACTCATACTCTCATCTTGTATATGTATATATATATATATATATATATATATATATATATATATATATATATATATATACATATATATATATATATGTATGTATGTATGTTCCTGAAATACAGTCAAAACGGTACACGATAGCGCAAACTTTTTCGGGCCACCTCACTCACCATTCTCCTGCGGTATGCAGTATCAAGTTTGGGTAAATCGGGCAACGGAAAAAATTATTAAAAAATCAATTCCCGATTCAGTCAAGTACTCTTCGGGAGAATTTTATCAATGCAAACAACCTCAGTGGTATAGTTCGCTGGAGCTATCTTTTTTTTTTTTTTTCTTGAAATGATTTTGTTCATCAACCGCTGTCACAACGCTGTTTTCATCAACCGCTTATGATTTTATCCAGATCTGCAGAGAGTGAAGAAGCTGCTGCTTGCCAATCTGAGGGATGACAGATGGTACAACAGAGGGTGGAGTCATCAGCAAAGAGATAAAGAGGATTTTCCAGAGAGTCAGAGAGATCATTGATGAAAACTAGAAAAAGAACAGGGCCCAGAATGCTCCCTTGAGGAACTCCAGCCTCGATGGGAAGAGGGGATGAGAGAACTCCATTTTGGGCCACACGTTGACTGTGACAGGAGAGGACGTCTGTGAGCCATGAGTGGAGATTGCCTTGAATACCATAGGAAGAGAGTTTGGTGAGCATTGCAGGGTGCCAGACCATCTCAAAAGCACGTGATATGTCTCAGAATATGGCTCTGATTTCATGTCTAGTATTGAGGACCTCCATCCATTTTTAGGAAAGCAGAAGCAGCATATCCAGGGTAGAGTGACCTGGTCTGAAACCAAATTGATGATCGGAAATCAAGCCATTGGAGAAGAGGAAGGATTTAATGTCTGAAGCGAAGATGGATTCCATCACCTTGCTGATGATTGGGAGAAGGCTGATTGATCTGCAGTTGCAGGGATCTGTTTTTGCACCTTTTTTCACGGGTCGGTTTTTTTTCACGGTTCACGGGTCGTCTGGTTGGTATTAAGTCCCTACCAGTGAATGCTAGCAGACTGGACAAGCGGCTGAACATCCCCTTCTAAAATTGCACACATTGACGAAGCACCTATCCTGAAAAGCTCCAGCATCACAGTTTGTAGTCGTGTCGACAATCAAACCAATACGTGACAGTGTTCTCAGCTGAAAGGGCATTTGTCTGTTGCTATTTTGTATGTCAAAATGGCCAAACCTATTCCAGACGTCTGAAAGGCAAGGTACATGACCTCCGTGCCATCCTGTCAGCCATGTCTGTGTACTGTGTAGTAAATACAGGGTGATATTTTTTATTTGATAACCGTAAATAATTCCCATACAGTAAAAAATACATTTGTTAAGAACCAAATATTTTGCGTAAATGTCGCCTAATGTTACCGAAAGACGTCACATGATCCTGAGAGTTATCGGTGATCACATGATTGATCACGTGACCCGGCAGTGACGTTGAATGGTTTGGAAGAGCGTGTGTTTGTCATCGAACATTACATCAAGAATGCATCCTTTAGGGAATGTGAAATACCATTTAAAAGTCGCTTTGTTAATCCTATGAAACCTTTGATATCAGGTATATGGAAACTGGTGAAGCAGTTCAGAGAAACTGGCTGCGTGAAAGCTAAAAAGCCCATGCGCCAGTCAAGTGTTGTTACACCAGAGAGAGAGAGAGAGAGAGAGAGAGAGAGAGAGAGAGAGAGAGAGAGAGAGAGAGAGAGAGAGAGAGAGAGAGAGGATGAAGTGCAGGAAAGACTGGAAGCAAGCTTGTCAGGTATATGGAAACTGGCGAAGAAGTTCAGAGAAACTGGCTGTGTGAAAGCTAAAAAGCCCATGCGCCAGTCAAGTGTTGTTACACCAGAGAGAGAGAGAGAGAGAGAGAGAGAGAGAGAGAGAGAGAGAGAGAGAGAGAGAGAGAGAGAGAGAGAGAGAGAGAGAGAGTGAGTGGATGAAGTGCGGGAAAGACTGGAACAAGCCCGAATAAATCTCTGAGACATTTAGCACAGCAATCTCTCTGTTGAGATTCCAGTACAAGGAAGGCGATCGATACACTCAAACTTTATCACGACAAAATTTGTGCAGTGCCTCAGTTACCGGAGCCAGGTAAAGAGAAACGTTTAGCCCACTGTGAGTGGCTCCAGAGGAAGGTAAGAGAACAAGACAATGTTTTGGATGTCATGTTCTTCACAGACAAAGCATGGTTTCATCTTTCTGGGCACGTACATTCACAAAACACTCATTTATGGCGATGTGAACAGTGACACAATCAGCAATATTCCCCAAGAAATGCTACACTCTGTGTTGGAGAGCATGATGCGAATAATTAATTTGTGCCTGCAACATGGTGGTGGACACTTTCTTTCTTTTTTTGTTTTTTAGATCCTCGTGGAGGATCTCCAAGTCTTACTCACGTTGTTGTTGTTCATCTTCTTCTTGTGGACTTTTTTGTTTCACAGCCTACAGTTTTCATCAAAACCTCCTGAAACTTGGTATATATATATATATATGTAAAAATACCCTGTGCAGACAATAACCATCTCCGATTTTGAAAATTCCTCCAAGAAAAAAGTTATGACGTCAAAATATCTCCGCTCATGGAAATCGCCTAAAAATTATCTCCGAAACTAGGCAAGCTTTTTGAATTCTGTTTGCGGGAATCGAACAGGGTATTAGCAGAGATGAATTACCGCACATATGATACATCACTATGACGTCATATCAATTTTTATGATGTCATTCCTATTTTTTGACATTTTTTGTTTCACAACCCAGAGTTTTCATCGGATCTTCGTGAAACTTGCCATGTATATGCAGAAAGCCCACGCGCAGGCAGTAACCATCTCCGATTTTGGAAATTCTTCCGAGAAAAAAAGTTGACGTCATAATATCGCCGCTAATGGAAACCGCCTATACCATTATCTCCGAAACTAGGCAAGCTGTTTGAATTTTGTTTGCGGGAATCAAGCCGGGCATTAGCACAGATAATTTATCGGAAACCCGATACATCACAATGACGTCATATTCGTTTTTATGACGTCATCATTAATAGGACGAGGATTTTAGCTCATTTGAGCTTGTTTGTGTACCAAGTCGAGGCTCGTATATGAGCTGATACACCGAAACATATAACAAGGCAAGAGAGAGAAGCAGGAGAGGAAAGCACAAAATAGTGGGGAACTGAGACATTAGGAGATTTGTGTAAGGGAGAGGGATGGGGTGGGGTACACAGAGTAAACAAGATGGACACTACAGGGACTTTCAGGAAGGAAAGCAGGGAATTTGAAGGAGGTGAGTTTGGGGTGGATTAAAGGCGGTAGAAAAGATCATGGTTTTGGATGGGGGAATACATGAGATGGTGGTGAACAGTTGTTTTGAAGACCTGGAGGGAAGAGTGGGATTGAAGAGATTGTGGGAGTTTGTTTCAAAGGTGGGAAAAAGAGAAATGAAAGAGTGAAGGTGAGCAGTGATTCTTGAATTTGGTACTTTCACCAGAAGGGGGTTTGTGGCAGACCTTGAGCACATTGTGGAAATATGGGGGGGGGGGCAGTCACACACAGAGCAGGGTTGCAAGGCTGGGAGGAGATAGTAGAAGTCAGAAAGACCACAAACCTGCCTGTGGTGAGAGATGGAGAGACCCAAAGTCTCAGCTTAATCACGGGAGATTACAATGATCCAAAATGCTTTGGTTTCCACAGCATGAAGTCGAACTAGGTATGAGGCAGGAGCACCAACCCAGATAGGAGAGCAGTACTCCATCAGACTGCAGATGAAAGCTTAGTATGTGGTCAGGAGCTCAGGTGTGCCAAGGAAGGACTTTGCACGACTGATGATGCCCAGTCGGCGACTGGTTTTGGAGGGCAGCTTGGAGATGTGGCTTTCGCAGGAAAGTTCATGGCAGATAGTGAGACCCAGAAGCTTGAATGAAAAGACTTCTTCAAGAGGATTGTTGAGAAAGTAGATGGGGGAGTGGGGTTCCAAACAGTCCTTTTAGAGAGACATAGTGAGAGTGTGAGATTTGTCAGGATTGAAAGACATGTTCCATGTTTTCATCAACCGCTTATGATTTTATCCAGATCTGCAGAGAGTGAAGAAGCTGCTGCTTGCCAATCTGAGGGATGACAGATGGTACAACAGAGGGTGGAGTCATCAGTAAAGCAATAAAGAGGATTTTCCAGACAGTCAGAGAGATCATTGATGAAAACCAGAAAAAGAACAGGGCCCAGAATACTGCCTTGAGGAACTCCAGCCTGGATGGGAAGAGGGGATGAGAGAACTCCATTTAGGGCCACCCGTTAACTGTGACAGGAGAGAAAGTCTCCAAGCCATGAGTGGAGATGGCCTTGGATACCATAGGAAGAGAGTTTGGTGAGCAGGGCAGGGTGCCAGACCGTGTCAAAAGCACGTGATATGTCTAGGGATATTGCTATGATTTAATGTCTGGCATTGAGTACCTCCATCCATTGTTGGGAGAGCAGAAGCAGCATATCCAGTGTAGAGTGACCTGGTCTGAAACCAAATTGATGATCGGAAATCAAGCCTTTGGAGAAGAGGAAAGATTTAATGTCTGAAGCAATGATGGATTCCATATCCTCGCTGATTATTGGGACCAAGCTGATTGGTCTGTAGTTGCAGGGATCTGTTTTAGCACCTTTTTTATGCAGGGCGGGTATGTTTGCTGATTTCCAAGCGGATGACAGATGACCCTGAGCAAATGAAAGGGTGAAAAGAATAGAGAGAGGTTGAGCAAGAGCAGCATAGCAGGTTTTTAGGACACGTGGGCTGATGCCGTCTGAACCGGTTGTAGAATCTGAGTCGAGGTTGGACAGCAAAATGGCCATCTTGTCAGGAGAAAAGGACACAGAGTCCAGGAACAGCTGGGCATGACTGGGTAAGGTGGGGACAGAAAGCGATGTGTTTGGGACATAAGATTTCGAAGCAAACATGGAGTTTAGGCATTCAGCCTTTTCACATGTAGTTTCAGGTATGTGGCCATTTGAGTTATAGTGGGGTGGCTTAGGGTCAATTATCAAGACAATCGTAACAGGGTGGACAAAAGCGCCAAATTTTGCATGAGGCTTCTATTGGCCATGGGAAACAAATTTAGAAGGGGAGCCCCAATAAAATATTCACGGTATGCGATATACGCAACAAAATCCAAGATGGCCTCCAGGAAAATGAAAAATCCCATATCTGTGGCTACAGAAGTGCTATTGATATAATATGAATTTGGTGTCAAAATAAGGGTTTTCAGGGTCCAGGAATTTGATTTTGTGCATTTCAAGCAAAAAAATTAAAAAAAAAACTTTTATTAATTTTTTTATCAAAAAGATTGATTATCTTAATGCATATTGTCAGAAATAATGAGGATAAGCTTTCCTAATGCATACCATTAACACCAGTTTGAAATATTAATACAAATTATCAAATTTACAACTCATGGACATTAGAAACAAATATGAGTAATGCTATTCAACATTCAGCTTCAATGCCAGGAGTGTCTTTAAAGCCTTTTTGTTTGTGTGATAACATTTCGTGACACCCCATGTGACTTACTTCTCTACCACACCCAAGATGAAGTTACAGTAAACACATGCAAGGATGGGTTGACCAACATTAATTGTAAGTAAGCGGAAACTATTATAAAAACAAGTGATTTTGTAAAATATAATACATTTAGACTGCATATAAACAACTACTGTAATATAAATAATACTGATCATCACAATCTAATTGTATATTGTGAGTGGGGGGGGGGGGGGGGGTTATGATCCTGGTAATTATGGCTCACAATCAAATGTTCCTGGAGAAGTAAGGTTTTAATTAATTGGTGAATTGGTTCAGTTAATTATTGGTGAATGGGATATTGAAAGGGCTATTCCCTGAGGTTAAAGTAAGAACAATATCCATCTATCACACATTTCAGTTTTAGAAAATAGTCATTGTGAAGGTATGGTTAAATATAATATTGGCTAACATGTTATTTCACTCTCTCCAGGGTTCTCCCATGTTTCATGATGGAGTTTGATTGGAACCTCTGCGTAATATGCAAGGAAAAGACAATGGAATCTCTTAAATGCCCTCTGAACACTCATGATCCAAGGTGTGACAAGGCAGATGCATATTCATCATTTCTGTCAAATGTTGCACAGTTTCAGGCAATCAGTTCCCTCCCTGCCAAACTGCGGTTTGCATGTAATGTTGAAGACTTTGTCACTAATTCTGCTTCATGGCATAAATCATGTCACTTAAAGTTCCACAATTCAAAGTTGGCAAAAGTTAAAAAGAGACATGGCACTCCAGAGGACACTGAAACAACAAAACGAACCTGTAAACACGAGCCATTAAGTGTGCAAAAGTGTATATTCTGTGAAGCCGGGGATGAAGAAGGTGACCTGCATCAGTACTCCGCATTTAATTCTGACAATAATCTGAGGACTATTGTGACCGAACTGCAGGACACTAAATTGCAAGCCAGGATTGCTGGAGGGGACTTAATGGCAATTGAGGTCAAAGGGTGGAGGAGCTCCTTGTGAGCCAACGGCCATCCATATCTAGTGCCCAACTGTGTCTGTGGACGTCCTCCTGCAGTTGGGCCACTTCTTATTAGGAGGTTGGTGGCAGGATTTGCACTCCGGCCACCGTAAAACCCTTCATTCCGCAAAACGCAAAAACGCAAAAAAATCTGAAAACCCACTCTGTGGGAGTACCTCCTGTGCAGCTTCCCTTTGCAGGGCAGCTCACCGGATGACGGGATTGGGGCAAAGCCTTCGGGACCCCCAATCTTTGATGATAGGAGGGAAACCATGGGGTAACATCCCTGGGTCAGATTGCGGGAGAGTGTGTCGGAGTGGTGCTGAGGTGTCGTCCACCAGACGGCGGTCTCCTTGGGTTAACCTGAGGCGGTCCCTTTGGGTAGGTGCCTGGAATGTCCTATCCCTAAGAGAGGATGATCACCTGTCTCTGTTATCAGCTGAGCTCAAGCGTTTGGACATCGGGATTGCAGCTCTCTCTGAGGTTCGGAGACTGAATTGCAGCGAGATAATGGTGGGTGGTTACACCTACTATTGGTCTGGTTGCTCTGATGGTTACCATACCCAAGGAGTTGCTGTAGCTGTGTCCAATAAGCTGACCCCAATGATAATTGAGGTAACACCGGTCAACGAGCGTATTATGAGATTAAGGATTCGTCACTCCTTAGGTGTCATTTCCCTGGTCTCTGTTCATGCTCCGACTGAGGCGAGTGATCTCACCGTGAAGGATGCATTCTACGCCACGCTCGAGTCTGTGGTTGATCAGTGCCCCAGACGAGATACACTTCCAGTCTTGGGGGATTTCAATGCATCGACTGGAACTGATAGGGATGGTTATGAGGTGTGTGTTGGTCCTCATCGGTCAGGAACTATGAACCAGAATAGCACTAAGTTCCTTGACTTTGCAAGAAGTCATGGACTTAGGGTGGCTGGTTCATGGTTTCAGCACCCACAAGCTCATCGCTGGACTTGGTATTCCAACGCTGGCAGTGTGGCAAAGGAGATTGACCATGTCCTCATTGACGGTCGTTGGAGGATGATCCAGAACTGCAGGGTCTACCGGAGTGCTCAGTTCCTCAATACTGACCACAGGCTTGTTGTAGCAACTCTAAAGCTGCACCTTAAATCCTGGAGAATGGTACCATCCCAGCCGAGGCTGGATGTTGGCAAGCTCAGGGATGAGAGAGTAGCTGAGGAGTTTGGGAACAGGCTGAGTGGACACTTGGGAGGTCTGGGTGCTTTGGGGGGGGTCCTGAAGAGTTGTGGAGCGCCTTCAAGACCACCGTCCTTGATGTTGCTGGTAGATGTCTTGGAACTCACTGCAGGGCAAAGAAGAATTTTGTCTCTCAAGGGACACTGGATACCATTGGCCAGAGTCGCAGGGCCAGGCTGAATGGCAGAGCTGAGCTGTTCAGGGAGCCAAGGCGTAAAACTGTACGTGCACTGAGGGTGGACAAGGAGGCCTATGTGCGAGGAATCTGTGAGGGGGTAGAGCATCACCTGTGGACAGGTGATTTTCGTCCCGCTTACAGGGGAATTCACGCATTGCGTTCATCCAAGCCCATCCCTCGGAGCACTGCAGTTCGAGCAGAGAGTAGTAGGCTCTTGACAGAGGAGTCTGAAGTGAAAGCCCGCTGGGCCGGTTACTTTGAGCGGTTGTACCAGGCTGATCCCCCAGCTGTCGAGTTGGATGTCAAGGGTGTTACAATCCCTGTTGCTGACCCTCGAATCAACTGTGGTCCACCTTCGCTTGTGGAAACACGGGCTGCGGTGAACCAGTTGAAACGGGGCAAAGCTCCAGGGATCTGTGGCATCCATGCTGAACTTCTCAAGGCTGGTGGAAATGCTGCACTCGTGTCGTTGCATGCAGTTTTGTGCTCTGCCTGGAACACAGGCATCATCCCAACTGACTGGAAGAGGGGCCTTGTTGTTCCTCTCTGGAAAGGGAAGGGTGATCGCCAAGACTGCAACAACTACCGAGGGGTGACGCTGCTCTCAGTACCGGGCAAGGTCTTTGCTCGGATAATTCTTGATAGGGTTCTCCACCATCTGCTTGAGCACCAGCGTCCAGAGCAGTCAGGCTTTACACCAAAGAGGTCAACGATTGACCGTACCCTTGCTCTTCGTGTCCTCACCGAACGCAGACGAGAGTTTCGGCAGGGGCTGCTTGCAGCCTATGTTGATCTCTGTAAAGCGTTCGATTCAGTGAATCGGGATGTCCTCTGGAGGATTCTTGGTCTTCATGGGGTGCCACCAAAACTGATCGATCTGATGTCTGAACTCTACTCTGGTACTGAGAGTGCTGTGAAGTGTGGTGGTACCATCTCTGACTTATTTCCAGTTGTTACTGGAGTTCGTCAGGGGTGTGTACTGGCCCCCACACTTTTCAGCACTTGTATGGACTGGATTTTACGGAGGATGTTGGAGATATCAAGCTGCGGTGCATCGTTTGGGAATGTCAAGATCTCGGACCTTGATTTTGCAGATGATGCAGTCATCTTTGCGGAGACTTTAGACATCCTTTTGGGGGCCCTCAAGGTGCTGAATGAGGAGTCGGAGCCGCTGGGATTACGGGTTTCTTGGGTCAAAACCAAGATCCTGGCTTTCGGTGACATCTTGGATGCTGCTGTCCTGTCTGTGCCTGTTTGTGGTGAGGATGTTGAGGTCATGGAGAGATTCACTTACCTTGGCAGTGATGTTCATGTCTCTGCTGGCTATGAGTCAGAGGTCAATTGACATCTGGGTCGGGCCTGGGGAGTCATGGATTCACTGGTCATGGGGTGTGGCGCCGCCGGTACCTGTGCGGGAGGATGAAAGTCCGAGTCTTCAGGTCCTTGGTACTTCCAGTCTTGCTCTACGGATGTGAGACTTGGACTCTGACCAAGGATCTGAGACGGAGACTTAATTTCTTTGGTTCCAGGTCTCTTCGGAGAATCCTTGGCTATTGCTGGTCGGATTTTGTGTCCAACGAGCGGTTGCTGAGAGAGACTCGGATGAGATTTGTTACCTGCATAGTCCGTGAGCGTCAGTTGCGGCTGTATGGACATGTGGCTCGTTTTCCTGACGCTGATCTTGCTCACCAGATTCTCTCAGTGAGGGAGTCTCATGAGTGGAGGAGGCCAGTGGGCCGACCACATGCCTCGTGGTTGCAGCAGATTGACCATCATCTCAAGGAGATGGGGATGGGCCTGGCATCTGCCTGGGGGAAGGCCAGACGGAGGCCCCTGGAGTACCGGTGGAAAGTGGACGCAGCGACGCGCTGTTCTGGCACGTGCTCCCACACCTGACCTGACCTGAGGTAAAGTATCATCTGCAATGTTTGGCAAATTTAAGAAATCGATACCGCAGACACATTAGAAAAAAGAACAAAATGTCAGTGAATACTGATGAAAAAATGGATGAATGCAGAGTGTTTTTGGAATTAATAAACTATATTGAAAAGTCTGTGGAATCTGGAATTGCTATCTTTAAGTTATCTGAGCTCCACTCCCTCTATGTTCATCGTCTTGAAGATATGGGCATTAACAAGGGTGTAAACAAGACCAGGTTAAAAGATAAATTGTTACAGCACTTCCCTGAATCCCAAGAGCAGCAAAATGGAAAGTTCACCATAATTGTTTTCAAAGAAGGGATGAGAAGCATGTTGAGTGACGCTCTCAAGGTCCGTGATTTTTCAGAAGATACTGCCATATTGGCTAAAGCAGCCATTATTATTAGAAAGGACATTTTCAATCATGATAGCTTTAAATTTTGTGGAAACTTTCCATCCAAATGTCAAGAAAACTCCATACCTTCCAGTCTCAAATCTTTGATATCTTTGGTCCTGAATGGAATAAACTTAAGGAATCAAGATCATCATGAATCTCAGGCAGCTCTCTCAATTAGTCAAGCCATATACTTCAACACCAAGAAGAATACATCCAAGCCAGATGCACACACGCGACACACTGTAGAGCGTGAGCCCCCACTTCCAGTCTACATTGGATTGAACGTTCATGCTCTAACAAGAAGCAAAAACCTGATCCAGCAGCTTTATCATGTGGGAATCTGTATATCATAATATATTGTTCAGGAATTACACATGTATTGATAGGCTGTATAAATAAACTAATATATTATTAAAGAAGTTCTATTTTTGAAGTCATGTATGTCATAATAACAAAATAAGCTGGCAGAGGACATTCATATGTGTTAAACAATGTTTTTTGACCCTAAAACCCTCTATTTTGACACCAAATTTATGTTGATAGCACCTCTAGAACCAGAGATAGGTGATTTTTAATTTTCGTTGGTGGCCATCTTGGATTTTACTGCGCTGATCGCGAACCGAGAATATTTCATCAGGGCTCCCCTTCTAAATTTGTTTCCTATGGCCAAAAGAAGCCATATACAAAGTTTGGTGCTTTTGTCCGCCCTGTAACGATCATCACCCTACGCCACTCCACTATTAAGGGAGGGGATGGAGGGGGGACATACACCAGAAACAGACTTCATCGAGGGTAATCAATTGTCTGGATCATGTTATGTATTTCTGTAACATTAAGCTACATTTATGCAATAATATTAGGTTCTGAACTGATCTAGTTTTTAGTGCATGGGAATTATTTAGGGTTCTCAAAATAGATTTTAAAAATCACCCTGTTTAACAAACAGCAGCAGTGTGGTCGTGATTCAATCACTTATGGAATATTTCAGCAGCTACAAGGTCATGTGTAGGATGTAGGTTAAAGTCTAAAAAGGAAAATCATGTTCACACTGAATTTAAATTTTTTAACCTATAGGTTGAGACTTAACTATGAAACTTCACAATTAAACAGCACAATGATCGACTCAAGTGAGATTAACAAGTGATACAAGATCATAAACTACTACTACTACTACTACTTCATATTCTTCTTCTTCTTCTTTTTAAAAAACAACCCTATTTCCATATTTTTGAAGGGACAGCTGGGAGCATTTTTGACACAAGTCTTTTGCGAACCAGCTGACCAGAGCAGACGTTCAACTGAAGGTGTCGGGAATTTGTAATTTGTTCAGGGTGCCGGTGATAACTCACCTAATCTGCACGAAGGACACAATATAATCTTTAACATCCATGAATTAATACTAGCGGACAGGACGCCCAGTTTAAGATCCATCTGAGAGACGGCACACACATCGATGCCTCGCCCTGCTTGTGAAACACCAGGATGACGGTTTCTATCGGGTACAAAGTAAAACTGTGGATATGAATGTTAATGTAACATCCATCGGATGGATGTTAAACTGGGCGTCCCGTCTGCCGGAATTCGCTGGTGGACGTTAAAGACCCCACGGTGTCCTTTGCGAAGAGGAGGCGAGCCGTTTCCGGCACCATGGCCAAATTACAAACTCCTCCTCCAACTACTACTGGGAACTTATTTATTTACTTATCCTCTTTGGCCCGATGGGACGTAAAGCTGCTACGAGCTTTCACCATTTATCTCTCTCCTTCACGACATTTTGTGCCTCACACCATGATGGACCCATCTCTCCCAACTCAGCTACCACAGTCCTATGCCAAGTTGTTTTGGCCTGCCTGGTTTCCTCTTTCCTGATGGTGTCCATCCCAACGAAACCTTATGGTTTCAGTCAAGGGACATTCTCAGCACATGGCCAAGCCATCGGAGGTGGCGACACTTGATTTTAAGGGAAATGCTGTGGCAACCAGTTCTTTCATGCAAGTCTTTGTTGGATATCTTATTGGACCACGATATGCACTAGATTTCCCAAAGTCATCCATTGTGGAAGGACTCTACCTTGCTCATGTCTGACTTGATTACTACTACTGGGAAAGCAATGACAAACCATCCAGCATAACCAATGCTCAGGAACCTGCTTGTGTGGCACCGAGTATGGTCCACCATCAAGGTCATGCAATTGCAGTGTTCTCAAAGATGTAATAGCATTGTAAATATTTACTTGTGGAGGAACAATAAATTAAATTGAGCAAGGGCAGATGGACCACAGGGTCTGTTGAAATGATGTCTCGATTGTGGGAAATCCCAGTATTGTGGTGTTGTCAACTCCCTGCACCACTATCTATATATGCACTCAAATCATA
Organism: Eptatretus burgeri; assembly: GCF_056783735.1. NCBI lineage: Eukaryota > Metazoa > Chordata > Myxini > Myxiniformes > Myxinidae > Eptatretus > Eptatretus burgeri. The sequence goes on along the minus strand of NC_140969.1, from coordinate 29,016,390 downwards.
TTCGAACTTTACCGTGCAGGGGTTATCTAACGTTGAGTGTGTTCACATCACACTGTAATATCTATCCAAATACAGAGGTTGTTCACCCACAATTTCTGAATTGAGTGTCACTTTTCAGGTGGATTCGTGAAGGTCACCTAACAAGGTGGTAGGTTACTGTGTAATGCGACCTCGTGAAATATTACAAATAACCAGAATGCCATGTTGTCATGGACGTTGCTGCTTTAAAATGCTTTTTTTTTTTTCAATAGGTTGGAAGGGAAAGCAAGACGACTGTTCTGGAGAGAGAGTGGGAAGTAAAACGAGCTGTTACAATGACAGGCATTCACTTATGGACATTAAGGGGCCTGTCACACCTTGACGTTTTAGCCAGCAGATGGCAAGGTCTCAAAATGTTTGTAAAACGCTGGCATATGCTGAACTATTGATGTTATGATTTGAATTGATGTTATGATGTTATGTTATGCGGTTATGATTTAAATCGTTGAGTGGCAGCCTATTAATTATATTATATTATAACCGCACTAGAAATCGAAGTGTCAACATCAACGTCATACCGAAGAAAAAAAAAACAAACAAACCATGGAGTCTGGAACACTGACGCTAACCATTACCTTGAAGCGTTTCGACTAATGAGTAACGTACAAGTAACGTGTGTCGACGTGTGTCAACGATTGCGTGACATGCCAACAACTTATGGCCAGCATTATGTGGAACGTGTGAGTCATACGCTGGCATACGTCGAAAAATTTCAAGCATGGAAAATTTGTTTCACACCTCGGCGTACTACGACGTATGCCAGCGTACTACGAAAAAAAGCCAGCGTACTACGACGTATGCCAGCGTGCTCTTAACGTATACAAACTTACCCATAACGTATTCGACGTGTGCCAGCGTTTTAGCCAAATTTTTCACACGTCAGGCATACGCTGGCTAAATCGTCAAGGTGTGACAGGGCCTTTAAATATCCCATGGTAGATTTTATGCTTGGTGTTGGCTTAATGGTTAGGGTGGTGGGCTTGGGATCTTAGCATCGTGAATTCAAATCCCAACTGGCTGTTGAATTAATACCAGGTGGGGTTGACTCTGCCTCTCATCCTTCCGAGGTTGGCAAAATGAGTACCAGCTTGCTGGTATCCTGTGTCGGAGTGGCGACCCATTCAGGATTGTGTCCAATAGCCAAGGAGACTGCTTCGGCAGCAACAACGCTCTGCACAGAGTATGGTCCCAATAGATGGATTTATAAAAAGGGTGAGCTGTTGTGTGCTGGTACCCAGGCCAAATTCCAAAATTCCTGCCGTAATTGAGGGCAGCTTCAGTGGCACCCTCGGGTGGAGTAGCATCATGTACAGGGTACATCCTTATCTATGAAAAGGTTCACAACCTAGTTGTGGACACCCTTAATACCTCCTACAGGTGTAAGGTAGCAATTATTCCAGTGCTAAGACAAATCCTGAGGAAGTCTGTTCGGTGTCCTTTAATGAACGCAATGAGAAATTGGCATGGCACCCCATTTTGGTGAATTGTTCCACCATTGCATGCACTTTATGTATCTCTTAAGGCCCAGTCACACCTTGACGTTTTAGCCAGCTTATGCCGATTTTGGAAAATTTGTCTAAAACGCTGGTACACGTCGAATACGTGATGGGTAAGTTTTGATAACATTGAGAGCACGCTGAAAAACACTGCCATACGTCGTTGTACGCTGGCTTTAAACGTTGTACTTTTCAGTTGTCCTCAAATTTTCCATGCTTGAAATTTTAAGACTTATGCCAGCGTATGACTCACACGTTCCGCATAACGCTGGCCATAAGTTGGCGGCACGTCACGCGATCGTTGACACACATCGACACACGTTACTTGTAAGTTACTCATAAGTCGAAACACGTCGAGGTAATGTTTAGCGTACCCGAAACTTATTTCTAACCTATGAGTTACGTGTTGTACTCATGTTACGCGATCGGTGACACACAGACACACGTTACTTAGAAGGTGCTCGTAAGTCGAAACACATCAAGGTGATGGTTAGCGTCAGTGTTCCAGACTCCCTGTTTTATTTTTTTAGTTTTTTTTTTCTTCCTTCCTTCGGTATGATGGTGATTTTGACACTTCGATTTCTAGTGCGGTTATAATATAATATAATTAATAGGCTTCCGCTCAACCATTTAAATCATAACCGCACTGTACACTGAACACGATCATACCGAAGGAAAAAAAAAACCGGGAGTCTGGAACACTGACACTAACCATGACCTCGACGTGTTTCGACTTATGAGCACCTTACAAGTAACGTGTGTCGATGTGTGTCAACGATCGCATGTGGTGCATACAACTTATTCCCATCGCATGCGGAGCGTGTGTCATACGGCAAGTACGTCGTAAAATGTTTAACACGTTTATAATTACAAGACGTACTCCACTTACTACGACGTATGATAGCGTACTTTCGCGTTCTATTCACGTATACCAAACTTACCCATACCGTATTCGACGTGCGCCAGCGTTTTAGACGCATTTTTCAGAGGTCGGCATACGCTGGCAAGATCGCCAAGGTGTGACTGTGATGTTGACACTTCCATTTCTGCGGCGGTTATGATTTGAATCGTTGTGCGGCAGCCTTTTCATAACCTACGCCACGTCAACGTCGGCGATGCATGCAGCGCGCTATGCATAAGTTAGACTATCGTTGGGTATAGGTTGTGAAGGCCGCCAACAGGTTCAGCATTCGTTGGTATAAGTTATCTATAACACAACGAAACGTTCTGTGTCCGTTACTAATATGTTATGCATACGACCAAGTCGTTATGAATACGTCCGAATCTTTAAAAAAAACATCAAAAGTTCAACGTAAGCCACCAGCGTTTTACATACATTTTAATACGTTGCCATTGCTGGCTCAAACGTCAAGGTGTGACTGGGCCTTTAGCACTTTATCCTATGTGGCATGCACATACATTTGATATTAACAATAATAATGATGATAATAATAATAATAGTCTTACAAAAATATGTTTTTGGAAGACTTCATAATCTATCTATAATTCCAGCAATGTGTGTGTGTGTGTGTGTGTGTGTGTGTGTGTGTGTGTGTCTGTCTGTCTGTGAACACTGTTTCTCGACAACCACTGGTCCGATCTAATTGAAACTTGCCAGGTATATTGCTGGGGACCTGAGGATGTGCCTTTTCAAGGTTTGATATTAATCGGACAAGTGCTTCCCAAGTTATGGCCATTTATTTACCAAACAAATGACAAGACACGTTGCTGCGTAGGCCGGTGCGCGGCCGGCCGACTATGACGTCACGGGCCGTGCCGGTTACGATGGGGAAAGGGCGCCTTAGTTCCCGTGGCGTAGGAGCGAAGGAACGGACTGTGTAGTTGTTTGAAAGTTTTTTTTTTTGGGTTTGCACGTACGGGCACGTGAGAGCAATGGAACGGCCTGTGTGGTTGTTGTTTCTGGCTCACGGTTTGAAAGTTTTTTTTTTTGCACGTACGGGCACGTACTAGTAATTATAATAACAAAAACTACAGAGTTCATAGAACACGATACCCCGTGCAGTGTTAAGTACATTCTGTGCGTACTTCAATTAAAAAAAATAAAAATCCAGAAGTTTAGATCTACTGAAGCAGTCTTATACACGACCAGTAGATACTGTAATAAGGTGTGACATTGAGTTGCAGTTTATAAGATGGAGTCCTTATTGATCACCATAGAACGCAGCATCAATCAGCATCATACAATGCCATATTGGCGGCCTCGTCTTCACCCCGATATTGAGGTGTGTTCAGTTACAAAGTTTATTGTAGAGTGCTCCCAAAGTGGCTTAAGCACTCAAGCAAGCACTCCAACAAAATTGTTAAGGAATGGCTTGGCAAGCACTAGCTAGCTACTTGATAACTGAGCACACCCCTGCACGCCCATGTCCATATACATCATGGTTCTTGGAAGTATGATGAAGGCGACTTGTGTTCTACAGCACTCAAATATATAATTCAATTTAAATAAAGGTTTAAAGAGGTATAAAGATGTATAATCAAATGAATTGCAGGTTTTATCACTATTTTCTCCAACGTCTATTCCATCATCCTATCTAATGCGCTACATTAGTTCTACGTGCCTGTTGTTTGTGTCCTTTCTAACATCCTTAAAAACAGTAAGTTTCTTGTTTGGAATGGTTTTCAATTATGTTTGACTGTCAGGCAGGCAGACAGAGTAGAAAACAATCTCAGTCCTCTCTGCGCACGCACAATCGGGATGAATTCAAAGCCGAAGTAGAGTTAAGCGACACACTAAACTGACAAACATAAACTGATAAGACAGACGGACGGACCTGAACCAAATGCTTGACCCCGCTTTTCGCTTCGCATGCGTGGGGTAACAATTAAACAACAACAGTGGTACTAATAATGGACCTCTAATGCATCTCCACAACCAACAATACAAGATGAAAATCAAGATGGTATGCAGCGTGCTACATTGCACCTTGTACGTCACATTACTCCAAACATACCTTGACACTGCTGAATTGATGGTTCCCAGTGAAATCCATCTGAACATTCCTGCAGCAAAAAGCATCAGAAAGGAATCTTTAACAAATCACACATCCAACCAACCCTCCATCACAAGCAACTGCGACTGGCCCATCCTCGATCTCTACTTTCATTACGACTTCCTCCCTGTCTCAACCTCTATTCCTCTTTGTACATTTGGCAGGTGAAACTCGTCCGGCATGGTATTACAACAACGACTACAATGTGGGGTAAAGGAATTTGGCAAATTCCAGATGGAACCTTAGGACAAACTTTAGCTCTCTGCTGGTTCCCTTACATAGAGTACCATTCACAGAGACAATAAAAATTCACAAATGTATCACAAAATGATTACCATGACGTCATCCAGCACCTTTTGGATACCATCATTGCTTTTGTTTTCCCCCTACCATAGAGTGCACCATTGGTTTACCATTTGCTTATATGTGCAGTATCACCTGCCATTGTATACATGTCAGTGATTGCCAACGAATACCATACATCTACCATTGATTACCTTAAGATACCATCCAGCACATACTTTATAAGGGTTGGACAAACCTCCATCATGACAATACAACTGTAGCAGGATTCACAATTATCTATATGGAGCAATTTGAATGTTTCAATACACATTTCAACGGCTTGGGATTCAGATCCAGATGGTAAAAAGCATTCAAAGTGAGATCATGAATGTACACAACGACAAAGCATTCCACGATTGGTGCTGCATCAGGCCAAAAGTTTCGCAATGTGGGATGGGGTCGGGGTTGGGGTTGTGGGTGGGACGGGGGCTTTATAAGTGGATACAGCTGAGGGTTCGTTTAAAAGGGCTCAGAGAGACAGAGGGACTTTATAAGCACTTACCGGGAGCATGGGCTGCCCGAGAGACCAGGCTGGGAAGAGAGAGAGCACGACAAGAAGCAAACCCTGAGTGTTGAGGAACGTGCTTGCTGGACGTGGAGTGAGAATCGTTTCCATCACTGTTGTTATTATAAATCAACGACGAGTGTCCTCGGCCTGGGGTCGCAGAATTGAGTGAAATGAGATCGAAATGACGAGCTCGAGCCCCTTACACTAACAAAAATACAAAGCCCCTCTTCCCAATTGCCTCACGACTTGGCCTGACTCCCCTTCCAGCAGCCGGCCCACTCTCTGCAATCCTGGCACATCATCCCCTCCGGGCGCTGTCATCCTGCCAGCTCTTGGAGGAGCGGGGAGAGGTCGTGCAAACGGGAGGGAGAGCTTGGCTATGATGGTCGCCCTATCACTGCATCGATAGTTCGGGATAGCCATTTGAAATGACCTTTCTCGTACCCTTTCCATCACAACTGGTCCTCACATCGTGACGTCCCTCATATGAAGGTCAATATAATGTCTATGTAACACCAAAGCAACGAATTTCACTTTGATACAATGGCAATAAGAGGTTACAGTAGCTGAAGAGGTCACTGGCAGTACGAAAGAAGGACCAGTTAGGACTTCACCATCATAATGTTCATCGTCATAATGTTCATCATCATCATCATCATCATCATCATCATCATCATGTTCATCATCATCATCATCATGTTCATGTTCATCATCATCATCATCATGTTCATCATCATCATCATCATGTTCATCATCATCATGTTCATCATCATCATCATGTTCATCATCATCATCATCATCATCATCATCATCATCATGTTCATCATCACCATGTTCATCATCATCATCATCATCAAGTTCATCATCATCATCATGATGTTCATGTACCATGCTCTATTCAGTGTCGGTTCTCCCAAAGTATTTTCTTGACTCGGGTTTCAATCCTGGATGGGTCGCCACTCCCAAGCATGAGGTAGTTACTCGACTGAGTATGCAGGAATATGGAACTTGTTCAGGGTGCTGGAGATAACTCACCCACACGTGGGATCTTTATCGCCCACCAACTAATGCCAGCAGATGGGACGCCCAGTTTAAAGTACATCCGAGGAACGGCACACACATTGAAGAAAAGGCATGGACAAATACAATGAAACTGCGTGAGAGTAGCACAATGCACTACTTCGATTCAACTGTCAAACTCACTACAGTACATTCATAAAGTATTCACACCCCTCGACTTTTGTCACAATTTGTTGTGTTCCAGCCTGAATTTAAAATGGATCAAATTAAAAAAAATTGTCACTGATCTACATAAAATACCCCATCATGACAAAGTGGAAACTTTAGAGATTTTTACAAATCAATTAAAATGAAAAGCTGAAATGCATCAATAAGTATTCAACCCCTTTGGTATGACACTCCAAATTGAGCTCAGGTGCATCCAATTTCCTTTGATCGTCCTTGAGATGTCTCTACAACTTGACTGGAGTCCACCTGTGGCCAATTCAATTGAATGGACATGATTTGGAAAGAAACACACCTTTCTATATTAGGTCCCACAGTTGACAGTGCATGTCAGAGCAGAAACTCCACTATGAAGTCCAAGGAACTGTCCATACAACTCCGAGATATAATTGTGATGAGGCATAGATCTGGGGAAGGGTAGAAAACAATTTCTGGAGTGCTGAAAGTTCCCAAGAGCACAGTGAGCTCCATCATTTGTAAATCGAAAGGATAGGGAACTACCCAGACTCTTCCTCGAGCTGGTCGTCCGACCGAACTGAGCAACCGGGCAAGAAGGACCTTCATCAGGGAGGTGACCAAGAACCCAATGACCACTCGAACAGATCTACAGAATTCCTTGGCTGAGATGGGAGAACCTGCCAGAAGGACAACAGTCTCTGCAGCAATTCACAAATCTAGGCTTTATGGGAGCGTGGCCAGACGGATGCCACTCCTGAGAAAAAGGCACATGACAGCACACCTGGAGTTTCTAAAAAGGCACGTGAAAGACTCTGAGAGCACAAGGTAGAATATTCTGTGGTCTGATGAGATGAAAATTGAACTCTTTGGCCTGAATGCAAAACGCTTCGTCTGGCAGAAACCAAAACACAGCTCATCACCCATCAAACACCATCCCTACCATGAAACATGGGGATGCTTTTCAGCGGCAGGGACTGGGAGACTTGTAAGGATCAAGGGAACAATGGATGTGGCCAAATACAGGCAAGAGGGAGAGTGGGGGGAGGAAGAGGGGGAAGGTGGGGTTGAGGGGGGGGGATGGACAGAGTTTGGATGGACAGAGGGGGGGGATGGACACACAGATGGAATTTCAAAGGGAAGGAAATTGGGGACAGAGTGAGGGGAGGGAAGTGGGGACATAGTGAGGAGGAGGGAAGTGAGGACAGAGTGAAGGGGAGGGAAGTGAGGACAGAGTGAAGGGGAGGGAAGTGGGGACAGAGTGAGAGGGAAGTGGGGACAGAGTGAGAGGGAGGGAAGGGGGGACAGAGTGAGGGGAGGGAAGTGAGGACAGATTGAAGGGGAGGGAAGTGGGGACAGTCAGAGGGAGGGAAGAGGGGACAGAGTGAGGGAAGGGAAGTGGGGACAGAGTGAGGATGGGGGGAAGGGGGACAAAGTGGGGTGACAGAGTGAGAGGAGATACAGTGAGGAGGAGGGAGGGGGGACAGAGTGAGGGGAGGACAGTGCGAGGAGAGGGAGAGGGGACAGAGTTGTTGTATCGTATGCAGCCTTTGGCTGCTGCTTGCATCATTTTCTGGAAGTGTGGCTGTGCGGCTAATTTATTGCCCCTGCTACCAGGTTGGGAGGTGGGGGGGGCGGGGGAGAACAAAAATGGGACAGAGTCGGGAGGGGAAGGTGAATGCTTTGGGAGGGGGTGGGACTTTCTGTGGAGGAGTGGGTGGTTGAGGAGCTGTGGATGGGGGAAGGGGTTTGAAGACTTGGAGTGTGGAGGGGATTGATGCCTGAGAGTTGGGAGGGGGAAGTAGAGGGTGAAGACTTGGGGTTTGTTGGGGGTGGAAGGGGAGGGGTCAGAGAGCAAAGATGGGAGAGAGTTGGGAGGGAGAAGTTGAAGCTTTAGGGGGTGGTGAGGACTTTCTGTGGGGAAAGGGGAGGGAATGGTGGTTGAGGAGTTGCAGTTGGGAGGGGGGGAGTAGGGAGGGGTTTTGAAGGTGAGGAGTGGGGAGGGGATTGACACCTTAGGGATGGGAGGGGGAGGGTGATGACTTGGCTTTGGGAGGTGAAGATCGAGAACTTGGGTTTAAGCAGGGGTGGGGGAGGGGGAAAGATTTGAGGACATGAAGTCACATTTTATATTGTGCGGATATTCCGGAGGTCCCTGCTAGTACATTGTAATACTTCTCGAAGCACTGGAAAAACAGATTTCAGTAGACGGAAGGAGCACATAAACAAAAAGAAAAAGAGCAATCAGAGATTGCAAATCCTCACCAGGACTTCTTTTCAGTGGAGTATTTTTATAGGTTTGAGGGTAAATCCAATATGGCTGCCAAACCATGTGACCAATGACATCATATGTGTGAACCTTTTGTTCCTCGTGGACAGGCAGTCATACTTGTAAAGTTTTGCCTCAATCTGTTCAGCCACTTCAGAGAAGAAGATTTTTGAAGGTTTTTTTTTTTTTTTAAACAATATGGCTGCTGAATAATGTGACTGATAATGTCATGAAATTTTTTTCTGTTGACTATTTTATCCCTAGATGACCCTCAAAAATGTTCATACTGATTGGATGTAGCATTCTGCATATGCTACAGTATTATGACATCATAACGAGGGCACTTATAACGTCGTAAATATTACACTCATTCTACTTGAGGAGTACTTGCTATGTGCCAAGTTTCTATTTTTTTCTTGGTGCGATTTCAGAGATACAGAGGTCCAAAGTTTTCCCGTTTTTCCAATATGGCTGCCAAACCACGTGACTTACGACATCATAATTAGCAGTAAAACATTCAACATGAGTAGTCACACCAATGGTGAAAATTTTGTCTCAATCTGACAAACGGTTGCAGAGAAAAACATGAAAGTTCAGTGCTGACAAACAAACAGACAGACAAACAAACAAATGAAATTGCTCGTTGAGCAAGGAATTGCCGGAATAACTTTGTCATATCTCCATGATCTCTGAAAAAATAAAAACCTGGAAATCAATTTGGTTCTTATAAGTCGATAGTGCTACTGTTTAATGAGTTATAGTACCGTTCCTCCTCACTTAACGAACGAGTTCCGTTCCTACGAGTAGGTCGTTAAGGCCTAAGTCACATTTGCTCGATGGCGAGGATACGGCGGCCATACGCCCTCTGAATTGACAGAAACATGCGGTGGCCACAGGGTGGCCCTACGCTGTTTGGCTATCTTTTACAGGCCGTAGGGGTCGCCGTGGAATTATAACGCGGAGTTATAACTTTTTTTCATTTCTATGTTCGCCATAGCAATTCGACAAGCCGAAAGAAAAAAACTGGTAAGAAAAAAAAAAAAAAAAAAAAAAGAACCCACTCGTTACCGTCCGTCTGGCCGCACGTTCGCCTTAGGGCCCCCCTGCGGTCCCCTTGCAGGCACCTTGAGGCTACCTTGAAAATTATATGGCCGCCGCAGGGCCCCCTTAAGGTCACCGTGCGACATCAAATCAAAGAACGTACGGCAACCCCACGTTTTCGGTCTCCACAATTTCTAAATACGTCGTGCGGCTCCCCGAAAAATAAAAACATATGTGACTTCTACATTGTGTGACCGTGGAAATACTGCGGCCGCCCTATAATTGCTAGTGGCCGTAGATTTTGGAGACCCACGGCCGCCCTGGCAAATGTGACTTTGGCCTAAGCGAATTGGTCGATAAGCGAGGAGCCGCCCCTTACCGATATTTCAAGCATACTGTACTGGTAGTGGGTTTGTGTCAACCATCTCTAGATATTGTTTTAATGTCACCTTTGCACCATTTATAACATTTTTAGTATATTTTTAAATGTTTATACAGTAGTGTACTGAAAACTGTAATAAACAGAATAGAGGAAATCAGCTCGAATATACATTACTTAGGTTTGCATACTGTAAATACAGGTAATCGTTTTTATTTATTCTGAATAAAGAAAAGGTCTAAAGGAAACACCAACTTGATAACTTTGTTTTAATTTGCATAACTCTTACATATTACAGAACATAAAAATACAATCAGCAAAAATTATAAAAATTATGTACCAAAAAAATTAAAGTTATAAAAAAAGACATTCAGATTAACATTTTAGTCATTGAATCCTTCAAAGTGTGGTAGTGGTTCGGGGTCATCAGTGTCATCATCGGAGTTATTAGTAGGGTTATCAGGAGCTGTAGAGGCCCCTGGTAAGGGAGATGACGGCGAGGAAATGGATGACGACGCTCCCGACTGCGGGAACGAGACTGAGACTGAGAAAGGGTGATGCGAGATGAGATGCTTGACGCTGAGACGCCGCGCTGCTGTTTCCAGAACCAAAGTTCTCGCACAGCGTACAATACCGACTGGTCGGAGAGCTGGTCGGAAGTCCAGGAGGTCGTTAAACAGGTAGGTCGTTAAGGCCTAGGTCACATTTGCCACGGCGGCCGTGGGGTCTCCAAAATCTACGTGGGGGCTCATACGGATGATCCGCTGTGGCGACCCCTAACGGGAGCAGCCGAAAGAAGAAGAAGAAGATGAATATATATATATATATATATATATATATATATATATATATATATATATATATATAGGAATATAGGAATATAGGAATATATGAATATATATATATATATGTATATATATATATATATATATATATATATATATATATATATATATATATATATATATATATATAAATATATTGTTGCGAATTCGCGCCCGCTGGTGTGCGATCGGCCGCTCGACTCGAATGGCGGCTGCCTCGCCCACCGGAACGGACAATTCTGTCGTGACCCTCTCGGAACAACGCCGGGAGCTAGTCACGGGTGGGGGTTTAAACCCACCATGACTGTGCCACTTGCCCACCTGCGCAGGATAGGGTTGCTCGCCAAATTCGATCTACCTAAGTACCTGCGCGGATGGTCGACCGGGCGATCGTACCTCGCCGCAGGCCGACTCCGGACACGAACCGCTTAAGCGGTCCGTTCCGTGCTATTGGGATAACCGAGCGGTGTTATCGTCGGCCTCGACGGTTCCGATTAATTATCGGGCGTTTTAAGACCACTACGAACCCTTTTATGTGAAGCAGGATGGAGGGTCAATAAAGAAAAGACGAAGCGAAACGGGAAAACAGTTCACACAATGCACGTTTAATACACGACACACGGAAAGCACACATATACAGCCAAACACTCAGAATGCACCTATATCAGGAAAACAAAAGAAACAACGACGCAGAGTTACAACCGAATACGCGTACACACGGCAGCACTTATACAGTTCTACTTTACATATATAAATTACATATATTCTACTTTACATATATAAACGGCGGCCATATAAAAATGACTTTTATACACCATCTTTATCGAAAACACCGTCAGCGCGCACACGCAAAACCTTTACGTGACTCAACGACGCATGTGCTCAAGCGCGCTGCACCACGTGACGAGCCGTGACACGGCGAGTGAAATATTTTTTATACAATCTTAAAACGTCTCCAAAACATCCGATTTTTACCAGAATTTCGACAACCAAGTGTTAAGCGTCCTAAGTGATCGCAAAAACCGAAGACAAAATTAAAATCGAAGTTAAAACGAACTCGTAACGTCGAGCGAAGCAAAAATACTCCATTTCTCCATATGAATTTACGGAATTATGTTTGACCTCACTGTGACCTTGACCTTTGACCGATTTTGACCAAAATCTAATCAGTGCTAGCCATCACCCTCCTGAATCACGTGGTGTAATTTGACATTGAGAGCTTCTTCCGTTCTCGAGTTATCGTGCCTACACACAAACACACAAACACACAAACACAAACACACAAACACACACAAAAACAGAGGACGGAAGCCATCAATATACTTCTAATCTAAAGATTTCGTAAGAAACAAACCATGGGTGAAAGCATAACCTCCATCCACCTTTGGTGGTGGAGATAATCATCATATTAATCAACAAATAATCCTGAATGAGTCGCAGCAAGTCATTTGATCAACCACTCAATGTATATCGTGGAGATGTGACAGCACCGGCGTTAAATCTGGAGTCACTGAGGTTATTGCTTGACACATCACTTGACTTGTTAAATCACTTGACACATCCCCCAGGCAGAGTAAAAATCCCTGTACATAAGGATGTCAAGTTAAAAATTTCAAAGAATGTAGTTTTAGCTAAAAAAAAAAAATAGATATTTGGAAAATAAATTTGACCGTGCAGGGGCACGTCGAACAATTTTCCTAATTTAGGAGAAGAAAACCCTTTGGAGTCATTTTTCCTGAATAATCTTGGGGTCGTTAAAAATTGATACCAAAATAACCACATCAGTCAATATGATGGAGAAGTGTGAAAACTCGTTCAGCATTTTCAATTAACCTCAGCAAAATGCATATCAAGGAGAAGCTAATGATCTAAAATCATCATCACACCATTTTAAAGCCTTTATCCCTGAGCAGGGGTCAGCTTTTTGTGGGCTCCAATCATGGTACCCTTTCCTTTGGCAATGTTTTTACGGCTGGATGCGCTTCCTGACGCCAACCCTTTAGTCACCTTCGACCCTGCAAGGATAATTACCAGTATACTGGTGCTCATTTCGCCGACCTTCAGAAGGATGACAGGCTGAGTCAACCCCCCTGATGCTAACTCAACAGCCAGCGGGGCTCGAACTCAGGACCCCGAGCCACCGCCTTAACCACTGAGCCACACCAGGCTCATAATGATCTCCTAAAATACAGGCCTAAAATACACACTGCACTTTTATGTGACCACTCCAAACCCAAAAGGTGACATTCATTCACGAGCGAGCAGCACTGCGAGTAATTCTGTGAATGAAAACTGTGTGTACACGATGATCTTCCTCACCAGCTTTTTAGCAAGTTACTCAACGTTTTTATAGGCAGTTGTGGCTAAAAGGAAGGACCCATAGTTGTGGCGACAAAAAGATTGTGCAAAGTCCAAGAGTCTTGATTTCAGCCATTTGAACAGTAATCATGAGGAGTCAGACATGTTTATCATGAAGGAAGCCCATATCATGACAACGTACTGATGCTTTTTCATCATCCTGAACAACACCACAAAATTGGGAACAAATTATACATGTTGCTCAGAGGAGGAAAACAAACACAGGTCGTGCCTGCACAGTCAGGGTCAGGTCACGTCAGGTATGGGAGCATGCACCAGAGCAACGCGTCGCTACGTCCATTTTCTGCCGGTACTCCAGGTTCCTCCATCTGGCCAACCCCCAGGAAGGTGCCAGGCCCATCCCATCTCCTTGAGATGCTGATCAACCTGCTGCAACCACGAGGCACGTGGTCAGCCCATTGACCTCCTCCACTCATGAGGCTCCCTCACTGAGAGAATCTGGTGAGCAGGATCAGCATCAGGAAAACGAATGACATATCCATACAGCCGCAACTGATGCTCACAGACTATGTAGGTAACAAATCTCATTTGAGTCTCTCTCAGCAACCACTCGTTGGACACAAAGTCTGACCAGCGATACCCACGGATTCTCCGAAGAGACCTGGTACCAAAGGAATTAAGTTTCCATCTCAGATCCCTGGTCAGAGTCAAAGTCTCACATCCGTAGAGCAAGACTGGAAGCACCAAGACCCTGATGACTGAGACTTTCGTCCTCCTGCACAGGTACCAACAGCGCCACACCCCATTATCCAGTGAATCCATGTCTCCCCAGGCCCGACACAGACGTCTATTGACCTCTGGCTCACAGCCAGCAGAGACATGAATATCACTGCCAACATTAGTGAATCTCTCCATGACCTCAACATCCTCAACACTCACAGGTACAGACAGGACAGGAGCATCTCAGATGTCATTGAAAGCCTTGATCTTAGTTTTGACCCAGGAAACCTGTAATCCCAGCGACTCCGACTCCTCATTCAGCACCTCGGGGGCCCCCAAAAGGTTATCCAGAATCTCCGCAAAGATGACTGCATCATCTGCAAAATCAAGGTCAGAGATCTTGACATTCCCAAACGATGCACCGCAGCTTGATCTCTCTGACATCCTCCGCAGCATCCAGTCCATACAAGTGCTGAAAGGTGTGGGAGCCAGTACATACCCCTAACAAACTCCAGGAACAACTGGAAATTTGAAAGAGATTGTATCACCACTTCTCACAGCACTCTCAGTACCAGAGTCGAGTTCAGACATCAGATTGATCAGTTTTAGTGGCACCCCACGAAGACCAAGAATCCTCCAGGGGGTGTCATGATTCACTGAATCAAACGCCTTGCAGAGATCAACATAGGCTGCAAGCAGTCCCTGCCGAAACTCTCATCTGCGTATGGTTAGGACCCGAAGGGCAAGGATACGGTCAATCGTTGACCTCCTTGGTGTAAAGCCTGACTGCTCTGGACGCTGGTGCTCAAGCAGATGGTGCCGAACCCTATCAAGAATTATCCGAGCAAAGACCTTTTCTCGCACTGAGAGCAGCGTCACCCTTCGATAGATGTTGCAATCTTGGCGATCACCCTTCCCTTTCCAGAGAGGGACAACAAGGCCCTTCTTCCAGTCAGGGTACTGAGCAATAAGTGCCACTGAAGCTGAAGGACTTCTCGGTTTCCATTCATTTTATGGTTGTGACATGACAGGTAGGATCATGAATGCACTCTCCTGGTTTGGGTAAACCAAACAACTACCAGAGGAGGTAATGAGTGGTTTTGGAGTGTTGTTTGCTCTTCTCTTTGCCCGAGCCATAATAATCACATATGTTGAAAAAAATGTGCTGGAATTTGGTTCTGAAAGAATATCAGCAGAAACAACGAAGTTCTACATAGGAATACCTCTTTGAAGCAACAATTTGTTGATGCACATAGCAGACCAGGATGTGGTGTCATGTGGACATCGTCAACCTCATCTCGCCATCTTCCACACAATATAGTTGGTATGAAGTGTAAGATATTCTTGAGCCTCACATATCTGAACTGCCACCTTCCCTACTGCACCTGCACCAGATGTGTGACCTTGTATTGATATGCGTGCATGTGGTGCACACAATCAGAACCACTGCACAAGCCAGAAAGGGGTGACGATTCGGCTTCCGGCGATGAAAATGCATCACTTGACACATCCAAGATGTTTTTACAATCAGTTCACTGATCCTGTATGATTGGTACATTCTTGGCCTGTAATTTACATGTTTCAAGAATTAAAAAATCTCATGCCTTGATGAGACGTTTTGACATTCCAGTAATTAAGAGACCCTATGAATTATATACACTTTCCCTCAATTTAATTTGTGAAAATCCTTAATCTGTTTTGCTGGTACTAAACACGTCATTGGCATGTCAATTTTTATTTTATATCCTATAAACTTTACTAAACACACAACTTTCAGCTCGATATGAAGATCTTATCTTGGGGTGAAATGTCTATTTTGTGGTTATTTCCTGAAAAAAAATTAACTTTTCTTCCTCTTCTCCATCATTTGTGGAACTTCCTCCCATCACAGTTCCATCACTCATCCCTGCAAGGATTCAAGGTGGCAGTGCACCACCATGTAGTGTCATCCCCATCTCTACCCACAACTCCTCTTAATCCTCCTCCAAAAAGAACCCTCTTACTTTGCAGGTGTCAGTGTTTCCTCCTCCTCCTCCTCCTCCTCCTCCTTCTTCTCTCTCTTCTCCCATTTGCTCATTTCCTAACATCTGTCTGTTGTTCAAATACTGTATCAGTGCGTTGCCTCTTCATCCTTTGTCACATCGCTCTTCCACGAGCCGAGATGTTGCAAGTGAAAATAATAATAATAATAATAATAATAATAATAATAATAATAATAATAATTAACAAACAAATAAAAATTTGGATGATGTTTAAAGTGGTTAGAAAAGGTGGCAACAAATATTTTCTGGTTGTTTCGATAAGGCAAGATGGTTGTTCAAGTCTCCGCTCAGGAAGAAAATGGTACTCCAAAGTCTCATTGATAAAACGTCTGCAGGGAGGTTCATCACGAATCAGAGAGTTCTCCTCGTGAAGATTCATGAGAGATTTCACGGTGAGAAGCGGCATTCAAACTGTGCCATGCAACACCAGGGGCTGTGGCCACCACTCATCAGGTGCTGGGTGTAGGACCTATCCAGCCTTCGATTGCAGTAAAAACGGCCTCATTCAGCATGCTCAACAAGTCATCGGTCAGCAAGGATTGTAGTTCGGCGGCAGAGAGCTCCACAAACTCTTCAGCATGACCAACGTCCTCAACTTTCCACAGAAGGTACTCGTGTGCTGCGAGTTGCAGGTGAGTACAGCAGTAGATGTTAGCAAAGCATGTGATGCCCACACAGTTGGTCGGATCAAGCCACTGCTGTGGGAACCGACAGCACTGCTGCAGTAGATGGCACACCTGCCACACCCAAAGGGACAACCTTGGAATTTCATTAGCCAATAAGAGCATTTTCAACCAAAGTTAAAGGGAAAACTGATTACATTTTGAAATTCATCCATCCATCCATTGGGACCATAATCTGTGCAGAGCGTTGTTGCTGCCTTAGCAGTCTCCTTGGCTATTGGGCACAATCCTGGACGAGTCGCCACTCCGACACAGGAGGTAATTATGGACCGAAACCTTGTCAAAGAGAAAAGGAAGAGATTTTGATGAAGAAGAGCAATTACTGGGTTGTTCCTGATTAGACTATGGGCGCTGCCCATCATATCCCTTCAGGAAACCATCCCCCCAATATCATGGCACACATACTCCCTTCCTCCCCAGCAAGTTGGCACTCATTTTGCTGACCTCAGAAGGATGACAGGCAGTCAACCCCACCTGATATTAATTCAACAGCCGAGTTGGATTTGAACTCAGATTTTGAAATACTGTTACCATATTATACAGGTTCACATTTCGGGTGATAGTGAAGTTTAAGGTATTAATTGGTCCAGGAGGGATAAATTCGTTTCAAAGGGTTAAGAGCGGCAGCAGTTAGAAATTAGATACAGGGATTAGGGGGGCAACTACGTTAGGATAGAATAGGGCCAAAGCCAGCCATCTGACCTGCTGCCACCGCATGCTCCTGCCATGAAGCTGACATCTGCACATTTTGCCGGTATCCGATCCTGAGCACCAGTTCTCTCTTTTGCCGGGACCGGCTCTTCTGTCTGGATGGGAATGCACCCTGCACCCCACCAGCCAGAAAAGAGTTGAAGCTCATTCCCTATTTTTGGAGAAATCAAGATGGATAGAAAAGGAAGGACTCAAAAGTACAGGTTTGATGACCATGACTGGCACACCACTCGTGATGATCACTGCAGCTCAAGCAAAGACTCACCACACAGTTCCAGAGAGGATCAAGGTGGTCGTGCCAATGCTTATAGACAAACTGGGAAGAAGTTGAATGCATGAAGAAGTCAAAGACCCTGAAGATCTAATTCACATGTCTTCTGGCATCATTGCATCCCCTAAAGTTTGCCCTGACCTCAAGACTACTCACCAGAACGGAGATGATGCATTCATCACCTTTTGTAAATACCGACTGCAGGGAATTGAGACTGACCTCAGCTACACATTAAGGAGAATGAAGCTTAAATCATTCACTGATACAGGGAACAAGGCAACGACAAAAGGGAAGGGGAAAGAAGTCAGTTTGAGAAGTGACCAGAAATGTCTTGCCAGACTTGTCATCATCATCGGCAGAGCCCGCAAAATTGATGTTAAGAACATGATGTCATATTGTTTGGGTCCACTTCCACTGGGTATCACTACACACGACGGATGCCTTGTAAAGACTAATGAGGCAAGGCTGCTGCTTTACCTTGAATCGGCACCTGAAGAATTGCCAAAGGTCGAGACACCAAGCAAGAGTGTTTGGATTGTGGATGGGATGGCCGTGCTGCAACAAATGAGCCCAAAGTTTATGCCACAGAACATCGGTCAATTTGGTGACAAAAATCTTCACCGATTGTTGAATTTTGCTTGCACTAGTGGTTCAACTACAGGACACTTTGTGACGGACAGATATCCAGCTGTCAGCATCAAAAACGCAGAGTGCAAACGAAGAGCAGCAAGCGGCTCAAAGAAAATCAAGATTGAAAAGCCAGACCAACCAATCCCAAAACAGTGGAAAAAAGTTCCTGTCACATGGTTACAACAAGGATCAATTGGTTAAATTCCTGTTCGAGATGTAGAGGGAGTGTGATGTTGGAAGACTGATAGGTGTGACAGTAACTGTGGCTCATGAGGAACTCTGCCATGCAATCATTCCGCAAGATGGAACGGTTCTTGTAAAAGACATCGAAGAACTGCACTGCCCGCACGAAGAGGTAGATGCAAGGATGTTCTTACCTGCCAGCTACATTTCCAAATGTGGTGGAAACAGTATCATTATCATGAGTCCTGACACGGATGTGTTTGTCATCGGCATCGCATTAACTTCAAGTCTTCAGCCGTTGGCGGCTCCGAGCTCTACTTCCACAATGGGAAAGATGAAATTCTGTGGCCTATTCATCTCCAGGCTATTGTGCAACATCTTGGAGATGACATAGCCAAGTAGCTGGTAGATGCTTGTCGCTGGTAGATACCTCCACTGCTTCACTAGATGTTACTCTGTCAGTCAATTTAATGGTAAAAGCAAGACAAAGGCTTTCAAACTGATTATGTTTGGCATTTCAATCTCAAAGGGAATCGTTCACAGTTACTGAATACATGATGTCATACCTGGATGTCTTTGTCTGCAAACTCTATGGTCAGCAGGAATACTCAAATGTGAATGATGACAGATATGCAATGTTCTCCTTGGTGACAATGGCAGAGACAGTGAGCCTGAGGACATGGGGGGAGGAGATGATGGGCTAGACGAGTTGAAGACGACAACTTTCAAGAAGAGTCATCTTTCACGTAGTGTGGACAGTATGTAGATACAGTAGATGCACCACCGTAAAACCGGTGCCAATGTGCAAGCTGTGTTGGCAACATTCAGGAGAGGGAAACCAAAATATTAATTTAACCCAAAATGGTACTTCAAATTTTGGGCGGGAAGTGTTCGCAAACGTGCAACTTCTGAAAGTGGGATAAGTAAGAATAATGATTTGACATATATTATTAGCTGCACTTTGAACAATATCCCATCCTCTGCCAAGGAGTAGACTACAAGAAGCAATTTCTGAAGGCAACCGCCTATAGTCTAGATGGAGAATGAATGGAGGATAAAGAATAATTAATTAAATGGGTTGTACATTACATTCCTTTTAGTGAAATTACATCTGCCAATATTTTGCCCAATCTATTAAAATATCTGTACTTTCCTGAATATGATCACCCCACTCTCCTTGATCGACCTTACTTCCAAGGTTCGTATCATCTGCAAATTTGGAAGGCAGACTCTTCACCCCACTATACACATCATTGATGTAAATTATTAATAATGGTCTTATTACTGATCTCTGAGGTATCGCACAACATCCATCCTCCCAGCTAGACATCCTCCAACTCACAAACACTCTTTCCTTCCTCTCATGAAGCCAGTTTCCAAACCAGTTAGGCCTAGGTCACATTTGCTCTACGGCGAGGATACGGCGGCCGTACGCCCTCTGAATTGATAGAAACGTGCGGCGGCCGCAGAGAAACTGAGGTGGCCTCAGGGTGGCCCTACGCCGTTTGGCTATATTTTACAGGCCGTAGGGGCGCCGTGGAATTATAGCGTGGACTTATAACTTTTTTTCATTTCTACGTTCGCCGTAACAATTCGACAAGCCAAGCTATGACATAGATGTGTTCCACGTCGACCGTACGTAGGGCGTACGGTGGGCTTGCGTTATTCGTGTGGCTGCCGTAAACTCTTCTCAATGAAAAATGAATTTTCACAACCCCCAAAAATTACGGCGGCTGCACTATTTCCACGGTCGCCGTACGGTGGCCTTGCGGTCTGTGTGACTACCCGCGGGCAATACAGGGTCGACGCACGGTTCCCCTACGCCCGCCGTGCATCCTACGTGCGTACTGCCTCCGTGGCATCTGCGTCGACCGTGCGCTACCGCTAGAGATCGGAGTATAGGTGTTTGCCTATACCGTGGTGCCCCCAGAATCAGAATTTAATTCGTTCCAGGAGGCTGTTCGGATTGCAAAAAGTTCGAATTCCGAAACTATTTTCCCAATAAGAAATAATGGAGTGAATTAATCCGTTCGTGGACCCAAAGAAAACCCACTTTCAAGACACTTTAAACTGAACTTCCCCATGTTTAAGGTAAAATAAGATGAGTAAATGACCTTCGGTGGTGGTGTATTGTATGTAAACTGGTACAATCACCACATCCAAAGGTCCACACAGGCTCGAGCTCCGTCCTGGGTTCCGATCGCTCGCGCACTCTGCGAGAGCGCTGCCCCCAGGGCAGCTCATCAAACATGATGCCCGCAGAACCACAATCACTTTCATCAAATGCATCGGGCTGACGTAATCATGGATATTCCAAATTACAACTGGTTTTGCTGTGAAATTCAATCCTTGCTGACAGTCCGTCACACCACGTGATCGGATTGCTTTTTTTGTTATTAATTAAAACACAAGATGATTTAAAAAACAAACATCACAAATGAAGGTGAAAACACGAGGTAAGGCCTCGGTCATATTTGGCTCGGCAGCCGGAGGGTCTACAAAATGTACGGCCACTAGCAATTATAAAGCGGCCGCAGTATTTCCACGGTCACACAATGTAGCAGTCACATATGTTTTTATTTTTCGGGGAGCCGCACGGCGTATTTAGAAATTGTGGAGACCGAAAACGTGGGGGTGCCGTAAGGTCTTTGATTTGATGTCACACGGTGACCTTTGAACGTTCCTGCGGCGGCCATAGAATTTTCAAGGCAGACGCAAGGTTCCCGCAAGGCGACCCTAAACCGAATGTGCGGCCAGACGGACGGTAACGAATGGGTTAATTTTTTTATTATTATTTTTTTTTACCAGTTCTTTTGTTTCGGCTTGTCGAATTTCTCCGGCGAACGTAGAAATGAAAAAAGTTATAACTCCGCGTTAAAATTCAACGGCGACCCCTTACGGCCTGTAAAAGATAGCCAAACGGCGTAGGGCCACCCTGAGGCCACCTCAGTTTCTCTGTGGCCGCCGCACGTTTCTGTTAATTCAGAGGGCGTTCGGCCGCCGTATCCTCGCCGTAGAGCAAATGTGACTGAGGCCTAAAGTATCGATCGACACATGAGAGATGCTTTCACGAGGACTTCCACCGACAAACTGAATGAACAAAGCGCGAAGATGCGGCTCGAACAGGTGGGGGAGACACGTGAACAAACATGAACGCCACGTTGTGTTCGGTTTTTAAAAATATATTAGGTTTTTAGGGCAAAATTTTCTCGAAAAAATTGTTCGGATTCCAATTTGTTCAAACAATGGGGCGTTCGGATTCTAGGGGACCACGGTATATTATAGTTATAGTATGTTCAGTTATATATACTGGTATATTTTTATTTCAGTAAAAAAAAAGAACTGGTATATATACCCACTCGTTACCGTCCGTCTGGCCGCATGTTCGGCTTAGGGTCGCCCTGCGGTCCCCCTGCGGGCACCTTGCGTATGTTTTGCAAATTATATGGCCGCCGCAGTGATGCCCTAAGGTCACCGCGCAACATCAAATCAAAGACCGTACGGCACCCCCACGTTTTCGGTCTCCACAATTTCTAAATACGCCGTGCGTCTCCCCAGAAAAAAAAAAACAAAACATATGTGACTGCTACATTGTGTGACCGTGGAAATACTGCAGCCGCACTATAATTGTTAGTGGCCGCAGATTTTGGAGACCCCACGGCCGCCGTGGCAAATGTGACCTAGGCCTTAGCTACCCGACCAGCCACAAAATGTAAATAGGGATTTCAATGATCACTCCTCCCTGCATTCCCAACACCCACACCATGGATTACACTCACCACAGCTCATTTGAGAATGGATCCCAATCATTTAATCGTTTCTAGTGGATACAACGATGAGGCAAATGAGTTACCTACTCTGCCTACATCTATATCTAACTATCCACCCACTACCCATTCGTCTGTCTTCCCCTGGGGGTGGCTGACACGTTCAGTGGCCTTGCCACCCATCCTAAACATACCTTCCAACTTGGTGACCACCCCTCATCCATCGACAATATCCCCCTCTGTCCCTTTTGACTCTGTCATCACCTCTGCCCCCTCCCATCATGCTGATTCTGCCCCCCACCTCACCACCACCACCACCAGAACCCAATGACTCAAACCCTCCAACCTGCTGACTCTGACACCCTTTAACTCTGCCAATTCCGACCCTACAAACCCCAATAAGCCTAACATTTCTCACCCAAACTCAACTGACTCTCCCACTGATTCTGACACTGGTCCTGACTCCTGACCCTGACAATTTCTCCACCATGATATCTAACTCCAGCACTCAAGACGTTCTGAATTCTTCTCTTCCTATATCAATCCAACACCCCTTCACTGAACCTATCCTCCAGCATGTAGCCTTTCCTGCTGCCAAGGTGGAGGAATTCTTCACCTCTCTTGAATCCGCCACTGAAATGAGTCCTGACATCATCAGTTCACTAACACACAACTGTTCATCTGCCTTGTCTATTCTATTTAAAAAAAAATCTTTTCCAGGTTACTTTCTGAGGACCACCTGCCTGCATCATGCATAATTTCCAATATTACCCAAATTCAGTAGAATAGTCTCAAAACGTGCCTTCTTAACCATAGACCAGGCAAGATTCTCCCCATACTGAGCAAAGTAAATTAATTGATAAATGCACTCAATCTCATGACTCATCTTTCCAAATTATCAGCTAATGGTTTACAAGACCCCCTCTAAGAAAGCCGATAAGATTTCCTGTGCGTTCACGAGCAGTTTGGGTTTGATGTGCATCCAGAACAGGACTAGTCACAGAACACGACCATAGGACCAATCCTGTCCTTAATATACACTGATGACATCTTCGTCACTGGAAAATATATCGCATCACTTTGCAGATGACTTCATTCTGTGCAGAAGAGTTCTGTTCACCTCCGACAAGCAGGCTGCCTCAGCATCCCACTGTGCTGATCTGAAGAAAATAAGCAATTGGTCATCCACCAGGAACCTGTTGTTTACTTCAAGAAAACCCCGTATTCTCACTTTGTCTCTCCATAAGGACCAGCAGGCTAATTTTGATGGTCAGCATCTGTGAGAGGTCCAACATTAAAAAGCTCCTGGGCTAATCAGCTTAAACCTATCTTGTGTAGATATCTCCAAGCTGGCCTCCAAAGTCATCAGCAGTCTCGAAATTTTCTGCCAAGCCAATTTCTCCTGTGCTGTATTCAGACTATAACAATGGACGAAGCCATCATGCAGAGCATCATGGAATATGACTCCATACAGCCCCTTACGCCGAGCTACTGTCCGTCCACGATGCATACATTCCGCCAGAAATCCATTCCTTGTTCCCCTCCCCAAGTAGAAAATAACTGCTCACCTCCATTCTTTCAGACATCTCTTTTCTTGCTCGTGGAATTTTATTCCCCGAGTCCGTTGTCTCAACCTCTTCGCAACGGCATTTCAAGTCCATTGTTCACCGTCACCTCATGTTGTCTCCCATTTCCACGACTGCAGTTTACGACACACCCAATGAAACCCTGTTTCCACCCTTCATACCAAAACTTGTACTAAAAACCTCGAAACTTGTATAAAAAGTGTATTAGGCTATTGTAAATATCTCTCTCCGAGAACCTTGTAAAAGCTCCTGATATGTAGCCATCTTTGAAGCCTAAAGTTAAAAAGGATGTCCATAAAGTTATTGTGCACCTTTAAAATTTTATAGCTTTTGAAGTACACATGAGAGAAACAAACTATAAATGGTGCGTGAAAGCATCTACCAGAAAAAACCCAATGTGTGTTTGTGTATTGTTTGTGTGATTGTCTGTCCCCCATTAAAAACCCTTCTCAAATCGTCCTTTTGAAGACCAATCTAACAGCTTTTAACACGACTGTGTGTTCACTACGGTCTATTTTTTTCACGATAAAAACAACTCAAAAAACATTTCCATTTTAAGAGTAATTACGTCTCTTCTTTTGGAAACGTAGAGGGTGACTTGCAACTGGGCCTCAATGGTGGTGTACAGAAGCGTTTTAGAAATAATAATAATAATAATAAATACAAGGCGCAGGGAGGTGAAATTCGCTGCTCGTGATGTGTAACACTTGCAGAGTAAAACGAGTATTCATTTACATACGTGCGATGTCAAATAAATAAAGAAGATACAAGCACACCTGACATTAGGCCGAGGCTTCACGCTTTGGCATGCTCTCGAGGCTCTACCCTCGAAATGAAAAGTTTCAGAAGATAAAGTAAATAGGGTAACATTTGTACATGTAGTGTTTTAAAATAATGCTTTTTCTTGCTACAAAACATCATATCTTCCAGTCTCTGACTATTTCAAATAAAAAATATTCCAACCTGTCGTTTTTGACAGACTTTCATACTAGTAATTAATAGTTTATCATCAAAACAGTTCAAATATTTAGGCTTCAACATATCCGCCATCATTCGAAATACGTCGTTCAATCCGATTTTCCAACTTGTTTGAAAACATTCTCCAGTTGCTGCTGAGTAATTTGATGAATTGCATTTGTGATCGCAGCTCCAAGTTCATCAACAGAATGTGGTTTTGAAGAGCAAACAACCATTTAAACAAATCCCCATAAAATGACTTCCAATGAGGACGGGTCAGGGGAACAAGGTGGCCCAGCAATGGGTTCACGTCTATCGATCCACTTGTCTGGGAAGACATCATTCAAGAACCGTCGCACATTCGAAGCATTGCGGCAGGGAGCCTCGGCTTGATGGTACAAGGTGATATGTGAAAGATCTAATCG
This sequence comes from Eptatretus burgeri, assembly GCF_056783735.1. NCBI lineage: Eukaryota > Metazoa > Chordata > Myxini > Myxiniformes > Myxinidae > Eptatretus > Eptatretus burgeri. Next base: position 28,990,981 of record NC_140969.1, on the reverse strand, counting down.
TCGTAGTTCAGGAACCAAACGTGGTGAGTGTGGTGGTTGACTTTACCATTGATGTAAAAGTCGCCTCATCATAAAATGCCAACTCGTCAATTATAATAATAATAATAATAATAATAATAATAATACTTATTTCATGCCATAAAGGCGCATAGGGCTGCTGAGGCAGTTTCATGGGTGAGGAGTACAGTCCTGGACAAGTCACCACTCCAACAAAGGTTACCCTGAATGGTTATGACCCCAGTACACTGGTACTCATTTCACCAACCTCAGAAAGATGACAGGCTGAGTCAACCCCACTTGGTGTTAATTCAACAGTTGACAGGAGCTTGAACTCAGGGATCTAAGGTCCCAAGCCAGCCACGTTAACCACTAAGCCAACACCAAGCTTTTTTAACTCATCAATATCCCAAGGGAATTGTGGATTTATCAACAGCAATAAAAACAACATTAATATTAACAAAGCTGGATGAACTATGCTAGCTAGTTATCCTGTGCAGCCTGTTGCTGCCGGTTGCATCATCTTATGGGAGCACGGCTGTGTTACTGATGCAGTGCCCTCGATTACCAGTACACTCGTACTCATTTCACTCGGAAGGATGACAGGCTGAGGCAACCCCACCTGGTGTTAATTCAACAGCTGACAGGGGCTCAAACTCAAGACTCTATGCTCTTAAGCCAGCCACTTTAACCATGAAGCCAACACCAGTCTTGATGAACTATGTTTTCGTGCACCACTTACAATTTATTTCTATCGTCTGCACATCACAAGTTTTTAAAGATTTAAAGTTGCACAAGGAATTTATGGACACCCTGTACGAACAGGGCTTAGCTCACGTCTCGCTATCAGAAGTGCAAGTGTGTAGATTGGCAACATGGAGTCAACCGACCAACCGCACAAGGTGATCGTGTGCCTCACATGGTAAACACATACTGAGGTTTAGAATTTGAAAATTTACATCAAGACCGATTCAGTTGACAAATCGAACCGAACCTTTGTCGTCTCGATTGTCCAGAACTGGATCCTCGCTTGAGTTGTTCGATTGATGATGCTGAAACTACGGCACATACTGAAGACTGACCAGTACTCACCTCTCTCTCTCCAGAGCCTGTTGAGTGCAACCAACCTTTACCGTCCCTACAACGCACACGAAAGGGGTTTATCATCGACTCAATAGAATGAGGTTCAAACATTCTAAATTTCTGTTTGAAGTCATTTTCGATTTGCTTCAAACCGGATTTCCAACACAGCGCACCCAAAAGGCATCTCATGATACAGGCCCGTCGGTGTCAGCGTGACCACTCCTTGGCTTTTTTCACAAGATCTTGGCTATTTTTTGTTCACCTTGGCGTCTTGGTTTTCGATAGGTTTCCTATTCCCATCGCTTTTCCAAAAACCTTGTGAATTCTTGGCTTTTTTCATTGGCTCACCTTGGCATTTATGAAAATGAGTGGTCACACTGGTCGGTGTTCTTGTTGTGCACCTGAGGACATTCAGAAAGCAGTCAAGAGTTGCCAATAACATTGCGCTGCCTTTCGTGTGTTACATGATATCTAAACGTGTGATCAATTCCGTAGGTTTCGTGGATGTTTCAGTTGCTGCTGGCACGAGGGCGCGTTCAAGCATGGCAAGGCGATCGGTCGGGGCGGCTCGAACCTGCGCCACGTTCATTGTTGCCATGTCGTTGTTTACTTTACATAATGGACGCAATCTTTACTGATTCGTGAGAATTTTGTAAAAAGTTTTCCTTGAGCTTAAAAGAAAGAAAGAAAACACCAAAAAAAGGAGGGGAAATAATTGAAGAACATACTTTGGAGATCATGACCTCCCTCAATGCCATCCTGCCAGCCCCATAGGATCTAGTAAATAATGGGTCAGACGGTGCAAGACATGTTGGAACTGGAAAATCATTGAGGCTAGTTACCAGGAAATCTCGTTTGATAACATATTCATGCTTTGTAAATTTAAGTCACAAGAAATAATTACGATGAGATTGATCACGACCTGGTAGGAAAGCTCAGAGGTTTCGTCTACAGATAGAACTACAATCCACAGAAAACGTCAAATGTACCCACAATTAATACTGAGCTGTGTAGTCAGGGTTCGATTCCCCACCCAACTCGAAACTGTCGGATTGGTGATTCGCAGGGAGGGGGCACCGGATCGATCAGATGGACGTTAACCTGGGTATCTCATCTGGCAGCATTATCTGGTAGTAAGCCTGGTGTTGGCTTAATGGTTAGGGTGGTGGGCTTTGGATCCTAGGGTCCTGAGTTCAAATCCCGCTCAGCTGTTGAATTAATACCAGGTGGGGTTAACTCGGCCTATCATCCTTCTGAGGTCGGTAAAATGAGTGCCAGCTTGCTGGTATCCTGTGTCAGAGTGGTGATCTGTCCAGGATTGTGTGCAATAGCTAAGGAGACTGCTTCGGCAGCACCAATGCTCCAGATAGAGTATGGTCTCAATCTCCTCTCTCTCTCTCCTCTCTTGGTGTTGGCTTAACGGTTAAGGTGGCTGGCTTAAAATCTTAGGGTCTTGAGTTTGAGCCCTTGTCATTCCGTTGAAGGACACAAGGTGGGTTGACTGAGCCCGTCATCTTTCCGAGGTCAGCAAAATGAGTACCAGCTTACTGAAAACAGGGGGCACTGCATCAACGGCACAGCCATGCTTCCAACAATGATGCAACCAGCGGCCACAGGCTGCGCACAAGATAATAATTATGTCATCGTTGTTAGATGTTGAAGATCCAACGCCTTCCAAAAATAGTAGATCGTTATGTGCCAGTATCTTGTACAGATTCCAAATTGCTGCTCTGGCTATTGCTGGGAAGAGTGAACATAATGGCAAATTACCTAGTGTATATTTTCTGCCTTATGACTGCTTTGCCAGGTTTGACCAGAACGGATATGCCGATCAGATCACCTGAATACACCTGCACAATCACACACCTGACATTTTCCCTGTATAGTGCACAATCATCGCCATAACACTGGAATAAGGAAGATCATGATGACTTCATATACATATATATATATATATATATATATATATACACTACAATAACCAACCGGTTGACATATTCTCCATAAGGCTCTGCAGGTCGCAGGCAAAGGGCCACACGTGTCCCGCAGCCAGCGGTCGAGTGGACCCTCTTGACAAGAAAGCTGCTGAGTGAGTGTTTGCTCGACTCGCCCCCACTCTAGAGCATGCTCTGAGGGGTCAACATGCTCGGCACGAGGATGTGCTACGCTCAGCACTCCTCTCGGCGCATAAAAAGGTGCGCAGGGAGGAGATCCAGGCAGAGTCCCTGGAAAAGCAGACTGGGACTCCGGACATCTCTACCTGCCTCTGCCCCAGGACCACTCACATTCAACATGATGCGACTCCTCTTGGTCGTCCTGGCGCTCGCCGCTGCAGGCAAGTCCTCATGAACTGCACCCACAATTTGTTTTCCATTTCATACGATGACAAGTAAAAATTCAGATATCATATTGAAATAAAGGTTTGACTTTGTCTACTTTTTTGTTTGCCCTTGATGATGAGTTGTGACATTCGGCCAAAGTATGAGCTGAACTCTCTTCCAATTCTCTTATTATTATTATTATTATTATTATTATTATTATTATTATTATTATTATTTTTCTGAGTCTTCCTAAACGGTGTCCTTCTTCTCGTCTCTGCAATTCCCCTCCATCCACTAAAGTCTTGCCTTTCCTTAAATGAATAAGGTACAATTTTCAGCTCTATTTGATGCAGCGACCTCTCCAAGATGTAACTGCGATGCTTAACGTTCTTCGACAAGTGCTGACCATAAGTTGATGAAAATGGTTACTTGGATCGACCTTTCAATTTGGTCTTGCACGAATGAAACCTGTTTTCACTCGACATCTTAAAACCAAGCTTATGTCCCTTCCTCAACCTACAGATGCGCATATACAAAGAGGGAAAGCTTACCTGTATGATTACGAAGCCACACTGATGAGTGGTGTGCCAAATGCCGGCTTCAACCGTGCCGGTGTGAAGATTCACGCCAAGGTGGAGGTCATCGGACTGGATCACAGGGAGGCACTCATCACGGTAATGATGCACTTGACAGAAATGAATTTGTACAACCATGCATGGTTCACGACATGTAAAAGTCAGGTTCCATTTTGTACTTCAAATCAATGCCGATGGCAGACCTCCCCACCCACACCCTCCACTCACAGTCTTTCTCCACAAACAGGTCCACCAGCCTGAAGTGCTGCAATACCTGGACAGGTGGCCTGGGGGCGAGTTCAGTCCCATCTCACCTTCTGCTGAGCCACTCATCAGGGAGATCCAGGTGCCTGTAAAGTTCAAGTTTGATGAATCATCACTCGTCACTGCGGTATTCGCACCTTCGGATGTGTCAGAAGAAGCTCTCAATATAATCAGAGCCATCATCAACTTCTTCAATTTCTCTTACAAAAAAGACAAACCACTACTGAAAGGCCAAGAAGTAAGTAATCGCATCATTTTTTTTTCATTTTTTTTTGAGTTTCTATTTAATTTTCAGAAAAGGTATAGCCAGATGTTCAAGAATCCCATAAAATAACTTTTTATAAACCTCATGTTTTTGTGGTTTTTGGAACCACTCAAGGTGAGAGCTAGGTGTATGTTGTGTATCAAAAGTACAACAGTTGGCTATTGTTCAACATCACCCTTGTTGGAGTTCAGCAAGAATCCATCAGATGGAAGCAATTCGCTTCGCAATTTGTTTTTGGAAAAGGATAATGTAGAAAATGGAATTATTCTGTTAAAAGATGATGTGTAAAAAAAGCCAAAACAACTACAGTTGTGTTGCACCTGTGGCAGGATGGCTTAGGAGGAGTATGCCATACGTCCTACGTGGTGCAAGAGCAAGGTACGAGCAAGAAGACGGTCGTCAGTAAGACGCGTGACCTCGGTAATTGCCAACAAAAGATCTACACGACCACGGGAGCTGCTTATACTGAAACCTGTCCAGGATGCAGAATGGTAATACATCATCTCGATTCTAGAGTTATGTCACGACATTGTTACATTAGCAATAACACTGAGCATTTAACAATTCAGAGCTTCGCCGTGGTATATATAGATGAGAGTAGATCTGAGAACCAGCGAGGATGGACTCATTCACGCACACTACCACTTCCACTACTAGTAATCTGCACGCCCAGCTAAGGGGGTGGTCCTTGGGAGTTGACCCTTTTGCACTTCGTTCCCTTGAGACAGTGGAAACGAGAAGTTAGGTGAGGAATTTTGTAATTTTGTCATTGTGCCGGCGATAGCTCACCTACTCTTCACAAAGGACACCGTGGGATATTTAACATCCACTAATTAATGTCGGCAGATGGGACGCCCAGTTTAACGTCCATCCGAGAGACGACACACACACTGATGAATCAACCTGCCTGTGAAACACCGGGGGTGACAGTTTATAGCTGGGTCGGGATTCAAACCCAGACTAGACAGCTGAGAGGCGAGACAGTCACACGCACACACCGCAATTACAATACTCTCTTTCTCATCCCTTCGGAAACATGGGAGACTAATAGTAATCCGAAGTAACTCTTCCGGGGCTTCAAAAACTGTTGGTGCACTGCTATCTCATGTCATTCCCCATTGCAATCCAAAATCTTTTCTACCCCCACAAAAACAAACAAAAAATGTTGTGAAACAAAAAATGTCAAAAAAATAGGAATGACGTCATAAAAATTGATATGACGTCACAGTGATGTATCATATGTGCGGTAATTCATCTCTGCTAATGCCCTGTTCGATTCCTGCAAACAGAATTCAAAAAGCTTGCCTAGTTTCGGAGATAATTTTTAGGCGATTACCATTAGCGGAGATATTTTGACGTCATAACTTTTTTTCTCGGAGGAGTTTTCAAAATCGGAGATGGTTACTGTCTGCGCAGGGTATTTTTACATATAAATGCCAAGTTTCAGGAAGTTTCGATGAAAACTGTAGGATGTGAAACAAAAAAGTCCATAAGAACAACAACGTGAGTAAGACTTAGAGATCCTCCACGAGGATCTAAAAAAGTAGTGAAATCATCAACAGCCACATAAGATGTAGTTCAATGTGAAAGTGAAATACACTCTTCGTCAAGCCTCGCTCTTTGTTGTTAAATTAAAACCTTAATTTCCAGCCGAGCCACTTATATCACGACTACATCATATTGGTGGCCATTTGTCTCATCCATTCTCAGTTGGCTGTGAACCATTTCATATTGTCAACATTTCTCTTTTATACATTGCAGGGTACAGAGCATCTGCGCAGCACTGCTACATACACCTACACCCTCACGGATTCCGAGCCACAGGTGATCCAGGACGTCGAGGCAGATGAGATTCATCAATTTTCACCTTTCTTTGAGACAGAGGGTTCGATTGTCACTCAGGGCAGGTATGGACGATGTAGGTCGGGCCGTGGTCTCAACAAGGACATTCCTGGAAAGAATACGAGGACATTCGTTCCGTGTCGAATTTGGCAAACCTCACGTGGTGCTTTTGTGTCACTTTTGCAGACAGAAGCTAACCCTGATCAGTTCGGAAAGGGCATCTCAAGATGTCCGATCGGCATCGCAGAAGAAACGTGGTGGCCTGGACTTCCGCTTTCCAACTGACGCCATTATGCGGTTGACTCCCGTTGCGCCCATTGTTGAAAAGGACAGGACAAGCCAGGTAAGAAATGCCAACTCGTGGTCACGTACCCACACACAGGATGACTGGTGAAAATGATCTGTCCTGAAATTCTCAAAATCAATTCTTGATTGGGTTAATGAAACAAAACCTCCAGAAGAGGACACTTACAAAATGTCTGAAGAACCTTACGTGACACTCACAAAAACGTTCATACGACTTTCATTATAATCTTAGGAGAAGTCGTTTCTTTGGACTTGTAGGATGTTTTTTTATGGGATTATGTAGGAACTTTCGGTAAGTATAAGTTGCCATTAAAAGGGCTTTCTTTAACCATTTGAACCCTGATCTCCTTGGACTTTTGGCTCTTCCAGCCTGGACTCCCTGGAGGAAAATCCAGCCGTTCGGATATATGGAGGTTTGAATGGTGGCCGGTTTGAAGTAAAAATCAAACTGCTAAACAGCGGAAGAAGATGGTGGCACCGGATAATGGAGATAACTGTTTCTGTGTGAATCTCACGAATAGATGGAAGACACATTGAGGCATCTGGTGGAGAATAATCAGATGGAAGTGCATTACGATGCTCCTGCAAAGTTCATGGAACTCGCCATGATGATGCGACACATGGACTCCAAGCAGCTCGATAGCCTCTGGCGTAAAATCCATTCACAGAAAGACTACCGGTGAGCAGTTTGCTTCTTGTCCAAGGAATGTAATTATGTACTGTATGTGGGACATGAACAGAACTCCAGAATCCTGAACCAAGGGTTCCAATGAAAACACTAAACCAGAAAAAACTTGAATACATGATAGATCAGGGTTGTTCAAGGTTGATGTGTACTTTTATAGTAAGATATCATAAGCTAAAGGACTGTTGATGACATTTTATGTGTTTCTCAAGTTACAGTATTACCATTGTACCATCAACATGGTGGCGCCTCGATGCCTAACATGGTAATGCCTTTATACACGACATGGTACTGCCTTGATGCCTGACATCGTACTGCCTTGATGCCTGACATGGAAGCACTTTTATATTTGACATGGTAGTGCATGGCCTGACATGGTAGTGCCTTGACACCCGATATGGTAGTGCCTTGATGCCCAACATAATAGCGCCTTGACGTCCGACATGGTAGTGCCTTGACACCTGATATGGTAGTGCCTTGACGCCCCACATGATAGTGCCTTGACGCCCCACATGATAGTACCTTGATGCCCCACATGATAGTGCCTTGACGCCCCACATGATAGCGCCTTGATGCCCCACATGATAGTACCTTGATGCCCCACATGATAGCGCCTTGATGCCCCACATGATAGTACCTTGATGCCCCACATGATAGTACCTTGATGCCCCACATGATATTACCTTGACGCCCCACATGATAGTACCTTGATGCCCCACATGATAGTACCTTGATGCCCCACATGATAGTACCTTGATGCCCCACATGATAGTACCTTGATGCCCCACATGATAGTACCTTGACGCCCCACATGATAGTATCTTGATGCCCCACATGATAGTACCTTGACGCCCCACATGATAGTACCTTGATGCCCCACATGATAGTACCTTGATGCCCCACATGATAGTACCTTGACGCCCCACATGATAGTACCTTGACGCCCCACATGATAGTGCCTTGACGCCCCACATGATAGTACCTTGATGCCCCACATGATAGTACCTTGATGCCCCACATGATAGTGCCTTGATGCCCCACATGATAGTACCTTGATGCCCCACATGATAGTACCTTGATGCCCCACATGATAGCGCCTTGATGCCCCACATGATAGTACCTTGATGCCCCACATGATAGTACCTTGACGCCCCACATGATAGTATCTTGATGCCCCACATGATAGTACCTTGATGCCCCACATGATAGTACCTTGATGCCCCACATGATAGTACCTTGATGCCCCACATGATAGTATCTTGACGCCCCACATGATAGTACCTTGACGCCCCACATGATAGTGCCTTGACGCCCCACATGATAGTACCTTGATGCCCCACATGATAGCGCCTTGATGCCCCACATGGTAGTACCTTGACGCCCCACATAATAGCACCTTGACGCCCCAGATGATAGCGCCTTGACGCCCCACATGATAGCGCCTTGATGCCCCACATGATAGCGCCTTGATGCCCCACATGATAGCGCCTTGACGCCCCACATGATAGTACCTTGACGCCCCACATGATAGCGCCTTGATGCCCCACATGATAGCGCCTTGACGCCCCACATGATAGTACCTTGATGCCCCACATGATAGCGCCTTGATGCCCCACGTGGTAGTACCTTGACACCCCACATAATAGCACTTTGACGCCCCACATGATAGCGCCTTGACACCCCACATGATAGCGCCTTGACACCCCACATGATAGCGCCTTGACACCCCACATGATAGCGCCTTGATGCCCCACATGATAGTACCTTGACGCCCTACATGATAGCGCCTTGATGTCCCACATGATAGCGCCTTGACGCCCCCACATGATAGCGCCTTGATGCCCCACATGATAGCGCCTTGATGCCCCACATGATAGCGCCTTGACGCCCCACATGATAGCGCCTTGATGCCCCACATGATAGTACCTTGACGCCCCACGTGATAGTACCTTGACGCCCCACATGACAGTACCTTGACGCCCCACATGATAGTACCTTGATGCCCCACATGATAGTACCTTGATGCCCCACATGATAGCGCCTTGATGCCCCACATTATAGTACCTTGATGCCCACATGATAGTACCTTGATGCCCCACATGATAGTACCTTGACGCCCCACATGATAGCGCCTTGATGCCCCACATGATAGCGCCTTGACGCCCCACATGATAGCGCCTTGATGCCCCACATGATAGCGCCTTGATGCCCCACATGATAGCGCCTTGACCACCCACATGATAGCGCCTTGATGCCCCACATGATAGCGCCTTGATGCCCCACATGATAGCGCCTTGATGCCCCACATGATAGCGCCTTGACGCCCCACATGATAGCGCCTTGATGCCCCACATGGTAGTACCTTGACGCCCCACATGATAGCGCCTTGATGCCCCACATGATAGCGCCTTGACGCCCCACATGATAGTACCTTGATGCCCCACATGATAGCGCCTTGACGCCCCACATGATAGCGCCTTGATGCCCCACATGGTAGTACCTTGACGCCCCACATAATAGCACCTTGACGCCCCACATGATAGCGCCTTGACGCCCCACATGGTAGTGCCTTGACACATGACATGGTAGCGCCTTGACGCCCCACATGGTAGCACCTTGACGCCCCACATAGTAGTGCTTTGACACCCCACATGGCAGCGCCTTGCTGTCCAACATGGTAGCCCCTTGATTCCTGACATGGCACAGATGGACCCACATCTGGATGGATAACCCCCCCAAAAAAACATAATGCCTTCGGCTGTGGAGGCATAAAAGCTCCGCATTAACTGTGAACCACCATCACATTATGTACACTATGATTCACCAGTTTTGTGTTTACTTTGGCGAGCAATGGTAACCTCAACAATGAAACATCATTTCTTTGATAAAATAAGGCATCAGCATTTGTCTTTTCGAAGGAACGCGAGATATGTTCATTTCATAGACCTATTCAATGTCTGCATGGACATGGCAGAATACTGAGAGCTCAACCTTGTGTGCCACGTGACTGCCATGTGTATGCCTTTGCTCCCATGCGTGCACCGTATGCAGACGTTGGGTATTAGATGCCGTACCTGCGATGGCCACATCCGAGGCATTGTCCTTTGTCGTGCAAGCGGTAACATCAAATTACCTTACAGAATCTGAGGCTTCTTCCGTTCTGCTTTCAATACTTCACCTGGTGAAAGTGAACATAACAGCCATCCGAGATGCAAAGGTAATTTATATACTTTTTTTTTTCTATTTAGATGGGTTACCCATAGACCAATACACCAAATGTACGTATGCATAGACAGTAGAGCAAATGGGGTAACACATGGTAGGGAACTATAGATTGGTTACCAATGCCTTTCCTGATACATAACCACTTTCATAGACCCACAAGACTCAGTGAATGTTGAGCTTCCAGAAGAAAATCAAATCAATACAGATCGGATGAGTTTCCTATTTTGAAAATTAAACAGGTAATTGTACTAAATTGGATATCCTTGTTGCGAATGCCAAACTCACTTTCTTGCAGACCCTCATGGACAGTCCATTTGTCCGAGCCAGCCCGAGCATTCGTAAGAGTGTGACCCTCGCCTATGGCTCCATGGTAAACCGCTTCTGTGCAAAGACCCCCGTCTGTAAAGAAGAAGTGCTGCAGGTGAGACCAACTCCAAAGCCATTTGAAGCCCGAATCTTCAATATGAACATCTAACTTTCAATGTCATCCATGACCTCTCTTTTTCCCTTTCTGCCCCCCCCCTCACCAGCCCTTGCATTCGCTGCTGGCAGAGTCTTCTCGAAAGTCGCTCCCACACCATAGTGAAACAATACTCGCACTCAAGGCTATTGGGAATGCTGGCCAACCGAGCAGTATCAGGCGCATACTCAAGTATCTTCCATTGAAGGGCAAGAACATGGATTCCAGCCTGCAGATTATTCAAATCACAGCCATCTCTGCTCTCAGCGCCATTGCCAAGAAAGATCCAGCATCTGTAAGTTTGAACTCCTAATGCGATACCTGAAAACATAACAAAAGATTCCCTGCTAATTTAGATCATAGCTTTAGGCTTACATTTTTGGACTGCAATCTAGCCTCAAAGCAGTATCCCAGAGTGCAGTTATGTTCATGACTCATGTGACGTTCCGAAAGACATCAGCGTAAACTCGATGAATAGACAGCTATCCCATTTCCCAAGCAAAAGGACCGAAAGGTTTTACTTATGGTGGGGGCATCATCAGGATCACTGTACCATCACAGCCTGACAAGACTACACAAGTCCTACTTTTGTATTGTATAGCTCATAGAATTAAAAAAAAATGGAGGCAAGGTCTCCACGATTTATCTCAATAAAATGCAGCTGATGTGTATGTATCTTTATCTCTCTCATATATATATATATATATATATATATATATATATATATATATATATATATATATATATATATATATATATGTAGGCTGTGGTTCACCTAATGGCTGCTTTCCAGGCTGAACGATCCCTTGCTGGCCCTCGTCAATATGTCTCCTCCATATCTCCAAAACCATAAAACCGAGCAGCCTGAAACTTTGCATGCATACAAGGAAAACTTTAAGGAAGTGCAAGAGTGAAAATTGGGTGTTTGGATTAATTAAAACACCCCTTTTTGAAGATAATTACCAGCCTTATTTAATTATATCCTTCATCAGGCGATCCTCAGCCACCTCGCTGTTGGTCTTAAGGCGTTTTCTGGGTAACCTCACCGGGGTCTGAAGCCACCATGTTTTTTTTTGGCCTGCTCAAACATTCCTTGACTTGGAACAGGCGCAACGATGAAGTTTTTTTTCACTTTCCTCACGCATAGCTGTGGTGTACT
>NC_140969.1:28888799-28971299 GCF_056783735.1 Eptatretus burgeri | reverse complement strand
TGTAAGGGTGAACATGCATACTTTTCTTGAATACAGATGATTTACGTGATGAATCGCTTTTGGAAGAAATTTATTCATTTTCACATAATTTACAATTTCCTTGAAAACTCCTGACAGGTCCATGGCGTGTAACATTATTGCCAAGACCGTTGGCTCCAGGTTCGACAAGCTCGGAGCTCGTTACAGCAAAGTCTTCCACACGAGCATCTTCAAAGGTCTCACCACCACGAATGGCTTCTCATTTTCACCATTATGATTTGTATTGTGAACAATTCCAACGACTTATTTTGTCTTACTAACCACTTCTTTGTTTCACTAACCACTTCTTTGTTTCACTAACCACTTCTTTGTTTCACTAACCACTTCTTTGTTTCTTTCTTCATCCAGTGAATATTTTTTGATTTTTTTGTTGTTGTCTTAAACTGCACCAGCTGGTACGAATGCTCGTTTGTGAGAAATAGAAGTGGCCATAAAGTTTAACTATAATGAAAAAGAAAATCTGAAACAAAGTTTAGAAATTAAAGAATTCCTGTGGAATTCCATGGGAAGAGAGAACTGGGTATAAGAGAACAAACTCTGTTTGAACAAGTAACCATCTGGCTATCTATACTCCACCGATTAACTGAACATGTAACCATCTGGCTATCTATACTCCACCGATTAACTGAACATGTAGCCATCTGGCTATCTATACTCCACCGATTAACTGAACATGTAACCATCTGGCTATCTATATTCCACCGATGAATTGAACATGTAGCCATCTGGCTATCTATACTCCACCGATTAACTGAACATGTAGCCATCTGGCTATCGATACTCCACCGATTAACTGAACATGTAACCATCTGGCTATCGATACTCCACCGATTAACTGAACATGTAACCATCTGGCTATCTATACTCCACCGATTAACTGAACATGTAGCCATCTGGCTATCTATACTCCACTGATTAACTGAACATGTAGCCATCTGGCTATCTATACTCCACTGATTAACTGAACATGTAACCATCTGGCTATCTATACTCCACTGATTAACTGAACATGTAACCATCTGGCTATCTATATTCCACCGATGAACTGAACATGTAACCATCTGGCTACCTATACTCCACCGATTAACTGAACATGTAACCATCTAGCTATCTATACTCCACCGATTAACTGAACATGTAACCATCTGGCCACCTTCACTCAACCAATTAATTGAACATGTAACCATCTGGCTCTCTTTGCTCCACCGATTACCTGAGCATGTAACCATCTGGTTCTCTTTACTCCACCAATTAACTGAACATGTAACCATCTGGCTACCTCCATTCCACCAATCAACTATATAACAAGTAACCATCTGCCATCTGCATTCCACAGAAAAGCTGAATGCAGGTGTGATGGCAAACCTGTTTGTATTCAACTCTGGAGACAGCTTCATCCCGAAGGGTATCGTGGCCAAAGTGCGTGGCTTTGCAGGTGGTGTTGCTGCTGACATAGTGGAGGTAATGTTTTCTTCTTACCTTATGGAAACTAGAATACGCTCAACAGTTGTATGTGAGATTGTATTGTTTGTTAAATATTGGTTTGAACTGCAATAGCGGTCAGAACTGCTCTGAAATTAGATTTCCTGTCGAATTCCTCGGGAAAGTGGAATTCCTGTACAAATGCCTTCCCGAATCTGTCGCCTTGAGTTCTTCCCTGAAGGATTCCAAGTCTGCTCCTCACTGGTACTTCACGGTCTCTCAGATTTCCACTACTGAGCTCCACCACACCCAATGAGACCTGTTACTTTCCTACTGTTCTTCTACAATTACTCTCGGTGCTGTGATGCTTTGGTTGTTCTTGTTCTTCTTGTCGTCCCACTGTGTTCTCTTTGCCCCTGATGTTGTCTGTTGATCCATTGCCCTCTGTTGGTCTGCTCTACAGTAAGCCATGATACTTGTAAAAAAAAAAAAAAATGGAATAGGTTATGATGTTAACAACCGGTCCACATGCCGGCAACTGACTGTTGAAATAGGGTGCAGCCTCCCTGGATTAATGTACGGCAGGTGAGAACAAAGCCTTATTTGCCATGACGGAAGAACAAACAGTTTAATATCTCAACCGGGTAATAATCTGGAACAGCATTGCTGTCACATGTGTTCTCCGGCCTGACAAAGTTCAGCTCGAGCACACCACAGCACAACTCCAGCGGTCTCCATCTTCATTGCACACCGCTCAGCTTTATTCCTGCAGCTTCAGCACCCCCATTACCTGTTGCTCCACTTGTAAAGAGGACTAGAAATCCATGACATCGTCGTGTTGAATCGGTGTCTTCGTTTCAAGTAAATATGAATCGAACAATCTGCATGATGTTTTATACTAACGGTGTGACCGTGCCCCTGTACGCGTAGGTTGCTCTTTGTTCTAAAGGGCTGCAGCAGATCGTGCAGAGCTACGCTACAGAGGGTCAGAAGGGTTCAGCCATGGACCGGCAAATGTGGATGACCAAGCGCTCGGCAGTGCAGAAGGAGAGCATCAGCAAGGCAAGGCAACGAAGAGCAAAGGCAGCATCACCATGCCAGCACCAAGCACAACACGGAGACATGACCCTTTACAATATCGCAAACGTTCCCACAGTGAGTTTCCTTGGTACTTGGTGTGTCTTTCTGTGGCTCCGCAGCTAACAAACTGGAAGGCCATCGACGAGGAAGAAGCCGCAGTGACACTCCACACTCGTGTATTTGGTCAGGTTGTCGGTTACACCATCCTGAAGAAGGAAGAGATAAATAACTTAATCAAGGTATGGCATATGGAAGTTGATGCATCAATTTACACTCCTGTACGTTTTCAACCCCAGAACTGTGTCCCGTCTGCCAGCATTTGTTGGTGGACGTAAAAGATCCCACGGTGTCCGTCGTGAAGAGTAGGCGAGCCATCGCCGGGCACCACTGTCAAATTACAAATTGCAGTCCTAACCGACGTCCGACAGGGGCATTGCCTCAGCGGCACCACCATACCCCGAGAAAATGATGCCACCCGTAGCCACATGCTGCATACGAAAGAAGAACCATCAGAACTCACCCAGGACTGATACTTTATCTCAAATCCGAGATAAAACTTCCTTTAATAACTTTTGAAATAGCTAAAGTTGGACTAGAAAATTGGGATTAAACTCCCACGGACGGTGGACGTGACATCTTGTCCCGCTCTGTTTCTTTTTGACTGTCCCAGACTGTGACCTCCATGGACAGACCATCTCCAGCCCTCCATTCATTTGTTTCATCACTGGAGCGTGGAATAAACGCCCTTTACACCAAGGCCTTGCTGGGATCAGAGATCCGCTACATGCAGCCTACATCTGCCGGCATGCTTCTGGACGTCAGCCTCTACCTCTCAAGCGTAATCACCTCTCGAGCCGACGGTAAGAACCGATGATTGAACAGGTGGCACAAACTCGAATCGGATCACTCCCTTTTTGATTTATCACTCTTTATTGCTTTCAAATTGTACCGAAGAACTTGAGTTTTACACAATTTTTTGCAAACGTCATAGCAACTGAACTACTGCAGTGCCCGTCTTTGAAAACGAGGACCTTAAAAGTGTAATCCAACCCGACATATCATTCTTTCTTGCATGTGATACGCTATGATCATTTTTTTTTCTTTTAATCTCATCCTGTACCCTAGTACGCGTGACCTTTGGTGAGACACTCCCTCCTGATGCTAAACTCACAGACATTCTGTCTTCGTCCCCTGAAATCATCGGCGTTGTGAGTCCAAGGTGAGGAGAAAACAGCCTCTCAGGAATAGAACAGGTGGAATGGAAACTTCATTCACTGATGATTTGGATATACAGCAGTGCGGAAGGAGCTGAACATTGCCGAGTCAACGCCACTCCGAGTAACCCGTTGCTCTTACATATTCATCGAAAACAAAGCGAAGGGTGCAGATAAATACACTTATCAATGTAGATAGTTCTTCTTTGTTCGCATGCAGCACAGTGCTGCGGGGTAGCATCATTGGCTGAAGGTGTGGCTAGCTAGCTCGCCTCTTCGCGAAGGACGCCGTGGCATCTTTAACGTCCACCGACGAATGCCGGCAGCCAGGACGGCCGTTTAACATCCGCCGAGGGATGACACACACACTAATGAATCACGGTGCCCGTGAAACACCGGGATGACACCAGTTTATCGCTGCATCAGGATTCAAACCCAGGGTAGACAGCTTAGAGGCGAGTGTGTGTACCTCTACGCCATCCCGTCAGCCCAATGTAGATAAACTAAGCCTAGAACATTCGAAAGAGCTACATCTAATATGTCCCTTACAGTTGGTCTTTCTTGAACATTGGCTCTTTTGCCTTGCACCTTCCAGCATTGCTACACGCGGCGTGGCCACCGTCGCAGTGACTTCTTCTCTGGTGCAAGCTGGGGTACAGTACCACGCCGACATCCGTGCTGCTCTTCCTGCCAACATCAAAGCCAGAGCAAGCATCGTAGACAAAAACATCAGGGTGTCCGTGAAACCCTCATCAGGACCCTTGGAGGCGATTTCATCGAGGTTAAGCCAAAAAAGTTTACACTTACACGATTCACCTAAGCAATGATTTATAACACTGCGTACTTCAATCAGGACCCTTATTCAAATGTTCGCTTCATCGATACCTCACGTCGTTGTGCCAACATTCTCCTCGGCAGTGGGAAGATGACTGTGTTTGTATCAACCGCTGCTGGGTCCAAGGCCATCCCTGTGCTCCCACCGAGTCCTCCGAACTTTCCCAGGCCAATGCAGCCACTGTCAAGGCCTCTACCTAGCGTTCGGGTAAGCATTGCTGGAGCACATTTGCCTGCGCGTAATTTAATGTCATACACGAGTAGCATTTGTTAGAAAGCTCCTACATGTTGATGTCGCAATGGCCGGTGTCAAATGAACACTTTGAGATCCTGCAAGAAGCTTCTCATGCGTGGTGTATTGTGAATGGATTCCCTAAAACTCCTTGACTAAAATACCATGACCGATGCAGAGGTTGCAGAACAAATGTATTGCAATTTGTGTTTGTGTGCGTTGGTTTGTTGCGCTTCTCCACCTACGGCTCTGGGTCGCTTACATCAAGACTTGCTACATAGGATCAGCATGACCCCAGTTTGTGTATAGGGCTGTTTTTTATCTTTGCCAGTGGTCTTGGGGGTGTGGGGTGGGGTGAGATGGGGGGAGATGCAAATTTTCGATGTAAATCTGTATCGTGTTGCTCTGCGTCCACGTGGGGGGAGGGTATTACAAGTCTCCATCATCTACAGTGTAGTAGTTGTGTCCCCACCTTTTCCAGTGCTGTGAGGTGTTTTGAATTATAAGCAGCAGGTACGGTTTTG
The DNA here is from genome assembly GCF_056783735.1 of Eptatretus burgeri. Lineage (NCBI taxonomy): Eukaryota > Metazoa > Chordata > Myxini > Myxiniformes > Myxinidae > Eptatretus > Eptatretus burgeri. The sequence goes on along the minus strand of NC_140969.1, from coordinate 28,965,954 downwards.
CTTCATGCACGTAACCTGGGTTATTCTTATTTTTGGGAGCGATTGAGGCAGCTGTCAGTTGCCTATACACCACCCAAATAAAGATGTGTCAGAAGAACGTGTTGCATGCTTGGAATAAGATCACCCATCGAACGGATACTCTTCTAGTTGTATCAATGAGCACCTCACCCCACTTCCGCTCCCCCCCACCCCCCCTGATATGTTGTGACTCCCGTTTGATAGCAATTTATGGTGGTTGCCAGTGATCCGGTGGTATCAAGTGAAAAGAATAGACCATTGGGTACCAGTACCGGCTGTTGAAATTCAAAATTCCATCCTGAACTGCAAGGCACTGCACCTGTATCAGGGTGTAATTGGCAATTTGTGCACTGCACCACTGCACCTCCTGGCAATTTGTAATCATTTCTCTAATCGATCATTTACTCCCTTTGGATTAACTATTTGCTTTGGTGCTTTGGCCTAGCAGAGGCGCAGTGATGCAAGAGTGATCATTTATTTCAGCACTACCACAGCCATACCTCTGCAAAATCAAGACCCGCACCACAACACGGCCACTCTGAGGGCCATACCGTTGAGGAAGATGTCATTTTGACACGCGCCAAGGGCCGAAGGAGCCAGATCTGCGCCAACATGTCATCCATCGCGACGAACGTCTGCGTTAGAACATCCATCAAGAATGCCGCCTTCGTGATGAACACACCGTTCTACGCTCTGGTTGGGTCCAGCAACTGCACGCTGCGGATAAAACAAGGTTTGCCCACTGTTGTTTCCCCAGATCTTTCGAGAAAATGAAGATAATAACAAAAAAAAACGCTGACATGTTTGGAAATATTATGCAAAAAGCACCTCAGGTTATAAGGACATTATGAAAGGTTTGCAAATGAGGAGGACGCACAACATCAGGGTTCAAGATGATGAAGTATAACCCAGGTCGAAAAACCAGTTAAAACCAGTACACATTTTCAACTGGTCTCTATTGGTTCTAATTGGTCTTTAACTGGTCTCTATTGGTTTCAACTGGTACCAGTTAAATTCAGTCAGAATTCCAATTTCCCAGTTGAAAAAACCAGTAGCTCATATTTGTACCAGTTAAAGTCTTACTGGTTCCAGTTGATACCAGTTGCAATGTACTGGTCCCAGTTGATACTAGTTACAATGTACTGGTCCCAGTTGATACCAGTTAGTTAAATACATGTATTTCAACTGGTAATATATCACTCTATTCCAATTTCCCTATTAAAACCAGTAAGAAACCAACTGGCTTTACTGGTACCAGTTGGCTACTGGTTTTCAACTGGTACCAGTTGACCAGTAAGCTACTGGTCTTTACTGGTTTTTTGACCTGGGAAAGGAGTTCTGAGACACACAAGTTGTTATAGATACACAGCAGACCTCACAATGCAACGATAGAATGTAAAGTAGTTCTTGTGAACTACACGGTGAGCATGTTAGCTGTTCAGTTGATGTTTTTTTTGTTAACTTGTTTCTGCAGCTGACATTGGCTCAGCAGTGAAACAGTTGGATTTCGAGATACAGGCTGGTCCTGAGGCTTCCTCAAAGATCATCACTCTTTTGGTAAGAAAACCTTAAAATAACACAGCGTGATGGATAAAGTGACATCTCAGTTACTTACGTATCATGTGGGTATTGGGGAAGGGGCAGGAGGGAGGGGATTGAACGAGAAGAATTAAAATGAGAAAAGGAAGAGAACCGGAGGATAGACGAGGAAGAGAGAGATCGGTCGGGAAGTGTAGGAAGAGTCGGGAGAGAAGGGGAATAAGGTTGGGAAGAATTCAACAAGTAAGGTCATTGTGTGCCAGTATCCTGCTCGAATTCCAAATTCCTGCCGAAACCTGTAACCTCCCACTTCGACATGGTCAGTGGGGTCACATACGATGCCTCACTTCCCAGACAGCACCATGACACATGTGAGCAATGACACTTATGTTTGAACACTCGTTCATCAACAGGGAAGGTCCGAAGCTAATTATAGGTGTCAAACAATCGACAGATATCGATGTAGGAAGAAAGGTAAATACAAAAAAAATGGATTACAGGTGAATGATTACAGGTGAATTCCACTATTTTGCAGAGAGAGTTTGAATCACGGACAGATATGAAAACTCAATCCGGTGTTTCTATCAGGGTGAGGCATCAATGTGTGCGCCCTTCCTCAGATGAACGTGAAGCCGGAGGACCCGTCTGCCACCAGCGGTCTGCCATCCCACTACGTTGTTTAGGAAGAGTCGGCGAGCTATCACCGACACCCTGAACAAATTACAAATTCCCACCACATTCAGTCGAACGTCAAGCCTGGCCAGGCGGATCAGGAAAGATACGAGCCGAAAGAAATTCCCCGGCCAACCCCGAAGAATGTGGGAATAATCAGGGCCATTAAAGAAGAAACGGTAGTAGTAGTGGTAGGTCCTTCTTTTGACTGATGCAGTATTTCGTTTTCTCTTTATTTCCTAATCATTTCCTAAACAGGATAAATATACTCCATCTTTTCTCTTTCCCTATTTGTGTTCCTTCTGGCGACTCCAATGCACTATTCGGTTTTCCGTTTGGACTGCTGAAATCTAACCATCCGGGTTCTTCCCGACATCTTTGTTCTTGGTTCCTTTCACAATTCTCTTTATTCATTCGAACTCTTACTTTTTCTTGTCTTTCATCTCTTTTACTCTCTATTTCTCTTTTTTTTGTTATCTATCTGTCTAAGGAGAAGTCAATTCTTGCAGAAATTTTTCTGTGAGGCTCACTTGGCTGTGTCTGGATGGGTTTGAGGGTAGTGGAGGAGAAGTTGAAACATGAATCTGATCGAGGTTCCTCCTGATGATCCTCCTGATGATCCTCCTGATCCTCCTGATCCTAATCAGGTTCCTCCTGATGATCCTCCTGATGATCCTCCTGATCCTAATCAGGTTCCTCCTGATGACTCAATCTCTGCCCTTTACTTCTGGTTCCTTCTGATAACTCAAATGCAGTGTTTGGTCTTCTGTTTGAATGATAGTTGGAGTTGCATGTGAGTGTATACGTTTGGGTGGTTGGGATTATCTATATTGTTTTTCCGCACAAAATACGTTCTTCCAACCCAAGTTGCTACTGTGTCCGACTTCCCCAATCTTGAAACAAACAGGAAGGAGCAGACAGTCTCAGGCGGTTTCATCTGATACTCAATGACCCTTTTTCATTAACTCTGGGCAAGCATGTCAGACGTTGGCCATTACCGTGTCCGTTGGAGAGCTGTCCCCTTGTCATCAAGGGGCTCTGGGTTTGAGTCCTGGGTCGGGTCATGAGTTTTTCACATTAGCCTTGTTTGGGAATTTTTCACCATTTTAATATAACAGTACGTATTATACTTTTCGTTAAGAAATAAAAACACAACACGAATTTAACATCACGTCTAACTTAATCTTGCTCTTTTCTTCTTCTGTTTTTTTTTTCTCTTCGATCAGGAATTCGGCGATACTTCCTCAGCGGGAACATCGAGCTCAGCCTCATCCGCTTCTGATGATCAAATGCTTGGCAAGCGATGGAAAGGACAGAGCTCAAGATCGCTTCCCTCACAGCCAATGGCTCATCGTAACAGACCAAGCAGACATGGGTTCTCTGAAGAGAGTGAGATGAGTATGGAACACAGTGGCATGGTAAGTTGGAGTACGTTAGCTCAAACACCTTTAATGATGTTTATTCATAGGTATCACACACACAAAAAAAAAAAACACCTGTAACTGGATAAACAGTTAAGGCGATATAGATTACAGGTTGGGAGGTCCTGTCGATATAAATTGGTATGCACATTCAGAAAAAGAGTATTTCATGAAACTCTAACTACTGCACTTAAGTTAATGTTCAAAACTGAAGGCACCACTGATCACAGTATCAGCGCCAAGCAGGTAAGACTCGCATCCGACATTTGGGCTGCTGAGCGATCTTCATCCAGGACTGTGCAGGCATCGTGTGCCGGGCACCCTTGCCTCTCGGTGAGCTCTACTAATTGGTAGAACCTCCAGTTTTGAATAGCGATGTTCGAATCTACAACCACCTTTTTATTTTTTTATATTTATCTTGCCAAAACGAAGTTTTGCAAGATATGTTTCGTCAGCTGGTATCATTTTTTTTTCGTTTGTCTGTAATCACGTATAAAAAATTCTGCAGAGCACAGTTATCATTGGAAATTTTTGTAACTTCGCATATCAGAGGCCTATAGGAGGTCCCTTTCAGTGCACAAAATTTTGAAGGTCAAGGTCAAAGGTCAAGGTCACTTTGGCGCAAATCAGGGGAGTCGACGAAACCCTTATTTTTTGAGTAATTTTGATCGGATCGTCTTCAAACTTCATGGGAATATAGTTCATGGTCTGGCGCTCAGCTGATTAATTTTTGGTGGCGATTGGCCTTGACCTTCATATGTTTTTTATTGCTAAGTTTTACGACAGTACATGGATCGGGGTCATGGAAAAGATTTCTCTTGGTGATGGCAATGTAGTGGCTTTGGACAAAGGCGACGGTCTATAACTAAGAATCATTTCAGGAAGTTTGGGCACCACTTTGAAGTCATATAATTGGGGTTTTTTTTTTGTTGGTTGGACATGACAAAAAGGTGGTTTGTTGATGTTACATTGCCATCTATATAAATCCTAGCTGATTAGTGGATGTGGGACATCGAAAGATGACACGAGGATCGCTGTTAGGAGAGAAAGCCTTGCGTATTTCACAGTAAGGGACTGACGGGTGAAATGGGGGCATCACAAGTCTGGGATGGGGTTTACAGCACAGGAAAGACACAACTTAACTCCCTGTCTGTGCGTGTTGTTCTTGCACAGCCACTTGAGGATTTCAGGATCATTGCAATGAAGTTCAAGCCGTACTCAAGAAGCAAGGTAATCACTGTACGAAGACAAGCTGAAATATAAGAAAACGGACAATTCGACAATGGCACCTCAAACACATTTGCAGCAATATTGCGAGCACCCATTTTGCAAGATAATTCTTCACACAACCACACAACAGTCCTCCATGAATGTGCACACGTATGAAATATTTATTCGGTACTTGATGCAATATCTCACTGTGACATCATTATATCCATAATTTACTCTATCATGTTCTTCTATGCTCTGTGGACCTCTTGTCCATTCTCTGATGCCTACATTCCACTCTACCTGTTCCTCTGTCCCAACAGTTCCAAACATCTGCATCTTCATTGTCCACCAGTACCAGCAGTGACCAAAATGACAACTGGGAAGAGGTGAGTGACCAACCATAATCATTACACCGAATTAAAGATCCATTGCATATCTAGCTTTGCTTGTTTGTCCATCACTTGTCCACCTGTTTACTTTCACTGCTCAAACGTTCGGGGTAATGCAACGTGACGAGCAAGGTGCACTTCCTGTAGTTTCAAATCTTCCTGCAGTTTTGGTGGGGAAAATCTGTTTAAATCAGGATTAAAGCACTGCTATCCATCCGAGAGGATGTCAAGCCTGATTCTTGGTCTCCACACAAAGGCTGCTATTTTACTCTCTGGGACTTCAAACGTCACACTTTCAGATCAAGTTTGTGTTAATCGGCACAAATTGATTCATCTTATTATCGATGTATTTTCTACACTGTGGATGAACTCCCACATTTTCATCAAAAGTACTAACGGTTTAAGTTGCTAGCGATAACTCGCCCACCTTGCCCCCTGGATATCCCATATATTCCTACCTCCTCCCATTTCTTTACTACCCCCAATGCCCAACCTCCTTTCCCATTCTACCTCCTCCCCAATTCCTCTTCTGTCTCAGTCTCCAGCAGAATCAAGAGCACTATCTCAGCACTATTAGATACAATCAGCCAAACATTTAACTTGAGGGTATACTTTATGGGCCAGACATTGGTAAAGGAAAAAAAAAACAAAAAAAAAAACTGCACATTCGGTGTCATTTTCATCAAAAACACTAAGTGTTCAAGTTGCCAGCGATAACTCACCCAGTCTTCACAAAAGACACAGCGGGATCTTCAATGTCCATAAAGTAATGCCAGCAGACGAGATGCCCAGATTTAACATCGATCGGAGGAATGGTGTACTTCGTAGTACAGCGGCATGCCTGCGAAGCATTGATCAATTGTAATAACATCCAGACGACACAGCGCAAACAGAAGTGCACTACCTCTGCGCAACCTACCTATACAGAAGTGCACTACCTAGGTTATCAGCACATTTTAAAAAAAAAGAACTACAAATTGGTGTACTGGGAGCCTGGTGGCTTGGAAAGCCGGAGAGAAGAGTCAGGTAAGGCCGCTCACAGTGAGATATCGTAATGTAAGCACGACGCTATGACACCATGTACCAAAGCTTCAGTAGTCCTCCAACTTAAACATCAGCTGATTTGGGATGTATTGTACAGATGGAAGAAAATAGATTGACAGATTTTAGCAATGTGTGGGATAGAGGAAAGAGTTGTATCCGTAATGACACGTAGATTCAAAGCCATGGGAGCGAATGCCTCCTGGAGGAGCTGGGTTGAGGTGGTGGTTGAAGTAGTGGTCTCCAAGTTTCACAGTTTGTGGTTGAAGCTTTTGATGAACCGATGAGCTGCCAATTCCCATCAGTAATAGCAGCATTGAGTTTGAGAACGTTCATGGTCATCCCCGTTTGAATTTCAGAGACAAAAGAAAAAGTATCCAGGTTTGTAAAAATGGCATGACAAAAGTGCAGATGACGATAATAGCTTCAAATCACAGACTCTGAAAGTACTCCACGTGCATCCAGGATATTATGTTTGACTCCCAAAGGGTGTCGATACCCAAACACAAAGAGTGTCTGGGGACCTTTCATCGTGGAATTGCTTCCTAGATCATATATGGTTATATGATGACAAATTTAAACTTGAATTGTGTGAGTTGAACAGGAGGAAAGCTTCATGGTTTGAGTCCGTTACCATTTTGGATCTCTTATTTACAGAAGACTGCTGAGGAACCAATTGCCGTGGCTTTGGCAAAGGTGATCCGTGAAGATCGGCGACCGCACGGTCTGCAGTTGGCTGTGTATGGGCCAAGCTCGGCGCCCCAAACCGGCCTTCCAAGTGCGAGCATCGTCGTGTCAGATCTCAACGCCAGTAGCAGCTGGAAGCTTTGTGCCAAAGTTCAAGCTTTAACTCCAAGCAAAGCCCGGGTAAGGCCTTCAACTCGAAAGTGGAAGCAGTCCACAGACTCCGGCGAAAAACATCTTAAAGCGCTCAGGTTAAATGAGTACTATTTTGAAGATCTCAAATCACATGATTGGGACTACCTTAAGATGTTGAATCCTGATTGATGGAATTAGAAGTGCAAACTGCAAGGTGTGAAACTGATGACAAATCACTGTCCTTTTGGTCGCATCGTGATTGTATAAGACTGGCTTTATGGTGAAAGTTCCTTTGTGATGTGGTGCAGTCGGTGTTGGCCTGGGGAAGCAATTGTGCTGACAACCAGCTTGTGATGAGGGCAGCACTAGGTAAGCTCCACAAATACCCATCTGCGAGGGTCGACGTGAACTGGGCCCATGCACCAAGGTGGTTGAAGAGTACTTCCACAATGTGAGTACCAAAGCAATCGATATGATTTTATTTTTACCCAATATTCGTGTTTCCTCTCGTCCGTTCAAGTTTGCTTATTCTATTGTTCAGGATCTACGACAGAGTGACCATCACCACCTACAACATGGGTATGAGTAAAGTTTACAAGGAGAACACACCAAACAAAGCTAGCGTTATAGTCGCTGCCGTCGCTCCTCGTTCTCTTCACTTGCTGGTCAAGGTCCCCTGGGTAAGTCACAATGCAGCATCTCACCTCTCGCCAAATCTCAGAGAAGGGACTACCTGTATTTGGTTAAGCCGAATGCATCCACCGTGTCTGCCGTGCATTATGTAGGCGACTTTCTTGAAGAGTGGCATCAGCCCACCGATCCCGATCTCACTGGCACCCGTTGATGAGACCTCGGGTCTCTTGGAAAGCGGAGTCGATGGTGCTGGCATTGGGCAGCTCGTTGAAGAGTTTGTCGTGGCTGTGCAAAGCTTTCCCACAGGTAAGAATTACAATGTAATGAACGCATTCTTCATAAACCAGACTCAGTCGTGTTGCGGTTATTGGGGCGTATGCCACGAGTCTGGGAGATCGGTGGTTTGAAGCCCGGCTGTCTTTTAAAGGGTTTAATGATGGTACGTGCTGCTTCCTTGCTTGATGGGCTTCATGGCTTTCTCTTGCAGTGGAGTTCATTCTCAGGGAACTCGTATTCTATATTAATTTCATTTTTAGTACAACGTAATGTAATCATATACTGTACAGCTTCTTCATGGCTTGAACCATGCCCTCCCTTGTACTGCTCTCTCACTACAGCAACCTGCACTGCCATTGGAAAAAACTTCACCACGTTTAACAAACGGGAATACAATTACTCAATGCCCAAGAGTTGCAAACACATCTTATTGCAAGACTGCAAGGAGAACAGCGCCTTCGCTGTATATCTCAAGAATATTAGCAGCGGGGATTACGAGCTTCAGATGATCACAAAAGACAGGTGCTTCGTTGTTCTTTCCTTCCTTTTCCCAAATAATTGTTCTATTGTTTTTTTGTTTTTTTTTACCTTGTTGGCCAATATTATGGAGGGAGTGGGATGGAGATTTTTTTTTTCTGAAGTGCACAATTGAAGTCCGACCAAAACACCGGCACAAGAGCCAAGTTGCTTGCGTGCATCGTTGTTGATAAAGTAAGAGGAGGTAACATGCAGTCACTTGGTTAGATAAATCAATGGAAAGTTTAAATACACAAACCAGCAAGTGCTATCAGTGTGAAAAGCAGTTAGGGTTTGTAAATAATGGTTAATGGGCATTGGGTGCTGACAAGAACTTACGTCAACGCTCCCGATTGGTGTGCAGTGTTATAACAGCAAGACCAGTTTCCACTTCTGCGTCTGGGCCTGGGTCTTCCACCGCAGCCTCAACACCTCCAGGTTCCAAAGCCTTTTTGGTTCATGTTAATGGCAAGGAGGTAAAGAAGAACTTCACCACACAAGGACCTGGTGAGTGGTTGAGTGATGTTTATTATGCATGACCACACAGGTGTTATTCAATCCTTGTGTGGTCATAACACTATCTCCTGAGTGATGTCGCAATTTCTGGGGCACCTCCAAAATGGCAAATAAACCAGTTTTAAAAAGTGTTTGATTAAATGAATTTGAAACAATGCAATGAACAAGCGGCAATGCAGAATCAAAACCGTCAATGTCAAAGGGGGAGGGGGGGGGGGGGACAAAACATATATATATATATATATATATATATATATATATATATATATATATATATATATATATATATATATATCAATATCAATACACAAAGCGAGCCAAATAATCATACGAAACTATTTGTTGGTTTTATCCAATTCTTTAACAGCGAGAAAAAATCACTTCCGCTTCGCTGCAAAGCTCCGTGTTGGATGCTTTACTTTGAACCTTCACGTAAAATTGAATAAAATTAAACTTTTTGAAAATTTCGAATTATTTCCAGATTTCAACACCACCATAATGCGTATTATCAAGTTGTTTCAACTTTCTTTGTCAGTGAATGATATGTCATCATAATAGTACATACAGTACCTACAGAAGGTCTACACAACCCTTTCAAATTTTTCACATTTTGTTGCTTTATTGCCTGGAATTAAATTGCATTAATTCAGACTTTTTCCACCTTTGTTTACATATCATAACCCACAACTTCCATGTGGAAAACAAATTCTACAAATTTCAGAAAATTAATTAAAAATGCAAAACTAGAATTTCTTCGTTGGATAAGTGTCCACCTCACTTTATAATCGCAATTGTAAATTTGCTCAGGTGTAACCAATCGCCTTCAAAATCATACACCAAGTTAATTGGCCTCCACCATGTTAAATGGTTATGATTCTGATTATTTCAGAATAAAATTAGCTGTTCCTGTACGTTTCCTCTGACGGGTAGTACATTTCACAGCAAAGACTCAACCATGAGAAACAAGGAGCTTTCAAAAGACCTCGAGGATAAAGTTGTGCAAAGGCACAAATCAGGGGATGGGCATAAAAAATATTTCAAAGGCCTTGACTGTCCCTTGGAGCACAGTCAAGACAAGACAATCATTAAGAAGTGGAAGGCGTACGGTACCACCAAGACCCTGCCTAGATCAGACCGTCCATCCAAACTGGATGACCAAGCAAGGAGATTTATCAGAGGCCACCAAACGGCCAGTGGCAACTTTGAAAGAGCTACAGGCCTTTATGGCAAAGACTGGTCACTGTATGCATGTGACAACAATATCCCAAGCACTCCACAAGTTTAGCCTGTATGGTAGGGTGGCAAGAAGGAAGCCATTACTCAAAAAAGCTCACCTTGAGTCCCATTTGAGGTACGCAAAAAAACCACTCCAGATGTTCTGAAGCCATGTGGCAAAACGTTTTGTGGTCTGATGAAACCAAGGTGGAAAGTTTTGGCCTAAATGCAAAACGTTACGTTTGGCGCAAACCCAACACAGCACATCACCCAAAGAACACCATCCCTACTGTGAAGCATGGTGGTGGCAGCATCATGTTATGGGGATGTTTCTCATCAGCAGGGACTGGGACACTTGTCAGGATCGAAGGGAAAATGAATGGAGCAAAATACAGAAAAATCCAAGAGGAAAACCTGCTGCCATCTGCAAGAAAGCTGAAACTGGGACAGAAATTCACCCATTAATATATAGAAGAAAAAATTCCTTCCAGAGACAACTCGAGAGAAACCAACATATAATTGTCCATGAGAAAAGCAAGGCAACTACAGGTTAAAAGAAACAAATTTGAGAGATTGACCGTGACTTGTTGATGGTCAAGGCAAAGCAAAGTTTCACAGGAAATTGTCTCGTGAATAGGACGGGGAAAAAAAAAAATCAGACCTCGTTTTCTTCATTGGGATTCTTGGAATTAAAACATCATGGCCTTTATGTTGACCCTTGATAATAGCAGCCTCAATACAGTGCTTCATTAACTGTTTTACAATTAATTTGGTACCATTGACCAATTGTGGATGATCAATATGTTGATGGCACATTATTGGCGCACTAATGCTGAGCTTAAGCTTTTGCGTGATGGTAAACCAGAGGGATCGAATGAGTTCTGGAATTAAATTGGGTAATCAGTTGCCTCATTTTCAAAGGACCTTATCGATGAAGTTGTAAAAGGTTTTTTGTGTCGGCAACTTTTGTAAGAGTTCTTTATTGGTCACATTAATTTGTTCATTTCTTGAAGAAAGTAGAGCCTTCTCAGTCAGCCAGTGTTGTTTGAGGTCGTTGTTTTAAAAGATCCATGTAAACAGCGACTTTAAGCTCTTCTTTCACTGGAGTAACCGCGCCCAATTCTTCAGGAATGGCGATCCGTCCATTCTCTGGATTAGCTTCTAGTTCTGCATTTCCAATTTTGATGCAAAATTATGCGTATTGTCCCACTTCTTGATCATTCCACAAGTGGACTCGGATATTGGTTTCAAGATGCAGTTTTTGATTGTGCTTCCAGAGATAGCCTTGACCGCATCTTCACGTGTCCCACATTCGATAACTGGCAAAGTTTGATGGAAATAATTTGATAGGAATACAAGGCGACACCCATCATTGCATTCGGTTTATTTTGAACGTCTCGCAATGTCCTATTTAGTGTTTCAAAACCTTTCTTGTTGGCTATTGTGCATTCGCCCAAAACAACGAGTTTGCAATCTTTAAGGACCTTACCAATTGGGCTCTCTTTGCTGATGTTACATACAGGGTTTTTAAACTTTGCAAATCCAATGTCACTTTAAGGGCTTAGTGTGCTGTGCGTCCACCAGTCAGCAATGATGCAGCAATTCCTGATGATATGCAGGTATATGATATCCCATTTTCCATTTGTATAATTTTAGGAACAGGTTGATCAGGAATGTCTTTCCCACGCCACAAGTGCATCAAACATTGGTCGCTCTGAGCCGTCCTAATTTTCTCAGGTCTTGTGCTGATCTTCAATCAACTTTAGTTCCATTTCCACAATAAATCTTTTTAATTGTTTGATTCTAGGAGACCTCCCCAAGATATTCCTCTGGCATGCTTTGATCATCAGTGTCTCTTGCTGGTTCGGGGAGCCCGTAACCACATAATGCATTTCCACTGAAGAAGACTACTCTGTCCTCAAGAAGTCTCAGCACCATCATAAATGGCCTGGTTGAATTCCACATCTACATCATCACTCTGAGGATGTCTTCAGCCATGCTTTGAGATTTTTCCCATAAAAGCTTTGGATCTGCCAGTTCACAATTGACCAACATGATTGCAAAAATATATTGGGCTTTTTTCGTTGTCAATGAAACTTAACCAAGAGGTCATCCCAATGGTTGGCGTCTTTGAGTAGACCAAGGCGGCGGAAGGCTTCTTGTGTATTTCACAAAACTGACAAAAAACTGTGCACAAAGCTTTACATGAAGTAGGTCCTCATATTGTGCAGCAGGAGATGGAGAGAATGGGCTTCCATTTTGCCTCTGGAATTTATGGTCTATACAGGGCCAGGAGCATCTGAAGACTTGATACCAGGAAATTCCGGGTGAGGAATAACCTGTACATGGTGTTTCCGTTTTGTTTGGCTGCAAAGTGTCATATTTTTGGACCTCGGAATACAACAGTTTTTGCAGTTTGAAGGTCAATGTGGAGCAAGTTAGATTCTGAGCTCTTTGACTGTGTTTGTGAATAAAATATCTGAAAGTTGTGGATGGATTCAGACAAAACTTAGTGGGCAGGTTGGGTATGCAACAAGGAAGAATTGGTTCGATTTTCGTGACGATCCAAATCCGGATCAGGATCCGAGAATTTTAAAGTGATTTTTCACCATTGAGTGACAGTGCTAAAACGATATATAGCAGGATATCTCAAAAAGTTGAGAACAGATTCGGATGAAACTTAGTGGATGAGTTGGTTAAGTGACGAGAACGAGCAGATTAAATTTTAGTTCAGGTCCAAATCCAGATCTGGCTTATCAGTGGGTTACGAAACGTAAACTAATCAGCCTGGCAGAGGTATGTGCTCTACCGAGTGCCCTTCTAATTTTTGTTGTGAATTCTCCATCATCCGGTCGCAATCATTGATATTTCCGGTAACCATCCTCTCCCGCTTCAGTTTCTTGAAGAAATCCTCTTGCATACTTTTAATTGCATTTGGCTTTACTCATGCAGGGAGCACGTTGATTCAGTGGACCACGTGGTCCATAAATCATGCTGCTTGAAACAATTTAATAAAGCTGAGGATATTGATTTGTATCTGGTATTTCCACACTTATGATTAAATCAATCTCCACCAGTCTGATTTTTCCCTTTCAACCATTTCAAAATGTGGACATGTCGAAGACTTCTCTTTTGCCACTGAACAGTAGCCATCTTGCACACGACTGAACCAAATATACATCCATGCCAGTCATCAAAAGTTCAATCAACTTTGTCTTTTCTTTGTGAAATACTCTTGCAACCACATCTTGTCTACGTCTATTCTTTTCTTGCTCACAAGAATGTCATGAAGATGTCAGGCCAACCATGGTTGTGGACAAATGTGATGGCATCCTGTATCTTCTCATGGACATAGCAATGACCCCAGTAAATATGGAGAGAGAATCACACAATGAAAACTCATTTGCTTCCAGCTCGACTTTTAAAGCTGACGTTGGGGGAATTCAAGGTCTTGGGACCGGTGTCGGCAGGAATTATCTTGTATATATTATGAATGTTTTCTCAATAGATTCAGAAAAAAAAACCCCATGCCTTCGAAAGAAACAAATTATTGGCAGGAAAACAAGTATACGTCGTATGAAGCGAACACGTGACGTCAGAGCTGTGGAGAGGCAGGAGCACCAGCAAAAATATCGGCATGATACTAATTGTTCTTCTTCGCAGTCCGATTGTATATATATATATATATATATATATATATATATATATATATATATATATATACACATTTTTTTTTTTACACACGACTGGTTGAAAGTTTTAGAACACCCTCATTTTTCCAGTTTTTACTGAAATCTAAGCAGTTAAGTCCAGTGAATAACCTGAAATGGTACAAAGCAAAGCAGAAAACTGTGAGAGGTTAAAAAAAAGTTTAGGTTACCAAAAACTGAAAAAGAATGTAACTTTCAGAGTTCTTAAAAAAGGCCCTTTTCAGGGAACAAGTAATGGGTAAGCAACTGCAGCTGTTCTGCAGCAATGGAAATAAATTAAGCCTTGAAAGTTGATGCAAACAATTCCTACAGGTGTCCCAAATTTTGTTGATTAGTTACAAACCCTCTGTCTGTATAAAAGCAGTGTTGGAACAGACTGTGTTGCTGCACCCTCTGAAGCATTATTTGGACAATATTGCACTGAAGGAAGTAGTATTTTGCTGTCATAATGGCGAGAAAAAGACAATTAACAAAGCAAGACAGACAGACCATTGTAACCCTTAAAAGTGAAGGTCTTTCCTTTAGATAAATTGCAAAGTAAGCCGAGGTGTCAGTGAGTAGTTTCCTACACCATCAAAAGACACTTGGAAACTGGAGGAAACTCTGACAGGAAGAGGTCTGGCAGACCCAAAGCCACAACACAATCAGAAGACAAGTTTCTGAGAGTCAACAGCTTGCGTGATAGGTGGCTCACAGGACAGCAGCTTCAAGCACAGCTTAACATTGGTCGAAGTAAGGAAGTCTCAGTTTCAACTGTGAAGAGAAGACTTTGAGCTGCAGCTTTGACAGGTCGAGTGGCAGTAAGAAAGCCATTGCTGAGATGGCAAAATAGGAAAAAGAGGCTTGCCTGGGCCGTGAAGCACCGCCAGTGGACTACTGAAAACTGGAAGAAGGTCTTATGGACCGATGAATCAAAATTTGAAATCTTCAGTTCATCACGCAGGGTTTTTGTACGCTGTTGAGTAGGTGAAAGGATGGTTCCTCAGTGTGTGACACCAACTGTCAAACATGGAGGAGGAAGCGTGATGATCTGGGGCTCTTTTGCTGGATCCAGTCAGCGACTTGCACAGAGTGACTTGCACCCTGAACCAAAAGGGCTACCACAGCATTTTGCAGTGCCATGCAATACCCTCTGGTCGACACCTATTTGGTCAGGGGTTCATCCTACAGCAAGATAATGACCCAAAACATACCTCCAGCTATTTTAGAACTACCTTAGAAGAAAATAACAAGACGGTAGACTTCAAATCATGGAATGGCCAGCACAGTCTCCAGACTTAAACCCCATAGAGCTGGTTTGGGATGAACTGGACAGAAGGGTGAAAGCAAAGCAACCTACAAGTGCAACATGTTTGTGGGAACTTCTGCAACAGTGTTGGGAAGAACTTTCCGAACAATGTTTGATTTCCATTTTAGAAAGAATGGCACGAGTATGTTTGGCTGTTATATCTGCAAAAGGTGGCTACTTTGAGGAGTCCAAAATTTAGATTAAATTTTGTTCAACAAAACGATTTCATGATTTCTTTTTTATCTGCAATTGTTTATTTGTTCTATACTTTAATTTCAGAGTACATTGAAACATTAAACTGCTTAAATTTCAGCAAAAACTGGAAAAATGGGGTGTTCTAAAACTTCTGACCCATAGTGTATATAATTATTATTATTATTATATACTCTGTTATCATATACATTTTTTTTTTTTTACATATACATTTTTTTTTTAATCTGGAAATGCGAGGAATTTTGCAGTCAACACTCTAAGTTTTTTTTTTTTTTAACATACCTACATTTGTCTGATGTGTCTGCCCATCCACAGAGAGCATGATGGTGAACATAACCAAGAATAACTCTGTGATTATCAAAGCCAGTAACCTGGGCATCGAGAAGATTTTCTTCAATGGAACACGCGTTAGCGTAAGTAAATCTAGCCAAACTGGAACACTTCAGGAGATCTGGTTTCCTTTATGTTGACCTCACATGAACATGTAAACATAAAAAGATAATACTGTGCAGTAAAGTAGAACACATCTCTTGTGCAGATACTGTTCCTTGAAATAAATAGAAAGTAAGAATGCAAAGTATGACTTTTAGAGCAAACTTCTACGCACGGAGAGCAAATGGAGCTAACAACACGGAACACTTTCCATGCCAAGTAACCCATCAGTGCAAACGATAAGAAAATAAGGAAACATTTTGCACTATTTACGTATGGCTGCAAGTTTATTTCAGAAACAGCACACAGTAAGAAAGTTCATATTATTTATCAAACGACACCAACTTCTCTACAAGTGGTGAAAAGGTGTAAATCTGCGGCATCTGGGATGTGTGTGACTTCGTGAATTTGCACGCGTCACACTTCTTGACCTCCTACCTTTTTATCCATATGTCAGCCTGAAACATTGAATCCTCTTTTTGGAAAACTTAGTTTGCACAGTAATGCAGGAAAAATGATCTTGGAAGATGTTTGGATGCTTCTTGTGTCTTTTATTCTTACCTGAACGAATATGTGAAATGTTTAAAGTTCCTGGCCTGTTGTAAAGATAATCTCGTGCAACAAGTAGACGGTCATTTTCCTCCAAGTACTAAAGTGCAAATCGTTTCCTCACGGGACGAATATGGATCGCTTTAGAATTTAATTTACATTTAAATAATCAAAACTGCAAAAGTTTTGTAACTGTTGAAAGCTTTTAGACTCACCTCAAAGTTCATACCTCCTCTTTAGTTTTCAAAATACAACTGATACGTACGTAATTACAGTCAAGAGCACATGTACTTGGAGTCTACTTTGGTCCCTCATCAATACTTCTCCATAAATCCTCGTGGTTGCACTTGGAATAACAAAATAGTCGAATGTTATGACAGATGGATAAAGGAAGTGCCACTTCGATGGATTTAACACAAATGCGTGATTTGTTTGTACTTGTTGCCTCCCAACGGAAGTGGACATATTTCAAAACTATGCACGTCTTACTCGGCAAGTATTCCCATTAACCGCACTGACAACCTGAAGCCTTGCCGTACGAGATCCACAATTTCTTTTGAATATTGCACACTAACTTTACGACTTTGCACATTCCACCTGCACTATAAGGAGCGAGGTAAAATGGTTGGAAAGGAAAATGAGCAGACACTGCGTGTGTGCAGGTAACGGTCAACAACAAACTCATGGGGAGCGTGTGCGGCCTGTGTGGGCACAACGACGGAGAGATGATGAACGATCTCAAAATGCCTAACCACAACATTTCCAATGACCCAGAGGTTTTTGGTTACTCCTGGGCCCTACCTGATGCATCATGCGATGGTTGTGAGTACAATTTAAAGAGAGTAGAGTGAAATGCATGAAGGCATGTCAGTTTGAATCTTACTACTTTCCAAAAGCTCAGCATGTCTTTGTTGTCCAATCCAATCTCAGCTCGTGGAAGAGCAAGGAATAGATGACAACTTCGTGCCACAATTAAAACATCAGCTCAACTCACCTGCATGTTGCAACAAAAGTGATGAAAATAAAGCTTACATTCTCTCCATCTAAGAATTTTAGTTGCAAAAACAGATATTTAGTTTGGGGGCAATGGGAGGAGGTCGATATAAAAAGAGGAAGGTGCTGAGAAACGTCTCTTTCTTCCATTGTTTCACAGCATGCCCCTTGGCAAGAGTAAACGTGAAAGTGGAGGGCATCAAGCGAGAAAACGGAGAGGTAGAAACATGCTATTCCAAGCACTCCATACTTCGCTGCCCAGCCAACTGCACTCCTGTGGATACCATTTCCGTGAAGCTCGGGATGCATTGCCTGCCCCCAGGTGAGCGCACAAGTCATAATCAAAAAAAGAAAATCCTTTCTCCTTTACTTGCTTTCTTCCCATCCTTTCAGCATTTCTCGTCAACAATAAATACAAATACAAAACGCATATTAACCCAACTCGTCAAAACCATTCTCATCCGGCAGGCTCAGGACCGAGCATGGCAAACAGCAGCAGCCTGAGCACCAAGAGCGAGGACACACAATCGGTGGTGCAGGCACACACGTTGTGCGAATGTGACCATCAATCGTGCAAGACGGAGTGAAGGACAGATCGATTGAATTGGATCGGTTGAGGGTTTGGAGGCTGTATTTTAACAGCACAGTGATTGTGCAAACCTTGTATGTAACTGTCTAGCAGGAATTTCTGCGCATCCCAGCATCATTGTCACCTTGATAGAACTAGGTAAAACAAGGGATTCCATTTTTTTGCCAAGGCTTGGATGTCGGAGGTTTGTTGCTGTGTAAAGTGTCTTCCCTTTCATGCTTGAAAATAAAAAGGACAAAATTTACTTCACATGGTCTGTCGAATCATTGTTGAGGAGGTGCAAGCGTTTTTTTGATTACAGCTCACCAGTTATCAACCATCCACCAACACGATGGACCACTCGTAGTCCATAACGAGTGGGTTTCTCCTGCCGCTGCAGTACCAGAGTCTGCCGTTCATAATCGCACGTGGAAGCAAATGGAATAAAAAAAAACATATTATGGCTTTATGATCAATGATATCTTTCAGAATGGATGAAAAATAAAGACACTAATTTTCCTATATGTAAGCCCTTCCATTCCTCTTTCATATGAATCACATGGCTGTGGGTAGCATCATTTGCAGGGGGCACTGCTGTGCCTCTGATGCAGTGCCCGCTGTAGATTAGAGCAGGAATTTGAGATAGTTTGCCTACTCTTCACGAAGGAGACCGTGGGATCTTTAACGTCCACCAACTAATGCCGGCAGACACGACGCCCAGTTTGGCATCCATCCGAGGGACGGCGCACACATTGATGCCTCGCTCTGTCTGCAAAACAACAAGATGACAATTTCGCTGGGTTGGGATTCAAACCCAGGCTAGATAACTCAGAGGTGAGTGTGCGTGCCTCTATAGGGCTAAGTTGCCAGTCCTGTTAAGGCCCTTCCATGAAGCCTCTCTAAACGAGACGTCATCCGAGTGGTTTCAGCCGGAATCGCACTTGGCCAAAAGCCGAGATGCATTGTTGTAGAACCCTGGCTTTTAGTTTGAAATCCCAAGTCCAATCTAATAGGCCAACGGGAAATTTTATTACTGCATACTTCACGTACAAGTTAAACTGCCTTCGGTGCAACATATCAAAATAATTAGCACTGTAGAAATTAAGATAAAACTCATAACAAAGATCAATGTTTAAAAATAACAACGATAATAAAACATACATCCACATATGGTCCAATCAGTAGCATAAAAAAAGACCATTCAAATTTACCAAACATTCTCGGGTCAGCAATTAGAACTTTAAACATTAGCCTCTTGTTGGCTTTGAGAACAATGCAAAGCAAAAGCCTATTTTTCAAAAATGTCAAACGGTCGTGGAAAAGCTTGCATCCGGCAAAAGCAAATCCTGGCCCTCGGGAAAACCTCTGCTTTCGATAAGTACCGCTTTAATAAGAAATAAAATGCCATTGTTAGCAATAAAAAAATTTTAAATACAAAAATAACACTTCCGAAAGCTCCTTTGGGCATTCTGGCGTTCAGCAGCTATGACTTGAGACTTCTGCCATCAACAGTCACGTCATGACGTCACGAGTGTCATGGCAGGAATATCGAAACACTTTGTCTCACTTACTTCAACCTTCGAAAGGTTCCAAGTAAAGACACCTGGCTCAAGATAAATGGAGTTTCATAGAATTTTTTTTGTTTGTTTGTTTCAACTGTTGTTTGCAGGTACATCAAACCAACTGCCCGCAGGACAATCGATTCAAAGAAAAAACAAAACAAAAAACATACAGTCACCTCAGATATAATCATTGTTCTGTTTACAAGAAAATTGATACATGACCTAGAGGAGATTCCCTCCAACAATTGAGCAAATGAATGTGGAAAAAAAACAGATGGTATAATCAATAACAATATTATAATATTTATAACTATAATAATAAAAATTAATAAATGCTGAGATGGCAATGCAAGGCGGAGATGGAAGGCTTACTCGACCAGATTGAAACTGCGGCAACATTTCATTTGTGGGCAAAACCCTGCACCAGGCACGCTGTGCAAGGAAAGGGTTGTGGGTTAGAGATTTGGCAGGCCTCACCACGTAGACGTCACCATTGCCCAGGTCAGAGTTCGAACTGCCAGGTTTTCCTCGTCGCCCCAAATGCCAAGGTGAGGCTTGCTGGGCTCGGGCCTTTTTTCAGTCAGTCTGGACTTCGCGGTGGACAGGGCAAGAAGCGAGGAGGAGGAGGAGGAGGAGGAGGAGGAGGAGGAGGAGGAGGAGGAATACGAGACAAGGTGGGTGAGCAGAGGCTGTTGGATCAAGAGATGAAAAAGGCTTTGTTTTGACTAGGAAACTGCTTTGGATTAAGGATGACAAGGAGAGCAAAGAAGTGGAGAGGTGCAAAAATAAATACCCCAGCGTGTTGCAGATCATTAGGACGTGCTCACTCGAGTCAACTCCATACGCACCGCTGAGCAAAGGAAGAGTTTAAGGGTTGGAGAGAAAAATGTACATAAATCAGGAGATTAATGTGCCATTGGGAAGAAAATATGGCCCTGTTTAGCATTCTCATCCCATTTAGAAACTATACTTCTCCAGAAAAATAAATAGATCTTAACTTGTTTGTCTCCCCCCCCCCCCCTTCCCCCAGGTTTCTGCAGGTCACACACAGTCCACCAACAACCCCCTTCTGGTGAAACTCCCAAAATCCACAAGAACTGCTCACCTCCACTCATTCGTTCCTCTTTTCTCTCACGTCTAGAACAAACTTCCTCACTCTGTTCAATCTCATTCTCACCTCCAGGGCTTCAATATGTCTGTTCACCTCCTCAGGTCATCTCCGATTCATACTCATACCTACTACCCAATTAGCCCTCCACTAACCCACCCCTTCCATGCTGGGTTATTGTGTGTTTCCTCACCCCTACCACCCTCTCTCCTTCACCCTCTTCTTGGTTTTCTATTTTGTTCCGTTCCTCTTCTTCCTGTGTTTGAACTTGTATCCAGCTTGTTCACCCCATGTGCTCCCCCTCCCTCTGATCTCATTCTTCCTCCAATGGTCCCTCTATCCTGCTGTTGGTGTTTTCCCCTCTCTCCACGATGTTAATATCGTTTGATTGTGTTTTCATCCACTAAGGCGCTGTTTAGAAGGGCTTTGGTGGATAAATCCAATAAGGCTGCCAAACCACGTGACCCATCAATTATTCATGAACACCTGGTATCCCCAAAGCTTGGCGAACGTGTGTGAAGTTTCCCCTCGATCTGTCCAGCTGATCTGGAGAAACAGGTTTTTAAAGGTTTTCGGGTAAATCCAAAATGGCTGCCAAACCATGTGACCTATGACGTCATAAGTGGAGAACTTTTTGTTCCTCATGGAAAGGTGATCATACCTGTAAATCTTTGCTTCGATCTATTCAGCCATTTCAGAGAAGAATATTTTTGAAGATTTTTATGTAAAAAAAAAAAGGCTGTCGAAGCACGTGACCAATTAAGTCATCAATCCCCCCCCCATACAATTTAGCCCTTGATGACCCTCAAAATTTTTTTCATTCTGACCGGATAAAGTGTTCGATGTCTGCTATAACAATGTCATAGCAAAGTCACCTATGACATAATCATCCCCCCCCCACAAAAGCAAAAAAAATATCACATTTCCCATGGGGTGAACTTGACACTGTGCTAAGTTTCAATTTTTTCACTGGAGCAGTTTCAGAGATACAGAAGTCCAAAGATTTTTCCCTTTTTCCAACATTACAGACACACCACATGACCTATGACATCATATTTATCATCAAGACATTCTACATGAGTCGTCACGCCTACGGTGAAAATTTTGTGTCAATCAGATAAGCTGTTGCAGAGAAAATTAGCACGGGCAGATGTATAGACGTACGGACAACCCGAAAACATAATGCCTCCGGTGACTTCGTCAGTGGAGGCACACAAAGTTGAAGCCTCATCCGTCCAGAAGAAAGTCATACCTTCAATTATCTCCTCTTTCACCTTTTGCAGTTCCCTTCGCACTTCTTCCAAAATGTCCTGCCAAACCATAATTCAAATAAGTTGCATATTCTAACACCAGCACCAATACACACCAAGCATCAAAACAAGATGGCATGACAAGTGTTAGCTTTGGATCAGGTTTGAAGTTGCAACTAAAGCCAAAATTATGGTAATGATAAAAAAAAAAACAACATAGTTATTGTTCAAACTCATGACAGGTTTGCAATACCATGGCAATCCTGGCTGGATATTTCTGTCTTACTTGCTTCAGCCGATCAAAGTCACTGCCTTCTCCAGGGCTGACACCGTTGGTGTTGCTTGCACCACCCGACTTTCTCCTGTCGAGGGATCCAAGATCAGGAAGTTGTGGGACTTGAGGGTTTAACAAAGGTCTGCATGGAAAATGTCATAAGAATGGCCAATCTTTGTTGCATGCGCTGCAAAAGAGCCAAAAATTATACACTACTGCCGAGCACCAAGTCATAGTGGCCAAACTTGGTCTGGCGAAGCATTCCCTTCAGCAATAAATACCATGAAGATCACAACCAAACTGAATTTGTTCATGAAAAATTTCTGCACATCTATCACCACACTCAACTGAACCATATCTGCTTCTGCAGCTCAAATCACTGCACAAAACATCCCTTCGGCTCAGATTACAGAATAAAAATACAAAATCAAGCAAGCGAATACGCAGGTATGGCACAAACATGAATCTCGTGCGACTCACACCTTCTCAAGATCAATTCCCCTTAATGCCTTCGTTAAAACTTACTCCTCCTCCTCTTCCACCCCCTCCTCCTTCCTCAACCCTATCAAGTAACCCCCTCTCCAAAATCCTGCAGCTTACACCATTCCCAGCCCTTTGTACTCTCCATCTGCACACCAGCAAAGCCAGCAAGCTCCAAGCTTCTGCCAAGCTCTGAAACCCAGGTCAAGGCTGCGTCGGCACAGACGGCGGATGGTGCACACACAGGCGCTTTTGTGTACCGAGTCAACAAGCCACTAGGCTTCTCTGGACTAGCCTGTCTCTGTTCTTGCATTTTCATAAAATCCATCCTTTGAAGAAATAATAATAATAATAATAATTAAAACTGGTAAACCAGTAATCCCGGGCTTCAAGGCGTGCCTCCGTTTTAACAAATTTGAACACCATCACCCTGTCACATGATATGGGTTTTCCGAGTTAGAAAGTTAGTTCAAGTCTGCAATGGGGCCCAGCTACGGGGTCCCTCAAGTTATATCGATGAAGGATTGAAAAGCCCATAGCAATACATGATAGAGAAAGAAACTTCACGTTGGACAAATCGAGGCTGGACAAATTTTCAAGTCCTCAAAAAAGTCCAATAACTCCACATTTGCATATTAATGTAAATGGCGAACTTGTAGAACGTTAAAATATCTTCCAGAATTTGTGGTCACTTTTTGTCTATCTTCTTTGGTTTTCATTTTACGACATGTCAAAAATGGGTGATTTTCAACTTTGGGGGGCTCTGGGGCCTCACTGGGGTAAAATACAGACATAGCGTAAATATATTTGGAGTCCCCTCTTCAAGGCCTATCAGAATCTGTCATTAAATTTTTTTCAACTCTCATTTGCATATTTGGCATATTTAATGAGGCGAATCGGCATCATTTTAATCATATAAATTATGCAACGATTTTGACGAAATTAACAACTTAACATTCCAATGGAACCTTGCAAATGTGTGCAAAAGTTTGAGGCTGTCGTATTACCCCTTCTGGAGAAGAAGATGTTTTTAGGTTTTGGAGAAAATCCAATATGGCCGCCAGACCACGTGACCTACGTCATCAAAATTTTCAAAATATAAACTTCAGGTGGAGAGTTATTCAATGTATAAGTTTCATTGAATTTCATCCAAGCGTTGTTTTTCATTTTAGGACATTTCAAAAATTGGTCATTTTCAACTTTGGGGGGCTCTGGGGGCTCACTGGGGTCAAATACAGACATAGTATAAATATATTGGGAGTCCCCTGTTTATGTGCTATCTAAATTTGTCATTAAATTTTTTTAACTCTCATTTGCATATTTTGCATATTTAATGAGGCGAATCGGCATCATTTTAAATCATATTAATTATGTAACGATTTCGACGAAATTAACAAATTCACATTAACATCGAACTTAGCAAATGTGTGCAAAAGATTGAGGCTGTCAGATTATCCCTTCTGGAGAAGAAGATGTTTTTAGGTTTTGGATAAAATCCAATATGGCCGCCAGACCACGTGACCTACGTCATCAAAATTTTTAAAGTATAAACTTCAGGTGGAGAGTAATTAAATTGATAAGTTTCATTGAATTTCATCCAAGCGTTGTTTTCATTTTATGACATTAAAAAAATGGGTCATTTTCAACTTTGGGGGGCGCTGGGGGCTCACTGGGGTCAAATACAGACATAGTATAAATACATTGGGAGTCCCCTCTTCATGTACTATCTAAATCTGTCATTAAATTTTTTCAACTCTCATTTGCATATTTTTCATATTTAATGAGGCGAATCGGCATCATTTAAAATCATATTAATTATGCAACGATTTCGACGAAATTAACAAATTCACATTAACATCGAACTTAGCAAATGTGTGCAAAAGATTGAGGCTGTCTGATTATCCCTTCTGGAGAAGAAGATGTTTTTAGGTTTTGGAGAAAATCCAATATGGCCGCCATACCACGTGACCTACGTCATCAAAATTTTTAAAGTATAAACTTCAGGTGGAGATTAATTAAATGGATAAGTTTCATTGAATTTACTCTAAGCGTTGTTTTCATTTTATGACATTTCAAAAATGGGTCATTTTCAACTTTGGGGGCGCTGGGGGCTCACTGGGGTCAAATACAGACATAGTATAACTATATTGGGAGTCCCCTGTTTATGTACTATCGAAATCTGTCATTAAATTTTTTCAACTCTCATTTGCATATTTTGCATATTTAATGAGGCAATCGGCATCATTTTTAAATCGTATTAATTATGTAACGATTTCGACCAAATTAACAAATTCACATTAGCATCGAACTTAGCAAAGGTGTGCAAAAGATTGAGTCTGTCTGATTATCCCTTCTGGAGAAGAAGATGTTTTTAGGTTTTGGATAAAATCAAATATGGCCGCCATACCACGTGACCTACGTCATCAAATGTTTCATAGTATAAACTTCAGGTGGTGAGTAATAATCCTGTTAAGTTTCGTTGAATTTCATCCGACAGTTTTCCCTCCAGATCCGCCACAAAATCGGTCAGTAGAACATAAAACCCGTTATAATAATAATAATAATAATAATACGAACGAATTCAATAGGGCTTCAGCACTTGCTTGAAGCCCTAATAATAATAAAAAACAGGAAAAAAATAAATGAAAAAACAACAACATAGCAGAGAAGTCACTTGGTGGTGGTCAGGCAGGAGCAATGACATGTGCTGCGTCAATGAGGGAGAGAGACTCACCTGGTCATTGACGGAGACTTGCTGACTCCAGTATCACCTGCCCATGACTTTTTGGTTCCGTCTGAATACAAAAGCACACAAATATGCTTCAGGTCTAACGCCAGGCCGACCATCATTTCGAAACACAACCGGTACAAATATAGGAACATTACATCCTTGGGATGGGGACATAAATCAAACTACGGCATGTGTATTTGGGGCTTCAAACACGAGATCATGTGGTCCCTCAAACGACCAATAGGATAGGATATTGTATGGTGAGATTCTATGCCTAAACATTAAATGCAAAACGTAAAGGGCCTTTGATGTAAAGTTATGAGAGATTAAAAGTGATAATTCAGTTGGTTACGGTGCATAGAAGACAAATGAACTGAAAGATAAAGTTGAATACAAATCACAAGTAACAAAGTCAGACAGCTGTTGGCTTTAGCCTAAAGTGTTTTTGTCAGCCTGGAGAAGGAAGGATGGCTGTACCCACAAAAGAACACAGTGGATTAAAAGCCAATGGTTTCCACTTTGGACAATATTTTTTGCATTATTCAGATACCAAAGTATTATTTTATATGGAGTACCTCAATATCAGTATTATTATCAAAAAGTGGTTTCACCATATAGAGAGGTCTTAACAATTTAAATGCATAGATCGAGTGAGAATAATGGCATCTGAGCCTGTCCAAGGCATGGGCTGCAGTTGTAGTTATGTATCCAGCTTGTCGCTGCTGGCTGCATCATTTCTGGAAGTATGGCTGTGCCGCTGATGCAGTGCCCCCTATTACCAGTAAGCAGGAACTCATTTTGCTGACCTCGAAAGGATGACAAGCCGAGTCAATCCACCTGGTGTCATTTCAACGGCACGACAGAGGCTCGTATTCAAGACCCAAAGATCTTAAGCCAGTCACCTTAATGGTGAAGCAAACACCAGGCTTATGGGCTGCAAAGTCACAGGCAGATTGCAAGGAGGGACTTTCAAACATCAAAAATGATTTCAACATTTACAGCAAAAGTTGATGCTGTTAAGATGCTCTGGGGATTTATAATAACTACAATACAAGGATTTGTGCTTAGGTTTGAAAAATAAAATTTGAAATTATACGAGTTGGGGAGGGGGGAGGAGGGGGAGAAATTAAATAGACATCAGATACCTGGGAGTTCATAATTTGTCACCATGGTAAACCGTACTCTTATGCTTCAGTGGGTTTAAAGTGATCGTTCAGAGAGTTTTCTGGCAATGCTTCCATACTTTCCCTGCATCTCACAAATCACGCCAAGCAGCTTACCATCATTCCAGATATTGCGTCATGAGTCCCCCAGACAAATTGTGTACCATAGAGTGCTGTAAAAAATTACTTTATCCATCACTTCCCAATGATGAGTGGTAAACCATCTAGTTCTGTACACAAAGCCTTGATCCATTTCTTCAATCTTAACCTCACTGTCACAGTTGGAAAAAAAATAATAATAAAACATGCATTGCCATTGACACAGTGGCAGCCTGAAAAGAAGAGCTAACGTAACGAGCTCATTGATGAGCGGAATAATTTACTTTGAGCCAAAGAGCGAGCACGTGAAATGGTGAACGGACGGACATGCCTTGCAATCAGAAATTAAGCTTCCGGAGTTAACAGTCAAATATTCCTCAAGACAGAATGCCCCCACCAAAAGGTGGTGACATCACATTCACGCAAATCTCGAGAATGAGAAACGTTCAAATAAAGTGGAAACCATATACATACAGAAATGTCTCATGCACGATCACAACCCCACTCGGACACATCGGAACGATAGCTCAAATGATACACTGCTTGAAGAGGTTACCTGCAAGAAAGTATCTACCTGTACATCATGTGGGGTTCTGATGCTGGACTTGTTGCAAAACCCAAACTCACCTCCAGGTTTTATGGTGATATAACCACATTCCGGTCAGGTCAGGTATGGGAGCATGTGCCAGAACAGCGCGTCGCTGCGTCCACTTTCTGCCGGTACTCCAGCGGCCTCCGTCTGGCCATCCCCCAGGCAGATGCCAGGCCCATCCCCATCTCCTTGAGATGGTCAACCTGCTGCAACCATGAGGCACGTGGTCGGCCCACTGGCCTCCTCCACTCATGAGACTCCCTCGCTGAGAGAATCTGGTGAGCAGGATCAGCATCAGGAAAATGAGCCACATGTCCATACAGCCGCAACTGACGCTCACGGACTATGCAGGTAACAAATCTCATCCGAGTCTCTCTCAGCAACCGCTCGTTGGACACAAAATCCGACCAGTGATAGCCAAGTATTCTCCGAAGAGACCTGGTACCAAAGGAATTAAGTCTCCGTCTCAGATCCTTGGTCAGAGTCTAAGTCTTGCATCCATAGAGCAAGACTGGAAGTACCAAGGACCTGAAGACTCGGTCTTTCGTCCTCCCGCACAGGTACCGGCAGCGCCACACCCCATGATCCAGTGAATCCATTACTCCCCAGGCCCGACCAGACGTCTATTGACCTCTGACTCACAGCCAGCAGAGACATGAATATCACTGCCAAGGTAAGTGAATCTCTCCACGACCTCAACATCCTCACCATAAACAGACACAGACAGGACAGCAGCATCCAAGATGTCACCGAAAGCCTGGATCTTAGTTTTGACCCAAGAAACCCGTAATCCCAGCGGCTCCGACTCCTCTTTCAGCACCTCGAGGGCCCCCAAAAGGATGTCTAGAGTCTCCGCAAAGATGACTTCATCATCTGCAAAATCAAGGTCCGAGATCTTGACATTCCCAAACGATGCACCGCAGCTTGATCTCTCAGATATCCTCCCTAAAATCCAGTCCATACAAGTGCTGAAAAGTGTGGGGGCCAGTACACATCCCTGACGAACTCCAGTAACAACTGGAAATAAGTCAGAGATGGTACCACCACACTTCACAGCACTCTCAGTACCAGAGTAGAGTTCAGACATCAGATCGATCAGTTTTGGTGGCACCCCACGAAGACCAAGAATCCTCCAGAGGACATCCCGATTCACTGAATCGAACGCTTTACAGAGATCAACATAGGCTGCAAGCAGCCCCTGCCAAAACTCTCGTCTGCGTTCGGTGAGGACACGAAGACCAAGGATACGGTCGATCGTTGACCTCTTTGGTGTAAAACCTGACTGCTCTGGACGCTGGTGCTCAAGCAGATGATAGCGAACCCTATCAAGAATTATCCGAGCAAAGACCTTGCCCGGCACTGAGAGCAGTGTCACCCCTCGGTAGTTGTTGCAGTCTTGGCGATCACCGTTCCCTTTCCAGAGAGGAACAACAAGGCCCCTCTTCCAGTCAGTTGGGATGATGCCTGTGTTCCAGGCAGAGCACAAAACTGCATGCAACAACATGAGTGCAGCATTTCCACCAGCCTTGAGAAGTTCAGCATGGATGCCACAGATCCCTGGAGCTTTTCCCCGTTTCAACTGGTTCACTGCAGCCCGTGTTTCCACAAGTGAAGGTGGACCACAGTTGATTCGAGGGTCAGCAACAGGGATTGTAACACCCTTGACGTCCAACTCGACAGCTGGGGGATCAGCCTGGTACAACCGCTCAAAGTAACCGGCCCAGCGGGCTTTCACTTCAGACTCCTCTGTCAAGAGCCTACCACTCTCTGCTCGAACTGCGGTGCTCCGAGGGATGGGCTTGGATGAACGTAATGCGCGAATTCCCCTGTAAGCGGGATGAGAATCACCTGTCCACAGGTGATGCTCTACTTCCTCACAGATTCCTCGCACATAGGCCTCCTTGTCCACCCTCAGTGCACATACAGTTTTACGCCTCAGCTCCCTGAACAGCTCAGCTCTGCCATTCAGCCTGGCCCTGCGACTCTGGTCAATGGTATCCAGTGTCCCTTGAGAGACAAAATTCTTCTTTGCCCTGCGGTGAGCTCCAAGACATCCACCGGCAACATCAAGGACGGTGGTCTTGAAGGCACTCCACAACTCTTCAGGACCCCCCAAAGCACACAGACCCCCCAACTGTCCACTCAGCCTGTTGGCAAACTCCTCAGCTACTCTCTCATCCCTGAGCTTGCCAACATCCAGCCTAGGCTGGGATGGTACCATTCTCCAGGATTTAAGGTGCAGCTTTAGAGTTTCTACAACAAGCCTGTGGTCAGTATTGAGGAACTGAGCACTCCGGTAGACCCTGCAGTTCTGGATCATCCTCCAACGACCGTCAATGAGGACATGGTCAATCTCCTTTGCCACACCGCCAGCGTTGGAATACCAAGTCCAGCGATGAGCTTGCGGGTGCTGAAACCATGAACCAGCCACCTTAAGTCCATGACTTCTTTCAAAGTCAAGGAACTTTGTGCTATTCTGGTTCATAGTTCCTGACCCATGGGAACCAACACACACCTCATAACCGTCCCTATCAGTTCCAGTCGATGCATTGAAATCCCCCAAGACTTGAAGTGTATCTCGTCTGGGGCACTGATCAACCACAGACTCGAGCGTGGCGTAGAATGTATCCTTCACGGTGAGATCACTCGCCTCAGTCGGAGCATAAACAGAGACCAGGGAAATGACACCTAAGGAGTGACGGATCCTTAATCTCATAATACGCTCGTTGACCGGTGTTACCTCAATTATCATTGGGGTCAGCTTATTGGACACAGCTACAGCAACTCCTTGGGTATGGTAACCATCAGAGCGACCAGACCAGTAGTAGGTGTTGTAACCACCCACCATTATCTCGCCGCAATCCGGTCTCCGAACCTCAGAGAGAGCTGCAATCCCGATGTCCAAACGCTTGAGCTCAGATGATAACAGAGACAGGTGATCATCCTCTCTTAGGCATAGGACATTCCAGGCACCCACCCGAAGGGACCGCCTCAGGTTAACCCAAGGAGACCGCCGTCTGGTGGACGACACCTCAGCACCACTCCGACACACTCTCCCGCAATCTGACCCAGGGATGTTACCCCATGGTTTCCCTCCTATCAAAGATTGGGGGTCCCGAAGGCTTTGCCCCAATCCCGTCATCCGGTGAGCTGCCCTGCGAAGGGAAGCTGCACAGGAGGTACTCCCACGGAGTGGGTTTTCAGATTTTTTTTGCGTTCTTGTGTTTTGCGGAATGAAGGGTTTTACGGTGGCCGAAGTGCAAATCCTGCCACCAACCTCCTAATAAAAAAGTAACCCAACTGCAGGAGGACGTCCGCAGACACAGTTGGGCACTAGATATGGATGGCCGTCGGCTCACAAGGAGCTCCTCCGCCCTTTGACATTGACAAGTTTCATTATTTGACATTATAACCACATTGACAGTTTCATTATTTGCATAAAGAAACATCCAACAGCACAAATTAAAGCAATTGCTGTCGACAGACCTCTGAAACCTCCACAAAATGCCATCTTTCCCTGGCCTTGCATTCCTTCACGTCGGAGTCTAATCTACCATTTCAATCGATAACACCTGTGATGTGCTGCGAGGAACAAACTGCCGATTTTGGATTTCTTGCTCTGATGGTTTGTGCAAAATTTCTCTGCATTTTGAAGAAACTAAGTTTCGTTTTTCTTTGTGGGGGCTTAAAACAATTCCCAACATCCACTGAAGAATATCACTTCGTATTACCTTTCACATAGCTGCAAAGGCTTAGCATGATCATGTTTTTTTAATTGTTGTTTTTAAACACAATCCAATATATATATATATATATATATATATATATATATATATATATATATATATATATATATATATATATATATATATATATATATATATACAGTAGACTAGGCATAAGTCGGCAGCGTGTAACTCGTCACTTCGCCTAAGTTGGCAGCGTCAAAAAGTCCCGAATTTATCTCATGTTAAATCCCTTTGAATAAAGGGTCATCCCTCTGTAAGTCGTCATCTCTAAGTCGTTAGATGTTGTCCGTTCCCGCATAATGGAAACTCAAGTATATTACCACTCCTAACTCGTCACATGGAACTGCTGCCTCGTGAGAAGCCCAATTTCATGGAATCGTGATGCTCGCCAATTGGTTTACACCGTCAGTGATAGGCTATTTATAACTGCGTACACACGTTGATCGCACTGCAGGCAGGACAATGGCGACTAAGCGTAAGCTTACAACTAAAACCTTCCAAGAAAAATACGACATTATCCAGTTTTGCGAGGCAAACCCACTGACGAAGAAAACAGCCATAGCTGAGAAGTTGGACATCAAACGGCAGACATTGGGCGATATCTTGAAGAATAAGGGCAAGATATTTGGACAAGTGGAGAAGATCGCGAGGCCTGTAATAAGTGTGAAACGCGTGAAATGTGTGTCTTTTGAAGATGTCGATGACGCGCTCATCATCTGATTTCGGCAAATGTTGGCTCAGCCAAATATTCGGTTGGACGGTGAAATGTTGCTGCTGAAGGCACGTCAATTCGCTGTGGACCTCGGGCATGATGATGCCGAGACCTTGCCCATGAACTGGATAGACAGATTCAAAGTGAGGTGGGGAATCAGCAAGGTCAAGAGGTGCGGCGAATCAGGCAGCGTGGATTCGCCGATACTGTCTGGATGTGATGCGCCGATACTGTCTTTCGGTGGAGGATTGCCCAGACAACATCATGGAATACAATGACCGGTTTGAGTCCTTTCTCATGCACCAGATGCCCAAGAGTTTGAGGCAGTCAAACATAACGGATTACTTCGCAAAGGAGTAAAGGATCGATCGAGCTTCGTGTTGAAGTCCGATCATGGTTTTATATTGGCTTGTTTTGTACATTACCGCACTCACTTACACATTGGCATTGAGTGGTAATCATCACCACGATGACTGTGTGTCATGTAATTTTTCACCATACCATCACCGATGGTATACGAGTTGTCTTACAGAGTTGTTCATTATCTTTACTTTTGATAAACTGATTCATGAATTCCATCTTTGCTTGATCACTTTCCAACTCACCAATGAACCCCCACCTATGCCCCGAGGATTGTGTTTTCCTTTTGGTACAATAGCCGGCTCTCACACATATGTGTCCAGGCCACGCGCGACTTCATCCTTCACCCCACAGTCATCATGAATGTTCGCATATGCGTAAGTCGTCACATTTCTAAGTCGTCACTTTTTTCTCGGTCCCGATGATGACGACTTACGCCTAGTCTACTGTATATATCTATATATATATATATATATATATATATATATATATATATATATATATATATATATATATATATATATATATATATATATATATATATATATATATATATATATATATGTTGTTGTTCTTCTTTCGGCTGCTCGCGTTAGGGGTCGCCACAGCGGATCATCCGTTATAATCCGCATGCTGATTTGGCACAGGTTTTACGCCGGATGCCCTTCCTGACGCAACCCTGGTTGCCTCTGACGACATAGGGATAAGGATTCGGTTTCGCCATGATTCCGGGCTGCCCTACACCCTCATAGCGCGGCCCAGTGCAGAAAATCCCGTCCTCAAGCGATCCTCCAACCCAAGCCTCCAAATAGCCGGATTTCAGGCGCACTCCACTACGCCCAGTATAATCCAATATATATATATATATATATATATATATATATATATATATATATATATATATATATATATATATATATATATATATATATATATATATATATATATATATATATATATATTTATATATATACTGTATATACATATACATATATATATATATATATATATATATATATATATATATATATATATACATATATATATATATATATATATATATATATATATATATATATATATATATATATATATATATATATATATATATATACATACATATACATATATATATATATACACATATACATATACATATATACATATACACATATACATATACATATATACATATACATATATATATATATACATATACATATACATATATATATATATACATATATATATATATATATACATATATATATATACATATATATATATATATATATATATATATATATATACATATACATATATCAAACCATTTCCTTGTTTTTTTTTTGCCAAAAACACTCCCCAACACTCATTGATGAACCTTTGAAAGTTTGATGAAGATCCCTTTGGCCATCTAAGATAAATGGCAACACAGACAGACAGACAAAAAACGCTCAGAGTATCGATATGGTAAAATGGTCTATCATTTTGTCCATGACATTGATGGTGACATCAATTGTTAAAAAAAAAACAAAAAAAAACAAGCAATTGAGCCACCCATCCTAAATGTGGCCATGCACTCAACATCCTGATTTTTTGGAGTGTCCACGAAGCTCATCTTTTGACGCATCATTTATTTGCATCAAAACCACATTCAAACCTTTGTCTCCATAAATTGGTCTTTGACGCATATTATTTTTCTGATATAGTAAACACTTCAATATCGTGGGGGTTACGTTCATGGAAAATGACGCATTATGTAAAACCAATTTCCTGAGGGAATAAGGGGTTCGGTTCATGGACTTCAAGAAAATCGAGCGGAAGGTCGGCCGGCGGCAGCCCAAAATAAACACATCACAATTGAAATAAACATGCAAAATAAATACCAATTGGCCTTATGATTGTCTCCTGCTGCGTTGAAGCAGATTAAACATTCAGAGGCTAAAACTTGCCCCCTCGCCCCATCATTCTTCCCCTATTAATCTCAAATTGTTTTCCTTTGTAATCTGTCGATGTTTTTCTTTACAAGTTGTTCTGCAGTTCCATAAAACAGCAAAGAAATAAAATGAAAAGAATCTCTTTGGTCCGTCGTTTTTACACTTCGGTGCCATACCATTCTTTTTGTCTTTTAATTATTTTTTGTGTACATAGACGAGGCTCGTGGAAGAGCAACAATTAGTACACTGAACGGATCAGGCAACAACAGGACAAAAGGAAGAGTGGATAAAGGCGGGAAACACCAACAGCGAGTTGAAGGCCAAGATAGAGGCAGACTTGGACAAACGATGGGTGTGGGAGGAATGAGGGGCAGAAAGGGTGCATAGGGTGGACAAGATGGACACAGTGGGAAACTTGCAGGAGGGAAAAATGAAAATTTGGAAGGAGGAGGATTGGGGTGGGGTTAATGAAGGTAGAAAAGATCATGGTTTTGGATTGGGGATGATCTAAGATGGTAGTGAACAGCTGGCTTGAAGACTTGGAGGGAAGAATGATATTGAAGAGAATGTGGAAGTTGCTTCCACAGATGGGAGAAATGATAAATAAATGAGTGGAAGTGAGCAGTAATCCTGCATTCTATTATTAACGTGCGTGAGAAACAACGAAAGGCTCATGGTGCGAGATAACAATCACAGCTCAGCTCGAAAGCCACGATTGGTCAAAATTAAACTCACGATAACGAAATCGGGACATAAAAAAGGTGCCGCTATTGCTTAAAACCCGAGGTATTCAAACCCACGATATTTAAGGGAATACTGACTGCATTACCATTATGTTTCTGAAGTTGTTTTCCTTTGTATTCCGTCAATG
Organism: Eptatretus burgeri; assembly: GCF_056783735.1. NCBI lineage: Eukaryota > Metazoa > Chordata > Myxini > Myxiniformes > Myxinidae > Eptatretus > Eptatretus burgeri. The sequence goes on along the minus strand of NC_140969.1, from coordinate 28,931,046 downwards.
TGCTAATTTCATACATCGTTCTGCAGTTCCTGCAAGGAATAACTGGTGATTTTGGATTTTATAGAGGGAAACATGTTGGGTCAGGTTGTGGTGGTGTGTGCCAGGGTGGTGCTGAGGTGTCGTCCACCAGACGGTGTCTCCTCAGGTTAATGTGAAGTGGTCTCTTCGGGTGGGTGCCTGGAATGTCCTATCTCTAAGAGAGGATGATCACCTATCTCTGTTATCATCTGATCTCCAGCGTTTGAACATTGGTATTGCAGCACTCTCTGAGGTTCAGAGACCGGATAGTGGTGAGATAATGGTGGGTGGTTACAACACCTACTACTGGTCTGGTCGCTTTGATAGTTACCATGCCCAAGGAGTTTCTGCAGCTGTGTCGAATAAGCTGACTCCAATGATAAATGAGGTCACACCGGTCAATGAGCGTATTATGAGACTGAGGATTCGTCACTCCCTTGGTCTCTGCATATGCTCCAACTGAGGCGAGTGACCTCAATGTGAAATAGACGTTCTATGCCGCACTTGAGTGTGGTTGATCAGTGCCCCAAGCAAGATCCTCATCTAGTCCTGGGGGATTTCCCGACTGGCACTGATCGGGATGGTTATGAGACATGTGTTGGTCCCCATTAGTCTGGAACTGTAAAACCACAATAGCACGAAGTTCTTTGATTTTGCAAGAAGTTGGGCGACTTGGGGTGGCTGGTTTACGATTTCAGCACCCACAGCCACATCGCTGGACTAGGGATTCTAACGCTGGTGGTGTGGCAAAGGAGATTGACCGTGTACTCGTCGAGAGTCATTGGAGGATGCTCCAGAACTGCAGGGTCTACCAGAGTACTCAGTTCCTAAATACTGATGCCAGGCTTGTTGTAACAACTCTGAAGTTGCACCTCAACTCTAGGAGAATAGTATCATCCCAGCTTCGGCTGGATGTTGGCAAGATCAGGGATGAGAGGGTCGTTGAGAAATTTGCGAACACTGAGTGGGGAGTTTGGGGGTGGGGAGGGGGGTCTGGGTGTTCTAGGGAATCCTGAAGAGTTGTGGAATGCCTTCAAGACTACCATCCTTGATGTTGCCGGTGGTTGTTTTGGAACCCACCATCAGGCAAAGAGGAACTTCGTCTCCCATGGGACACTGGATACCATTTACCAGCATCGCAGGGCCAGGCTGAATGGCAGAACTGAGCTGTTCAACGAGCTGAGGCATAAAACTGTATGAAACTGTGCTCGGGGTGGATAACGAGGCCAATTTGCGAGAAATCTGTGAAGGGGTAGAGCATCACGTGTGGTCAAGAGATTCTCGTCCTGCTTCCAGAACAATTTGTGGATTGTGTTCCTCCACGCCCATCTCTCGTGTACTGCAGTTAAAGCGGAGGGTGGTCAGCTCTTGATGGAGGAGTCTGAAGTGAAGGCCCACTGGGCTGGTTACTTTGAGTGGCTATTCCAGGCGGCTGACCCACAGCTGTTGAATTGGATGACAAGGATGTTAATATCCCTATTGCTGACCCTCAAATCAACTGTGAATCACCTTCTTTGTAGAAACACAGGCTGCAATGAACCAGTTAAAAGGGGGTAAAGCTCCAGGGATCTGTGGCATCCATGCCGAACTTCTCAAGGCTGGTAGAAATGCTGTACTCGTGTCGTTGCATGCAGTTTTGTGCTTTGCCTGAAACACAGGCATCATCACAAGACGACAGCTTTGCTGTCCCTCTCTGGAAAAGGAAAGGTGATCGCCAGGACTGCAACAACTACAGAGTAGGTGACGCTGCTCTCAGTGCCGGGCAAAGTCTTTGCTCGGATAATTCTTGACAGGGCTCGCCACCATCTGCTTGAGCACCGGTGCCCAAAGCATTCAAACTTTACACGAAAGAGGTTAATGATAGACAGCATCCTTGCTCTTTGGGTCCTCACCGAACACAGGTGAGAGTTTCAGCAGGGGATGCTTGCAGCCCATGTTCATCTCTTCGCAAGGGCGTTTGATTCAGTGAATTTGGATTCCCTCTGGAGGATTTTCGGTCTTCGTGGGCTACCACCAAAACTGATCGATCTGATTTCTGAACTGCACTCTGGTACTGAGAGTGCTGTGAGGTGTGGTGGTTCCATCTCCGACTTATTACCCTCTACCACCGAAGGTGAAGAAGGTTACGCTTTCACCCCTTTCTGTTTGTTTGTCTGTTTGTTTGTGCACAGGATATCTCAAAAAGTTGTGGACGGATTTAATTAAATTTTAAGTTGTGGACAGACGGATTAAATTGATTAAATTTTGTGGACAGGTTTGTGGATCCAGGTTTGTGTGACAAGGACGAACTGAATAAATCATGGTGAACATCCAGATCCAGATACGACTACTAGAAGTTCAGTGATTCTTCACCATTGAGAGATCGGGCCAAAAACGATATATAGTACGATATCTAAAAAGTTGTGGATGGATTCGGACGAAACTTGGTGGACACGTTGAGTGTGTGACAAGGAAGAACCGATTCAATTTTGGTGAAGATCCGGATCCGGATCCGATAATCATTTAACTTTAAGGTGATTCTTCACCATTGAGAGATTGGGCCAAAAACGATATTGTACTGTAGAGTATGATATTTCAAAAATGTAATGGGCCCGATATGTTCTCGTGGAACAGGTATTATGTGGCGGAGGTATGCGCTCTACAGAGTGCCCTTCTAGTTTCCAATTGTTATTGGACTTGGTCAGGGGTGTGTACTGCCCCTCCCCCTCCCCCCCACCTCCAACTTTTCAGTGCTTGTGTGGGCTGGATTCTGGGGAAGATGTCAGAGAAATCAACTTGCATCGCTTGGGAATGTCAAGATCTCTGACCTTGATTTTGCAGATGATGCAGTCATCTTTGTGGAGATGCTAGATATTCTTATGGGGGCCCTCCGGGTGCTGATGAGTGTGAGCTGCTGGGATTACGGGTTTCCTTCATCAAAAGTAAGATCCAGGCTTTCATTGACATCTTGGACTCTACTATCTTGTCTGTACCTGTTTGTGGTGAGAATGTTGAGGTCACAGAGAGATTCACTTACCTTGGCAGTGATATTCATGTCTCCGCATCTTGTGAACCAGAGGTCAATAGACATCTGGGTCAGGCCTGGGGAGTCATGGATCCATTGGATCATGGGGTGTGGTGCTGTCAGTACATATGCAGGACGATGAAAGTCGGAGTCTTTAAGTCCTTGCTATTTCCAGTCTTGCTCTATGGATATGAGACTTGGACTCTGACCAAGGATCTGAGATGGAGACTTCCTCATTTGGTACCAGGTCTCTTTGGAGAATCTTTGGCTATTGCTGGTCAGACTTTGTGTTCAACGAGCGGTTGCTGAGAGAGAATCAGATGAGATTTGGTACCAGTATAGTCCGTGAGCATCAGCTGTGGCTGTACGGACACGTGGCTTGTTTTGTTGATGCTCATTCCAACCAGATTATCTTCGCAAGGGCTCCTTGTGAGTGGAGGAGCCCAATGGGCCAACCACATGCTTCGTGATTGCAGCATGTTAATCGGCATCTCAAGCAGATGGGGATGGGCTAGGTATCTGCCTGGGGAATGGCCAGACGGAGGCCGCTAGAGTACCGGTGGAAAGTGGACGTGGCGATGCACTGCTCCGGCACATTAATCCACACCTGACCTGATTAAGTTTTCAAAGTGCACATGAAAAAAAATCACACCACGACTTAAAAGATTATGTTTGAAATCCTGCTATTTTAAGTTTATAAAAGCACCTCATGAAACCAACATACAAACCATGAAGCATACTTACATACATCTGTCTATAATTCCAGCAATCTGTGTGTGTGTGTGTGCGTGTGCGTGTGCGTGTGCGTGTGCGTGTGCGTGTGCGTGTGTGTGTGTGTGTGTGTGTGTGTGTGTGTGTGTGTGTGTGTGTGTGTGTGTGTGTGTGTGTGTGTGACCACTGTTTTTCGACAACCACTGGTCTGATCTAATTGAAAGTTTCAAGCTATATTGCTGGGAACCTGAGGATGTGCCTTTTCAAGGTTTGATATTAATCGGACAAGTGCTTCCCAAGTTATGGCCACTTATTTACCAAACCAATGACAAGACACGTTGCTGCGTGGGCGTGGCCGATGGGGGAAGGAAAGCACAGCCGCGTTCGCCATTACAGGTTACAACGTACGGGCTTCCGGAGAGTGATGACTTCGTGTATTCTAATAATTTCTTGATTTCTTATGCGCATTTATAGATAAACACAATGCCCCAAGTTATGATCATTTTCATATTAGACGGTGTATAAATTTCGGTAACATCAGAGTGCTGGTATGCTTCGAACCAGGAAGTAATTTTTTTTTCTCTCTTCTCTTTTTGTTTTTCATTGCGACGACATTGTGAAAAGGTAAAATACGTTGGCGCTAATTGAATAATTGGCCATTAAAACCTAAATTGCGAATCATCGTAACTGTGATATGCGAACTTCCGGGCCACGCACGTACGGGCACGCGAGAGCGATGAAACGGCCTGTGTGGTTGTTGTTTCTTGCTCGCGGTTGGAATATTTATTTATTCATTTTTATTTATTTTTTTACGGGCATGTACTAATACATATAAATAATTGTATGCACAAACAAATGTACACAAACATAAATGTATGGAAAAAAAAAATGACAACCATGTTGCATCACTTGCAAGCAGTAAAAACCAAAAACGTACCTCTGTTTCTATCACGTGGACCAACAGATGAATCCATCTCTTCCTGTTGATACAAAACCATCGGAATAATCAGGAAAATGGCATGCTCCAATATTCTCACCCTTCAATCAGAAAAACTATATTACCACTGAATATACCATGCTTGGTCTTGCTCATAATTCACACATTACAAAGCACGACGTGCTGAAACCATGCAAAATAAGTACCTGCAATAGGTCTCAGCCAATCATTTCCAATCTTTTAATGGCAGTATTTCCATGCTTTCATTGACCAAGTAATCTCAATCACATATTTTTTACATGCAGTCTATTTAATACGGAAATGAGAAGGGCACTTGGTAGAGCGCATAGCTCCGCCCTGTAATACCTGATCCACAACAATATATCTGGCCCAATACATTTTTGAGATATCATGCTATATGTCGTTTTTGAGACCTATCTCTCAATGGTGAAGAATCACTTTTAAAATTAAAGTAGTCAGATCCGGATCCGGATCCTCACCAAAATCGAATCAATTTGTCATGGCCACACCCCCAACCTGTGCACCACGTTTCATCCGAATACGTCCACAACTTTATGAAATAGTGTGCTATATATCCTTTTTGGCCCCATCTTTCAATGGTGAAGAATCACTTTATAATTTCTATAAGTCGGATCCGGATCTGGATCTTCACCAAAATCTAATCAGTTCGTCCTTGTCACACACCCAACCTGGCCACAAAATTTCATCCGGATCTGTCCAAACTTTTTGAGATATCCTGTACACAGACAAACAGACAGACAGACAGAAAGGCGTAAAAACCTCCTCCTTCACCTTCGGTGACGGAGGTAATAAACACAAAATGGCAGTTTTGGACTCAGCCACCGACTCATCATCCTGAATGAATCTCTGAAAGTCACAGATGTTGAGCACTCTGAATAAGAATAAGATGTCTAATCTTTACAAACCATGGTTTGGTTGAAAGGTGTTCTTGAAACGTTTGAGCATCATTGGTGAAGTGGTTCCGGAGATAAGACCTTACAAAGACTTTCGTAATGTTGACTCAGTTCTCCACTTTGACACGTCCAAATGCGTGTGAGGTCAGTTCACATTGGTCTGCTCTTGGGATGTGATACATTTAAGATTTTTCAATTACAGAAGCCAAAACATATTGTTGCAGTTCTGCAAAACCACATGCCTCCAAGGCAATGGCACCCAACATGCAGTGATCCCCAAGCGTTATCTCGTTAGTCTTCGTGCAGTCAGACCTTCCCCTCATGTCTAATGGGTTAACGGGATGAAGTGCGTTGCGTGGGTCTTATAGCCAAGTCTAATTATATCTCTATCTTGCATTCAATCCTGATTTTCATTCCAACCTTTTCCTTTTATCCATGATACAAATTGAAGCAAGCACCGCACTGAGGCAGGTACCAGATGAGAGACTCTCAGGATGTGCATGGCGTGCCATTTCATTCGAATCTGCGCACCGATTAACAACGCGTTTCACCTTGCTCCACCTTCACTCACCACCTCGACCACCATCTCCGACACACAGGAAAAATCATCCTGCGCCTCCACGCACCTCCGCATCGATGCAATTTGCCACCAAACGAGTGTGCTACGCGGCCCAGGCCACTTGGAACGCATGGCGCGGGGACAGGCCAAGCACGTAAACAGCACCAACCGCAGCTCGCCGGGGGTGCCCCGAACCGGCATGCGGGACCGACACGACCCTCGTCCAGTCGCCAGAACACGACCCGGGAGTTCAGTGAAAGGCTGCGGGCTGCATCGCACCGGATGTGCAAACGAGGCTGCTTCCGGCCCCGGGAGCCTAGCAGGGCGGAGCCGGGATCCAATGGTAGGGCACGATTCGGATGACAGCGCGTCACTTCGGGTCGTCGTCCCACTCTTTCCCGGGGCAAATAAAAGGTGGATCGCGAAGCCGTCTGCCCTCTCTCTACTCCCTCTCGCCTGCCTGCCTCGCATCGTCTCTGCCTGTATGCCACGCTCACTTCTTCGCCTCTCTGTTCCGCCCTCTCTTCACTGCACCTCGTTGTCTGCCTGTTGCTGGATCTGCACTCAGGGTTGGTGTGCGACAGACGTCATCCTGGACCAGTGCGGAGCACACATTTCCACGAGCCCAGGCAAAGTGATCAAGCAAGAGATAACGCGCCGACTCTTAAGGTGGGACTGCTCAAGCGGAGCGTCCCCCCAAGCACACTGGGTTGCGCGGTCGGCCGACCGTGCCAGGTATTGAGAGGACGTTAGTTCTTATCTGCTCTGCTTCCTCCTAACTATAATCATCGGGTCTGTGTGTGTGTGTGCATGTGATTGTGCCTGTCATAGCTTAAATTGAGATCGTATAAGATGTAACAGGATAAGTCTGCTCGGTGTCTGCTTTTGTAAATTGCTTGCCTTTTGTTGCACCCCATGAATTCCTCGCTATCGTCTGCTGCACGCAATAATAAACCCCATTCACTGTACCACATACTATTCCTCGATAAATTGTAAATAAATGCTTTATATATAAATGTTCCCAGCTCATTTTAGTCTTTTCCTTCATTGGTCTAGCATGGTCCGTATCCGAGTCTACCCGGGACGTTATCACCCAACGATCTATTTCCTAGCCGGTACGTCCTTGGCAGCTACGCTCGGCTGCATCTGATCCGGTAAGGTGATCCGGTTTGAACAATGCGTACCAAGAGCTTGTCCCCCAGTAATTAGTCACGTGACCATTTTCAGTAACCGGTTTCCATTAGACAGAGGACCCTATGTCACGTGGTTGAGTTATTGACGTTCACGGTCGATTAGCGACCCGCCACGTCACGGAGTTATCTTTGTGGGACAGCCTGCGATTCCGGAGATTCTTGTGGGAACCCAAGTTAGCGTAGAAGATATTGATGATGAAATTGATGAAATGATGAAATGATGATGATGTTAAGGTTATTTTTGTTTTTTTCTATATTTTTTCTCAAATTTTTATCGACATTCCCGCTCGAGAAATTGTGTGCATTGCCCACATGTACAACATATAAAAAAATTCAGTTTGATTCGGTCAATTTTGAGGGAGAAGATAGGTTTTGAAGAAATGGGCGGTGACAGATAGTAGGGTAGCAGCTAAGATTGAGAAAATTACAAGTGGGCGTGGCTCCACCCACAATGGGCGTGGGACGCCCATCGCCAGGAAGACAAAACTAGGCATTGATATCAACATCATATTCAAGTTTCATTCAAATCGGATCACATCCCACGAAGTTGTGCTCTGACAATCTACATCGTTAAATACCGCTCGTCAACCGTTGTCTTTCGACTTGTCTAGATCTGCACTTTTGTTTGATAAGGCATGTGAGGATTAAAAATGAAGGATCAGATACAGATAAGATTTTTGATGCAGTTACGAAGGCTCCAGATAAACCGGGCAATATGGCAATGCCTGAAATCTTGAATTTTCACACTCAATGCCATGCGTACCCACCGTGGTTCCACCCTCTTCTTTCACCTCGCTCTTATCCACTGATGGCGTCTTTTCAATTGGCTTGTCAACTGTTTTGCGCCTGGATAGGAAGTAGGAAAAGTTCAGGGACATGAATAACAACCATTTCCATGCAAAACCAAAACAATCATACATAAAGCTTTCTGCACTAGTTGGTAAACCACTGGAGGTCCCATTTTGGAGAGGGCAGGATTGCGGTGATCCTGGTATATGCGCAAAGCAAAACGAAATTAAAAAATTACCCCCGTGTGGGGGTGACGGTCATCTCTATAATACCACAAGTTCTCAATGTTCAGTTATGACCGAAGACTACTGTGCAGCTCGAACTGCTCAGTTTGGTTAAAGATGACTCGGAATTTTGGCGCAGGCGTGCACGAAATTATATTTTGAAAATAAATGCCAACGTTTACATTTTGGGTTTTGAAACTTTTGCACCTTCGGCGGAAAATGTATAAATATACAAGGTCAGCTGCTATGCAATGACACCATTCACTAACTTTTACCATGCCCAGTGGAGAATATATAGCCTCCTGAAGGTAGGGCAGTCTTTGCAAACTTTGAAGTCACGTGACGCGAAAACGAAAGCGAAATTCGAAAATCCGTCCCGACCAAATTTAGATATTGTCCCATACATTCATATGCCGCAATCAAATTCAAGATCGCTTGAGAAATGTAGGAGGAGATAGAATTTGAAAATCGTCATTTTCGCAACTTCAAAGGTCTCGTGACCTTGACCTTCGGTGACCTTGAAAGTCATACCATCGTGTACGTCTCATCGACCTCTATCAGGATTACTAATGACCAGATCTCCCGCTTCAACTTCATTGTGAACGGAAGGACGGATCGAAGGACATCGACACCCATATTATTAGGTCATGCTCGAAGAGATGACCGAAAAAGCGAGATAGGAGCAAATCAACTTGAACGGTGGCTGACAGGAATCATGAGGGAACACACCGCCTTGCCAGCAAGGCACTCATCTCCTCCATCAGACCACCACCACTTCCTCCACCACCTCCCCCACCACCACCACTTGACCGGTTTGCTTCATTCCGTGCACCTCCTCCATCCTCTGGCTACACAAATGAAGAAAACAAATGAAGGTGATCAAAAAATTCTGCACCAACATGGTCATCATCGCTGCACTCAGACATTGTGCTTCATCAAACTAATCAATTGCTATAGATGTACAAAATGTAAATGAATAAGCTCAGTGTTGAAATTATCTTTCACCCCCATAAATTTTACACAGCAATGGTTTCAGATGACGAAGACAATAACACAAACCACCTTCACAAAAGTCATCATCCAGGCTCTGGGAGAACTTGTCTAATCATCAAAACTCACCTTTGGAACCTTTTTGAGCTTTGCTCCAGCCAGAGCAGCTGCAAATCCAAGGGTATTATCAGAAGCAGCAGAACCACTCCCACTAGGAGGAGGAAGAGGAGGAGGTGGTGGTGGCCCTCCAGTAGATGGAGGAGGAGGTGGACCCGGAGGAGGGGGGACAGACAATCCAGGAAGTCCAGGAGGCTGTGGAACAGCTGGTGTGGTTGGGGCACTCACAGCTCCCTGTGATGGGGGTGGAACTGCTGGAGATGCAGCTGGAGTTACTGACAGTGGTAGAAAAACAAGAGGAAAAAAAAAAAAAGAGAGAAAAGTACAATGTTTAATACTTGGAGTATTATGAGGGTCATTCAAAAATATCTTGGAACAAGATAATTATAGGAGTAAGAAATGCCAAATATTATATATATATATATATATATATATATATATATATATATATATATATATATATATATATATATATATATATATATATATTCTTCTTCTTTCGGCTCGCTCCCGTTAGGGGTTGCCACAGCGGATCAACCATCTCCATTTCGCTCTATCCTCCACATCTTCCATTGACACTCCAACCACCCGCATGTCCGCCCTCATCGTATCCATGAACCTCTTCTTTGGCCTTCCTCTTCTCCTCCTGCCTGGTGGCTCCATCTTCAACATCCTTCTCCCGATATACTCCGCTTCCCTCCTGAGCACATGTCCAAACCATCTCAATCTCGCCTCTCTCACTTTGTCTCCAAACCGTCCTACCTGCGCTGTCCCTCTAATATACTCATTCCTTATCCTGTCCATCCTCGTCACTCCCAACGAGAATTGCAGCATCTTAAACTCTGCCACCTCCAGCTCCGCTTCCTGTCTTTTTGTTAGCGCCATCGCCTCCAAACCATACAACATAGCTGGTCTCACTACCGTCTTATATACTTTCCCCTTCACTCTTGCAGCTACCCTTCTGTCACAAATCACTCCTGCAACTCTTCTCCACCCACTCCATCCTGCCTGCACTCTCTTTTTCACTTCTCTCCCACACTCTCCATTACTTTGGACAGTTGATCCCAAGTATTTAAACCCATCCACCTTCCCCACCTCAACTCCTTGCAACCACACCATACCACCACCCTCCCTCTCATTTACGCACATGTACTCCGTCTTACTCCGACTGATTATCATTCCCCTTCTCTCCAGTGCGTACCTCCACCTCTCGAGGCTCACCTCAGCCTGCTCCCTACTCTCCCGACAGATCATGATGTCATCCGCGAACATCATAGTCCATGGGGACTCCAGTCTGATCTCGTCCGTCAACCTGTCCATCATATATATATATATATATATATATATATATATATATATATATATATATATATATATATATATATATATATACATACATATACGCTGTAAAACCCATTCTACGGCCTCAGATGAATGCCGTGACATCATCATTGATGCATGGTTATGTCTGCGGCTCCCAGAAGAGCTTCTCACAGCACAAATTACAATGTTAAATGTAATATTCAGGTCGCGGACAAAAAAATGGAAACATCTGGGTAAATGAGGGTCACCAGGCAATACCAAACAGGTGTGGCCCATGTGTTAATTATGCAAAAAAACATCCCAGCATGCTTTAGATCATGTATAAAAATGCTGTACAGGCCTGGTTGCCTATAATTATAGCTAGCATGGCTGCAAGAGGAGACCCCCACCCAATTGCCCCCATCCACAGAGCACGTGTGGTCACCCGATGTTTGATGAGCATGCCACTGATGTTGTCCATATGTCAAGGCCTTCTCAGTCACCAGATCTGAACCTGTTGTGATTCCTCACTCTCTTGAGATTCCTCCTCCATCCCTCCATCCCTCATTCATCGATCCCTCAGCTTTCCATCCCAAATCCTCATCATTTCGCTTCTGAACCTCAATTCCCCATTCTTCCCCAAAAGCCTCAACCCTTTACCTCTCAAACCCTGTAAACCCCCTTTTCATTTAAACCCCTGTACGGTGACGGAGAGATTCAAATATCTCCCGTTGCCATGCCTCACTCCAGGCTCGATAAAATTTGAGCGAGCGTGCGAAATAACTGTCTGCGGTCAGTCTGTCTGATGAATCATGAGTCACATCCATCTGCTGAACTGCCTTCCTGCTGCTGCGTTGCTGTCTGCCAAGCCACGGGCTGTTGGGTAAACCTGCCGTTATGAGTTATTGCTTGAACAAGTCCGTTGACACAGGGCTAACCAAAGGGCTCTGAGGGCGAACACAGCCCATGGTCTTCAGGCGCGGCAGCTTCAGAAGCACATACGTACAGCATTTCCCTTCCTCCTCTCCCTTACACACCTTTCACTTTGGACCGATGCAAGCCCACCTGTTTGCGTGGGGTGAGCAAGGGGCTGACACAAAGTCCCAAACTTTATCACTCTCTACTTTTCTGGAAATCCCGGTGGTTAGGGTGGCAGGCTAGGATATTAGGGTCCTGAGTTCAAGCTCCGTCAGCTGCTGAATTAACACAAGGTGGGTTTGACTCAGTCCGTCATCCTTCCGAGGTCGGCAAAATGAGTACGAGTCAGGTTCAATATGTTAGTAAATTAATTTTCGTTCAAAATCTTGGTAGATTAGACAACCTATACATTTTCGGAAACATTATAACATGGAGGATCCGAAAATCAATGTTTACATTTACGGACATACCGCCGTGGCAGCCATTTTTGGATTTTCTAAAATGACCGCCATGCAGGTACATATGTCCGCAAATGTAAACATGTATTTTTAGATTCCCCATGTCACAATGTTTTCGAAAATATATTGGTTTGCTAATCGACTAAAGGCCCGGTCACACCTTGACGTTTTAGCCAACGTATGCCGATTTTTGATTTTTTTTTCTAAAACGTTGGCACACGTTGAATACGTTATGGGTAAGTTTTGATAACATTGAGAGCATGCTGAAAAACACTGCCATACATCGTTGTACGCTGGCTTTAAACGTTGTACTTTTCGGTTGTCCTCAAATTTTTGCATGCTTGAAATTTCACGACGTATGCCGGCGTATGACTCACACGTTCCGCTACGCTGGCCACAAGTTGTATGCACGGTCTGCGATCATTGACAGACGTCAACACATGCTACTTGTAAGTTAATCATAAGTTGAGACACGCCGAGGTAATGTTTAGCGTACCCGAAACTTATTTCTAACCTATAATTAACGTGTTGTTGGCACGTTACGCGATCGTTGCCACACATCGACAGACGTTACTTTTAAGTTACTCATAGGCTGAAAGACGTCGGTATAATGGATCGTCCTTGCATCAGCGTCCACGGCCACGGCCAGGACACTTATTTGCAGCATTCTTCAAACTTTTCTTCGGCATGACGAGGATGTTCACACTTCGATGTCTAGCTCGGCTATGATTCCAATTGTCCATCGGCAGCGTCTATTTAAAATAGTCGAGTTTGAGCGTTTTAACACATTCAGAAGAAACGCTTCAAATTTCCAAACCCCAGCGTCAAAAAACAAAGGCGAGTGACAGCAATTTAAATCGTTCATTGTAAACAATGAAAATAGCTGAGTGGTACCGTTTAAAAGTCGGTGAGTGTAAAAAAAAAAAATCCAATTGTTGAGCGTAAGCGTCTACTTTCAATAGTGGAGATGCAGCCATTTAAATCGGTGAGTGGCAACCTATGAATAGCAAACCCCACGTCACCGGCAAAGATAAACTGCCGCTCGATATGGATAAGTTAGGCTATCGTTGGGCATAGTTTGTGAACGCCGGCTACACGATAATTATTCGTTGGTATACCATATCTATAAGTTATCGAAGCGTTCTATGCACATTATTAGTTCATTGTGCATTTGTCCAACCCGTTATGAATAGACCTAAATCGTAAAAACAAGCCATAGCTCATTGTTGAAAAAGCCCCATAAAAAATTAGCCGCAAAGAACTTCGAACAATGGTGCAAAGATGTCTCCTACCCGTGGACACGCGGACGATCCATCATAACCCACACCCTCCCCCTCACACTCACCTACTACTGCCAACATGAACAAACTACTACTAATACTAATACTGATACTGATACTGTTACTGCTGACATGGACATCGACTCAAAAAGGACTCGAAAACACTGTTGGGTTCCCCTTTTATGAGCAGCATTTTTATATACCAATTCCCAAAACCGCTGGGAACACGTCTTTATATGGCAGTTGTAAGTTAGAAACACGTTCATTTATTTTTTTTGTCGATCGGAAGACGTCATTGGAATACGTCTACATACGTCGATGTGTGTTGGGACTACGTAAAGAATTGGTTCAAAGCATGTCAAACATAAGTTAGAAATAAGTTTCGCGTAAAAAAGACATTACCGCGACGTGTTTCGACTTACGAGTAGCTTATAAGTAGCCTTTGTGGACGTGTGTAAGCATCCGCATATCGTGTGTACAACTTATCCCCATCGCATGCGAACGTGTGTCATACGCGAAGTACGTCGTAAAATTTTGAACATGTTTAAAATTTCTTGACATACTCTACTTACTACGACGTATGATAGCGTACTTTAGCGTTCTACTCAAATATACCAAACTTACTCATACCGTATTTGACGTGCCCCAACGTTTTAGACACATTTTTCTTAGGTCGGCATACGCTGGCAAGATCGCCAAGGTGTGACTGCGATGCTGACACTTCCATTTCTACGGCAGTTATGATTCGAATCGTTGTGCGTCAGCCTTTTAATAGGCTACGTCACGACATCGTCGGCGATACGTGCAACGCGCTACGCCTAAGTTAGACTATCGTTGGGCATCGGTTGTGTAGGCCGACAACAGGTTCAGCATTCGTTGGTATGTTATCTATAACACAACAAAACGTTCTGTGTCCATTACTAATGCGTTATACATAAGAGCAAGTCGCTATGAATACGTCCGAATCTTTAAAAAAAAAAACATCAAAAGTTCAACGTAAGCCAGCGTTTTACATACATTTTAATACGTTGCCATCGTTGGCTAAAACGTCAAGGTGTGACTGGGCCTTAAGACTTTGAACGAAAAAACATAGTGAACCTGACTATACTAGTGAACTGGTAATCGGGGCATTGCATCAGTGCTGCCCCCATACTCGGTAGCAGTGGTGATGTACCCTTGATCATTATCAATAGAAAGCATGAAATCATGCCACCACAAGGGGAATGTTTTTTTGTTTGTTGTAAAACCATTCCTGGAGTGTGTGAGGCACGCCCATCTGTCCCGAGATAGATAAGATTGTGTTTGGGGAAGTTCTGTGCTCGGGGTAAGACTTTTCTTGTGTTTCTAATGTCTGTCTGTGCCCTGTGAATATTTCCTTGTGAATAATTGTGCTTCTAAAATACGTGCCTTAACTTTGCTAAACTTTCAAACATGCTCGATTGTCTCTTTTCCTTAATCGGTTCGGTATAGCATGTACATAATAAACAGACATGATGTTGTGCCCACCGATTCGCCACGTCATATTGTCGAGCCTATGGTTTCGCTCGACCGTACCACAATACACGAGGTGGGACGTTGAGTGCGGTCCCCAGTTGAGGTAACTAGGTCACTAGGTAAGGAAATGCAACGCTGGGCATGGGGACCCTACTTGACCTGGTTGCATCATCAACCGACGTTTCCACCCCTTCGACCACAGAAACAGTCACAATATTTTTTTGTTAAAATTTGTTATTGTTCTTTATGCAGGTAAATCAAAATTATGATAAGTGTGCTCAAAATGAGTGCCAGGTGATGTCAAATTGATTGAAATCTAATTATTGGAATGTGTAATAGTAAGAGTGAAGAAGGTTGGTTGGTGAAATTGGTAGCATGAACATATCTACTCCGAGATCGATTACCAATTTGATCAAGCCCAGGTATAATTCATCCTTTGAGTGCAGTGCCAGCAGGGATCTGCATATAGGAGCACATCCTCATGCAGATGGGAGACAATGGAAGCACTACATACAGTGGATACATCAAGCGTGATGGACCAAAGCCAAATGACCAACTTCTGCCATAATCTCAGTGAATGAAATGTAAAAATAAAGAAATAAATAAATAAAAATGTATATCCAGTGGTCTCCAACCTTTTTAAATAAAAGATCACTTTTAGAATCTCAATGTAACACAAAATCTACTGTTAAAAATTCTACTTTACAACTAAGGAAAAAAAAAATGTACGCCATGCATAACACTCACCTATTCTTAGTGCAACACCTGTGCTTGCATCCTATCTGTGAGTGCTTTGAAGTCTGAGTCATAGTTTGAGATGGCCAGTCTCACACAGTCCATCAGATGGGCATCTGTGAAACGAGTGCAATCCTTGGACTTCGTGATATTCATCTGGGAAAAAACCAGCTCACAGAGGTATGTGGAACCAAGGTAGGCCTGCAACTTGAGTGTCCAGGATGTCAAAAAAGTGTACTCTCCGTTTACAAATCCCCCAAAGTCTTTGTCCCTTGATCTAGCTTTCAGCTCCATGTCATTTTGCATGGTGATTATCTCCATACCAAGACCACTGCTTTGTTCAAACACCTGATGAAAGCTTGCTGTCAGTTCTCCAATGTCCACTTGAAGAAAAGGATTTGAGACAAACAATCATTTGTTCCAACTTGTCTACCTCCTGAAATCGTCTGTTGAATTCCTTTTCCAATTTGTCCAGGTGGTCACAGAATTTTATTGGGATGGAACCCTTTCACTTTGACATTTTGGAGGATCTTCTCCAGATTTGGGAAGCACTTTGTCACGTTGTTCTTTAACTGGGAGGATCACAAGCCAAGTTTCAACTTGAACGCATTCACTGCACTGATCATGTGTGACAAATCTGTCCCTCCCCTGCAGTTCGCGATTCAGCTTGTTCAATTGTGCCATTAAATCTGTAAGAAACCCCCAAATCTAACGGCCACACGTTATCTGACAGATCGTTGTACACCTCATTTCTTGATTTAAGAAATGTGGAAATTTCAGGAATTGGATCTAAAAATCTCTCGAGGACTTTCTCTCGGCTTAACTGCCTCACATCTGCACGAAGGATTAGCTCACTTTAGGTGGCATCAAGTTCATCGAGTAACGATTTGAATGAGGGATGTTGCAGAGCTCTGGTACGAATCGAGTTGATGATCTTGACAACAACTGTCATTATATGAGAAAAGCAAACAACCTTGCTCGCCAGTGCTTGTTGGTGGATAGTACAGTGGAAAGTAAAAAAAGAAGGGGAATTCAGGATCATTTGTGCAAAGTGCAATACAGCCTGCATTGACACCCAGCATTGCCGGTGCACCGTCAGTTGGGATTGAAACCATTTTCTTAAACGGAACGTTTTTCTCAGTCACACACCTCTTGAATTTGTTGTAGACGTTGTCGCCTCTTGTTCTCTCTCTATGAGTGGCAAAATAGTGAGAAAGTCCTCCTTTGTTGTTGAGTCGTTGAACGTCGTGTGAACGAAAACAATCAGCGGGCCGTATCCGTCATGTCTGCTGATTGTTTCTCACTGCAGTCTGATTATTCACAGTCTGATAAGTCATGGTGTATTTTCTGAGACACATCCTTGAACAACAATTCCACCCTTCTGGCTACTGTTGAAGTGCCAATCAGCATGCCCTTCATTGCTGTCGTATTTCATCTTTGTTTTGAAAATCCTTGAACAAGGTGTAGGCAGTAACCGTCATAGCCCCCTTGATATGATAACTTCGTCATTCGTGAATGGTTTCTTATGTTTAACCAGCAGGTGGCTCATGCGAAAAGACAGCTCTGTGCTTACCTTGCCTTGAGTCATAGGTTTTGAAAAGAATGACTGTTGAACTTTCAAAATTCCCTTTAACCCACCAACTTTCTTCATCTGAATCACGCAGTTTAAAGGAAAACATTGTTGAAATTTTACATGCATTGGCTTGTGATGCCGTTACAAAATTACCTTTTACTCAAGGCTACAAATGACACAGATGCCCTCGTCTTTGATATTTGTAAAAATAATTTTCCTTTCCCATTCCTGGTGCAAATTTGTCAGTTCCCCCCCCCCCACCCCCAACCCCTCTCTCTTCTCGGACAGCCCTGGCTCCTCGCTCATTATTTTGGCTGAAGGTAATTAATCTTAGAAACAAGGAAAAAGTGAAAATGAAAAGCCCAGATCATTCCGTGTTTCGGCGAATCGACAACAGGCAATGAGCAACTGACAACTGTGCGGTGGCCGCAGCTGTACAGCGACTGTCATAGATGGATAATTGGTTCGTTTAAACACAAAGCATTTCTGATTGGCTCGTGCACTGACATTTAGCTTTTTTTTTTTTTCTTTTTTTTTTAAATCTCCAGCAGCTTGCATTTATGACCAATGGCCACTACAGTTTCAAATACAACCATCATATAGAATCTCAGCTTTTCCATATATATCAATTTTAATTCACCAATATGAAAAATAAATATATATTTCTTTGTAAAAATGGACTGTTCAAGACTCTTGGATTGACCTGTCAATCACAATTGACTGGTTGGAGACCACTTCTGTACAAAAGAGTGAGTTTTTTTTTCTTTGTTCTGTTGTTTCCAACCCCCTGTGCCAATTTCACCAAAAAAAAAAGTGTATCATTATTTTCAAATGCAGGTCAACATCACAAGAACAACTTTTACTTCTTAATCAAATTGGTGTTAAAACATGAAAACCGTTCTTTGGCCAATTGAGCATCATATGTCAGGTGCCCCCCTTAGTGGGGAGGGAGGGGATCAGAGTGTTGACTTCTGCCTGCTTTCCTCCTCCTCCTCTTCCTCCTCTGTGTGCAAGTAGCATCATTGGCTGGGGGCTCAGCTGTGCACTGGTAGTCTGGTACCCATTTTGTCGACCTTCGAAGGATGGCAGGCTGAGTCAAACCTACTTGGTGTTAATTCAACAGCCTGACAGGGGCTTTAACTCAAGACCTGATGATCTGAAACCAGCCACCTAACCATTAAGCCAACACCAGGCTTCCTGCTTCACCCCAAAGTGATCGATGCTCTGTCGGGGTCGAACCTATTCCAATCCAATCCAATCCATTGGAACCATACTCTGTACAGAGCGTTGGTGCTGCCGTGTTAGTCTCCTGGGCTATTGGGCAAAATCCTGGACAGGTCGTCATCCCGACGCAGGACACTCAAATGGTGCAATCATCCCAGCAAGATGGTACTCATTTTGCCAACCTCGGAAGGATGACAGGCTGAGTCAACCCAACCTCGTATTCATGCAACGGCTGAGCAGGATTTGAACTCAGGACTCTTGGATCCGAAGCCTACCACCCTTACCATTAAACCAACACCAGGGATGAACCTATTCCATTGAAATATATATTTTCCATATGCAGAATGGAAAATATAGAAAGGGTCCACAGTCTCTGCACAATTAGACTTTGTGTAACAAGTGGTCACACAATCCTGTATGACCACAAACAAGGAAATTAAGAGGCCATTTAGGCCATCACTGCTGTATTGCACTCTCGAGTTAATTTTTTCTACAGCAACAAACAAAATTCTACTTGATGTTTTACTAACGTCTGAAGAACTTGATCTTGATTGGTTGACCCAACTTACAAGTCCATAAAAAGGTGAATTCACCTCCATAAGACGAGAATAACAAAGTAAAGGGAAAGCACTTACAACACAGACATGGATAAATGGTAAGGTAAGCAGTTAATCAAGTCAAAATGATTGATGATTTTTTTTTTACCAAGGCTCCTGCGATCCGCATGCTCCAGATCTTGCTGCCTGGTGAGACAAAAATGGTCAAAAATCCCAAACTTGCTGCTCAGCTAACCACGCAGGTCAAAAAAACAAACAATGAGACGAATGGAGCCGTGGCTGAAAGAGCATGATTTATAAATGATACAAACTACAAACAAACATGCACAAAGCATCTCACCGCCGTGTTTCTACATCGTCAGGAACTGGGCCATTCTGCTGGAGTGAGTTCTGCCGCTGGAGTGCAGGACCTGAAAAATAAGTGAGCATAAATAAAACAGGGGAAAACTGGGAGGCTTGGGAACCCTGCACACAGATGCAGTTACACACCAGGGAATAATTTATTCCAAATTAAACAACTGGGGGGGAAAAAATAAAAATACTGGATACAATGAATCCAGGAAAAATAAATCCGGACAAAAATAAATCTTGCATCCTGAAATGCAAACAAACAATGTCCTCCAACTCCAGCACATCAAGCCAATGAACAAATTGCAGAACATTCTTCGTAATCGATCCTCAGCGAGAGATATTATAGGGTTTTATCAAAACCATATCGCAACCATCTCAATCAAATCAAAAGCACTCGATTTGTGAAAAATCTGCCGACAACAAAAAAGGGGAATTTTACGGACATTGCAGCAGCTTACACCAATGAGTACGATCTAGGGTTGTGCTGCACCGTCAAACTGGGACAAATGAACAAATGCACGTCTCACCGTGCACCACTGCAAATCAATTACATTTAACACACCAGCTCCATTTCTTCGCTCATCGATGTCAACAAAGAAACCAAAACCCGAAACGAGGCACAGTCACTGGGAAGTATTGGAGTTGCCCCATCAATATTTAAAACCCCCCTGAGGTCTGATCAACAGCTGGGATCACTGCAGGTCAAAAAAAGTGAGAGCAACAGACTGTCCAGCAGCGACTGTTTGGAAAGTGTAACATTGACTTTCATGAAACAAAAATGAAGGTGGTTCAAACTAGACCTGAACATCGATCTCCATGCTCTTTGAAAAATGAATGAATAAATAAATAAATAAATAAATAAATAAATAAAAACAAAGGACATATTGTAATCGGCTCCGTCTGTGTGTCTGTCTGTTATGCTATCTCCTAAACAGCTGTGTAGAAATTCACCAAACTTGGTAGTTGTGACCACCACATTGCAAGAAGGTGCGAGAGCAGTATCATTTTGCCTCGTCCCCAATGCACTGGGTCGGAATCGAAAGGTCAAATACCCCAACAAACTCCAATTACAGGCACATTTTAAAGCATTTATTTAATGAAACTTTGTTGATGCAATCAACATTAAGGGACGCTTGAAATATGTAACAAGCTTTTGGATTTGACTCCTGGTTCATACCCCAGTAGGTGGGGTCATTGGGATCAAAACAACAAAACAAATTTACTCAAAATTTGATATTGGGTCATTCCTGGTGGAACTTTTTGCCATCGTTCAACACTGCTTGAGGGGGGAAGGTGGGATGCGTGGGGACTTGAGATGTGTAACAGCTCGACTGCAGTCGAGTTTATAACTACAACTCGCTACCAATGATAGAACCAAGTACAACCGACATTTAGACTAATGTCTCAACTGACATGGCAAACTTTGATTGGTCAAAATTGGATCCTCGACTTGCTTGCCATCTACATTGTGTCCGCTGGCCGGTCTGACAGCATATATGATTCTCACAGCAGCGCTTTCACCCATCTTTAAATTATTTACACGAGTAAAGAAATGGATGTCCATCACAGCCACTCATTACCATAATGGCCTGCAAATTTGTTTTACCAGAAAAAAAGAAAATATAAAAAAGGAGTCATAATTATTTGCTGTTCCAACCTCTGTTGCAATATTGATTTTCAGCCAGTACATTGAAGCAGGAAGCATGTGACTGCAGTTACAGTATTAATTACTGACAATGTGAGAGCCAAATTCCCTCTAATATGATCAACCCAAATACATTATGCCTCGTCGGAACAAAGGTCCGGATCAAAATTGAACCATATTGGTCATCACGTTTCTGCGACGATGTACGTTCTGCTTTACAAATTGCGCGGCAAGCCATTTGAATGCGTTTGATGCACTGATGGATAACTGTTCCCAGGCAGGTAGCAATCTCTGCAAAATAAATAAATAAATAAATTATTTTTGCTGCATCCCATTTGCACTGGGAACACACACTCTCAAGATAGCATCAAGTCAAGCCTTTTACAGGCAATTTCCTAGTAAGCTTCCTGTGCGGCTGGCACACATGCCTGCAATGCCATGCAGCACAGGCCACAGGCACATGGCCATCAGGCTCGCTCAATAAATTGGCGGCCACAAGCCTACTGTTACACAACGCCAGTAGTAATCCATGCCCGTAAAAGCACCCGTCAAGGACGGACAGACAAGCTTAATAATACATGGAGGCTACAATGCACATTTCTTACTCGTGGTACAATGGCTTTTGTGAGAGCAATTAGTGACCAGAAGTGCACACTCTGCTCAAGTGAGTGAACGGTTTTTATAAAGAGCACATCGCAAGATACATTCCAGGAACATGACGGTGTCGTTCCATCTTACCTGACTCATGTGGCTGCTTTGCAAGGACCGTGATCTTGCTTGCACGTTTTTTAAACTCTCGCATTGATGCTGATGGGCTGTTTATTTTCGCACGTTATCATATAATGGATGCAAGTATATACTTACATGTAATGGATGCAAGGAGGAGGATGGGAGTTAATTCAATGGAAGCAAATACAGGAAAGGAAAATAAATAAATAAACAAACAATTAAATAAAGCCATCAAATTTGGGTTGGGTGGGGAACCCTGTGGGCTGTGGAAGAAGGTGGGGAAGGGGGAGGGTAAGAGGTTACAATTTCAACATCCCAAAGAAAACTTTCATGTGTGCCAGATGGAAACTTGACAAAAAGGTACAAGATTACAACTGGAGTGTTGTCTGCAACTCATGGAAATGATCTTTTTTTTTTTCACGGGAATATAGCTTCATTAAAACTTGTTAAGTAAAATGATGAAACACGATCTGCTGCACGATAGATACACTTCCTAATCCAAGGACTGGAGTTCGATGAAGATTGTTAAAATAGGTGCTGAGTCCAAGCAAGACAACAACAACAACAACAACAACAACAAAACTGTCTGCCATTATAACAATTAACAAAAAGTTTCGGGGTTTTAAAGATCGACTTTGCAAGTTTTCTGAAAGTGAAAAATAGCACAGATTATGTAAAATAAAATTAAACAAACAAAGTTAAATCTTATCAGAATGACATATTCCTCCCTCAACTTGATTCCACAGTAAACCTGGAATGATATTGGCACGGTACCCGAAGCGGGGCCGAAAGGATGGCCTAGAGGTACGCACATTCAACCCTAAGCCGCGTAGCTTGGTTTCAAATCCTGCCGTCATCCCAGCGTTTCACAAGCAGGGTGATTCATCAATGTGTGTGCTGTCCATCGGATGAACGTTAATTGGACGTCCCGTCTGCCGGCATTCGTAGACGTGGATGTTATGTTAAAGATCCCATGGTGTCCGTGAAGAGAAGACGAGCTATCGCCGGCAACATAAACAAATTCCAAATTCCTGCCCCAACCACCAGAGGGCATCAGCAACACAGCACATCCCCAAGCCAATGACGCTACCCCGCAGCCTTGTGCTGCATACGAAATAAGAACCTTGAGATGGTGGTAATATTTTTGAAGGAAAAAAGTTTTCTTTTTTGGAATATCTAAGATTTTCAAACATTTCCAAGTTTACATGTGTGATGTGTTGTTTAAAAAAATTAAGGCAAAACATTATGGGACACTATGCCTGATGTTGGCTTAATGGTAAGGGTGGTGGGCCTGGGATCTTAGGGTCCTGAGTTAAAATCCTGCTCGGCCGTTGCATCGATACCAGGTGGGGTTGACACAGCCTGTCATCCTTCTGAGGTCAGCAAAATGAGTTCAAGCTTGCTGGGATGATCGAGCCATTCGAGTCATTCGAGTATCCTGTGTCGGAGTGGCGACCCATCCAAGATTGTGCCCAATAGCCCAGGAGACTGCTCCGGCAGCACCGACGCTCTGCACAGAGCGTGGTCCCAATGGATGGATGGATTATGGGGCATCGATATGGATAACACAAATACTTCAGCCGAGGATGGCGCTTGTGCAATATCCAGTAAGAGAGATAAAACAGTCATGACATTATTAACATGTACGTGTAATATACTACCTGGGCAAACACAAACGAAACAGGTATTTGTACGATGTGTCTTGATTACTGAGCAGTGGCTTGAAGGAGCAATGACAACAAATTTCTCAACAGATGTTCAGGAGATCTGAAGAACTCCTTCAATGAAACCTCTTCAAACACAACATCCACAACAATTTAGGTCCTATCAAGCATTCAAAGGCATTCAAAGGTCCTATCAAGCAGTGCAGTATAAGTTATATAATCCTCTGCCATTGATCAGATATTTACCATTTTCTTTCAAGATTGTCTAACATTATGAGATGACCATGACTGCACATCTTCATGCGACATTTAATAAAAAAATATAATACCAGACGTTGAATTGTCAGAAATATCGAAACAGCCTTCAATCAAACAGACCATTACTCGAATATGCTATCGTTCCCAGAAACTTTGCTGGTGCTCTCTTGCACCACCAAGCAAAGCACTGGAGACATGAAACAAAATCGAAAAGTTTATCATCCACATAGTCAGACATGATGAAATGCACATGCCCCATTTCCATCTTTAATCCAACAAGGCACCCTCCATCACAAGCACTGAATGATAGAACCAGGTTCGAACGAGAATGGCACTCGATGAAGCGCATAAATCCGCCAGGATGAACAGTTTACGTTTTTTATCCCACTGATAGGGCGGATCTGCATCTGGACCTGAACCAAAGTCGAATCAGTTTCTTCTTGTCACCTGCCCAAAAAAATCCATCAAGAATTGGTATAATCCATCCACAACTTTTTGAAACATCATGCTCTATGTAATTTTTGGTACCCTCTCTCAATGGTGAAAAAATAATAATAATTAAAAGAGAAAACAGGAAAAAAAAATCACTTGACAATAATACCATTCCTTTCGTGCCATAAAAGGTGCATTGGACTGCCATGGCAGTTTCATTGGCAAGGAGTACAGTCCAGGAGGGCTCACCACTCCGACGCAGGTTACCCCGAATGGTTATTATTACCCCAGTACACTGGCACTCATTTCGCTGACCTCAGGAGGATGACAGGTTGAGTCAACCCCAACTGATGTTAATTCAACAGCAAGACAGGAGCTCAAACCCAGGACCCTTCGGTCCAAAGCCAGCCACCGAACAATTAAGCCAACAAGGCTTGAAGAATCGCTTGAAAAATTGTTTTTTTTCATCCTCGTATCCAGATGCGGATCTTCACCAAAAATTGGATCGATTTGTCCTTGTCGCATACCCAACCTGTCCACCAGCTTTTGTCCAAATCCATTGACAACATTTTGAGATGGCGTGCTCACAGACAAACAGACAAACATACAGGGATAAAAAAAAACATAACCTCCAACTACATTTAGTGGCGGAGGTAAAAATGTATAACTTCGGCCTTTTGGGATTCGAGGAATCATCATGATAAATTACTTATAACGAAGCAGGATATCTTCTGGGGCATATTAGTCTCCACTCATAACAAAGCATTTGAGAAGCCGCCAGGCAAATTCAATTTTTTTTAAAGGGTGCGTAATTCAGAGTTGAGGAATTTTGCTTTTTCTTTGGAAGAACACTTTAACTCATCTGCAAAAACAGCAGAAAACTGGTTGAAAATTATTCCTCGTCCCACACCTCCTGCATCGACCAGACTTTAACCCCTCTCACTGGATACGACTTTACTGTTGACAGCAAAGTCATAAGTGCTCCGAGAACCACGTTTAAAGCTTCTCTGTGAATTTAAAGGTGTTGGATGGACCTTGGAGGAAATGCTTTGACCTAAAAAGAGATTAAATGAAAGGAAAAAATATATATATATATATATATATCCATTCAAATCGACATTTCAAACGACCCCCTTTCTCGCTCAGCAACTCAATGTCAACACTTGTAAAGCACCGCATCAAAACGATGAGTGTGCACGTGTGAACTCAATCACAGCTAAGAAAAGGTCCTTGTGCCGACGATGTCTGCACAACACTAGGTACGACACGTTTATGCAGTGATATAATACAATGAACGTTCATCTCCAAAACGAAAGCCAATATGCAAAATCAAACTCGAGAAGCGCAGATTGCCCGGTAAGGTAAAACCTTTAAAGCAGTTGCCGCAGTAACCGAGTCAGGCTCGGGAAGTGGCCACACGTCGTCAGTTGAAAGTCAAGATGCGCTTTTGCAATCTCGCAAATAAATATTTCCTCATTTTCTATTGAGATAAGGACGAAATGTAATCAAAAGAAACACATCGTGGTTCAGAATGACGGTAACAAGGTACAATCGATGCAGTGCGGCGTTTCACGTTTTGACGCGTCTCATCAAGCAACGGAAACACAAGGCACTCCGGTGCGAATAAATGCAATGGTGTCACGCATGCACGCACCACTGTCCTGAGAGTTGAGGACCTCCTGTGTATGCGCCATGGCAGCAGAGAATACGTTGGCATCCTCTTTGCTTCCAAAATTGAGACCGTACACTTGCCGCGCATCCCGCCATTGGTGGAACGTTGGTGTTGCTTGGTTGTACTTCAGGCCTTTGGCGATCAGACTATTTATCACCACCTTGGGAAGGGACCAGACAGGAAAGCACATGTCTTGCCAATGGGAACACAGACAGAACACACTGCGAGAGTGAGTGCAAATAAATAATAAATACACATATAAATTAATAATGTGAAAGCAAGACCAGAATCTACGTAAATGGAATGAAAAACTCCTCTCGTGAGTGAAGGCTCACATCGATGTGCATCGGCAGACAGGTAGAACATAGAATGGAATCAACAGACCGTTCATTAAAGTATACTGACCATTTCAGGCGTTAAACCTTCATTGGAGAAAAGGGTGATTTTGTTCTGACGAAGGGTTAACGCTCGAAATGTCGACTTCTGCTTCTTACAACGGTTTACAGATTGCACCCAGAATCAAAATGGCCTGGCTCCTCAGTTCAGTTCATGGATGACGTTCGCGCGGTGTGTCATACAATTGCGGAAACTACAACCAGTGCAGAGGTGAGTTAAGAAAAAGAAAGAAGAGTTTACTTGCTTCATAGAATTTGGTTCTTTCAAGCGTTTGGACAATTCATAAAGGAGTACATAACACACAACAAACAATGGTTATAATTAAATATATTAGAACTTGTACCGACAATTGCTCTCTTTTCCATCCATCCATCCATTGGGACCACACTCTGTGCAGAGCGTTGGTGCTGCCTAAGCAGTCTCCTTGGTTATTGGGCACAATCCTGGATGGGTTGCCACTCCGACACAGTATACCAGCAAGCTGGCACTCATTTTGCCGACCTCGGAAGGATGACAGGCTGAGCTGAGTTAACCCCACCTGGTGTTAATTCAACAGCTGAGTGGGATTTGAACTCAGGATCCTGGGATCCCAAGCCCACCACCCTTACTATTAAGCCAACACCAGGCATATGGACACAAATGACGTCCGGGAAAAGTATGAAAATGGTCGAACCAGTAACATAAAAGACACCTGATCAGCATGCAATGGTGGGACAAAGCATTTGTCGCCCATTTTGTCCGCGGTATCCGAGTGTGCCTGGGTGGTGTCGGCTGTCGGGCGATGACGGCTATTTCTGCTCCAGTAATATAACTGATTTGAAACACCTTAAATATGAGATTTCAGTGTACAAAGATAATTTTATTTATTTATTTCCTCATCCACCCAATGCAAAAATCAATGGAAAGTATCCTGCATTGCGATTCGGCTGATAGACTCATTCATTTCATATAGTTATGGCAAACACTCTCAGATTCTTGCTTATTAGGGTCATTTGTAACCGACACTGTGTGTGTGTGTGTGTGTGTGTGTGTGTGTGTGTGTGTGTGTGTGTGTGTGTGTGTGTGTGTGTGTGTGTGTGTGTGTGTGTGTGTGTGTGTGTGTGTGTGTGTGTGTGTGTGTGTGTGTGTGTCGCTGTCCACATGAAGAAGTGGGGTTAATCATTAGGGGCCCCATTCAAAACGTAATCATGATGGCTCAGTCGGGCCCCTATCAACCTGTCATTACACTAATATGCGCATTTTGATGTCTGTCTGTCTGAAGTCGATGTATTCGGTCATTACTTGTACAAATCTCAACCAATTAAACTTGCCAAGGGGACTACGGGTCATATGGAAAAGGTTGCAGTGACTTCATTTGGCCTCCTCACCAGAAATTCCGAAGGTTGTTGACGCAAGTTTACTTCGTAAATGTGTACCGTGTAGTGCCACTCCCGGTGGTGGTGGGAGAGGGTGTTATGAGCGACTTCAGAACCCTCAATTGTATCACGAGAAAGAGGACTCCATATTATTTTCACACTCGTTTAGCCTATATTGCTTTAGCCTCAATTGCAAAAAGATCCGGAGGAATTCCTGTTTTTTTTCCCCTTTTCCGCATTGGAAAGGTGTACATACAGAGACATGACAGAAGTAAATAGACACCATCGATTTTCAAAGAATTACTTTATTGAACATTTGAAGTACATTTGATTCATTTTAATACATACACGAGTACAGTAGTTGGTGGACTTGCCATTTGCAGATTTCAATGCTTTTACTCTTTCAGGAATAGAACTAACGAGTTCCAAAATTTTCTCTTGTGGGATTTCTGCCCAGGCTTCATGCAAAAGGTTGAGCCATTCTGCCCATGATGTTGATTTCCTGGACTTTTTCTGCACAGCTCGATCCAATATGGCCCAGAGGTATTCAATGGGATTCTTGTCTGGAGACTGACTTGGCCATGGAAGTCGCTTGATCCCATTTCTGTCCTGCCATTCTTTGGTCTTTTTTTTGCAGTGCGGCATGGAACTCCATCTTCCATGAACAGAGTGTTGTTTTTGACCATCTGACCAGTGGAGAAGACAGAGAGACGTCCATCCTGAAGGATAGAAATGTGTGTAATAGAGTTGATGTTGCCAACACACTCCACAAGCTCTAACCGACCAGCGCTCTCGATTGCTCTCCCCACACCATCACTGAAAAACCACCGTGTTGGACAGTTGGCTGCAATCGGTTCAAAGAGAACTCTTAACTGGGAAGTCTCCAGACCCGTATGCGTCCACTGTCAGAAAATTGAGCAAATTGAGACTCATCTGCAAAAAATTCAGTTTGCCAAAACTCCAAGGGTCTGGTGGCCATCTCTTAAGCCCACTTCTTTCTCCTTTAAATGTTGGCTGCTCCAAGAAGAGGTTTTCTCCTCGCTGCTCTCCCGTCGTAGCCCAGTTGATGAAGGTACCACACGGCAGTTTTTGAGCTAACTTGGACCTCCTCTGCAACATCTGCTGCCTTACAACGGGGAGTTTTCTCAATGGGCCGCTTGACAGCTCGAAAACACCTTTCTGAAGGCGCAGATCGACCAGAACGGGAAGCTGTGGATTCCTTGCCTTCGCTGGTGAATTGCACAATCACCCGATTGACCGTAGAAAGCGGAATGCCAAGGTTCTGAGCTATCTGATGCTGGCTGACTCCACCTTCCGATTAGCCAACAATTCGTCCTCTTTGAAAATCGCAAAGGTTGTGTGGGTTCGAGGCATCGTTAATTGTCATACAGGACCCAGGAACTCGTTTCTGCAAATAAATCGTCGAATATTTGTACAAATCACTGAGTAAAACTGCGTTATACAGATGAAATGAATAAATTTAAGGTGTCTATTTACTTCTGTCATGTCTCTGCACAGCAGCCTGAGTGTCGCTCCACCTTGTCACGAGTAAACACAAGGAAATTGGACACAGACGGAGGCCATTCAACCCATCATGCCAGCGCCACATCAATACCACTCTAATTTATCAACACAAGATCCAAAGAAGAAAATTCAAAATTTTTTGTCCCCCCCACCCCCGGGGAGGGGGCATGGGCTTGGTTAAAAAACAAACATCAACCACACAACACCCTTTGACGAGACCCCCACCAACACTCCGTACACATACAATCACTCATCAATGCTCAAGCTACCTAAAAGTCCTGCCAACATCCCTAAATACCTCTATCTATCTCCAAAACTTCCAGGTACCTACCTATCCAATTCTAATTTAAACTTATCTACTCTTTCTGCTGCCAATACCTTTCCAGGGAGGCCATTCCATGCATTAACTACTCTCTGAGTAAAAGACCCCTACCTTACTACTGTCTTAACTCTCCTCTTCTTTACTCTCAGACTATGGCCCATGATCGTATCATTGTCGACTCTGCTTAATAATTCATCTGCACTTATTTTATCTACACATTTCATTATCTTAAACATCTCTATCATATCTCCTCGTAACCGCCTCCTTTCTAGTGTATAAAGACCTGTCGCCTTCAGCCGCTCCTCATGGCTGAGTCTAGCTCGGCCCGGAAATAATCTAGCTACCCTGCCCTGAACCCTCTCTGTGGCATCTATGTCCTTCCTGAGTTGTGGTGACCAAAACTGCACACAATATTCTCGATGTGTCCATCACTAAATTCCTGTACAATGTTAACACCACCTCTTTTGATTTATAATTGATCCCCCTCCTTATACAGCCTAAAACACTATTTGCTTTCCCTATACCTGCCTGACATTGTGATACCTGCTTACCTCCCGTATCTATTACCACCCCCACATCCTTCTCCTGTGTGACACGCTCCAAAATTACCCCTTGCATCCTGTAATCTCTATTTTCCTTGTTCTTTCCCATCCCCAACACCTTACACTTGCTCAGGTTAAATTCAATCTGCCAGTGTTTTTTCCCAATCTGGACAAGGATTAATACTTTCCTGTATCTGATCACCAGCCCCTCTGCTACCCACCTTACCTCCAAGCTATCGTGCCATTTTTCCAAGGATATCTCAGAATAATGATAATATAGCACATCAATAATAATGTTAAACATTACAGGATTGCAAAATATTAATATTAATAAAAGGAAAATAATTGACAGCAATAAAAAGAATGACATGATCCCTCCAGGCTGTTCCTGAAGATAAATTTAAAATCATTTCATGTGATTAGATCATTAGAATAACGGTAAGGTCCTCAATATCTCATGTCAGCCGGAAACACAAACTCACGAAAAAAAAAAGATGGTCCATGGGGTGGGTTCCATTGTCAATCAGCTTGCTATCATTTGCCTTGCTAGTCGTTCATCAACTGTTTCGTTGGAGTGCTTACTTAAGTGCTTAAGCCACTTGGCAAGCGCTCTGGAAGCCAATTGGTAATGGAACACACCTCAGCACATGTGCCCGGCCAAGGACCCCTTTTCTGGTTCAGCCGTTTGTGTGATGAAAAAAGTTAATTTCAGGTGATTTTTCACCATTTACCCCTTTTGTCGAGCTTGTTTCACTTTTCAGCACCGCTCGGGTAGTTTTGTTTGATCCTTGGGTGCAGGTGTTCCGATTTTAAAACCCGCAACGTTCCACCGTGCGCATGGGTTAGTCCGTTTACGAAAGAGCGGGTTTTTTGTGATTATTGTTGCATTTCCATACATTAAACGTAGTTATTATTACCTCCTCCACCGAAGGTGAAGGAGGTTATGTTTTCACCCCTTTCTGTCTGTCTTTGTGCAGGATATCTCAAAAAGTTGTGGACGGATCCAGATGAAACTTGGTGGACAGGTTGGGTGCGTGAAAAGGACGAATCGATTCAATTTTGGTGAAGATATGAATCCAGATCCGGATCTGATAATTTTCCACTTGCTTTCCTCCACTAATACTAACCTCCCCCTTAATTTTGTAATAGCCCTGTCAAGTTAAACATCAGGGAAAATATGTTTTAAATCAATCATTAAGTCACAGTGCTTTTTTTCCTTGAGATGGCAGCATTCCCTTCGCGCTATGTCTATCACCACTCACAAGGTGATATGTGTTGTCAGAAAAGTGAGGCCCCACCCTTGGGGGGGGGCACCTCGAAAGATAGTGAACCACGATCGGCGTGTGTGGCCCATTGTCATCTCGGAGCCCCATGCAATTGCACGGGATGCACGCTCCTCATGCCACCTCTGTCCACACGTGTGTGGGTTTCAGGGGACAGGACGGAGAGTTTCATTTTGCTGACTTTCAAAAGGAGTGAAATCCGCATTATCTCCCTCCCATATAAACACTATATGGGGGGGTGGGCCAAGTTGGACGACCAATCGCAAACCTGTGTTCCATGGTTTCCTGACTGCCAGCCAATCCAAACTGAGGGTTAACCATCCAATGGTAAGTGTGTGTGCCAGTGTCCCTGTGACTCTAAGAAGGTGTGTTGTGCTTTTTTTGTGCCATTACAGCTTGTGGTACTTGACCAAGAGTGAACTGTGACCATGTTGCAGGTTTACATACAATACCACTCCTGCATAAGCAAGTTGGGATACACAGAGATTTGACCAGGTCAACAGCAGCACTGCCCAGTGATCAGACCTCCAATAGTCGAGAAGATATTGAATCACTGTTGAAGTGACTGTGCTTCCAGCCTCATCATGGACATGCCTCTCACCTATCTTTCCAATCAGAATAAAACATGGTCACTCATGGACAGAGGCAGGGATCATTACACGATACAACTTTACAGATTACATGCACAATGACTGGACAAATAAGCTTGGATGGCAAAAGTCAGGAATCTGATGCTGTTGCGAACAAAGTGACATGTAGGATGTGGCCTGGTCGGAAAGTTTGACCATCACTTGCCCAAAAGATTATACATCGCCCAGACAGCCCCCCAACCCTTACACCCCTACAACCCAACGTAGCAAAGGGAAGTTGTACATCACTCTATTGGAAGTACTCTACAACTTTAAATATGAAATTACCAATTCACATTTCAAGACACAAGGCTGTCAAAGCACGACCACGTTTCCAGTCGCCATGTTAAGCTGTAGCCAGAAGCAGACCCCCTGCGTATACCCCTTCCTACTGCCCATTGTCCTTTCATCCAAGCACTCCAGATCACCTGCTGGTCTTGGAGCCGACGACCGACCACACGGAAGCAATTGTTGCCCGTATGCTGATAGATGTGCACCCGACTGAAGCCCGCCACACCACCAGCAGGAACCCACTTCTTGTTTGCATCATCGTAGACCATTACCGAGGCTCGTGCTTGGCAGATACTCTGTTCACTATAACAGAGGTGAAAAAAAAAATTAGGACAAAGTGAGAGCATTTGCTTGGAGACTCAAACATTCTGCAATGTAGCTGATTGACATTCCAACACCTACCCTCCAGTCTAACACCACAAGTTCAAATTTAAAATTGAATAACCTTCAACCCAGTTCCTTCTACAAAGGAATACGGTACATTACTTCCATCGCAAGTCACAAAGCCAGTAAATGAACTCCACTTTGAACAAACTTAAACTTCCGACACACGCACAAAAGGCTGCTCTGAACACCTGCTACAAAACGACTTAAAAATTGCTCAGACTCTTCCATCTCATCATTATGCTAAGGAGGCATCGACATATTCCATGCGCAAAAATGTTCGAATTTGATCGCCAAGGCACCCCTTGTACTCAGCGCTATAAAGGAGACATCACCTCCCCCGACTGTCAGACTGTTAAGCTTGTAATGATTGGTCCATGTTAAGTGCTGTCAGGAAGGAATAAACCAACTAAAACCAAACAATTTCAAAATATTCATCACAGGTGGGAAATCAAACCCCAAACACCGTGAGGAAAATGTGGAAATTGGTTGACCGGACAGTGAAGAGGATATCTATCCTTTCTTAAATCACAAGGCTTGTGCAAATGTGGACCGTGAATGATCAAATGCAGTCAGGTTGGTCCGATTATGTGCGGTGTACGTCAATACCAATGTAACAGCCAAATATTGAACTGCTGTGTAATTATGTACAACATAATCGGTGAAATAGTAAGTGCCATTGCTGGTTTGCGTGCTGTCGACACCATTTTGATTGGGTGGGGGCTTTGTAAGCGTGCGTGTGATGTCATCTGACAATCATTTGGAGAGACAGCTTGGCCCACCAACCCCTCCTTTCTATTATTATAACAACACACACCCCCACCTCCCGCAACCCCAAATTGAAACGCCGCTCTCCATCCCTGCCAAGCTACTCAGGCCGAGTTCACCCAGCATGGATGGAATCAAGTTGCATATGTGCGGGGACACATTGAGAAATTACATTCCACAGGAGGGTTATAAAGGGATGTCCATGAACAAGAGCAATGAAGTGGAAGCATGAAGAATAGGTAAAGCAGCGAGCACAGATATTGCAGGGAAGGGTGAGGCTCTCGGTTTGCCACCGAGTGCTGGAATCTCCGTAACGACGAGCATGGAATGTCCATGTACCACTCCAGCCTGCCTGCACCTGCAGTGAAGTCATACCCTCTATTATCTCTTGTTATTTTTATTTCTGCCCCACTTGAGTGTCTTTAATCATGCATAATTTAATATTTTATTATTTAATAATTTACACATCCGACCTATCCCTAACCATTCTCTATGGTCACCGCATTTGCAGCATTATTAACAGGTTCGGTGAACATACCGTTCAGTGTTTGTCTTGTCCAGGCTCCGCATGGATTCGTGCTCCTCATCCTCGATTACACTTGTATTGAGAAGCTAATTAATATTACTGTATCGTGCTTGCTTACGATCACCATATTTTCATGACTAAAGTTTGGATTCTATCCTGCCAAACGCAGACAGGCACTCAATGTCGATTCACAGACCGGACGATTCAAAATCAAGTGGAAATCCTATTCAGCCAGAAAAAAAAAAAATCAAATGAAACACAGGTCCCACAATTCCTCCTACCAAACATGTACGTCAAATTATTTGCTTCAAAGCAGTCTAGATTGCCAAAGTCTGAAAGCGAAGAATGGTACTTCCTATCAAAACAAACAGTCATTTCTGAAACTAAATAGCTCGACTTCCAATTTGGGGAGCACAAGAACAACGTTGGTCCACAATGGCGTGGAAGACCTTCCGTCAACAACATTTGAAGCGGAATTCCTAAATTGGTGAGCTCTGCAATCGGACTGGAGTCCCATCATTGGAGTCGGGGTGAAGCAACCATTAACAGTCAGATTTATGGCCCGATTTGCCATCACAAAATGGCTTCATTTCAATGGCCTTCCTCTCCTAACTCTTCTTTGGGATTGCAGTCCCAACAAAGACGTTCAATGCATCGCAAGAAAATTATCTTGCTTACTCGATCACTCATGATGAGATTTATTCTCTGCAAACTTCATAAGCTTCTTCATCGTCACCGGTTCAGGCACGTTGCTTTGTTTATCAAAACTCAGCAGTTAACCCAGTGTGTTGCTCAATACCTATTTAAAACCGTTCCACTGATTCTGCATGCATTTATATTTGATCTTGGTCAATTAAAATATTCAAAACAAATTAAAAAAAAAAACAACAACAAATACATGAGCATGGGAAGAGGGCGCATATACGGAATCTCTACCCTCTTGTGTTGCTTGAGCACATACAGTGGGGAGAACAAGTATTTGATACACTGTTGATTTTGCAGGTTTTCCCACTTACAAAGCACGTAGAGGTCTGTAATTTTTATCATAGGTACACTTCAACTGTGAAAGACGGAATGTGAAACAAAAATCCTGAAAATCACATTGTACGATTTTAAAATATTTAATTTGCATTTTATTGCATGAAATAAGTATTTGATACATCAGAAAAACAGAACTTAATATTTGGTACAGAAACCTTTGTTTGCAATTACAGAGATCAGACGTTTCCTGTAGTTCTTAACCAGGTTTGCACAGACTGCAGCAGGGATTTTGGCCCACTCCTCCATGCAGATCTTCTCCAGATCCTTCAGGTTTCAGGGCTGTCGCTGGGCAACACAGACTTTCAGCTCCTTCCAAAGATTTTCTATTGGGTTCAGGTCTGGAGACCGGCGAGGTCACTCCAGGACCTTGAGATGCTTCTTACAGAGCCACTCCTTAGTTGCCCTGGCTGTGTGTTTCGGGTTGTTGTCATGCTGGAAGACCCAGCCACGCCCCATCTTCAATGCTCTTGTTGAGGGAAGGAGGTTGTTGGCCAAGATCTCGCGATACATGGCCCCAACCATCCTCCCCTCAATACAGTGCAGTTGTCCTGTCCCCTTTGCAGAAAAGCATCCCCAAATAATGATGTTTCCACCTCCATGCTTCACGGTTGGGATGGTGTTCTTGGGGTTGTACTCATCCTTCTTCTTCCTCCAAACACAGCGAGTGGAGTTTGAACCAAAAAGCTCTATTTTGGTCTCATCAGACCACATGACCTTCTCCCATTCCTCCTCTGGATCATCCAGATGGTCATTGGCAAACTTCAGACGGGCCTGAACATGCGCTGGCTTGAGCAGAGGGACCTTGCGTGCGCTGCAGGATTTTAATCCATGACGGCGTAGTGTGTTACTTATGGTTTTCTTTGATACCGTGGTCCCAGCTCTCTTCAGGTCATTGACCAGGTCCTGCTATGTAGTTCTGGGCTGATCCCTCACCTTTCCCATGATCATTGAGGCTCCACGAGGTGAGATCTTGCATGGAGCCCCAGACCGAGGGAGATTGACTGTTATCTTGAACTCCTTCCATTTTCTAATAATTGCGCCAACAGTTGTTGCATTCTCACCAAGCTGCTTGCCTATTGTCCAGTCGCCCATCCCAGCCTTGTGCAAGTCTACAATTTTGTCCCTGATGTCCTTAGGCAGCTCTCTGGTCTTGCCCATTGTGGAGAGGTTGGAGTCTGATTGATTGAGTGTGGACAGCTGTCTTTTATGCAGATAACGAGTTCAAACAGGTGCAGTTAATACAGGTAATGAGTGGAGAATGGAAGGGCTTCTTAAAGACAAAACTAACAAATCTGTGAGAGCCGGAATTCTTCCTGGTTGGAAGGTGATCAAATACTTATTTCATGCAATAAAATGCAAATTAATTATTTAAAAATCATACAATGTGATTTTCAGGATTTTTCTTTTAGATTCCGTCTTTCACAGTTGAATTGTACCTATGATAAAAATTACAGACCTATACGTGCTTTGTAAGTGAGAAAACCTGCAAAATCGGCAGTGTCTCAAATACTTGTTCTCCCCACGGTATATCATGAACACTGTTGTGGTTTAACTCATCAAATCTCTCGTCCAGCTAACTTGTACCCACAGCATTGAACTTCCCTCGACTTGTGACACAAACGTAACAAAAAAGAAAACCGATACTGCCAATGGCAGAAGTTCATCAAGCACGTGGTTCAATGCAAGCTGATAAATAGAATAAGGGTATTTTTTTTCAGGTAAGAGGTAAACATCGTTTGATGTGTTGACAATTCCCTCGCGGGTTAGCCACAGTGACCAAGGTAACAAGGACTTTGTGCCTGTTTACAACCTGACCTGCCTTTTTAAAATCAAGGAAACTCGGACGGTACGCTTTCGGGTTGTTTTGTTTCATTTTGCTCCGTGCGTTTCTTTTACCCGAGAGAACACCCACGAAACGTGAAAGATGCCAGTGACCACCTCTCTCCTCCCTCTGGGGCCACGTTTCTATTCCCATGTACTGTTTGCTTGGCAGGTCTCGGACACATTTCTTTGAAGTGCGCAACAATGTGGTTAAAACAAAAACATTGCATTGCAGGATCAGTTTTCAATGACAACAGATCAGATGCAATCACAATGTTCAATGGATGAGAGTTCTCAAAGTTGTGCAACCAGTTTATGGATTCACTCGGTGGGACAAGTGAACAACAACAACAACAAAAATGGCTGAAACTTGATTTGTGCCCGTTTACCAGATATCAGATCAGGTTTCGGAATCGGAAGACGAAGATTACCTTGATTATCTGCTTTTTATAACTTCCTGAGATGGGTTCTCAGCATCCGTTTGGTCTGACTTGAAAAATGTCTTGTCTACCTCATTTCCTTCAAGATAATGGCTGCTCATTTCTGCCAATAAAACAATCGCGTCGCTTCAGTATTACCCAGGGGATAAAATTGACATGAACACCGAAATGACACAGTATTTGACTTATTTCACGATTTGATTTGGTGATTGAATTTTTGGATGATTTTTGATGAGTCGCCATTGAGGTGGTGTCAGAATACCGTGCGTGTGAAAGTGAATTCCAATAAGGGATCGATCTCCAGATATGGTTGTCTTCTTCCTTTGTATGCAGCACAAGGCTGCGGGGTAGCATCATTGGCTGAGGATGCACATGTGCTGCTGATACAATGCTCTCTGCTAGTTAGGGCAGGAATTTGGTATTTGTTCATGGTGCCGGCAATAGCTCACCGACTCTTCACGAAGGATCTTCAACGTCCACCAACGAAGGCTGGCAGAAGGGACGCCAGTTTAAAATCCATCCGAGGGACGGCACACATTGATGGATCACGCTGTCCAGATATGATAAATTTCTCCATGTAAATCCCATCCAGACTTTCACGTACACAACGGAATTCCACGAGTTGCTGGCAAACTTTCAAACGGTGGGTTTTATTTATTTGTTTTGCACTCAATTGCATTGCAAAAGGAACCCAACCATCATACTTGCAAGTTGCCACATTTCTTCCTTTCCTTTACTCTTCTTTGGTCTTTTCCCATCGATTCATCCACCTTTCTTGTCGTGTCCAAATGTGACGTCTTCTTGCTCTTCCACGAGCCTTGACCTTGCAAAGAAAGTTAAAAAAAACCAAGAATCAACAGGTTTCTGAGAAGCGTGTAACACGGACAGCTTTGGTTTTGTCTTAAGTGATAGTCCACCACAACAGGACACAAAAGCAGCACAAATTAAATACAGCATCAGCAGAATCATTTGTCCCCGTAGCCTTGCTGAATTACGAGCACAGCAAGTTAAGCAACTTATGGCTAGACTTGTGGTCATGAAAGCAAGAAGCCAACACGAATCATACGATGAAACAACTCGCTGAACCTTTCGAGTGATCGAGCCATAAGAACGTGATCCTATTCATTGGATGTGTCAATTCAGAGTTGCAATGTCAAAGCTAAGCAAAAGGTTTTGATCATCACTTAAAATTTGAGACAAGAATGTTTGGGGAAAAGATGACGGCTCCAGGGGTGAAGACCATTGTATGTTGGTCTGCGTGAAATACAACTTCAACTTCTTGCTCAGCTCAACAGAAGCTGAAGCCATCGTTATGATGAAACAATTGGGTCGCGATGGAATTAGGCACAGATTGCGCAGGTTTGTGAAAAACTGGCATTTTTACGATGGAAACCGAAGTCGAAGAAAGAGTCATCAAGAAAAGAACATAATTCTCTCTTCATCTTACTTAATATACTTATGGTTCATACAAAGTCTCACGAATTGTTTATAAACAAAAATTGTAAGGGTAAGACAACCCGTGATTCCGTTTTGACAGCGGTTGATAAAACAAATCATTTCAAAAAATAAAAAGATAGCTCCAGCGAATTATACCGCCGAGGTTGTTTGCATTAATCAAATTCTTTCGAAGAGTACTTGACTGAATCGGGAATTGATTTTTTAATAATTTTTTTCATTGCCCGATTTGAATGAAACTTGATAATACACACCGCAGGAGAATTGTGAGTCATGAGGTTTGAAATTTTTTGCGCTATAGTGTACCGTTTTGGCTGTATTTTGGTAACATATATATATATATATATATATATATATATATATATATATATATATATATATATATATATATATATATATATATATATATATATATATATATATATATATACATACACAAGATGAGAGTTTTAGTAAGATATAGATGGTCAGATGTGCCAAATGAACACAATTGGGTTGGAAAGCAAAACATAATAATAATATTATTTGGTTAAATGCAATAACTTCCTCCGAACAAGGGGGTTTTATCCTTTAGCAAAATATAACTTTCAATATTACTTCCAGAATGCTCCTTGGTCATCACGCACAAGGATATCGTTTTATACAGGTGACGATCTGAAACTTCTTCGGTACATTTATCAGGAAGTTTTGTGGAGAGTGCTTCGCCACAATTGCTCACCAATTCATCATCTCAACAAGTGCGCCAGCTGTCAGGTGGGACGTTAGCCCGAGGAGCCATCTGCCAGCATTAACCGTTGGACGTCAATGATTGCGCATGGTCTCTTTTGCAAAGTTTTTACCCTCGTGTGCCAACACAGGCTGGCAAAGTTATCTATTTATGCCCACATTGTGCAGGCACGTTTCCTCAACCTTAGTGATGATGCAACCAGCAGGCCAAGTTCATAATTGAGCCCAAGTCCGATATCGATTTGCTTTAAATAAATAATACTCACTACCTGGAGCAAAACAGGCACTTACTGTGTATGGCACAAGTAAAGGGCAAGATAACCAGGCAGCTCGCTTTCCACTTGTGGTCGGAAAAGCGGAGTTCTGCATTTCTACATCACAGATTGAGTGCCATGCGACTCAGCGGAAACCGACGCACAATCTGCCTCAACAAGCAACACACAATATTTCGTGAAACGGGAAACGCTGCACCTTCTCTGTCGTCAAAATGAAAAAAAGAAACTCAAAACCGTTGTTTCCTTCTTTGGTCAATCTCTCTTTCCCCTTTACTTCAAACCTCAATGGAGTTGGTGAATGAGTCACGATCAGGTTCTTGTAGTGTTGCTTAAAATGCTGCCAGCAACTATTGCGTGCCCAAATTGCTGTTGTGGAAGAGGATGCTTCCAATAGATGGAAAGCAGCAAATATTTGGATCACTTTAATAAACACAAAATAAATTTAAGTCCTTACTGGATTAACTTTCTTTGAGGAAATAGATTCACACAGAGTATGTGCTGCATCTCGGCAGGTGCTCCCTCATGGGCATTTTACTCGAGTACGAGCACAGGAGGCAGACCCATGTTACAGAAGAAACGTTTAAAATCCGTGGATGACATTTCTGAAATTGTCCTGAGCGCTGTGACCACTGAACAGCCATCCCATATTTCAGGGGATTGGCCTGTTTGAGAGCTTCCTGGAATACCATTTGTCCCATATTCACAATATGTGGGCTCATCTCAGTCATGACAATTGCCATGATGCCGTTGGCCTGCACATACACACTACACAGTGTAACTGTAATGTGCTCCAGAAGCCATCTTGAGAGCACGTTTAAATACTTAAAATGTCGCAGCGTCAGAGGGGGGGGGGGCGATGCCCCTTCACCTTGTCCCTTGCCCCCCACAAGGGACGCTGCCCATTCACCTCATAAGGGGGCTTTTTTCATAATAACTCTAATTATTATTATACAAATATCAAAGCAGCAATAAGAGCTGAACAAGAGAGGAATGAGGGTTAACGCAATGACAGATGACATGGGCCTGACATGAGCATAATCTATTTGAGTAGAAGAGGTCATGGATGATCATAGTGCACGCACGATAAGATGGCTGGAAGGTATGCCCCTTTGAAAGACCGGACGGACATGAAAATGCGGTTCCAAGGTCGTCAAACAAACTTTGGACAAATGGGAACAGAGTTGGGCTGTAGGCTTCGACCTTCGGTTCACATGGAGAAGGACATTCAAGAATAAGTGCAATCCGCTACAGGTAAGTGAGAAAAAGCAGGCCGAGCAAGACTGCTTGAGAGCTGAGACCGAGGGTCCGCTGGATCTGCCAGTAAAGAGAAAGAAGCTGAAGCTATCTGGCATACTCACGTCCGAAGAGATCTAAAATGTTCATGATTTTCGATTCCACTGCATCCACAAGGTGAGATGATGGTCTAAAGCCTCGAGGGTCGTTGGCGTTACCTCAGCAAGTGCAAAACGATGTGCTGAATTTCCCACCGCAGATCGGACAGTGGCCTGTCTATCTTTTACTGCATTTATTATTGGGTCATCAGTTCCAAATCACCCCAGAAGATCAGATACGCTCATTCAATGGACTCTCTGACAAGTCTCAAAGTCCATGATATATATATATATATATATATATATATATATATATATATATATATATATATATATATATATATATATATATATATATATATATATATATATATATATATATATATATATATATATATATATATATAGCTTTCCTTTGGCACCCTTAACCTCTTCGAGCAAAAAAAAAGTTTTACAAGCAAGTCAAAAGAATAGTACTTGGAGGTCCCACAGTCAACCATGCATTACAAATAGGCCAAAGTTTGGGGATAATAGTGACATTAGTAACAAGCAAGGATGTTTCAACCTTGGATATAACCTGTTTTTGTGATGACATGTCTCCCTTGGTCCCCATTAAGACACACATTTGACGAGCTTTTTATTTTGCCTTCAGCTTCCTGAAGCTCAATCACTCCAGTCTCCTTCTTCCTTTCCGTTTCACACTATCTGAGTAAAGACTTCTCCATGCACATAGAATCACTCTTCATTCAAGTCCTGCAAGGTTGCATCTCACCACCATTTCTTGTCAAAAAACAAACCCAAACATTATCTTCTCAAAACAGACTTAAACCTTGTTCAAAAATCTGCCCCATGCCTACATGTTAACCTTCCACATACCCATGAGAAGCTATATCGATACAGGAAAAGTAGCACAAACATTACAAACAAAGAGCATTGACTCGGCAATGGAATCATGGTGAGACATGGGAACAATGCCAAATAACTTGCATTCCACATGAAGTGTGAACCAAAGTCAGGTGGGACATGGGCCATCCGACCAGTGTGATGAATAACTATGTGCAGGGAAATAAACCATAAAAATACAACATCATACGGTCTTGGGGACGTGAAGGAAAGGTGCGAGGGAGGAGGAGGAAGGGTGTGGGTAAGATATAGAGAGGGGCAAGGGCAGGAGGGCAGGCAGGGAGAGAGAGAGGAAGGGAGAGATAGAGGGCAGGGAGGGAGAGAGAGAGGAAGGGAGAGATAGAGGGCAGGGAGGGAGAGAGAGAGAGGAAGGGAGAGATAGAGGGCAGGGAGGGAGAGAGAGAGAGAGGAAGGGAGAGATAGAGGGCAGGGAGGGAGAGAGGGAGAGGAAGGGAGAGATAGAGGG
>NC_140969.1:28868799-28886299 GCF_056783735.1 Eptatretus burgeri | reverse complement strand
TAATCTTGCTGACACGGGTGTATTAAAAACATTACATTACATTACATGACATAACACAACACTGCCCCATCAGCTTTCCATTGAACTTCTCTTTCCTTGATAAATATATTGCAAGTTTGGCTGTGGCTATGATAAACTCAATAGCATCTGCACCTTCTCTCGCTTCGCAGTAAACCCAAAGATAAAAGACTGCAAGGGGAAGATAACATTCATTTGAGGTGAAACACAATTCAACCAATTAAATCAAGGAACTAGTCTTGTACAGTTGATAAAAGCATGAAACAAGTCTTAAGTATCTATCTATAATTCCAGCAATGTGTGTGTGTGTGTGTGTGTGTGTGTGTGTGTGTGTGTGTGTGTGTGTGTGGGTGTGTGTGTGTGTGTGTGTGTGTGTGTGTGTGTGTGTGTGTGTGTGTGTGTGTGTGTGTGTGTGTGTGTGTGTGTGTGTGTGTGTGTGTCCGCTGTTTCTCGACAACCTCTGGTCCGATCTAATTGAAACTTGCCAGGAATATTGCTGGGGACCTCAGGATGTGCCTTTTCAAAGTTTGATATTAATCGGACAAGTGCTTCCCAAGTTATGGCCATTTATTTACCAAACCAATGGCAAGACACGTTGTTGCGTGGCCGATGGGGAAGGGAAGCACAGCCGCGTTCCCCATTACGGGTTACAACGTACGGGCTTCCGGAGAGTGATGACTTCGTGTATTCTAATAATTTCTCGATTTCTTATGCGCATTTATAGATAAACACAATGGCCCAAGTTATGATCGTTTTGATGTTAGACGGTGTATAAATTTCGGGACCATCAGTGCTGGTATGCTCCGAACCAGGAAGTAAATTTTTTCTCTCTCTTCTCTTCTCTTTTTGTTTTTCCTTGCCACGACATTGCGAAAAGGTAAAATACGTTGGCGCTAATTGAATAATTTGGCATTAAAAATAAATTGCGAATAATCGTAACTGTGAATAATATCGAACTTCCGGGTCACGCACGTACGGGCACGTGAGAGCGAAGAAACGGCCTGTGTGGTTTATTTATTTATTATTATTATTATTTTTTTTTTACGGGCACGTACTAGTATACACAAAATGGGCAACAAATGGATGCAGGAGAAAAATGACATTTATTAAATGGAACAATCCAGTGGACCAAACGCCATTGGAGATCACCAGTCCTTGTTATTACGACCTTGTCATACAACAATTCCCAAACAGACTCAGAGCTCCCTCCAACCCCAGCCCCAACTGTACAATTAACCTGGAAAAAAACAAACACTTGGCAACACTTCAACTTCTTGGGTCAAACGTCATCCAAGTTGAAACTCAAGTTTCATAACGTACTTCAAAAATTTTCCGATCACCCTTTTAGACCACATTCCTGTCAAGTCTGCTGCCTCTTGCACATATTTTCACCCCCAACCTGAATCATGCTGGAGGTGTCACAATTTTGTTATTCTGGCTGCTATGAAATGCTGACAAAAGTCACGACTTTGAGGAATGCCAGGAAAGGGAGGACTATAAAATAAGGACTCCAGAGCCAACATTTTTGTGACATGGGTATCTTGCTGGTGGCCCACCAAAAGGCTCGGCCAGGTTTTCAAAAGACAATGGCTAAAAGGTATGGAGAGGTGATACATATCAACATGTTGGAGCTGGAGCAAGAACAATTCAAAGCTATATCCGAGCCCAATTGCTTGCCGCAAAAAGTCGGCTTTGCATTCGCTCTTTTATAATAACAAATGGTCAATGTGTCTCAGTCATTCTGTCAGTATGTGTGTCTCCTCCACAACTCCAAAACCATGAAACCTAATGGCTTGAAACTTTGCATGGATACCAAGGGAACTCTCAGGTAGTGCATGAATGAAAATTGTGTTTGGGATAATTTAAGCACCCATTTTGAAGATAATCAACAGCCTTATTTAATTATCCTTTATCAAGGCTTCATCCTTGGTCAGCCCGCTCTCTCTCGCAGAGGTTTTAATTCGCCTGTTTTTTTTTTGGCCTGTTCAAGAATGCCTCGACTTGGAACAGGCCACAATGGTTTCTTAACTAAAAGCACTGAAATGTTTTTTTTTTTTCCGCCCCACTTTCCGCACTGATATCATCGAATGCCTGATCTTCATACCTATGGATCGCTGTATACATCACTTTAAGTGCTGTCGTTTTCATATTCGGAGCTTGGAGCAATTTAATGCATTATATGATGCAATTTTCCACAATGACCTCTCACGGACAAATTAAAGTACATCATCAAAATATCATTTCAATTGAGAGTATCAGATCACGTGGACTAA
This sequence comes from Eptatretus burgeri, assembly GCF_056783735.1. Classification (NCBI taxonomy): domain Eukaryota; kingdom Metazoa; phylum Chordata; class Myxini; order Myxiniformes; family Myxinidae; genus Eptatretus; species Eptatretus burgeri. The sequence continues at coordinate 28,884,008 of NC_140969.1, read as the reverse complement.
ATAAGTGGTAAAACCCAGAGTTATATCTGAAAACGTTAACAATTAGCGATTTTTATAACAAAGTGTTTATTTAAGCAAAGCATTGAACTTAACTTTTTCAATTGTCCAGACGATTATATTGAGTGAAGAAAAGATTAAGGAATGTGCAGAAAGTTGCCAGCAGGATCGCCCCACTCGAAAAACTGCTTTTGCAAGCCATGGCGATACAGTTCACATGGGTCTTTTGTCAGCAATTACATACGGTTTGACTTTTTAACCTTTTTACATGATCTGCTTTCATCATACGACCAGTCACATCGACATGGATCGATACATATAAAACAAGAAAGAGAGCAGAGACTGCAGACCCTCGTCAGGACTTGTTTAGTGTGGTGCATTTTGTGTGGCGTTTGCGTACTGGTGTGTTACATAATGAACGAGACATAATAAGAACTGCCACTTTATAACTGCTGGCAGTGATGACCGGGTACCAAGACGTCCCGCTTTGATGCAACCCTGCTTTTATTGGACACCTGACCCTGAGCCACGACATATGATATTTATTATTATTCATTTGAATTTAGAATGGGATTAAAATTATTCAATTCAAAGCCAGTGGAAGACCAAATCGGTACAGTCTTGCGTTTGAGTCATCGGAAGGAACCCGAACAAGCAAAAAGCAAAGACGAAGTAATCAGGAGGAACCTGGATGGGATTCAGGTTTCTGCTGCTTCTCCTCTACCCTCAAACACATCCAGGAACAGCCAAGTGAGCCTTATTTAAAAAAATAAAAAAGAACCCAGATCAAAACATTTCATAATTCCAGCTACCAGACCATATGTCTGATCAAGTTGAAATTTAAAATATGTATTTTCCCATCACTACAAGATCACAATTGTGAAGTTTAACATCGATTGATTTTGCAGCTCCAGAGAAAACATTATTTAATTTTTTCTTCAATCCAATATGGCTGCCAAACTATGGGACCGATCAATTACTCCTCAACAAACTTGTACACGTAAGGCTTGGAGAACATTTGCGTGAAGTTTCCCCTCGATCTGTCCAGCTGTTCTGGAGAAAAATATATTTTTTAATAGGTTTCAGGGTAAATCCAATATGGCTGCCAAACCATGTGACCTATGATATCATATGTGTGAACCTTTTGTTTCCCATGGATAGGCAGTCATACATGTAAAGTTTCACCTTGATCTGTTCAGCCATTTCAAAGAGGAAGGTTTTTGAAGGTTTTTTTTTTTTTTTACAAAAATAATTTGGCTGCTGAATCACGTGACCGATGGCGTCATGAATGCTTTTCTGTGGACCATTTTATCCCTAGATGACCCTCAAATTTTCATACTGATCAGATATAGTGTTCTGCATATGCAATGACATCATAATATATATATATATATATATATATATATATATATATATATATATATATATATATATATATATATATATATATATAAAACATTCCCCATGAGGAGTACTTGCTATGTGCCAAGTTTCAATTTTTTCTTTGTGCGGTTTCAGAGATACAGAGGTCCAAAGTTCTGTCTTTTTTCCAACATAGCTGCCTCACCACGTGACCTATGACGTCATAATTATCATTAAAACAATTCTCAATTAGTAGTCACACCGACGGTGAAAATTTCGTCTCAATCCGACAACTGGTTGCGGAGAAAAACAAGAAAGGTCTGCACGGACAAAAACAAAACAAAACAAACAAACGGACCCAAATGCAATACCCTCTCCTTCGGCGAGGGTTAAAAAATAATCAACAAAGGGAAGCCATAAAGCTTTACTATTGCTTCAATTGCACTTCAAGGAAGAAACCGGGCAATGAAAATTCAAGCACTTAACAAGAGCAGTAATATCATTGTCATCCCTTAATTACACAGATGACATCTGTGTAGGCTGATAAGATAATTGAAGGACTCCCGAGAGATAGTCACTCTGGAAACATTCCTGCTTGGTAGAATAAGAAAAGATTCCATAACCAGGTTAAATAGTAAACCAGACACTGGGCACCCTTGCCTCACCCCTCTCTGAAGCTGTATGGGAGAACAAAGCTCATTATCCCCACTCTGAAAAACAAGGGGGGAAATTTTAATCGGGTCCATCGGTCTGTCTTTCTGTACGTCTGTCCATCCGTCAGTCCAACTATCTATTCCTAAACGGTTGTGCAGAAATCCACTAAACTTTGGTAGAATGATGCCGTCATTAAGTCACATGGTGTGGCAGTCATGTTGGAAAAACAGAAAAACTTTGGGCCTTTATCTCTGAAACTGCACCAAGGAAAAAATTGAAACTTGTCACATGGCAAGTACTCATGGGGAATGAGTGATTTTTGTTATAATGTCATCCAGTAGGTGCCTTCATTATGACATCATAATTGCATAAGTAGAACGCTACTTCTGATCAGTATGAAAATTTGAGGGTCACCTCGGGATTAAATGATCCACAGAAAAGAAAAAAAAAAAAAGGATGACGTCATTGGTCACATGATTCGGCAGCCATGTTTTTTGAAAAAAAATTTTTTTTTTTAAAAACCTTCAAAAACCTCTGAAGTGGCTGAACAGAGGCAAAACATTACATGTATGACCACCTATCCATGAGGAACAAAATGTTTACACATGACATCATAGGTCACATGGTGTGGCAGCCATATTGGATATACCCTGAAACCTATAAAATCTTCTCCAGAACGGCTGGACAAATCTCGGGGAACTTCACACAAATGTTCCGCAAGCCATGGGAGTACAAGTTTGTTAAGGAATAATTCATAGGTCACATGGTTTTACAGCCATATTGGATTGAAGAAAAATATTAAATAATGTTTTCTTTGGAAAAGCTTAATCAATCGAAGTGAAACTTCACATTTATGATCTAATAGTGATTGGGAATAAGTTTTAAATTTCAACTTGATCGGATGTACGGTCTGGCAGCCATAATTATATAATTTTTCTGATCTGGGTTATTATTATTATTATTATTATTTTTTGAATAAGACTCATTTGGCTGTGCCTGAATGGGTTTGAGGGTAGAGTAGTAGCAGCTGAAATGCGAATCCTATCCAGGTTCCTCCTGATGACTTCATCTTTGCTTTTTGCTTGTTTGGGTTCCTTCTGATTACTCAAATGCAGTACTGTACCTATTTAGTCTCCCATTTCTTTTGAATTGAATATATTTTAATCCCATTCTGAATCTAATTGAATAATAATGAACGTCATGGGTCAGGGTCAGGTATCCGATCAAAGCGGGGTTGCATCAAAGTGAGATACCTTGGTACCTGGTCATCAAGCGCCAGCAGTTATAAAGTGGCAGTTCTAGTTATGTCTCATTAATTACGCTACACACCAGTACACAAACACCACACAAAACAAATCCTGGTGAGGAACTGCAATCTCTGATTGCTCTTTTTCTTGTTATTAACTGTAATTAGCCTAAACATATTGTTATACAACAAAGCAATGTCAGCCCTAAAATTAACACCAAGGACACATGCCTCCAACAAATGATATAAAAACTTACTTACCATCAATACGATCAAAAGCTTTTTTCAAAACAAGAAATTTTATACCAATGTCGTCCTATTAAATCCCTAATCAAATATAATGTCACATTTGGATCTGCTCAGGATACGGTAACTCTGGCCAGGATGGACCAGATCACCAATTTATTTATTTATTTATTCACTTTGCCAACATTTTTGAGAAAAAAAATTGGAGTCTCTGTATTGTAAGGAGACTAGCCACCAATTTCCCATGTGCAGTAGGTTTCCGGTCTTTTCAAGAAGGTACCCCACGGCTCTTCTGTCAGCTTTGTGGCAATACGAGACTTCCAAAATGATGTAAGAGTGCTAAATGAGGCCTTTTGCGCATGCGCTGTGTCTGTGTGTTTTATGACTCGATTCTGCTGACTGTGCACTTTTAACCTGCCATTGCTCGTGGGAAATCTGTGATTCAAATCGTCTTTTACATGCATCTTCAAGTCTTTTGTTGTTGTGCAGAGACACAGCCCTTTCCCTCAGGTACTATTGCAAGTACTTACGGCTTCCTTCAGAAGTTTTGTGACCTATTTCAGGTAACAAACCTTATCCCAGACACACAATATTTTTTTTATTTCAGCCCAAACTCTGCAGTTTCCTGGTGTCTCTGCACATGCGCACCAAGCATATTGGGGTGGATTACATCATGTCTTAAGTCGCGTATTCTCCATACAGCAGAGAAGGCATTAATTAGCTCCGGGCCCGAGAGGTCCCAAATTTCGAAATCAAATTCTGCTGGCAAGCCATAGATTCAAGGAGCTTACCACAAGACCATTCCATTACTTTCCAACCAGCTTTCCATGAGTCCATTCCAATTTGGGGCTGCCGTAATTCAGGCCGTGGAATCGGTAAGTCCAAGTCCAGAAGATGAGGCTCCATTAGAGAAGGAGGGTGAGAAGTTGATCATCTCTTCATTTTCTCACAGTTTGTTTTGCAAAATGTTTTGAGCAAAAAATAACAATAATAATAATACTACTAATAATAAATGTTCAACACATAACCTTACATCTCGAGGATTTGCTGCAATATCCCCACGAGGGTCTAACACAGAAGAAATATATTTATTGGTGATCTTTGATAACAGATTCTAATTGAAACTAGACTGGGCCTTGATCGTGCACATAGTTCCACCAGACTAAATAGTTTACGTTTCGTATCCCACTGATAGGCTGGATCTACATTTGGACCTTAACCAAAATCTAATCAGCTTGTTATTGACACCTACCCAACTCATCCACCAAGTTTGAGATATCATGCTACATATCATTTTTCCTCCTCCCTCTCAATGGTGAAGAACCATTTAAATTTATATATTTTTTTAAACATTCAAGTATTCAAATCCAGATCTTAACCAAAATCAAATCAATTCGTCCTTGTCACACACCCAACCTGTCCGCCAAGTTTTGTCCGAATCCGTCGATAACTTTTTTGAGATCATCTGGTCACAGACAAACAAACAGGCAAACAGGGGAGAAAACATAACCTCCACCACCGAAGGGTTTAAAAAAAAAAAAGAAAAGAAAAAAAAAAAGATTGTTCGCGGCATCTGCTATCTTAATATGTTCTTTAACCTTAATTTAATTAACAGCCCTGCTGCTTTCTCCTGAATCAATTCCCTCACCGAACACTCATTCCAAGTAACAACCGATATTTTCTCCCATCTTCAGCCAGTTAACTTTTCAAAGAGACAATATCAGCTTCTAAACAAGCCATAGTCATATTTTTGTCATTTGTAACATGTATTTGATCTTAAATGCTGATAAAACACACAAATCTGGGTTTTTCTGTCGTCTCACCACAAATTTAAAGAAAAACAAAGATGGCTTTCGTGAGATTTGGTTCGGCCAGAAAGCATGGAACGCTTCTTTGAACTAGAACGGGCACTCATAGAGCGCATACCTTCGCCGCCACTACTTTTTTTGTTCTTGGTATGAGTGTGGGGAACTGGCTTCATATGAATGGTCTTATGACACAAACCACATATCTATAATGTCATGACCCCCCCGACTTTCGGGGGCTACGGACTAAACAACAATCAACTCACGTCGTTTTGGCGAGTCTTCACTCGCAAGCTCGGTGAATACAACGTTTCAACAAGAGAAGGTAATCTCGTTTGATGCTGGTTTCATGCAAATCGAATAAGAATTGACTGAGTTATGCAGAAAACCGCATATTTTTCAAGGGCGTGACCCCCCCCCCCGACATTTTACCCCAACCGGTGACATGTGTTATGACGTCATTGTGTCACAAGATTGGGCATTAAATTCTGAACATTTTGGTGCTGGGTTCATGTAAAGCGGACAAGAATTGACCGCGTTATGACAAAACCGCATATTTTTCAAGGTCGTGACCCCCCTGACCTTTGACCCCTAACCGGTAACAAGAGTATGGGCGTCATTGTGTCATATTGCATATCATAAGATGAGGCGTTGAATTCTGAACATTTTGGCGATAGTTGCATGCAAATTGAATAAAAATTGACCGTGTTATCGTAAAAAGACGATTTTGACTTTTTCGTGACCTTGACCTTGACCTTTGACCCGAACGATCCCAAAATCTAATCGAATGCTTCCTGGCTAATAAGCAATCATCCCACCAAATTTCATGCAATTTGGTTTAATACTTTTTGAGTTATACGAATCACAAGATTACAAATAAATAAATAAATAAATAAATACACGCCGACCAAAACATAACCTTTCGCAGAATGCGAAGGTAATAAACATTTTCTAGAAGGCTCGTATTAAATTCCCAGTAAACATTTTTATGTATCGACTGAGGGGAAACTAGAATGGCACTCTTCGACGTCACGACATTGACAGATATGTCTCCGCGAACGTGATTACATCATTATACATACTTGAACCAAGTTTAATTTGAATCCCTTCAGTTGTTCTCAAATATCACATTTTTGCCTGAGATGACCTTTGACCTCTTGACCCAATAATATAAAGAGCATCAGGATACATCATTATACCTTCTTGTACCAAGTTTGATGCAGATGACATCAGCCGTTCTTAAGTTATCACGGTAACGAAAACCTATCACAGACTCTAACCTTTGACCTCTTGATGCCACCATCTAATCAGTTCATCTTTGCATCACACTGTATACTTGTATCAAGTTTGGTCAAAATTCCATCAGTGGTTCACAAATTAGCACTGCAACAAAAATTTCACCGAATATGACCTCTGACCTTTGACCTGACCCCAAAATCTGATCTTATCATCTTTGTGTCAATATATACTGCTACCAAGTTTGAACAAACTACCTTCCACGTTAATTTTTTTTAGATATTGTGATAACGAGATTTAGCATGGACAGACGGACGAACAACCTGAAAACATAATGCCTCTGGCGACTCCGTCAAGGTAGGCATCAAAAAGACCAATGGTTACCAAATGACGGTCTGAAAACATGGATGAATAATGACTTGGAGGAACCAGTGTTCCTGTTACACGAGTTTATGCACCAGTCTCACAAAAGATACTCACCCATTGGTACAATGATCCCCACGTATCGTATACTGGGATTTATTTGGGGTAATGGAACCTCCATACATCCAGCAAATCCAGCACAGAAAAATAATGAGATAAATAAACATTAGATTCAGGATGAGGTTCTGCCATATTTCTATGTATTCCTGGTTCGAAGGTGCAATTAAAGTCGCCCAAAATGCAAACACAGGAAGGCGTGTTTGCTTAATGCGTCTTGCCATCTTCTCTACCCGTCCAGACAACATCCAGAGGGTGGCGGAGAAATTGAACAAATCACTTTTTTAAATGTAGAAAACGCATAATGAGTGATACGCACGCACGCACATACAGAAAGAGAGGGAGTGTGAAAGGGATATAAAGAGATAGAGATGCAAAGAGATAGAGAGGCATCTGTGTCAGAGGAAAACATAGCTTCTGAGTTCATCACAAAATATGTGACTTGTTCATAATATTTCTGCCAAAATGAAAGTCAAGAATGACCACAAAAATTTAGGCAGTCTGGTCTCCATCACCAAGAGTGACAACGATGTTGCTGGGTGGAGACAAAATAGGCTGAACAACATGGTGGAGGTAGTGAGGACACCATAGATAGAACATGGCACACCGTGCTTACATACAATGACACGTGAACATAAGTGGGTGAAACGAATTTTCATTTCAAAGTGTTTACAGCCTTCATCGTTTTACTTCCACAAAGGCAAATATTTAAATAATAACTAGAAGGGCACTGGCACTCGGTAGAGTGCGTACCTCCGCCCCCAGTAGTCGGATCCGTATTCGGATCTTCACAACAATTGAATCAATTTGTCGTGGTCACACACCCAACCTGTCCACCAAGTTTTGTCCAAATCCATCAACAACCTTTTGAGATATCGTGCTATGTATTGTTTTTGGCCCGATCTCTCAATGGTGAAAGAATCACTTTAAAAATTACAGTAGTCGGATCGGATCCGGGTCTTCACCGAAATCTAAATCAGTTCATCCTCGTCACACACTCAACCTGTCCACAAAATGTCATCCGGATCCGTCGACAACATTTTGAGATATCATGCACACAAACAGACAAACAAACAGACAGACGGAAAGGGGTAAAAAACATAACCTACTTCACCTTCGGCAGCGGAGGTAATAATAAAAATTTTTTTTAAACATTTGGTACACGGACGATTCCCAATCACAAAAATTGATGATTGCTACAAGATACCCACCATTTTGTTAACATGGTAATTGAGGAAGAAACTAAGTATTAAAATTAAGAGCATTTTTCCAAATAAGAGATAATTTCAAAAAACAAACAATCTCTCCAGGGTATAAAGAGAATCATTACAATATCTCTTGAGGAGTTAACAAAATGAAAGGTAACAATTCTAAAATGGGTTGAAAATAGAAAATGAATTGATTAAGGAGACCAGAAGAGGAAGAGTGGATGAGGAAAATGATGTTCATCAGTGACAAATGTGATGTTGCAGAAGATGAGAAGGAAACAGGGTGGGTTATTCAAACACTGAGGGAAAGAGATACTCCATTGAAAGAGTGTTGTGCACTTTACCTGACCCATCATGATCCATCATGTAGAACCTGACCAATCATGTGGAACCTGACCCATCATGATCCATCATGTAGAACCTGACCAATCATGTAGAACCTGACCAATCATGTAGAATCTGACCCTTCATGTGAGACCTAACCAATCATGCGAGACCTGACCAATCATGTGAGACCTGACATCATCTATATATTAATACTGAAGGACCAATTTTGTGCTCCCCCTCGCGGTCGCGTCACGGTTTTCTCGGTACTGTGACCTGAACTGAAAGAAACATGGTACCTGTAAGAGTGCAACGCGCATAGTGGCAATAGTCAACTTTCAACTCTGAAGCAGAATAAACACTTTCCGTTTTACATTCGTTTACATGGCGACGTGTGATGTCACCGCTGAGAGGCGTCAGGACGTCATGACGTCATCGGTTATTCGCCGACGCCATTATGTCCGTCGTCAGAACGTTACTGCTGAGATGTGTAATTACTAATATAATTCCACTCCTCGAAAATAGCGTCTGCAATGTAAAATCCTCTTCTGCACATGGTGACTACCTCAGAATGTGAATTTGACACAAAAAATGTAACAAGAAACATTGTACAGTCGACGCCGCTTTATAAATCCACCATGGGACCACGCCGTTTGGATTTATTAAGCGGAGAACCTATTTTCAGCCACCCACTGGATAGATAAGACAAAAAGCGAATGTCGTTAAACACTGCTTTATGCTACAAAAACATTGATTTATCAAACGGTGACAAGGGGAATGTTCAAAAGAATCTCTCCAAGGTCGCTTGCTTGGGAGGGAAAGTTTTGCGCAAATGTTCCTTTATTGAATCCGTCACGTGGCGGAAATCGGGATGGGCAAAACCTGAGAGATGCATCCCCTGTCCAATTTGGCGAGTGCCGTCCGCATCTCTGCCGTTGTTGGCATCGGCTCGGGTTCGGCGTCGCTTTCTTCCCTTGGCTATTGGGATTCGGGGTCAGAGGGATTCGAGCGGCCGCGGGATTCGAAGTCCGTCACCAGTTGCTGTTGTTGTTTTTGTTTTTTTCACTCTGCGGCAGCGCATACTACATCAAGCTTAGGTTTAGACCGCGCACGTGCCAAGCAGGTGGATTTATTAAACGGCGGATTTCTCGATGTAAAATTCCGTTCCAACTCATTTTGGTCACAATCAGCGGCTGGATTTTATAACCATGGATTTATACAGTGGCGTCTACTGTATCTTCCATCTTCAATCTATCTATCTATCTATCTTCTATATATTAATACTGAAGGACCGATTTTGTGCCCCTCCTAGCGGTCGCGTCACCTTTTTCTCGGTACTGTGACCTGGACTGAAAGAAACTTCGTACCTGTAAGAGTGCATCGCACATAGTGGCAATAGTCAACCTTCAACTCTGAAGCAGAATAAACACTTTTCGTTGAGATGGGGGCGAGGAGTGAAGAGGCGGGGGCGGGGGATGAAGAGACGGGGGCGGGGTATGAAGAGACGCGGGCGGGGGATGAAGAGGGGGGGGCGGGAGATGAAGAGACGGGGCAGGGAGTGAAGAGGAGGGGGACAAGGTAAGCAAATTTTTGTGTGGAGGTAAGAAAATTGAAAGCGGGAGACAGGGGAAAATGGGGCGGGGGCTGAGTTGAATTAGGTGGAGTTGAGTGTGAGGGGGTGGACAGGGGGTGGGGGCCCGGGAGCAAGTGGGGTGGGGAATCAAGAGACAGGGGGCGGGGAGTGAAGAGGCGGGGCCTGGGTAATTATATTTTTGGGCAAGGGTAAGCAAATTGAATGGGGGCAGGGGCGGGGGATGAGTAGGCAGGGGCAAGCACACCCTGTCCAGTCCATGTCCCTCGAGTGTGTGTGAGCTGGTGAGGGTGGTTAAATGAATGGAATCCGTCTGTGACGGGGTTTCAGCTCGTAACCCATGATGTAGATAGGACCTTAATATACCATCGGGGATTCAATTATGCATTATAAAAACGAACACAATGAGAGGTCGCTTGTGGAAGGATTCTGCACCACGATAATGTGGTGAATGATAAACTCAAAAGAAAAACGATACCAAGACTGAATTCTCTCCCATGTTGCCCACAAGTAAGGGTGTGTAACGTGAAAGGAGGTGGGAGTTGTGCGGGGTGAAGGCAGGTCGGGGGTTGTGCAGGGTGAAGGGAGGTCGGGGATGTGCGGGGTGAAGGGAGGTCGGGGATGTGCGGGGTGAAGGGAGGTCGGGGAAGAGGAGGGAAGGTGGCAGGCGGGAGGGTTAGTGGAGGGAATGAGGCATAGATGGGGAGAGGAGGAAAGGAGGTAGGGGAAGGGTATGGGAGGGAAGTAGGTGGGTGGAGTGTGGTTAAAGAGAGGAGAGAGAAGGGTGGGGGGGTGGGAGTAGAATGTTGAACAGAGGGAAGGTGTTGGGATGAAGGATGATGGGAGGAAGGGGAGGAGTGGGATGTAAGCAGAGAGGGTGAAGAATGGGTGGAATGGAGGAGGAGGAATGAAGGGAGTTTAGTAGGTGGCAGAGGGAGAGTAGGTAAGGAGTCGGGAGAGGGGGGAGAGGAGGAGGAGGGAGAGGAGGGGGAGGAGGAGGAGGGAGGGGAGGGAGAGGAGGAGGAGGGAGAGGAGGGAGAAGAGGAAGAGGAGGGGTGGGAGAGGAGGGGCGGGAGAGCAGGGAGACGAGGAGGCGGGAGAGGAGGGAGACGAGGAGGCGAGAGAGGAGGGAGACTAGGAGGCGGGAGAGGAGGGAGACGAGGAGGCGGGAGAGGAGGGAGACGAGGAGGCGGGAGAGGAGGGAGACGAGGAGGCGGGAGAGGAGGGAGACGAGGAGGCGGGAGAGGAGGGAGACGAGGAGGCGGGAGAGGAGGGAGACGAGGAGGCGCGAGAGGAGGGAGACGAGGCGGCGGGAGAGGAGGGAGGCGAGGAGGCGGGAGAGGAGGGAGACGAGGAGGCGGGAGAGGAGGGAGAGGAGGAGGGGGGAGAGGAGGGAGACGAGGAGGCGGGAGAGGAGGGAGACGAGGAGGCGGGAGAGGAGGGAGACGAGGAGGCGGGAGAGGAGGGAGAAGAGGAGCGGGAGAGGAGGGAGAAGAGGAGGGAGAGGAGGGAGAAGAGGAGGGAGAGGAGGGAGAGGAGGGTGAGGAGGGAGAGGAGGGAGAGGAGGGTGAGGAGGGTGAGGAGGGAGAGGAGGCGGCGGGAGAGGAAGGAAGGAGGTAAGGAAAGGAGGAGAGGAGGTACGGAGAGGAGGGGAGAGGGAAGGAGGCAAGGAGAGGGGAGGAGATGGACAGAGGGAAGGAAGGACATAGAGGAAGGGGATGGGAGTAAGGAGGAGGGGGAATAGGAATGAGAGGGAATGAGGTGGGGGGTGATAGAAAGTCAAAGGGGGAGGGTGTACAAGGCTGAAGGGAGGTAGGGTATTGGGTGGGTGGAGGGAGAATGAAGAGATGAGGGGAGTGGAGAGATGAAGGGAGACCCGGGGGGGGGGGAACAAAGGACGCGAGGGGGGGGGGGTGTTGGATGAAGTGAGGTGAGGGAGGCATAGGGTCACCACTGCATAAGCTATTTTGGGTACTGAAAGCAAAACAGAATTTGCAAAAGCCAGACTGATGAAATGAGAAAAATGATGATAAATTAAATTTTAAGTGATGTCAAATAGTTACAATAAAAGGAACCCAAAGTTTTGATGCTATTAAAGCATTTTACAGGGTGAGCGAAAATGCAAAGTTCTTCCTGTGCAAGAGGAAACATGCTAAAGCTGTTAACTCGTCTCTGGGGTGCACACTGTCCAGCACGACAATCCATTACCAGGCAGAAACCCCTAAAAAGGACAAAACCACATGCTTTTTTACATTGTTCACAAACCACAACACCCTACTCTCACTTGAGCTGCCATGACTTCCCTGCTGCTCCGCTACCTGCAATCCACATCACAAACATTGCCTCTCACCTCTAGACCCTCAAAAAACTCACTTTCGGCAACAAAAGTCCAAAATAGGGCAGCTTGATTGTCACGAGGAGATGCCAGCGTGACCTTATCGCTTGTTATAGGAAACAACTTAACAGCCTGAACGCAAGACAAAGGCCGTGGGGCACAGAAGTTTAATATCTATACTTACAAGTGGTTGACCTTCAAGCTATGATAATAAAAGATTAAACTTGTTTGTAATGTCCAAAACTAGAGGCAATAATTGCCTTACACCTGTCAAAATACCTCACACCAATCATCAGATGCCACAATGATTGTATTCACTTAGCTAAGTAGATGATAAGCAAACAAGCCTCCCAAACCAAAACTTCCACAGTAGTTTGATAACTGCCAAACTAGTTTGTTGTCAACTAACACGGCATGTTAGGGTTTACAAATCACACTCGCGCTGAACAGGTGCCACAGATACGGCAGTAAGGGTGAATTGCTAAGCTGTGCCACCGATCTGACTTTGAGCCCTGTATTTTATCAAGACTTCAATTAAGTTGTCTCTAATGCAGCAATTCAAAAGTCTATTCCTTTAACTTTATGACTGATTACATTATACATCAAATGTAATAAAGATACTCGTCGTAACTGGACAATCCATCCATTGGGACAATCCTCTGTGCAGAGCGTTGGTGCTGTCTAAGCAGTCTCCTGGATGGGTCGCCACTCCGACACAGGACAATGACAACCCGGTAACCAAGTAATGAGGTAAGCCGATTATTTAATCGCTGGCACAAGAGATAAACCTGTACAACAGCTGATGTGCAAAACACACCTTCCTTGACCAAAATACACCTTCCTTGACCAACCCGCCCCCCCCACAAAAAAAACCAACTACAACAACACTCAGTAGAGCACATTCCTCCACCGGGCTGAACAGTTTACGTTTTGTATCCCACTGATAGGCCGGATCTGCATCCACAACTGAACAAAAATCGAATTGGCTTGTTCTCGTCATCGAACCAACTCATCCAAGTTTTGTCATAATCCATCCACAACTTTTTGAAATATCGTGCTATATATCGTTTATGGCCTCATTTTTCAATGGTGAAGAATCACTTTAATTAAAAAAAATCCTCGTATCCAGATCCAGATCTTCACCAAAATCGAAGCAATTTGGCCATGTCCACAAAGCAGTCCGTCCCAACCTGTCCACAAAGTTTATTCCAAATACGTCCACAAACTTTTGAAAGATGGTGCTGTATATCGTTTTTGGCCCTATCGCTCAATGATGAAGAATCACTTTTTAAAAATCTCGCATTCGGATCTGGATCTGGATGCAGAATCAGTGTCGAGGATTGTCAGAAACTTCTCCACCTTCTCAGGTGCAAAAAACAGAGTCCAGGAGGAGTTGGATAAAATTGAGAAGGATGGGTACACAGAGACAGAGAGACAGAGAGACAGAGAGGCAGAGAGACAGAGAGACAGAGAGACAGAGAGACAGGGGACAAGATTTATAAGCAAACACAGAATTGAGACTTCAGCTTTCTCAAGAGCAGAGTTGGCTGTGGTGCCATTGGAAGTGAGGGAAGGGATGGAATGGCGGCATTCATTTGACAGAGACAGACTTGACAAGGCGTCACCAGGTTTTAGAGGAGGGAGACAAGTTTGAAAGTTCATTCTTGAGGTTGGACACGTTGTTTTCTGGCTCTCTTGAGAGTGAACAACCACTTGTTGTGGGCTTTGTGAAATGATCTGAGATTGCCTTTGGTTGGATTTGCCCTCCAGGAAGAAAAGGCAAGTTGTTTCAGAAGAACTGCCTCGGCACACCATTTAGTGTCCCATGGGCAAGAAGACACCGGGTTGGATAATTATTGAAGACGAGATGGGATGAATCCATGCATGAGTGATAGCAGCTTTCTGTAGAAGAATTCCCAGGTTGAATGAACATCAGGGGCAGGAGATATGGGAGACCAGTCCTGAAGAGAGATGGCTGCTTGCAGTCCCTGCCAACCTGTTTGAGTGAAATGTCAGACTCGCCGGCATTGAAGAAGCTCTCTGAGAATAGCCAGAGAGATGTTGACTTTCACAAGCATACGATCAGATGAACCAATTGTGGCAGAAGAAGAGCAGGAGACATTTGTGGGAAAGTTCATCATCACCCAGTCCAGAATGGAGGATTTGATATTGGGGGAAATCTGGGTTGGGAAGTTCACAGATCGAGTCAGTCCCATGGAGTCACAGAAGTCCTTTGCTGAAATGTCATGGCTGGTGAGAGAGGTACCAACACAACAAATCCACAAACTGACAATTGAAATCACAACATATGAGGAAGAGAGAGAGTTGGGATGAGTGATTAAAAGTTTCAGACTAGTTTGGACAATGCCTTCCATATGTACATTGTCGATGTGGAACCTGTATATCTCCTATCAAGGTGAGCGCTCGGATGTCCTTTATCTGTTCAACACCTACCAATCTGGCTGGACCTTTGGTAAAACGACGGTCAGAAAGAATTCTTACAACTGCCTTTATTAAATAATCATGATGCTTTTACTGGTTGAGAGCACTCATCCAACATAAAAACTTTTAATAGCCTTTGAAAAACCATTTGAAAGTAAAAATACAAAACATTGAAGTAAATTTGTCGCGGAAAGTAGAATTTGAAGTGAATGCCCAATGGATATCCATTCGCCATTCGTTAGATGTTAACGCATTGTTACGTTTAATCATAATCAAAGGTCAG
>NC_140969.1:28741299-28861299 GCF_056783735.1 Eptatretus burgeri | reverse complement strand
TGTTGTAGCTCGACACGTTTGCAAGAAGTCGGGTACGGATGATTTCAAGTGCTTCTCTTCGACATTTGCAGAATGTAAACAGTCTTCAAACACTCTGTTGAAGCGTTCTATCTTCCCGTTGGCTTGTGGGTGATCGATTGAACTTACAGCAGTGTTTGATGTTTCTTTCCTGCAGGAATGTTTCAAACTCAGTTGAAACAAACTGAGATCCATTGTCCGAGATAAGTTCCTGCGGATTTCCTTCATGACTGAATACTGCAGTCAGGAACTTGATAACTGCAGCAGATGTTACTTGGGACATAAAGGCTACTTCTGGCCATTTGCTGAAGTAATCAATTAAGGTAACGGCAGAGCAACAGTCCATTTTGCCGTTATCAAGTGGTCCCACTATATCGATGGCAAGCTTTTCCCAAGCAGCATTAGAGAGCGGCACTGGTTGCGAAGGTGGAACCCGAGTGACAGCTGTTTTATCATGCATTTGGCAAGTAATGCACGACTTGATGGCAACGTCTACTTGGGAGTCCATCCCTGGCCACCAGTAGAGGTCATGAAGCCTTTGTTTAGTGCTTACAATACATTGATGCATATCATGGGCAAGCTGGATTAACTTGGGTTGAAGTTCTGTCGGCAATATCACATGGTGAGTGCTCCAAATCAAGTAATCCTCCTGTACAGCCAGTTCATTCTGAATGTGAAGGTAGAGATGTACATTTGGGTCAATGCCCTTCACATTGCAAGGCCATCCTTTGGAGACATATCCTTGGACCTTCTGTAGAATAGGGCATCTATTGCAAGTTTCCTTGAATTGTTCCACAGGTACAGCAGCACAGTCACTGGACACTAAAGCCACCATTTCTACCTCCGGTTTGTGGTAAGGCTCTGTCATGGGGAGTGGTAACAGCGATAAACAGTCTGCAGCCACATTTTGATGGCCGGGTTTGTAAACAATTTCATAGTTAAACAACAGTAAGCATGCAGACCAACATGCAATTCTCATTCCAGCTCGACCAAGACCTTTCGAAGACAGTAGTGTGGTCAGTGGACTGTGGTCTGTAAGCAAGATAAATTTCCTACCCCACAGGTATGCCATGAGTGTGCACAGCCTCGGTCCAGGAGAAGTCAGCATCCTTGTGCAGTAAGGCACAAAGTGGCTCCAAGACTGTTGCATAACTTGGAATGAATTTGGATTACCAAGAAGTCAAACCGAGAAAAGAATGCAGAGCAGATGCATCCTTTGGTGGTGGTGCTTGTGTTACTGCCATCACATGTTCGGTGTTTTGGCTCATGCCCTTTTCTGAGATCATGTGACCCAGAAAAGAAAGTTCAGCCTTTCTGAAATGACATTTGTCATAATGCAGTCTTAAGCCTGCTTGATCAACATGATTCAAAACAGCTTGAAGATGTTCCTCATGTTTCTCAGGAGACGAAACATACATAGTTATGTCATCTAGATAACAATGGACACCCTCCTGACAAGCTAACATCTGTGACATCATTCGCTGGAATGCACTGGGAGCAGAAGCAAGACCATAAGGAACACGACAAAAACAGAAAAGTTCCTCATGGGTTATGAAAGCCGTAAGGTCTCTGCTTTCCTCATGCAAGGGCACTTGATGCGATGCACTCTGAAGATCAAGAGTAGAGAACATTCTCGCTCCCTGAAGTTTTGTGAATACCTCCTCAATATGTGGGAGTGGATGACTGTCTATTACGATCGCCTTCTTGGGTTCACGAATATCCATGCACAGTCGTATACCTCCCGTTTTCTTATGCGTAACGACAATAGGTAAAACCCATTCGGAAGAGTCAATTCTCTCAATGATACCCGCTTCTTCAAGCATTTCCACTTCTTGCGAGACAGCATCACGGACAGCAAAAGGTAAACGGCGAAGCTTCTGCTGGATTGGCACCACATCGGGCCTTATCTTCACTCTGTGTACAAATCCTTTTGCATAGCCGAGAGTTCCAGTGACGTTTGCATTCGATGTTTGCCAAGCCGGTGTTTGATGCACAGAGGTACTTAGCACTGATGCAGGAGTAACACATCCATTAACAATATTCAGTCCGAGAGCAGTGAAGAGGTCCATGAGTATAGGTGTTCCAGAAGGCACAATGAAGAAATCAGTAGGCACAGAAACATGGTTATGTCGCACCTGTACTTTAAGACAACCAACTACAGAGATCGTTTTTTTTTTAGGTACGTCATCAAGTGTAACCTTTCCAGGGAGGCCATTCCATGCGTTAACTACTCTCTGAGTAAAAGTTCATCAGACGACCCGTCACTTCGGCATAAATAAATACAAAAAAAAAAAAATCAAACATTTCCTTTACATCATGACAGGATAGCCAAGAGGAACGCACACTCGCTCTCGCTGTCTAGCCTGGGTTTGAATCCCTACCCAGCTATAAACTTTCTTCCCAGTGTTTCATGGTCAGGGTGATTCATCAATGTGTGTACCGTTAAACTGGATGTCACATCGACCAAAATCTCCACCCCCCTCTCCCATCTCTCATCCCTCTCCCATCTCTCTGTCCCACCACGATCCCTCTCCCTCACACCCTTATCCCTCTCCCTCCCACCCCTCTGCCTCTCTCCCCCTGCTCCTCCACCCCTCCCCCTCTGTTAAGGTCACTGTTAAGGATTGACGGTTTAGTTTTGAATTTGCCAGGTAGATAACTTCGGTTTTTCCAACCTCCCGCCCGGTTTTATATAGAACCCAGTGGTTAAAAAGAAAATGGTGCTTTTTTGGCACGTTTTCTCACCTGTCCCTTCCCCTCATGCTGCCTTCCCTTCCTTTAACACTGCCTCCCCCCTTCACGCTACCTAACCTCCCCTTGCACTGCCTTCCCCTCCCCTCATGCTGCCTTCCCCTCGCACCGCCTTCCCCTCCCCTCGTGCTGCCTCCCTTCCCCTCGTTCTGCCTCCCCCCCTCACATTGCCTCCAACCCCTCGCACTGCCTCCCTCCCCACCCGTGTTGCCTTCCCTCACCTCACACTGCCCCCCCCCTCATGCTGCCTTCCCTCTCCTCACGCAGCTGTCCCCACCCCCTCATGCTGGCTTCCCTTCCCTTCTGAATTGGATAAATAAAAGTTGTTTTTTTTGTTTGCTTGTTATTTTATTTCGCAGTTGGAACTGCTGCTCAGATCAATTCAGTTTTTTATAAAACGATGAATTGGCAGATCACGGCAGGATAGCCGAGAGGTACACACGCTCGCTCTAAGCTGTCTTTCCTGGGTTTGAATCCCGACCCAGCTATCAACTGTCATTGCGGTGTTTCACAGGCAGGGTGATTCATCAATGTACATACAGTCTCTCGGATGGACATTAAACTGGGGCAGGGGTGGTTTTAGATATTACCATAGAGCAGATAGGATTGTATAGAGTAGCATGGTCCTTGTACGAGTAGTTAGCCATCTCAATGTATAAGTAGGGAAATGTTGTTTTAAGATTTGTCTTGTTTGAATCAAAGCCGTATATTAGAAGGAGTACGGTCAACCCAGTTTCAGCGCATCTGCTTTATGATTGGTCTAAAGCCCTCATGTGACTACAGGGCGCCATGTTGTGGACCAACCTGCGTACCTAGCAGACGATACTCGCTTTGCTACAGCGCTACAAACATATCATCTTGCATCGAATGCTTCCTCATAAAACGTCACTTTGATGAAATATTTAGAGTTACAACGTTTATAAACATGCCCTGCTGTGCAGCATGGGGTTACTCAAATCGAAAGAACCATGGGAAACAGATGCATCGCTTCCCCCGCAACCCAGAAAGGGGAAAATCTGGGAAGTAAAGGTTTGTCGGGATGGCTGGAAAGCCAACGACAACTGTCTCTTGTATGAGGTAAGGTCAACTTAACACGTCAAAGTAAAGACTAAATAAGACCCAAGTATTATTTCACCAGCAAAATAAATATTGATGAATATTGTATTACTGATATCTTTTTCAACAATTTCAAAAAATTGTAGCAAGTTAGTGTATATTTAGTTGAAGATCACGGATAACATGTTTCGAAACTAACACAGATTGTTGTGGGGCCGGGTATCGGTGGCGAGCACGACCGCGAGAGGGAGCAGTAGAGTCGGCTCCAACTAACACACCGGAATTTAGGTCATGACCCTCAGATAAGTCCGAAAGGCACGGGTCCCTTACAGGACCATGAATCGCCAATAATTCGACCGCGTGGGGTAGGGTTAATTTCCAAACTTCAATATACCTAAGTCCCCACGCGGGAAAGCTACCAGGGAATTCACACCCTCGACAGACCTCGAGCGGGACGAGCCGTTACCATGCCCGAACCGTATGTAACCCGAGCGGATGGTTACCGTGGCCCTTCGGTCCAAATGAATAATTTACTGCCTTGCTATTCCTCAACACGCACCGGGCTAAGCCAATAAAAGAAAGGACGGGGAACGAGCTGGGACATTCAACAATAGGGAAATTTATTACAATAATAAGCGGGGCGGGAAGCACGTAAGGGCAGAGTTATCCGAATATCAGGCAGGCAATATACAGTGACCAAAAGCACTTGACAGTTCTACTTAAGAGACGGGCCCACACACAGACACACACCCAAAGAAATGGACCCTGTCAGGTCTTTATTGAAGGCTTCCAGCTCGAGGAAAGGTGAGCTGGAGACCAGAGCCTGTGCTTGGACCTGTCCGCCTCATGCGGTCTTCGACGATCCGGCTCAGTGGCGGGACTCAAACCCGCAGCTTTCACATGGCATCAAGGACGAAGGCACCAGGAGTGGAGCGTCAGACGCCAGCACGATCAGCAAAAACAAGTGAGGAGGTGGCGAGGCATGCGAAGCAAGCGATTCTCCTCAGGCTCCGACACACAACCAGGCTCCGACGCCAACACGATCATGAACACGAACCCAAACACACCTCCAAAGGGAGCCTGGTCTTTTTATCCGCTGCCTGAGCAGGGTGGAGCCTTGGTATCGGATGCTCTGTGTGCGCTTGGTTGGACAGGGATCAGGTGTGTTGACGCGCTGTTCGCTCCTGATTGGACAGCAAGGGGAGCCTGGTAAAGCGCTAGTTCAGTGGAGGAGTTGTGAAGAGGAACGCGCTGTAAAGCGCTAGTTCAGTGGAGGAGTTGTGAACGGGAACGCGCTGTAAAGTGCTAGTTCAGTGGAGGAGCCGTAAATGGGAACGCGCTGTAAAGCGCTAGTTCAGTGGAGGAGCCGTGAATGGGAACGTGCTGTAAAGCGCTAGTTCAGTGGAGGAGCCGTGAATGGGAACGTGCTGTAAAGCGCTAGTTCAGTGGCAGGGTGGTTGGTTTGTCGGATCTAAGGATTTAAAGACCTGACTATAAAACAACTTCGCAGCGCACGTTCACTTAAATACCCATTAAACAAGGGACGGGACCCTAACTAGAAACATATACTTACCGATATAACTGATCTATAAGGACTCTGGCTGTTGTTTGCGATGGGTTCCAGATTCGTAACAGTATTTCGGTATATGGGACTACAGAGAACAGTGTAAACTTTGCGTTAGTCATTTGAACCATTTACCTTGGAACTGTTAGATGTGGTTGGTCCATGACTCTATAACCATGCTTAATGCCTATACGTATAAGTAACACAGTATAGACCTGAAAGTGAAACACATGCAGTTCAAGGACCATGAATGATGACAGGAAGACTTTTTTTTCTATCATGATGTCTGTGCAATTTAACAATGATGATTTCTCAGTTTACAGACCTCACTAGTTTCTAGACCTTCTACATTTGGTGGGTTTTAAGGTAAAAGTTGCAGCATTTCATCGCCCTCTAACCTGATGTTTTAACGTAAGATGGAAACTTAATGTTCATTTGATTTAAAGTTTTTTTTTTTTAATTGTACAATTAAACTAGTCAAGTTGATCTGAACATAGATTTGTCGGCTTCCTCGTAGCACAGATAATTATTACGAGTTAAAAGATGGACAAGTGCAAAAGAAAAAAGTGCGAAGAGTGGGAAAATGCAGAAGTAAGAATATGTAAAGGGATGGATGATTTCAAGAGGAGGAATGAAATGGATGAGGGAAGAATGGTGGGAGAAAGAGTGGAGAAGAAGAGATTTGGAGAGATGAAAAAATAGATTTCTGACAGAGAGAAAGTGAGAGAGAGAGAGAGAGAGAGAGAGAGAGAGAGAGAGAGAGAGAGAGAGAGAGAGAGAGAGAGAGAGAGAGAGAGAGAGAGAGAGAGAGAGAGCCAGAGAGAACCAGAGAGAGAGAGAGCGAGAGAGAGCCAGAGAGAGTGCCGGAGAGAGAGCCAGAGAGAGCCAGAGAGAGTGCCGGAGAGAGAGCCAGAGAGAGCCAGAGAGAGAGAAGGAGAGAGAGAGAGAGAGAGAGCCAGAGAGAGAGCCAGAGAGAGTGCCGGAGAGAGAGAGAGAGAGAGAGAGAGAGAGAGAGAGAGAGAGAGAGAGAGAGAGAGAGAGAGAGAGAGAGAGAGATTTGGGGAAGGAAGAAGAGAGTAAGGTGGGGGGGGGGCGAGAACGAAGTAAGACCCAGAAAAAAAACATTTAGATTTGAGGGGTTATAAACACTCTTACAACAGCCTCAGATTGCGATGAATTAATGAAAAAGTCGGTAAAATTCTAACAAAGATTTAGATATAGAGATGCAGTATATGTAGATGGGACAAGGCTTCAAATCTTTTACAGAGAAAACAAGAATTAAGACAATCCAGAAACAAAACTTCAGTAGGGCAAGCCCTAAAACATACAGTCCACACTTGCGATGCAAGCTTGAGCGTACACGCCCTCGGCCCACAACATGGCGCCTATTGTTAAGTTGGCCAAACTCTTCTAATATACGGCTCTGGTTTGAATGGAAGCCACACAGGGGATGGTGCGTGGTAATAATTAGTTCGGGATTATAGTCAGGAAATTGTGTGTAAAACCTCTCTATCAACCTCTACCAGGGGTGCCGGGAGACTCGACACGAGAGCGAGGGGAGTAGCGTTCATCGCCTCCCAAGGGGCGAAGCTATGAAACACCTTGGAGGGGTGCAGCGTTTCCTCGGGAGGAGGGGTGGAGCGTTGCCTCGGAAGTTTGTACTACAAGCAGCTGCTCGTTTATTGATCCGAGAATGTTTTCCAAGTCTTTTGTTGTGTCGAGGTACAGCTCTTTCTCTCAGGTACTTTTCCAAGTTTGTTTGGCTTCTTTTAGAAGCTTTGTAATCCATTTTAGATAACAATCCTTGTCTCGCACACACGATATAGGTTAACATTCCCTGATGACCGCTATTGCTGCCAAAGGTTTCTGCTCATGCGCACCAAGCGTTTTGGGGCAGATTACATCATTTTGAATGTCCCCTATTGTTTTCATTTTAATCGTTCAGGCCATCACCTTCATGCTCCACTTACTTTGTGCTGTCGTTTTCGATGATTATTTGTTCCAAATTAAATTCATATGTTTAATGATAATGTGAAAAGGGTGTGATGCATCCTTTTATAATACAGGACTTTTGAAACGGGACAGATTATCTCGACCTGATTGGCTGAATTATGTTGCCATGGCAACCATCTCAGAAACTTGGCTAGTGCACTCGATATTTCAAAAAACGTTCAACATTTAGCTTTCACATTACACAGATCTATTCCTCATACCGGTACCACTGAAAAGGTGGGGGAACTTGAGTATCAGCTCATTTTTAAACTTTACTTCAGGAGTCACACACCAACGCCAATATTTAAGAGTGACTTTTGTTCCACACAACCACGAGTCAACGACCATTAGGTGAAGTGGATTTAATTTGCTTGGCTGAGTACTCACGACAACAATGAAGGAGCACCTTCCTTGTTTGCTTCCAGCGCCATCTTGAGGCCTCAGCGTCTCAGTACCAGTATATATTGGATTTCATTTTTCTTCGGAAACTGCTGGAGAGGCGACGGAAAGAATTTCTGATCCCAGAGTACCCTGGGAAGTGATGGCACTCCTCACAACAGTCCAAGCTCGGTGGCTGTGTTTGTTTAATCTTCAACGGTCCTGTGTTGTGTCTTGTGCATTCATCTGTATGTCCAGGTGTGCGAGACGTGTGCGAGACGTGTGTGTGTGTGTGTGTGTGTGTGTGTGTGTGTGTGTGTGTGTGTGTGTGTGTGTGTGTGTGTGTGTGTGTGTGTGTGTGTGTGTGTGTGTGTGTGTGTGTGTGTGTGTGTGCGCGCGCGGAAGTTCCACTACAAGCTTTAGATCCTATTAAAAACAAACAAACAAACAAAACCATGGAGACCATCAAAACATGGAGTTGGTCACTTTTAAAATGATTAAAGAATGTATACTTTAACTTTGTTTTATTTGCATCCCAGGTGTATTCCATCAACAATCAGCTTGCTATCACAATTGCCAAGTGGCTGAAGTACTCAAGCAAGTACACCATCGAAACGGTTGACAAGGAACAGCTGGCTTGGCAAGCAATTGAAGCTCCTTGGTACCTGAACACACCCTTGATTACTGAATGGTTGTATAGTGTTTTCAGAGTGATCCCATAATGCCATGCACGCCGCCATGTTGGTTACACACAAGGATACACAAGGAATCTAGATGCAGGAGGAGGCCATTCGGCTCATCCTGTCTGTGCCACATGAACACCTGACCAGACCAGACCAAAAAGAAAATTCAAAATGTACTTTTTTTGTTTGTTTTTTTCTTCTTTTTTATTTTCAGAGGGGGTTGGAAAGGTAGAGGAGGTGGAGTGGGAAAATGCGGTTATTGGATGAGAAACACACAACGTTGACCACACACCAACTCTTGATCAGATCCCCACAAACAACAATCCGCACAGATGCACACATTCACCCATCCATACTCAAGCTACCGAAAAGTCCTCCCAACATCCCTATACCCCCCTCTCTCCAATACTTCAAGGTACCTATATAATTCCAATTTACACTTATTCACTATTTCTGCTGCCAATGGCACAACTCTGAGGTTTTCAAAAATAGATACATGATATTGGGAAAGCGGCTAAAAATAACAAAGGGCTGTGAGGTAATGTTTTCTCGGATTCTCCCAAGATGAGGAAATGATATAGAAATTATGAGCAGAGCGATAGTTGTTAACCATTGGCTGGAAGAATGGTGTAGGGAGGATGATTTTACATTTAAGAAGCAGTGGGAATAATTTCAGGGACAAAGGGAGTGCTTCCAGAATGATGGATGTATATTAAATTGAAAGGGGGCAGCAAGGTTTGCAGTGGGAATTGAGGAAGGAATTCAGGCTTTTTTCAGTCATGGAGGGTTGGGAAGCTATTAAGGAAGGAACAGATGATGTAATTGTGATTAGTAAGGCCAGGCAAGAAAATATAATTTCAGGAAGGGAAAAGTTAAATATATTCTATACCAATGGCAAGAGTTTAAATAATAAGATGAAGAGCTTGAAGCCAAAGTAGATAGCGAAGAGTAGTTGCATAGTTGCAGTGAGTGAGACATGGTTTAAGGAGGAGAGCAACTGGAGGATAGGATTAGAAGGCTACAAGGTGTATTGGTGTGATAGGAAAGAGAGAAGAGGAGTACCAATCTGGGTAAAGGACAGCATTATCTTGGGAGAAGGAATGGCATTTAGGAGGGAATCAATGTCGAGGATTCTGTATGGGTGGAGATTAGAGATTGCAAAATAGTAAGATGCTGGAAAGATGCTTTTATAGGGCTCTGGGTGTGAAAGAAGAGGAGGAAGGAGGAGTACATGAACAATTCAAAAGGGCATGTGGTAAAGGAAGAGTATTGATTATGGGGGATTTTTACTTGCCAGGGATAGATTGGGTCCAGGAACAGGGAAAGGGCAGAGCAGATGAGGATTTCCTAGTTTTTAGTCCATGTTTTTAGTTTTAGTCCATGATTGCTTTTTAACCCAGTTTGTAGATAAGCCCACTAGGGGGAGTGCAGTGTTAGACCTCCTTTTCAGTAACGATCCCAATAAGGTGGAGGAGTGGAGGTAGGGGAGCATTTCAGAGCAAGTGACCATAAAATTGTGTATGCAAAGATTCTGTGAAGGGTTATTGTTCAGGATTGTAGTGTAAAGCTATTTAGGTAGTGTTTTCTGCGTTTGAGCCTGGGGAGTAACTGTTGAAATCGATGTGTCCGGGTTCTTTCTGACATCTTTGTTCTTTGTTCCCTTCACAGTTTGTTTTCTCATTTTTTTTTTTTTTACCACAGTCTCTTTATTCATTCTAATTCTTGCTTTTTCTTCTCTTTCATGTCTTTTACTCTATTCCTTTCTTTCGTTATCTATCTCTCAGGAGAAGTGAATTCTTGCAGAAATTTTTCTGTGAGGCTCACTTGGATGTGCCTGGATAGGTTTGAGGGTCGTGGAGTAGCGGCTGAAACCCGATTCCTATCCAGCTTCCTCCTGATGACTCCTCTTTGCTCTTTATTTCTTCTCCTTCCTTATTAATCTTCCGTTTCATTAGATTTCAGGAAGGCAAACCTTGAGGATATGAGGAGAGAGTTGGGTGATGTAGATTGGGAGAAGCTAACAACAAGATAATCAGCATCAGAGAAATGGGAAACCTTCAAGGAGCAAATGTGTAGAGAGCAGAGAAAGTACATTCCAATAAGGTGAAAAACTTGAAGCAGAAAGAGGCCAGGGTGGTTGAGTAATGAGATAAGGAATGCTATTAAGGAGAAGCAGAAGGCACTTATTCTACTATATAAATGGCAGTCCTTCTGTCTGTTTGTAACCAATAAACTCCAAGACCAGTGAACCGATGTTGATGAAACTTTACACACATATAGACCTAACATTCAACTCCAGGATGTGCTAAGTGGCTTTCCATAAAAATGAAAAAAATATTTTAAAAAAATTCCATTAAAAAAAAAGGCTTTTGAATAGTGCGCCGGCATATTAATTGTAACAAAAGGCTTAATGGTTAAAAACGCTAGGGTTTTTTGAAATACAAAATGTTCGTATTCGTTGACTTTTTAAACATACACATTCTCCTCCTGTTATTTGAATTCTCGAACTGCACGCGCACGGCAACTGATAACTGCTGAATAACTAAATAACTGCTGATAGATCTGCTCATGAAAGAGCCAGGCAAGCGGAGTCAGCTGCGGAGAGAGAGTCGTCTTACTGCTGATATATCTGCTCATGAACTAGCCAGGCAAGCAGAGTCGGCTGCAGAGAGAGAGCGTCGCCTAACTGCAAATAGAGCGTCACACCGACGGGCGAGAGAAGCACAAAACTCACGTTCCAGCTTTCTAGGTCCGGGTTTTGGCAGGACATCAAGGACAGTTTCCACTACTGCTAGAAACATTGAGTGGCTCAAGGCCGCCTTCAACTATGACCTCTCTGAGGATTACGGCAGCATAAAGCCTTCCATAAATCTGAGGAATAAAAGAAGCCTTCCCAATTTTCTCCATACAACTAATGCCTCAGTCTAACTAGCGTGAGGAAAATAGGGCAAATTTCCCGGGTATTACCGGGTACTTCAGCTAGTTAGGTATAAAATAACAGGACTGGAGCTAGATTTATATCAGTATCGGAGTAAACAGAGGCAAGTGAAGTAAATAACTCGGCAAGCCAAAAGAGAGTATGAGAAAGACATGGCTTAGAACATTAAACATAATAGCAAGGCTTTCTTTAAGTGCATAAGAGGAAATCCTCATCTGTAGAGCAAATAATCTGACACCCGGCACACATTTATCGTGAGAGCGAGAAAGCCGAGAATGCGAGTCGATTGTGAAAACAACATAGCGGCAGTGTTTGTTTCGGATCGTTTGTGTGATTTAAATCATGACTATGAGGAATACTTTTCTGGTTTCTTTCCCCATACTGCATCATTTTGGAGCTCTTTGCTAGCATCCTGTTTCCCCTCCAATCCTAACTTGTTTAGCTGCTTTGGAATTACCACCGCCAACGATGGATGCTGCAGCAAACCAAGAAGCAATGACTCGTCATCGCCCTTCTCACGTGCAACAAGATCAGCCTGTGGCTGATCATTTGTCCCAGGAGATACGGCCATCCTCATTTGAGGATTGGGAAGTTTTAGGCAAACATGTCACGAAATTAGTATGTCCAGATGGAACATGTGAGAAAGTATGAAATCACTTGTGTTAATTCTCTTTTCATTTTGCCTCTTAACGTGAATGATATGCTGTCTTCTATCCTTTCCGTCTGCATACAGGAGTATGATGACCAATCCCAGGTTTGTTGGAGATTTCCCTGTGGTGATCGAACTATGGCAGGGATTATCTCTCCACGCATACCCCAACTGGTTGTCGGTGTAGAGACCCACTGGTCTCTGGTCCACACATACCCCAACTGGTTGTCGGTGTAGAGACCCACTGGTCTCTGGTCCATGCATACCCCAACTGGTTGTCGGGTACACCCAGTGTGAGGGATAAAGCTCCTAAAGAAGCTCTGCCAATGGACACGTTCATCTGTGTTCAATGTGAGTATTCATGAATTTGAATTTCACATTTACATTTTTCCCGTACTATTGTGTGTTTCTGTTGCCCACTCTTCGGGTTTTACTCGTTTCATGTGCCTGTAGTCAAAATTTCTGTAATTGACTTGAACAATTAAGGAACTTTCTTTGCAATACAATGTAAGAAACACAACTTTGTTAGATACAGGGATATTTTTGAATACTGCATCACTGTGTTTTACGAGTACTTAGTATATTTGGTCAGCAGGTGCTAAATGTGTGCGGTTTTGTGCTTTGGTCATGGTCTTGAAAGTGGATGTTTGTATGTGTGTATGGCCTTTGTTCATATTTTTCCCCTCCTCAACAGATATATTGACCCTGCAGTGGTTTGGGAGTAATGCATGGCAATGAACTAAGATCAAGGATATTAAATAAATTAATTAGATGGAAATGTAACAATGTTTCAGGACATGTCCTTTTAATACGTTGTTTTCTTCCTGATTTTGCTGCTTGTTTTACTTGTCTGCTTGTTATTTCAAATTTTTGAATATAAAAAATTGGTTGTTCTTTGAAGCTCGATACTGTGTGGATAAGTGTTCTACTTTGGTTAGGATAATACGTTGTTGGCCCAACAGGACCAAATGATGTCAGCCCAAAACCCCCTTCTGACGTCGACCCAATGTTTCCCCAACGTCTTTTATCCTTTAAGTCTGCATACAGGAGTATGATTACCAATCCCAGGTTTGTTAGAGATTTCCTTGTGGCGATCGAAGTATGGCAGGGATTATCTCTCCATGCATACCCCAAATGGTTGTCGGTGTAGAGACCCACGTATTGCATAGGAGACGTTGGGCCAACGCTTCCTTCCGATGTCGGCCCAACGTTGTTTTCTAACGGCCCGGCGCGGCTAACGTCGGCCCAACGTTGTAATATTTGCTGGGTATGAATTTACAGCCACCATGCAAACTTGACTTCCATTCAACTAACCTGCAGATGTCGAGATGCTGGAAGGAGGGGTTAAAACTGCACTTGGACCTTGCAATGAACGTTCGTTCAGAAGAGAGGGAGGTAAAGTTGATTCTCTACTTGATCAGCACAGAAGGTAGGGAGATCTTTTGCACCATGTCATTCGACACAGCTGAAGGTGATCGCACTGTCATTGAACTCCTGCAAGCTTTTGATGCCCATTGCCACCCACGCACCAATGAGACGGTTGAGCACTGTCGTTTCTTCAGCAGAAACCAAGAGTATTGAGAAAATCGATAAATATGTGACAATTATGAATCTGGGCAGCAACCTGTAATTTTGGAACACATTGGGAACCATTCATTCGTGATTGCATCATCTGTGGCATTAATGATTCTATGCATCGCGAACGTTTACTCTGAGAGGCAGATCTTGATTTGGCGAAGTGCATGCAGCTATGTCATGCTACGGAATTATCGAAGGAATGCGTTTGAGTGGTTGAAGTCTCGCCTACATCAACAGTGCATGCATTCCAATGCATGGCAGAAGCCAGACTTAAGACAATTGAGTATAGACCGGATCGGAAGATTTTGGACATGCCGATGACTTCAATGCGTACTCCATCACTGAACCTAAAGCTACATACTACCGTGTTGAGTTTCTCATCATGGGGAATGACTGTATGCCATTACTGGGAAGCAGAGCTGCATTTCAGATGCAGTTGATCACTATTCAACTAGAGAATATCCACCAGCTTGTGGATGTTCCATCTCTAGATTGCCAACCTTAGCAGCACATACAGTCACCGCTATCGCTTGACAATGTAATGCAGCATTATGGAGGTGTTTTTGAAGGCACAGGACTGCTTGAAGATGACTCACAAAGAGATCGACCCAAACATAAAACCAGTTGTACACCTGCCATGGAGAGTTCCCATTGCATTCTGCGCAAAACTGAGAGAGGAACTTCACAGACTGCATAATCTCAACATTATAACCCCAGTAATACACCTACTCCATGGGTCAACAGCATGGTGATGGTTGTGAAGCCAACAATTGGTAAATTGAGGTTGTTCATAGACCCAAAGGACCTCAACATGGCTATCAGACATAGTCACTACCCCATGCCAACAATTGAAGAGATCCTCCTGGATCTGACCAATGCCAAGGTTTTCCAGCACGTTTGACACCAATAATGGTTTCTGGCATGTCAAACTCGAGCATGTCAAACTTGGCATGTCAAACCACACAAGCTCGTATGCAACGATGTTCAACTTACCTTTTGGACGCTACCTTTGGCTGAGGATGCCATTCAGCATCAAATCCGCATCAGAGGAATTTCAACGGCAGGTCGACCAGGCATTGGAAGGCTTGCCTGGATGCAAGAAAGTACATGATGATATACTGTTATATGGTGAGGGACAGACTGAAGACAATGCTATCGCTGATCATGATCAGAAGCTGATACAGCTACTGGAACGCTGCAAGGAGAAAGGATTGTGTTTGAACCCAGAGAAAGTCAAACTGCGGCAGTCACAGGTGGCAGATGTCAGACATTTGCTCACATGCGATGGCGTGCAACCTGACCCACAAAAATCACAAGCTGTTATGGAAATGACGAAACTTCAGGATGTATCAGCAGTACGTCGCTTCATAGGGTTTGTGATGTACCTCAGCAAATTTCTCCCGAAACAGCGATTTTTGTTACCTTTGATGGCAGCTAACACAAACAGATGTGGCTTGGCATTGGTCTGACAACCATGACAAGGCATTACATCATATCAAGAAGCTCATCACTGCACACCCTGTTCTGAGGTATTGCAATGCCAGACAAGAGTTAACACTACAAACATATGTCTCTGAAATGGGATTGGGTGTGGCATTGTTGCAAAATGGTCAACTGGTTGCATATGCCAGCAGGGCCCTGACATCCAGAAACCAGGTATGCCCAGATTGAAAAGGAACTCCTGGGGGTGATGTATGGGCTGGAAAAATTCCACCAATACACATATTGCCAGAATGACAGTCCATACCGATCACAAGCCTCTTGAAATCATCGCCAAGAAGGATCTGTGCTGAGCTCCAAAACGCCAATAAAGAATGCTGTTGCGACTACAGCTCTATGACGTGGACATCGTCTAAAAGCCGGGTAAGGATTTATACCTGGTTGACACACTGAGCAGGGCTTACCTGCCAAATACGGGCCTGACATCGCATACTCTGTCACAAGTGGAGAACATCAATATGCAGGATTATGTTCCAGTATCTCCCGACATGTTCTGCATACAGCCAAAGATGGAGCAATGCTCACGCTACAACAAAATATCAGAAATGGTTGGCCATTGTCCATGTGGTCGACTCTGGAGGAGATTCGCTCATACTTCCATGCACGTGATGAACTGTCAGTTCAGGATGGCCTGGTGTATCGAGGGGAACGGCTTGTCATACCACATTCTCTTCGCCATGAATTAATGAAACGACTCCATTCATCTCACCTCGGCATGGAGAGCTGTCTATGTCGGGCCCGGGAATGTATTTATTGGCCAGGCATGAATGCCGATGTACGTGACTGCATACAAAAATGCGACACCTGCAATGCCACTGCAGCCAAGCAGTACAGAGAAACTGCAGTCTCTCACAACGTCACAACACGTCTGTGAGTAAAGCTCAACGCTGACATATTCTACCTCAATGAGAGACGATATTTAGTACTTGTGGACTATGACTCGGCCTTCATTGAGGTTGACCTCATTGATGACATGAGGTCATCAACCATAATATGAAATTTGAAGGCACACTTCGCACGGAATGGAATCCCAGAGACCTTTGTGATAATGGTTCCCATTTGGTGTCGACAGAATTCCGCCAATTTGCATCGACTTGGGGATTCAAGATAGTAACGTCATCGCCAGAGTATCCACAGAACAACGGTCGGGCAGAAAGTGCTGTCAAAATCACAAAGCAGTTGCTGAAACGAACTGTGAGGTCAAAATCAAATGTGTACCTTGCTCTGTTCAATTATCGAAATATACCCTCACAGGACATTGGTTACAGTCCTGCACAACGTCTGATGGGCCACCACACTCGTACGTTGACACCGACTACCGCATCACTGCTACAGCTAACACTACCAGAACATGTGCCCGAGAGAACTGCAGCCCACCAGAGACGCCAGGCACTCCACGATGACTGTTCAGCACGTGACTTGTGTCCATTGGCACAAGGAGATGTAGTACGGATGCAGACAGCAACCCGTGGAAACGAGTGGGTCCTGGCCAAAGTGACCCGTCAAGTTGCCAACCGTTCCGATGAAGTTGTTACCCTCACGGACAGAATGCACCGCCAAAGTCATCGCCATCTTCGGTTGACAAATGAGAGATTCAAGGATATCGATATTGGTGATTCAGATCAGGTCAGCAATGTCCTGTGTGTCAGTCCAACAAGTGAGTCAACCTCCCACCCACTGCCCAGTGAAGAGGGTGTGGCAACGCCTGGTATTGATCATCCTTCCGAGGAGGAGGGTGTGTCTTCACCGAATCGTGGCCATACACCCGTCGAGGGTGATGTTGCAGCCATGTTGATGGTTGGGGCAGAAAATGGCCTGGTTACCTGTACCCGATCTGGTAGGATTGTCAGACGTCCTGCAACACTGGCGAACTACGTGTGACTTTGACTAATATCACTAACAGCTTGAACAGTTGACTTTGAATGCTTGAGGGCGTTGTGTTTGTTTCTTGTTCCTAACCTAGTGAAGTAGATTCAATAGGTGTTAAACAATTGAGTTGATTATGTAGAGTAAACTGGCAAGTTTTCCATGTCGGGATTAAGTAGTGTAGGCATGAGTTGGAAAGCCCAGCACATGGTTGGTGGTGGTGGTGGTCGTATGGCAGCTTAGCTGCTGGGCTAGCTATCATTTCTTGAAGCGCGACTGTGTCGCTGATGCAGTGCCCCTCTACCAGTACACACACTGGAACTGGTACTCATTTCGCCGACCTCGGAAGGATGACAGGCTGAGTCAACCCCCTGGTGTATTAATTCAGTGGCCGACGGGGCTTGAACTCAGGACTCTAGGATCCCAAGCCACCACCCTAACCACTGAGCCAACACTATGCACTTGCACAGGGGTCGGGAGCGTGTGGCTCGCGAGCCAGGTGTGGCTCTTTTGATGATTGCATCTGGCTCGCAGATAAAATTGGAGTTTGAAACTTTGAAAGTCCAATATTTCTCGTGGAAGCTTTACCTATAGTTTGAATGGTGTCGTGCTTCATTCACGTGCAGGGCTGAACTTGGCAGAAGGAGAGAAGAAAAAACGCCTCCGAATTGGCTGAAGCGGTTTTTGTTTCGTCCAATCATGCGGCCGAGGCGACTAGTGATTTCGGTTCCTCCAATGGCGTGCCGCCGCAGAGACGCGTGGCGGAATTCATCTCGACTAATCACGCGCCACCGCTGAGGCGACAGCATCCCAGAGTCGCCCGGCCGCGCCACACCTCTCGAGTATATAAGCCCGTGCGCAGGCCAGCCAGACTCACTATTTGCCAAGTCTGAGTTGGGTCAACATCTCCCACTCTCTCATTTGCTCAAAGCTAACCCTTCGACGAAGAAGATGGCGAAAATAAAAAAGATGAGGAGTATCGTACATTTCAGGATGAATGGGCCGAAGAATTCGCCTTTGTGGAGAGAGCAGGTTCTGTGGTGTGTCTAATTTGCAATGACAAAATTGCATCGATGAAACGGTCGAATATAAAGCGGCACTTCGACACACGCCATGCTACCTTTGCATCAAAATACCCTGCGGGAGACGGCAGAAAGAAAGCGTGCCAAGAGCTACTGAGCAGGGTGCAAGCCAGCCAGCAGCAACTCCACGTATGGACCCGGCAAGGTGACTATAATTCCGCCAGCTTTGCTGGATCTTTAGCAATAGTGAGGAACGGAAAACCATTCACAGATGGCGAGGATGCTAAAACGTTCATGCTGGATGTAGCCAATGAACTTTTTGATGATCTTCCGAACAAAGACAAGATAATCAAACGGATACAAGACATGCCTCTGTCGACAAGAACTGTTCATGATCGTACCATCATGATGGCAAACCAAGTGGAGGAAACGCAAGTGAAGGACATAAATACAGCGCCGTTCTTTTCCCTGGCTTTGGATGAGTCAACAGACGTAAGCCATTTGTCGCAGTTCAGTGTGATTGCAAGATATGCTGCTGGTGATACACTGCGCGAAGAAAGTCTTGCTGTTCTGCCAATAAAAGGGTCCACAAGAGGTGTGAGTATTTATTCAGGTCTTTCATGGAATTTGCTCAAGAAATAAATCTACCTTTGGATAAACTTATCTCAGTGTGTACTGATGGTGCTCCGTGTTTGGTGGGGAAAAACAAAGGATTTGTGGCGCTTCTCCGTGAACATGAAAATAGACCCATCCTAAGTTTCCATTGCATTCTACACCAGGAGGCACTTTGTGCTCAGATGTGTGATGGGCAGCTTGGCGAAGTGATGTCGCTGGTCATTCGTGTGATCAACTTTATTGTTGCCCGAGCCTTAAATGGTCGCCAGTTTAAAACACTGCTGGATGAAGTTGGAAATAACTATCACGGTCTGCTTTTGCACAGCAATGTGCGTTGGTTGTCAAGAGGGAAGGTGCTTAGCCGTTTTGCGGCTTGCCTGAACGAAATGCGGACTTTCCTTGAAATGAAAGGGATTGAGCATCCTGAGCTAGCCGAAATTGAGTGGCTCCTCAAGTTTTACTATCTCGTGGATATGACTGAACATCTGAACCAGCTCAACGTGAAAATGCAAGGCATTGGAAATACAGTGTTATCGCTTCAACAAGCCGTGTTTGCTTTTGAAAACAAGCTGGAGCTCTTTATCATGGATCTTGAAACAGGTCGTTTACTACATTTTGAAAAACTGAGACAATTTAAAGATGCATGCACAGCAAGTGAGCCCACTCAAAACTTTGATCTCCACCAGTTAGCTGGCTTCACATCCACTCTCCTACAGTCATTCAAAGCATGCTTTGGAGAATTTCGTGAGCACACTCGTCTTTTTAAGTTCATCACCCATCCAAACGAGTGTTCACTGAACACAGCCGACCTGAGTTACATTCCTGGTGTCTCCGTCAGAGATTTTGAAGCAGAAGTGGCTGACCTGAAGGCCTTAGACATGTGGGTGAATAAGTTCAAGTCACTGAATGAAGATTTGGAAAGAATCGCACGACAGAAAGCGGAGTTGGCGAGCAAGCACATGTGGACAGAAATGAAAAAACTTCAACCCGAAGACGAGCTGATTATCAAAACTTGGAACGCGCTTCCTGTCACATACCTCACACTGCAGCGTGTGAGTATTGCTGTATTGACCTTGTTTGGATCTACGTATGCATGTGAGCAGTCATTCTCACATCTTAAAAACATCAAGTCCAACCTACGATCACGTCTAACGGATGAAAGCCTCAACGCTTGCATGAAGCTTAACCTCACCAAGTACCAACCAGACTACAAAGCCATCAGCAAATCCATGCAGCACCAGAAGTCCCATTAATGGTGAGTATTATAACAACATTATTTAAAAGAATAAATTCAGAGGCTTATTATACTTACATTTAGTTGAATTCAGCCTTAAAATATATTATATGGCTCTCACTGAAATAGATTTCCAAATATTTTGCTTTCATGGCTCTCTGAGTCAAAAACGTTCCCGACCCCTGCTCTAGCACATGGTTAATGCTTCAGTCACATTTGGCTCTGCGGCCGTGGGGTCTAAAAAATCTACGGCCACGAGCTATTATAGGGCGCCGCAGTATTTCCACGGTCACACAATGTAGCAGTCACATATGTTTTTATTTTTCGGGTTCCCCAACCTTGACCGAACCCAGTACCTGCAGAGCCGAGCAGCCGCATGGCTGAGGAAATCTCATTGCCAGGCTTCTTCTTCATATCTTCCTCCTCTTCTTCCTCCTATTCTTCTTCTTCCTCCTCTTCTTCTTCTTCTTCTTCATCCTCTTCCTCTTCCTCCTCTTCTTCTTCTTTTTCTTCTTCTTCTTCCTCCTCTTCTTCTTCCTCCTCTTCTTTTTCTTTTTCTTCTTCTTCTTCCTCCTCTTCTTCTTCCTCCTCTTCTTCTTCTTTTTCTTTTTCTTGTTCCTCTTCTTCTTCTTCCTCCTCTTCTTCTTCTTCTTCTTCTTCTTCCTCCTCTTCTTCATCTTTTTCTTCTTCTTCTTCGTCCTTTTCTTCTTCCTCCTCTTCTTCTTCCTCCTCTTCTTCTTCTTTTTTTTCTTCTTCTTCCTCTTCTTCTTCTTCCTCCTCTTCTTCTTCTTTTTCTTCTTCTTCTTCCTCCTCTTCTTCTTCCTCCTCTTCTTCCTCCTCTTCTTCTTCTTCTTCTTCTTCTTCTTCTTCTTCCTCTTCTTCCTCCTCTTCTTCTTCCTCCTCTTATTCCTCCTCTTCTTCTTCCTCCTCTTCTTCTTCTTCTTCTTCTTCTTCTTCTGCTTCCTCTTCTTCTTCTTCTTCTTCCTCCTCCTCTTCTTCTACTTCTTCTTCTTCTTCCTCCTCTTCTTCTTCTTATACTTCTTCTTCCTCTTCTTCTTATACTTCTTATTCTTCCTCCTCTTCTTCTTCCTCTTCTTCTTATACTTCTTCTTCTTCTTCCTCTTCTTATTCTTCCTCCTCTTCTTCTTCCACCTCCTCTTCTTCCATTTTTTTTCACGCGGTGGCCTGATTCAGCATCATCTTGTAAAACAAGTAATCTATAATCATGTACATTTTTCTCCTCATTGATAATGAATTAGTTCGGCGAAATGCGACCCGGAAACGATAAAAATGTTATCGGACAAAAAATTAACGGACATTATGGGACTAAAAAATCGAGTTATCGGAAGTTAACTGGTCCGATAACGATAAATGGAAGTTAACTTCCGATAATAGTCGGATAAAAAAAGTAAACTTCGATAATTATCTGTTATCGGATTATCGCTTTTGTGCCCAACACTGGTGGCAAACACCTATACTCCGATCTCTAGCGGTAGCGCACAGTCGACGCAGACTACCACAAGGCCGTACGTCAGACGCACGGCGGGCGTAGGGGAACAGTGCGTCGACCCTGCGTTGCCCGCAGGTAGTCACACAGACCGCAAGGCCACCGTACGTTGAACACATGGACGCCTTAGGACTACCCTACGGTGAGCGAGGAAATCGTGCGGCCGCCGTAATTTTTTGGGGGTTGGCAAAATTCATTTTTCATTAATAAGAGCCTACGACAGCCGCACAAATAACACAAGCCCACCGTACGGTCGACGTCGAACACATCTACGTCATGGCTACGGCTTGTCGAATTGCTACGGCCAACGTAGAAATGAAAAAAGTTATAACTCCGCGCTATAATTCCACGGCGACCCCTACGGCCTGTAAAGGATAGCCTTACGGCGTAGGGCCACCCTGAGGCCACCTCAGAAACTCTGCGGCCGCCGCACGTTTCTGTCAATTCGGGGGGGGGGGGGGTACGGCCGCCGTATCCGAGCTGTAGAGCCAATGTGACTCATGCTTAACAATGCGAAAGGAAAAGGGATGTTCCAGTCCTCAGATGTTGTGTCGTGCTCCACGCGGGTGCGCTTGCGCGGAACCGCGGGTAAGCGGGAAGAATTGCGCTTGTTGGTTGATGGATGGCCTCATTGGACTTTAAATAAAGCCTGAAGGATCAAACTTTCATTGAGTTCCCACACACACACACACACACACACACACACACACACACACACACACACACACACACACACACACACACACACACACACACACACACACACACACACACACACACACACACACACACACACACACACACACACACACACACACACACACACACACACACACACACACACACACACACACACACACACACACACACACACACACACACACACAACAAGGTATTGGTTTCGTGTTGATGTGGCACGATGGGCCAAATGTCCTCCTGCGTCTAAATTACAGTATCCATTGGACGTGGTGGGGTGCCGGGATGTCGACAGGACTTGTAGGTTCTCTTGTAAGTGGAAATTGGTGTCAACAGATTCTGGGGTTGGTGTATCGCAGACTTTATCCAAACTCCGATTGGCCTCCTGTGCCAAAGTTCCTTGTATGTATCTTCAGAATCCTAGAAAATGGAAAGGGATGCTTTCTTCGACGAACAAGAATCCTACGTTCTCTACCCGGTGTGAAGTTGATGGTGGAAGGAAATTCATTTAAAAAGCGCTTTCCTTTCGTATTGCGAGCGCCCATCGTCGACGGTGCAACATCGTTCGGTGAAATCGCGATCTTCTTGTCTTGCTCACCGTGACGTCACGGGGCATGCTGCTGTGGCGGTGTAGTTCGCAAAGGCGACATATGGTCGTAATTTTCTTGTTGACGAGCTGTGAGGATTGGATTTGGTATGAGTTCTGTTACTCTTCAAGGTGCATACATAGTTTATCTTTTGATAAATTTAATTCAGTCTGGAGAACGGATAGTAGGCATGAAGGAAGTGGGTGAGGAAAAGGACAGAGGTCTAATCTTGAGAGGAAGGAAGTGTCTTGGAGGTAACGCCGGGTGTTGTTGTTAGGCGCGGTGTTTTAAAGCGCGAGGACGTCCTTTCAGCGCCACACTTCGCAATCTGAGGAGCGATTTTGAGGTTTGACTCGCGATCTGGATGTTTCACTGAAATGGAATAAATTGCTGAAGAAACGAGGGCTAGGCAAAAGCGGCTTTTACAGGCGAGTGAAGTGAAATGAAAGAAAGGGATGAGAAGTGATGGTTAAACAACGCAGAAGGCGAGGCGGCAGCGGTTCTCCCGTGATCCTCCGGTCGACTTGGACGTGGACCGCAGATGTTGCACCTGAAGATGTGCAAGATGAACATGTGAAAGCGGTATACCGGATTATTCTCCCGCACTGCGAGCACAGAGCGTCGAGGTAAACGAAGGGTGAGGTTTGAAATATCACTACGAATTGCATATCTTCAGTGTTTTTGATGCAAATATTATGGATGATTTGAATAACGAGTGACAATTGGTTTGAAATCGTAATATCAGTCAATGCCTGGAAGTACCTGAAAATTAATAGCGGCAATAAATGACTTGCTGGGAATTGTTTTCGGTGAATGGGGAGGTATTTGCTCACCGACGTACCGACAGATTGACTGAGTGACTGACGAGCCGACTGCCTCTCCCACTGGCCGACGGGCCGACTGACTGACATGCTCCCTGGCTGACTGACTGGTTGCTCCCTGGCTGACTGACTGGTTGCTCCCTGGCTAACTGACTGACTCGCTCCCTGGCTGACTGACTGACTCGCTCCCTGGCTGACTGACTGACTCGCTCCCTGGCTGACTGACTGACTCGCTCCCTGGCTGACTGACTGACTCGCTCCCTGGCTGACTGACTGACTCGCTCCCTGGCTGACTGACTGACTCGCTCCCTGGCTGACTGACTGACTCGCTCCCTGGCTGACTGACTGACTCGCTCCCTGGCTGACTGACTGACTCGCTCCCTGGCTGACTGACTGACTCGCTCCCTGGCTGACTGACTGACTCGCTCCCTGGCTGACTGACTGACTCGCTCCCTGGCTGACTGACTGACTCGCTCCCTGGCTGACTGACTGACTCGCTCCCTGGCTGACTGACTGACTCGCTCCCTGGCTGACTGACTGACTCGCTCCCTGGCTGACTGACTGACTCGCTCCCTGGCTGACTGACTGACTCGCTCCCTGGCTGACTGACTGACTCGCTCCCTGGCTGACTGACTGACTCGCTCCCTGGCTGACTGACTGACTCGCTCCCTGGCTGACTGACTGACTCGCTCCCTGGCTGACTGACTGACTCGCTCCCTGGCTGACTGACTGACTCGCTCCCTGGCTGACTGACTGACTCGCTCCCTGGCTGACTGACTGACTCGCTCCCTGGCTGACTGACTGACTCGCTCCCTGGCTGACTGACTGACTCGCTCCCTGGCTGGCTGACTGACTCGCTCCCTGGCTGGCTGACTGACTGACTCGCTCCCTGGCTGACTGACTGACTCGCTCCCTGGCTGACTGACTGACTCGCTCCCTGGCTGACTGACTCGCTCCCTGGCTGACTGACTGACTCGCTCCCTGGCTGACTGACTGACTCGCTCCCTGGCTGACTGACTGACTCGCTCCCTGGCTGACTGACTGACTCGCTCCCTGGCTGACTGACTCGCTCCCTGGCTGACTGACTGACTCGCTCCCTGGCTGACTGACTGACTCGCTCCCTGGCTGACTGACTGACTCGCTCCCTGGCTGACTATGCCTGCTCGCCGACCGGCTGGCGGACTAGCCTGCCCGCCGACCCGCTGGCGGACTTGCCTGCCCGCCGAGCCGCTGGCGGACTTGCCTGCCCGCCGACCGGCTGGCGGACTTGCCTGCCCGCCGACCGGCTGGCGGACTTGCCTGCCCGCCGACCGGCTGGCGGACTTGCCTGCTCGCCGACCGGCTGGCGGACTTGCCTGCTCGCCGACCGGCTGGCGGACTTGCCTGCTCGCCGACCGGCTGGCGGACTTGCCTGCTCGCCGACCGGCTGGCGGACTTGCCTGCTCGCCGACCGGCTGGCGGACTTGCCTGCTCGCCGACCGGCTGGCGGACTTGCCTGCTCGCCGACCGGCTGGCGGACTTGCCTGCCCGCCGACCCGCTGGCGGACTTGCCTGCCCGCCGACCCGCTGGCGGACTTGCCTGCTCGCCGACCGGCTGGCGGACTTGCCTGCCCGCCGACCCGCTGGCGGACTTGCCTGCCCGCCGACCCGCTGGCGGACTTGCCTGCTCGCCGACCGGCTGGCGGACTTGCCTGCCCGCCGACCTGCTGGCGGACTTGCCTGCTCGCCGACCGGCTGGCGGACTTGCCTGCTCGCCGACCGGCATGCATTTCCAAGCCATCACCCTCTTTGCATTTTCATTTTTGATCTGTTGGTATCTTTGCAAGCTATCACCCGAAAAGCTGCATTCTTTTCTTTTTCTCCCAAACCTGAATCTACTGAAGGTATGTTTTGAACAGAAAATGGTGAAGTTCTTCAGGTGTGTTAGCAAATTCCTTCTTAATCCAATCCTCTTCAAATTTCTAAGATTTTTCCTTTCATGGAACATGAGTTGGTACCGATTGGTTTGTATGGGGCATGGATATTTGATTCCTCATTTTATTTTTCTTCCTAATAATTTGTTAAGTCATCGACCTGTGGGCTATTTTGTTGCTTTTATATTTTGTTGTTATATATATTTGCAGGTTTGGACTGTGGGCTATATTTTGTTGTTGTATTACACATCTTTATTTGGCAGGAAAAATTGTAAATGGAATCCGAATTGTCTGGTTGGGCTTGGTGAACACACCTGGTCTGGTGAATTTGATGAAGAATCCTTCTCAAGTACAGATCACCCAGATGGTGAACGACGTGTCCAGGTTTGCAAAGCTTCAGGGCAGAGTTTGTTACCATTTTGGATGCAATTTGTTTTGAATATTTTTGCTGAGATGAAATGTTTGGGGATGATGTTATTTTTAGCCCAAAGCTCATCCAAATATTTTTTTGTCAACATGTCTTTGCCTTGCACAGCCACATTGTTTCTGTCTTGAGTGAAGGTAGTAAATTTCCATGAACATGATTTTGGACTTCTGAAAGCCATGCTCATTACAATAATTCTTTTCTGGCTGTTTCATGAATAGTAAT
Source organism: Eptatretus burgeri (assembly GCF_056783735.1). Taxonomy (NCBI): domain Eukaryota; kingdom Metazoa; phylum Chordata; class Myxini; order Myxiniformes; family Myxinidae; genus Eptatretus; species Eptatretus burgeri. The sequence continues at coordinate 28,835,282 of NC_140969.1, read as the reverse complement.
TAAATTATTTGGTTTTTATTAGCTCGCCTGTTCGAAGAACAGAGAGTTATAGCGATACCCCCGGCGTGAGCGTGAGCGTGAAAATGTTAACGTTTTTGGTGCAAGTTATTTCCTTTCTCATGTTTTTATCTACCACACTATTTTTTACTGATTACAATATACAAATACATATATTGATTTAAAATTATTTGGATCAGATTTCACTGCAATGCTTTATACAAAATATTATTAGACTAGTCTTTTAAAAACGATAAATGTATAAACAGGCGAGCATTGGGTGGCTTTGACACCAACTCTCTGGTATATTTGGGTGGCAGAATGGCCGAGCGATACGCACACTCTCTTCAAAGCTATCTAGCCTGGGTTTGAATCTCGACCCAGCTATAAACATCACATTATATCACACTGATTCTAACATGTATGATGAAATACCTATTCGAGTCTGTCCCCAAGTTTTCCCCCAGACCTAGCTTTAAACTGTCACCTGGTGTTTCACAGGCAGGGTGATTAATTATCATTGTGTGTGCCGTCCCTCAGACGGGCGTTAAACTGGTGTCCCATCTGCCGACATTTGTTGGATGTTAAAGACAGGCTAACCCCCGCTTTAGCAGGGAAAACTGCCTTAAAATGCTTGTTCTTGTTGTTGTTGTAGTTGGATGTTAAAGATCCCACTGTGTCTTTCGTGATCCTCGGCCAACCCCACAAGAATGTGGAAATAATTGTGACTTAAAGAAATAATAATAATTATATTTATATTTATATATTGGATGAGGGATTCTTCAGCCATTGCTCAGAAATCACCACAAATCCATGATCATTACTCCAGTGCACCACAATTGTTTGACCGCTTCCTCCATGAGGCATGAATGATATTGTTACGAATTCGCGCCCGCCGGCGTGCGAACTGCCGCTTTCCCCTAATTGTAGCAGCTCGCCCACCGGACGGACAATTCAGTCGTGACCTTCCTGAGCAACGCCGGAACCCTGTCACGGGTGGGTCTTCAACCCCACCACGGCCTAGCCAATTTTCTACCTGCGCAGGATAGGGTCAATCGCCCAATCTCGATATACCTAAGTACCCGCGCGGATGGCTAACCGGGAGACTGTACCTCGGCGCAGGTCAGCTTGGGACACAAACCGCTTAAGCGGTCCGTTCCGTAGTGATAACCGAGAGGGTATTATCGCCGACCTCACCGGATACGATTCTATTTAACGGGTGTTTAATACCCAACTATTTATTCCACGATGCAAGATGGTATTTCCAGTGGGGGAAAGAGGACGCAACGAATGGGATACATTTCACACAAGGACATTTATTACAACTAAGCACGTATGTACAGCCAGGCAGCCATGCACGTATGTACAAGCAAATAGAAGCAATACCACCGACTACAATGAGAATGTACATGCACAGTCACTTATACAGGGTCTACTTAAGATACGGTGCCACAGAATGCATTCAAAAACAACAGGAAAGACCTCCCCATAGGCAGGGACCAGGGACGGGGTCCGTGGACCTTTATGTCCGTGAGCCTTGGCTGACCGAATAGGCCCACGAGACTGATGCAGGTTACCTGCCCCCCCCCCCTCAGTGGTCGGCGAGTCGTGACGCTTCGTCCCCACGACAGCTAGCGTGGCCGCGCCTGATTCAGGGCCTCCCGCGTGGCCGGCAAGCTCTCTCCGGCACTCCTCGCCCGGACGCACAGGTTCGCACCACACAGCGGCAGAGCTGCACCTTCAGTCCGCGTCTCCGATGCACAGGTCGCTCCACTGGACCAGCAAAGACAAGCGAGTCATGAACCACAAAGAGCGGGGAGGTGAGTGAACCATGAGCAGAGAAAGCAGCGAGAGCATGGACCACAGGGAGGCAGCTGAACCACTGGAGGAGAGCGCATGAACGAGAGGGGGACCAGCGCAAACGAGAAGCCAAGTCAGCAAGAAGAAGAAGAAGCTGCAAACCAGAAGAACCAGGCTCGTGACAGACGCATGAACCACAGGGAGACCGCTCAAGCCTCGCGTGCCGTCCGCCTTAAATAACGCAGGGCTCCGCCCTTCGCCCCACCCCGTTTTCGGCTCCACCTACCTTCGAGTAGCTTCTCCCAAAGGGGCGTTCCTCGACTCCTACCGCGTCACACCGCGCATCCACCAATCGGGAGCGAGCTGCCTTGCCCCTTCTCGTGCCAGCCGTGGAGAAGGAAAGGCGCGAAAACCCACGCACTAGCGCAGGTTTCCTTGTTGTTCTTCACTTCACGTGCTCGGACCCCTTTTCGACGCGACGAAAAGGGTCGTAGCGTGATCTGTCTGTTCAAAATAACAATCGAGAAAGAAAAACACTATCTCAAAGGGTCGCAACCCGGTGTACACGAAAAATTCCCTCTAAACAACGGTGGGGAAAGCTATCTGAACACTCACTTACCGGCATAGCTCATCTAAGGAACCTTTTATGATGTTCTGCGAATTTCCACAGCCGTAACAATATTAAGATGAACCAGGTGTGAATTGAAGGTGGATTTTTTGTTTTAATTTTGCCTTTGTATGTATGAAGCAAAAATACATAAATTGGAGAGTCCTTCAAAAAACAACAGTCCAGAAGAATGGCTTTGCACTGGGCTGTGGCTGATTGCTTCAGATTAGCTTTATGTGATGAATGGCTTCATTTGAGAGATCTAATATGGCAACATGTAAACTTGGGTGGATAACATTTTTTGGTTTGGCCAGGTTAGTTTCCGGTGAGGTGCAGGTTTGTACATTTCTGTCTGAAAAATGTTCAGTGACCAGGATTTCGCATTCGAACAAACAAAGTTTGTGTAAAGTTCATATGCATATGGACAATTGTTTACATAAATAGATGTTCCCATGTGCAAAATCGGCATGCATTCAAGCAATGAAACATTTGTGTAATAGGCACACATTGCAAAAATCACATCACATCTGTATGGCATGCAAAACCAAAAAGGTCTGTCTTGAAATCAACAATAGATTACTGTAAGTCGACCAGTCTTCTTCCTCAAAGTTGTGAAGTTGCCTTCTCAGGTCTGTCATTGGTGAACACTCTGCCTCTCCCCACTTACCCCACTCCCCACGCATCATCTCACTCACCTCAAATGGACTCGTATGAGACTCCTTCTGAAAAGGCAGAATGTCTCGATTCAGTTGTTGTTTCCAAAGGTGTACCCAAGCCACTCGCTGTATCCCCACATTTCCCATTGCCTTCAAAGCTGTTTCGACATTGCGGAAGCAAAATGATGTTTTGTTCAGCTTTATCTCTGCATTGGCAATGGGCCAAGATGGCATCAGTGTGCATATTCTCAAATTATGCTCTTGTTGCTCTTTTTCTCTCTTCAGCATCGTGCGTCTCCTTTGGCTGCCTCCCATCTGCCTGCATCTCCATTACTATTGCTCCATTCACAAAAGAGTGCCCAAACAATCTCTCAACTTGAGATCATGGAATCCATCGTCACTGCTGACTTCAAGTCTTTCCTCTTTTAAAACTGCCTGATATCTGGCCATCAGGTTGGATTGTGTTCCACTCACTCAACTCTGGACATTCTGCTGCTCTTCATTCAGCAATTTTTGATGTCCATAAATCTCAAACAACCGCTCAGGACCATCTCCTTTGACATCTCTTCCATTTAGTCAGGTTCCTTGTGTCCATAATTTGACGTTCGTTGGAATTTTTTGGAGAGTAGCTAACTCCAGCATTTTTGGAAAGCTTAAACAATACCAAAACAGAAAATCCATGTTTCACATTTTTTTCAATGCATATAATGTAGTCAAATAGGTGGTTTTGGGTAAAAACTTGTTTTTTTTTTTAATTTCAGCTCTGAAAATTCAAAATTGATCGCAAGCAAGCAACTGATGATGCATATTTGTTAACTAGAGGACAGTTCTTAACATAGAATACATATATCTGTATTTTGAGCAATGGTTGCCATGGAAACGGCTATCATTTTGTCAAATTACCGTTTATTTAATGTATTGCTTTCAAATCTTGAAACAAGTAACGTATGAATATGGTGATCAGTGAAATGTACTTAATGTCAAATATGAGTTTGTAGCCAATTGGCATCACTGTCTCTAATGTCACTCATCATTGCCATCGTCATCATCACTATCGTGGTCATGCCGTTCAATGTTTGAGTCCTCGTCATTCTCACACGAAGTGCTGCACATGCAAAGATCAGTGCATGTTAAGTTCTTGGCCCTGCAGGAACATCTCTGTGATGAACATTCTGTCTTGCACTGGCACCTTATCATCTCGATAATTGCCTTTGGTGCAGGGAGTATGTCTGTTGTTGTCGGTTTGAGTTGACCACTCGTGTCCTTGTGGAAGCCATTCTTTAATGGATCAAGAAATGTTTGCTGAGAAATTGCTGCTTGACCCCAAACGTATGTCTGGATATGTACCTGCATGATATGCTGCCTCAGAACACCGACAGTTGGTGGTAACTTGTCATTCTCAGCCATGTTCTTACAGAAGAGATGCCACCGAAGTTCAGGGATGCTGGAAATATTGACACCACTTGGATAATAACCTGAACAGACAAATCTTGCTAAAGTTGTGTATAGGTCCTCTGACAGTTCAGCATCCTTACAGAGCATAGCAAAGGCATCTACCATGTCGTCATCAGCCTTCAAGTAGCACTGGAACCACTTTGCCTTACCATGTCGAGCGAACTGCCCAGTATTATCGGCACCTGTGAATGCGTGGAAGGCTGGCAATGCCTGGGCTCTCTCCTCACCTTGGGCCTTCCAGATTGGCTCGATTTTGACAATGCTCGATGCCATTGAGATAGATATGTGTCTTGGCAGGAGATGATAGTTTGCTATGGCAAGAACCAGAACATCCGTATCAGGTGAGAATATCGCCAGCTCAATATCTCCCGTGTGTTGCTGTGATGCAGCTATTGCTTGCTGGATCATCAACATATCAGCCTCCTCATGGTTATTCGCCTCAAATTGGAGACCCCTGTTGCTCGACGTCCGCCCAGATGCTGAAATGACTACCACCTTTGTTGAATCGCGGTTGTATTCTAGAGTTTTCTCTGCCAAGTACTCTGTCAGATCAGCCCTACACGTGCTTGGACGCGCGCCGTGCCACATCACGACGTCATGCCACGCCCAGCAACCGTAACCTGAGGCGATGGCATGGCGTTGCGACGTGGCGTCACCTATTTTCCCTACAAGATCACAAGTACAATACATCAAACTACAAAAACTTAAAATCAAACGTTTTACTACTGAAGGTGCCGAAACCTTCTGATATTGAACAACAGACACAGCAATGTTTCATTGCACAGATGGCTGTTTCCATGGTAACCAACTGTTCCAATACTTGAAAATCATAATACTTATGTGTAAGTTCGTCAGGGTCACTATATTTAATAATTATTTAGGCCATCCGATGGAAAATATAATTAAAAAAAATATATATTAAAAATGGCAATTCTACTCCAAAAATGCTGTTTCCATGGCAACCGACAGTCAAAATGCAACATTTTATTTTCTTATAAAATCCATTGTTAGCCATTTAACAGTAATCCATCAGTTGGTTATTTTGTATTGTTTCAGATCTTTTTCAAATTGGAATTCAAAAAAAGCTTTTTTCACCCCAAAACGACGTTTCCAAAAGTTGAAAAAAATGTGAAACATCATTTTTTATTTAAATAGATTTTAAACTTCTCAAAAATCAATAGGTTTGCTACTCTCCAAAAAATTCCAACGAAATTACACAAGGAACCGAACTAATTTGACAAAACCAGTCTGGAATTCTGCTCTGCTAGCTAATCTTGCTGTCCACTGCATACTATCTCTGCATACCACGACTGCATACCACGATCACACCTATCTCTCTGACTTCCGCCACTTGCGCAGTCTATGCATTGCTATCAATGGAACTCTTTCCTCTCTCCTCTCTTTTCACCGAATGCAGGCTGTAGTATCCCAGGGCAGTGTCTTGGGCTCGGTCTTCTTCCTCGTTAACATTAACAACCTCTCCAATGCTCTGGAAAACCCTCTTCCTTTTTACAGATGATTTCAAGTTGTGTTGTAAAGTGTCCCATACAACTGACAGACAGACAACAACTGCATCACTCTCTGCTGATCTGGAATTTATTAGATGTTGGTCTGTTAAATTGAAGCTGTCTTTAAATTCTGGAAAAATCTTAGTCTTGCCCTGTCACTCCAGAAGGATCACATATGAGACAAACGGACCTATCTATATCTGTGGTCAGCCAATGAAAGACCGAAGTTCAGTCTGTTGTACTTCTCGGCCTCACAATCAACCATGACCTCTCCTTTGTTGACTACATGCATATATATATATATATATATATATATATATATATATATATATATATATATATATATATATATTATAGGTTCCTGGTAGCTCTGAGCAGAACCCAATATGCAGTAAAGTAGAATAAGTGAATGGATAAGCCTGGTGTAATTGGCTTGACAGTTAAGGTGGCTGGCTTGAGATCTTAGGGTCTTGAGTTTGAGCCCCTGCCATATCGTTGGAATAACAGCAGGTGGGTTGACTCAGCCTGTCATCCTTCCGAAGTCAGAAAAATGAGTACCAGTTTGCTGGTAACGGTTGCTCTGCATCAGAAATAATGCAACCAGCAGCCACAGGCTGCATACGAAACAGCAGGTCAATGGATGGGCTTTTTAATTTTGTACAGGGATATATTAAAAAGTAAAACTGAATAAACTAGAAGGGCTCTCTGTAGAGCGCATACCTCTGCCACGTAATGCCTGATCCACAAGAACATATCGGGCCCAATACATTTTTAGATCCTCGTGGAGGATCTCTTAAGTCTTACTCACGTTGTTGTTCTTCTGCTTCTTCTTTTGGACTTTTTTGTTTCATAGCCTCCAGTTTTCATCAAAACTTCCTGAAACTTGGCATATATGTGTAAAAATACCCTGCACAGTCAGTAACCATCTCCGATTTTGAAAATTCCTCTGAGAAAAAAAGTTATGGCATCAAAATATCTCCGCTAATGGAAATCGCCTAAAAAATTATCTCCGAAACTAGGCAAGCTTTTTGAATTCTGTTTGCGGCAATCGAACAGGGCATTAGCAGAGATGAATTACCGCACATATGATACATCACTATGATGTCATATCAATTTTTATGAAGTCGTTCCTATTTTTTTACTTTTTGTTTCACAACCCATAGTTTTCATCGGATCTTCGTGAAAGTTGCCATGTATATGCAGAAAGCCCACGCGCAGGCAGTAACCATCTCCGATTTTGGAAATTCTTCCTAGAAAAAAAGTTGACGTCATAATATCGCCGCGAATGGAAATCGCCTATACCATTATCTCCGAAACTAGGCAAGCTGTTTGAATTTTGTTTGCAGGAATCAAGACGGGCATTAGCACAGATAATTTATCGCAAACCTCATACATCGCGATGACGTCATATTCGTTTTTATGGCGTCATCATGAAGAGGACGAGGATCTTAGCTCATTTGAGCTTGTTGAACTAGAAGAGCACTCAGTGGAGCACATACCTCCATCCCATAATGCCTGATCCATGAGACCATATCTGGCCTAAAACATTTTTGAAATATCATGTGCTATATATAGTTTTTGAGCCGTCTCTCAATGGTGAAGAATCACTTCAACATTCCAGTAGTCGGATCCTGATTCGAATCTTCAACAAAATCAAATCAATTTGTCATGGTTACGCACCCAACGTGTCCACCAAGTTTCATCCGAATCCTTTACAACTTTTTTGAGATATCGTGCTATATATCGGTTTTGCCCTATCTCTCAATGGTGAAGAATCACTGAAAAATTATCGGATCCGGACCAGATCTTCACCAAAATCTAATCGGCTCATCCTTGTTCACTCACCCAACCTGTCCACAAAATTTCATCCGGATCTGTCCACAACTTTTTGAGATATCCTGTACACAAACAAAACAGACAAAAATAAACAAATAGAAAGGGGTGAAAACATAACCGCCTTCACCTTCGGTGGCGGAGGTGAATATCATGCTATACAGTACTATATCATTTTTGGCCCTATCTCTCAATGGTGAAGAATCTTTAAAAATTAAATAATTATCGTATCCAAATCTGGATTTAGTCCACAAAGAAATTTGAGTCACAAAATTTTTTTATGACGTCATCGGTAATGTGATTCGACAGCCATATTGTTAAAAAAAAAAAAAAACCTTCAAAAATCTTTTCTGAAACGGCTGACCAGATTGAGATGAAACTTTACACATATGATCGCCTATCCATGAGGAACAAAGGATTCACAAACGTGATGTCATAGGTCACATGGTTTGGCAGCCATATTTGATTTCCCCTAAAACGTATAAAAATCTTCTTCTCCATAACTGCTGGACAGATCGAAGTGCAACTTCACACAAATGTTTCCCAAGTCATGATTGCACGAGTTTGTTAAGGAATAACTGATTGGTCACATGTTTTGGCAGCTATATTCGATTGAAGAAAAATATTAAAGTGTTTTCTCTGGAACCGCTTAATCATTTGATGTGAAACTTCACTTTTATGATCTAATAGTGATTGGAAATACAGGTTTTAAATTTGAAGTTGAATGGATGCATGGTCTGGCAGCCAGAATTATTATTATTTTTTTCATCTGGGTTATTTTGGATTTTAGATGTATTTATTTTTTATTCTTATTTTTTTTGAATAAGGCTCACTTGGCTGTGCCTGCATGGATTTGAGGGTAGAGGAGTAGCAGCTGAAATGCGAATCTTATCCAGGTTCCTCCTGATGACTCATCTTTGCTTTTTGCATGTTTGGGTTCCTTCTGATTATAATTACTCCAATGCAGGACTGTACCTATTTGGTCTTTCATTTGATTTGAATTGAATTTATTGTAATCCCATTCTAAATTCAAATGAATAATAATAAAAACATGTCATGGGTCAGGGTCAGAGTCACGTGTCCAATCAAAGCAGGGTTGCATCACAGCGGGACGTCTTTGTACCCAGTAATCATTGCCAGCAGTTATAAAGTGGCAGTTCTAATTATGTCTCTTATTAATTATGTAACACACCAGTACACAAACGCCACACAAAATACACCACACTAAAGTCCTGGCGAGGGTCTGCAATCTCCGATTGTTCTTTTTCTTGTTTAATCATGCACTTACTAATGCATTTTTGTCATTCCCTTAGGACTCTTTCGTTGGCCTAAAGAATCTTGGTGCGACTTGCTATGTGAATACCTTCTTGCAGCTGTGGTTTCACAACAGACCATTCCGCCAGGCCCTCTTCCTGTACCAGCCAGGACCTCAGCTTGGCTCTGCCACCCAGGAAGGTGCTGCAAGCACACTCACAGCATACTACTGTTACAATGCATTTGGTTGGTGAGACAGCCTTAAAATATATTCCACAATGTTTTATTTGTTTTTATCTGGAATAAGGTACCACATTAATGAAGCTTGATAACAGAACTTCTGAAAGGTCATCTGTTTTTTTTTTCTTTTTTTATAAACACTGGGTTTTCTTGAAAGTCTTGAAAGTATAAATTTTGTCTTTATCTTTTCTCAAGGCCTTGAAAGTCTTTGAAAAAGTCGTTTTTTACTCAAGATCCTTAAATGTTTGTCGAATAGTTGTCAAAATTTAATAAAGACCTCAAAGATTACAACTCTGACGTTGCGACAGCACTAAAATCGACCCCAGCCGCACAACATGTTCTTTTTGTATGAGCACCCAGTGTGAATCATCCCCACTTTCATGTCACCATCTCCCTCGCCGAATGGCCTTCTGTCTATCTTCTATTACCAGGCTCGGAGGCATAATGGTTGGAGCATAGGTCATAATTCCATCCAAAGTGACCTGTTGTTTCTATTTGCAAGAAAATTGGTTTACCATTTCAGCAATATGGTACCCTGAATAGCAAAAGCTTGGAAATCAAGGCCAAGTACCAGAGAGTATTGAAAACTCAAGACGTGTCCAGAAAGATTGCCTTGAGTTCTTGCTTGAAGTTCAAAGCATCCATCCATTATTGACTTGGAAGAAGCAATAGCTGAAGTGGGAACGCATCTGAAGTTCAGTTCATAAAGTTGGAGTAGAGATGAGATGATGGCTGGAGCAATGGGAGATGCCATCACTTTGCTTTTGATGGAGATAAGGCTGACTTTTTGAGCCCTGGAGTTGAGTGGATTGCATTTTGAGCCCTTGTGATTCAGTGTGATATTGGAAAGTTTCCAAGATGAAAGAAAGTAACCATCTAATAAAGACCTTGAGAACAGGAAAGAGAAGAACTTGTGGCCAAATAACAGATTTTGAGAATTAGAGTGTGGTATTGATGAAGAAAAGAAGGGAGGTTAAGAGAAGGGGTTGGAAGATTTATGAGGTGGGGCCGTGGGGGACGTGTAGGGGAAATGTTGTAAAGTATATTAGAGGATGAGGGCCAGGTATGAGCAACTTGGTGAAGCAGAGGTTTGGAGGAGGAGTGGAAGGAGTACGGAGAGGCGTTTTGGGGAATTGCAGAAGTTTTGTGTGGAAGGATTTCAGCAAAGGGTGCATCGTCGAGAGAGAAACCAGGTATGGTGGGTGGAGGAAGTAGCGAAGGCAGTTGGTGAAAAAGGTTTGGAAGAGAATGGAGAAGATCAAGGATAGAAGTAGGCAACTGGATGTGGGGTTGCTGCACCTGTATGGGCAAAAGAAGAAAGCAGCAAGGAGAGCTGTGGATAAGGTGAGGCATGATATGGAAATTGGAGGTACACAACAAGTTGCAAGAGAATAGTGGAAAGCAGATAATTTATAAATTTGCTCTTGACAAGGATGAGGATAGCAAGGACATTAAAGGGGGGGGGGAGGAAGGTATGATTAAGGATGGTGGGAGGCCAGTGACAGAGATGAGGGCAGTATTGAAGATGTGGGTAGGATATTTCAAGGAGCTTGTGAACCGTCAATGAAGCAACAGTGAGCTGGAGTTACCGTGTTATGCAGAAGGGAAAATGGAGTTGGTGGAGATCACGGGGGAGGAAGTGTGGACAGCATTGAAGAGGGTAAAGAAGGAAAGAGCACCAGACATTGATGTGTGTGCAGAGATGATAATTGCAGCGGAAGAAGTCTAAGTCAGTTGTATGAAAAGGCTGTTGGATATATGGATGAGAGAGGGTTCAATTCCGGAGGATTGTAGGACAGGGTTGATTGTGCTGATATGGAAGGGGGAAGGGCGATGTTCAATATCTGGAAAAGTACAGGGGCATTATGCTCCTTAGTCCTGTCACCAAGGTGCTGGAGAGGATTCTGGATGGGAGGATAGCAAAGAGTGTGGAGATGTAGATCGGAGAAGAGCAGCAAGCGTTTAGAAAGGGTAGAGGAATGACGGATGGGATGTTCACATTGAGACACCTGGTCGAGAATAGGGTGGAGGTGCAATGTGAAATGGCATCGGGATTTGTGGACGTGGAGAAGGCCTATAACACTGGCCCAAGAGAGATTGTGATGGCGACACTGAGATGGATGGGAGTGCCAGAAGCAGAAGTTAGGTTGGTGGAAGAGATGTACAAAGGAACAAAGGGAAGAGTTTGGGTGGGTCCTAGGATCTCTGAGTTCAGTTTGAACATCAGTTTGAGCCAGGGAAGCATTTTCAGCCCACTCATGTTTATCATGGTGATGGAACTGCGAAGCAAGAAGGTAAACATGAGGGTTAGTTTGGGGGAGGATGCTGTATGTGGACATTCTGGCTGTTGTGGTGGAGATTGGGTGGGAGATGCAAGTAGTACTGGGGGAGTCGGTGGAGGCATTTGGGCAGCATGGCCTGAAGGACGAGTATGTAGAAGACTGAGGTGATGCAGGTCAGGCAGCAGGGAAAATAAATGACTATCAGGTTAGAGGGGAGGGAGATAAGACAGGGAAATAGAGTTGAGTATCTGGGGGGGGGGGGGGGTGGACAGTGACCTGAGATGGTAAATCCGAGGCAGAGGTGCGGAGGAGGATCCAAGTGGGTGTGAATGTGTGGGGTTTAATGGCAGACAGAAATGTATTAAGGAGATTGAAAGAGAAGGTTCTGATACTGTATAATGTCGTCTTTCCTTGACGGTCTGGAAAAAGGTGGCACTGACAGAGAGACGACAACAGAGGCTCCAGGTTTTTTTTTTTTTGCATACCTTGTCGAGGCTCGTATGAGAGCTAACACACAACGCACATCAAGGGGGGCGTGAGACAGGAAGGGAGGGAGTGGGAAGGACAAAATAGTGGGGAACAGACATTTGGAGATCTGTGGAAGGGCGAGGGATGGGACGGGGAACATGGGGAATAGAAGATGGACATTACAGGGACTTTCAGGAAGGAAAGCAGGGAATTTGAAGGAGGTGGGCTTGGGTGGATTATCGGGGGTAGAAAAGATCGAGGATTTGGATGGGGGATGATAAGAGGTGGTGGTGAACAGCTGTTTTGAAGGCCTGGAGGGAGGAATGGGAATGAATAGAGTGAGGGAGTTTATTCCAAAGGTGGGGAAAAAGAGGAATGAAAGAGTGAAGGTGAGCAGTGATTCGTGATTTTGGTAGTTTTACCAGAAGGGGGTTGTTGGCGGACCTTGAGCGCCCTGCGGAAATGTGGGGGGGACAAATCGCAGAGAAAGCAGGGGGGCGAGGCTGGAGAGGAGATGGTAGAAGACAGAAAGACCACCGATCAACGTGCGGTGATTGAGTGAGAGGCCCAAAGACTCAGCCTCATTGCGGGAGATGCCAATGATCCGAAATGCCTTGGTTTCTACAGCGTGAAGCCGAGATAGGTGGGAGGCAGGAGCACCAGCCCAGAGGGGAGAGCAGTACTCCATCAGGCTGCGGACAAAAGCTTTGTAAGTGGTCAGGAGCTCAGGTGGGCCGAGGAAGGACCTTGCACGATGGAGGATTCCCAGTCGGCGACTGGCTTTGGAGGCGAGGTTTGAAATGTGGCTTTCCCAGGAAAGGTCATGGCAGATAGTGAGACCCAGAAGCTTGAAAGAAAGGACTTCTTCCAGAGGATTGTTGAGAAAGTGGATGGGGGGGTTTTCTAAACGGTCCTTTCGAAGAGACATAGTGAGAGTGTGAGATTTGTCCGGATTGAAAGACATGATCCACGTGTTGGACCAGTTTGTGATTTTATCTAGATCAGCAGTGAGCGAAGAAGCTGCTGCTTCCCGGTCTGAGGGATGACCGATGGTACGGCAGAGGGTGGAGTCATCAGAAAAGAGATATAGAGGATTTTCCAGAGTCAGAGAGATCATTGATGAAAACCAGAAAAAGAACAGGGCCCAGAACGCTACCTTGAGGAACTCCAGCCTGGACAGGAAGTTGGGGGGGGGGGGGATGAAAGAACTCCATTTAGGGCCACACGTTGACTGCGACAGGAGAGGAAGTCTGTGAGCCATGAGTGGAGATGGCCTTGGATACCATAGGAAGAGAGTTTGGTGAGCAGGGCAGGATGCCAGACTGTGTCAAAAGCACGTGATATATCCAGGGATACGGCTCGGATTTCCTGTCTGGCATTGAGGGCTTCCATCCATTGTTGGGATTGCAGAACCAGCATATCCAGGGTAGAGTGACCTGGTCTGAAACCAAATTGATGATCAGAAATCAAGCCATTGGAGAAGAGGAAGGATTTGATGTCTGAAGCAATGATGGATTCCATAACCTTGCTGATGATTGGGAGAAGGCTGATTGGTCTGTAGTTGCAGGGATCTGTTTTTGCACCTTTTTGTGCAGGGCAGTGATGTTTGCTGATTTCCAAGCAGATGGCAGATGGGCTTGAGCAAATGAGAGGGTGAATAGAACAGAGAGAGGGTGAGCAAGAGCAGAAGAGCAGGCTTTGAGGACACGTGGGCTGATGCCGTCTGGACCGGTTGCAGAATCTGAGTCGAGGTTTGACAACAAGCTCTCTACCTTGTCAGGAGAAAAGGACACAGAGTCCAGGGACAGTTGGGTGCGATTGGGTAAGGTGGGTCGAGAAAGTGATGGGTTTTGGACACAAGATTTAGCTGCAAACACTGAGTTTAGGCATTCAGCTTTTTCACGTGCAGTATCAGCAGTGCTGCCATTTGAGGTAAGGGAGGGGATGGAGGGGGAATATACACCAGAAACAGATTTTATTAGACGCCACCAGGATTTTGAGGAGGGAGAGAGGTTTGAGAGTTCAGACTTGAGATGAGAAAGATGTTGTTTTCTGGCTCTCCTGAGGGTAGATACACACTTGTTCCGAGCTTTATGGAAGGAACTGAGATTGCCCTCAGTTGGGTTTGCTTTCCATGAGGCAAAAGCAAGTTGTTTCAGGACAACTGCCTCACCACAAGCTTCAGTGAACCAATGGCGGGAGGAAGGGTAGGACAACTGAAGACGAGAGGGGATAAATCTGTGCATGAGGGGAGCAAGTTTCTTTGAAAGAATTCCCAGGATGAGTTGATGTTGGAGAAAGTAGAGATAGGAGACCAGTCTATAAGTTTGAGGGCTGCTTGGAGACCCTGCCAGTCGGCTTGAGTGAAATGCCAGACTCGACGGCAGTGAGGTGGTTCTCTGATAATAGCCAGAGAGATGTCCACTTTGACAAGGACGTGGTCAGAAGAACCGCTTGGAGCGGAGGAAGAGCAGCAGATATTGCCAGGGAAATTTGTCAAAATTGGATCCAGAAGAGATGGAGTACCATTGGTTGAGATCCGGGTAGGGAAGTTGACCGATTGATTCAGTCCCAATGAGTCGCAGAAAGCTTTTGCTGAGGTGCCATGACAGCTGAGAGAGGTACCCACACCTAGCCAACTGGCATGATGACAATTGAAGTTGCCACATATGAGGAAGAGAGAGTTTGGATGAGAAGATAGAAGTTGGTCCATGTTTTCAGATAGTGAGGTGTAGATGGAGTCATCACTGTTAGGTGGACGGTACAGTACACATATAAACATGAGGTGGGAGTTGAGGGGAAGCCGTAGCCAGAGGTATTCCTGGGGGTGTGGGAGAGTGAGGGCAGTGCATGGAGAGTGAGGAATAGAGTCTTTGATGAAGAGAGCAACTCCTCCACCAGGGCGAGGCTCAGGTCTGTCAAACCGGAGGAGGGAGTAACCAGGGAGAGATATGTGGGAGTCAGACACATCTTGGGGGAGGAAAGTTTCTGTTCGGCAGATTATGTCTGGTTTGTCAGTGGCAACCTGTATGGAAAGATCTGAAAGGTTTGAGTGAAGGCCCTGGATATTTGAGGTCCATACTTTTCATGAAGAGGTAGGGGAGGAGGCTTTGGGTGCAGGGGGTTGGGGGGGGAGGGCGAGGGTAGGACCAGGGACTAGGGGGTGGAGGTAAGGAGTGTTTTTGAAAGAGTGTGGGGGATTGCAGAATAGCTTGGGTAGGGGGCTGAATGATGAGGAGAAAAGGCTTTGGAGGAGAGAAAAGGTGGGGGTTTGTGAGAACAACTGAGTCAGGAGGATTGTGGAAGTGATTAGGGTGAATCGGAGGATGGATGAACTGAGGAAGGAGATTGGTGTGCAGATGAGTGATTGGGAGATTGGTGAAATCCTGTCTGAGATGGGCTGGACACTTGGTGCAGATGGGGGAAGAGAGTGGTAAAAAGAGCAGATAAGTTGAGGGTGTAAGGTAGGAGAGAAAAGGGTAGACTGTGGTGAGGATGAGAGGGTTTTGTGAGAAGGGATATCAGTTATGTGGGGGTGGTCGAAGAGCGGAGAGAGTTAGTTGAGGACAGAGGGAACGGGAGGAGTATCATGGTCAAGGTAGGACAGAAGCTTGGTGCATTGGACATCACCCCTTATAAAGGGAAGAGGAAGGGAGGAAGAAGAAGAAGAAGAAAAATAAGAAGAGTTCTGATACCATTGGATCCATTTGCAGAGAAGGGATCAAAATTGACAATTTATGAACCTGAGTGCGAGAGTAGTGTACATGCTATCGGGAGCAATCTATGATGTGTTAAATGGTGGGGAGTGGCTGGAAGGTGTTGGGGACTTGAGCCTTTTTCTGAATTGTGTCAAAAAAAAAAGTCAGCTTTTTGAACAGTTTATGGTACTGTCTGACCCCGACATTCACGGTCCCTCTATTCACGGGTCATAAAGTGTGACCTGCTACTACATTCACATTTGGTGTTACCATATTCGCAATATATATATATTTTTTAATGTTTTTTTTAATTTTTTTTTGCACTTCAGGATTGGTCTCCTGTATCCACTGCTGCTGATATTAATTCAGCTTGGAAATTCTTCCACAGAAACTGCTCTCTTATGCACAGATTCATCCCATCTTGTCTTCAATTATTTTACCCATCCTCCTGCTCTTGGTTCTCTGAATCCTGTGATGAGGCTGTTGCTTTAAAACAACTTTCATTCTCCTCTTGGAAAGCTAATCTGACCGAAGGCAACCTTAGATAATGCCACAAAGCCTACACAAAGTGTGTATCTACACTCAGGAGAGCCAGAAAACAACATCTGTCCAATCTCAAGAATGGACTTTCAAATTTGCCTTCCCTCCTCTAAAACCTGGTGGTGCCTTGTCAAGTCGGTCTCTGGTGTATGCTCCCCTTTCATCCCTTTCCCCACTTCCAATGGCACCACAGTCAACTCTGCTCATGAGAAGGCTGAATGCCTCAATTCTGTGTTTGTTTCAAAACTGTGTGTCCCTAACCCTCCCTCTCTGTACCGATCATTTCCAGTCATACTAAATTGCTCCTGAATTCTGTCTTTTCCACCTGAAAAGGGGGAATAGTTTTTCGCAGCCCTCGACTCTGACTCTGCAACTGGACTGGACGGCATCAACTCGTATGTCCTAAAAACCTGCTTTGCTGCTCTTGCGCTTCCTCTCTCTGCCCTTTTCACCCTGTCATCTCTCAACTTTGCTTTAGGTTGAAAGCATGGGGATTTGCGATGTCATGCCATCAACTTAACTCTTTTTTTATATTTTTTTTAAAAAAAATCCTTTTTCTTCCCATTGCTGTTGGACATTGACGACCATTCTCGATATACTTTACTTGTATTTCCTCTAACATGGATCAACTTGTAACCATTCATCCCAACTCTGTTCTTCATCAGTGGTAATTTCAACCATCAACATGCTTGCTCGTTGAGCATCATTTTTGCAACAACCAAGCATGGCATTGCAGCTAATGCCTTCTCCAACTCCGTATTTCTGACTCCATATATAAACTTCCCAATCTGGATTTATCTAACCAGCATGTCCTCCTGATAATGACTAACTTTTCTGGTAATGACTAAGTCCATCACTCTTGAAAATATCACATTCTCACTCGATCACTCCAGGATAGTCACATGAACTCGCCTATCTTTTCCATCTTTTCCTTCGTGGCTTCACAATGAGCCATGACCTCTCCTGCGTCGACCATGTATCAAAACTGGCCTTAAATTCCAGCCGCAAACTTAGCCTTCACCGTCGTTTGAAGTGTCTCCTTGTAAAATTAGTGTTACTCACGGTCTACCATCCATTGTCCATAGCTGAATGGAGTCCTGCTCTCCCCTTCAGGCTGGTGATCCAGCATCTTATCTGTCTCCTGGATTCTATGAAATCTGAAGCTCTCAATACTTGAAATCTCCCGTTATCCTCTCATCTAGTTTACTTTGCTCTCTTGGCCCTGTGGTCCTCCCCAGCAATTCCAAGGTGCACAAATCTGCATTTCTGTTTTTGTTCATTCATGTTTCATCCCTTGTGATGTTCATTCATCCTTTGTGGGTGATTCATAATACTTGCAGAAGACTGCTTGAATTATCACCCAGAGGGGACTTACATTTTCTCCTTCGGGATAATTCTTCTTCAATTGTGTCCTAAAAAGTCGAGGAGAACTTGCGTGCAATGATCTGCCTGCTTGGTGGTGTTGGCGCGAATGACTGCCTATTGTTGGTGTCTCTGACGCACACCACTCGATGGAGATCGACCAAGCCCCATTGTACTGCAAAGGGCAATACTTGTGGAGTGTCGCTTGGAACCTTGCTCGTCTCGCGTTGCCTTGCATGGGTCGGTGCAGCTCGTCTGAGGAGTCGGGAATCGATTTCTCCTTGGATCCTTCATCAAGATTCCTGCTTTCGGCCCTGCCGGGTTGCAGATGGTTATTCAGCGAAGTACCTCGGCAACTTACCAGTCCCTTGCGGTAATTGAACTCCTTTCAGACATATTTACATCTTTTATACGTTCACAACTCCTACCACTTGCCAACGGCATCGAATGACGCCGTTCTGTCGGAACGTGATTTGTTGATTTTGAGATCCAAGACTGTGTGTATCACCTGTAGCACCCATTGGAGAGTATGAGATCGGATTTCACTGGGATTCGTCCCCACAGCACATTCCCATTTAAATAAGTGTATCACTTGTATTGTTTAGCATTTTTCATATGTGTTTATTGATTTAATACAATATAATCTACTAGCCTGCTTGGTGGTTTATGGTTTGCGGTCTCTTGGTTGTGATGCTTATTTTGTCTCCACTTCATCAACACTTTTTTTCTGCCGGGTTTCCTCGCTTTGATCCCAATCTGGAGCCTTATTGTTGGTTAAGAGGAGAAGCCGAAGGAGAAATAGTGAGCCTCGTCTGGGTGATAATTTGATGTGGACTTCTGTAGCTATTAAAAATTGCAGCTATTAATCTAATCTGCTTGTTCTTGTCACCTAACAAACTCGTCCACAACTTTTTGAGATATAATATAATATATATGTATGTATAGTTTTTGGCACTATCAATTTTAGAAATCAGGCCTGTGTTTACCTTTTGACATTAAAAATAATTGGTGATTGAATGAATTGACCTCATATGCAAATCCTCTTCAAATTTCAAGTCAATCGGATTAAAATTGAGGATTTTTGAAATTCGGCCTCTGTCAACTTTTTGGCGAATGTTGACCTCAAAAATAATTGGTGCTTGAATTCAATAAGCTGATATGTAAATGGTTTTCAAATTTCAAGTCAATCGGATGAAAATTCACAATTTTGGCCCATGTTTTGCTTTTTCCCTATGTTGACCTCAAAAATAATTGTTGGTTGAATACAGTGACCTTGTGTGCAAATCCTCTTCAAATTTGAGTCAATCGGATGAAAATTGAGGATTTTAGATATTCAAAAAAGTTGTTGACCTCTGGCCTATGATGACCTTTTGACCTCAAAAATAAAGAGGATTCTGTCAGACCACCAACTCCACTATTTATGGGTTGGTGCATATGGCAGCTTTGATATGCAAATGGCAGCTTTGTTTGTCAGGTAGCTATCATTTTCCTGGAGTGTGGCTGTGCCATTGATGCTGTGTCCCTCTACCATCTATGCTGATGCTGTACACTGGTACTCATTTTGCTGACCTTGGAATGACGACAGGCTGAGTCGACCCCACCTGGTGTTGATTCAGCAGCCAACGGGGCTCAAACTCAGGACCCTAGGATCCCAAACCAGCCACCCTAACCACTAAGTGAATACCATGCTGTGAAGTTTTGTGAAGGTCGGTTTAAAATTGTGACCTGTAGGCCATTAAAGGTGAGCGGACAGATCAACAAACAAACTGAAGCAATCGACATACTTGTCCAAATTTTGTAAATTTTTTTGCTAAGTAATAAACTGTTAAACACTTGTGATGTAAACAATTATAAATACTGTTCTACGTGATAAATACAGGCAGACACGTAACAATCCTCACTTCACCTGTTTATGGAGCTGCCTTCCAGATGCTGTTTTTATCCCACTCTTCCATCCAGGCCTTCAAGCAGGCTGTGCATCACCATCCCATGTCATTTGTCAGTCCTTACTCCCAATCCTTATTACCTAGATTTAACCTTCCTAACACAACCCTCATACTCGCAGGTTGCAGTATTTCCTCCCCCACTCTCTCTTTTCCTGTTCATTCATTCCCTTTCGTAATTGTTGCCCCGCTGCCCTGCTGCCAGTTCATACCCTCTGTAACCTTTTTTGTTGCCTTAGCCTCAATCTTATAAAGAAAACAAATGAGAGAAAAAATAAATACTGCTTGTCGAGGGTCAGCTAACTTGAAAGTGATTTGTTTTTTGAAAAAACTACTTTGTGACTGTAGACCCGCAGGCTTTTGTTGTTTTCTCGAAGGCATTGTGAGTTATGTAAAACAAATACGTAGGTTTATTAAGAAACATTATTTTCTAACATGTATTTGGACAGTTTTTCAAGCAAATGATGTGTGCGGACAACTCCAGCTACTTTTCGCATTACTCCAGGAGGGTTGTCATCAATGCCTTGATCCTTCACCCTTTGTCAGTGCCCTAGGATTGGACACTGGACTTCAACAGGTAATTCACTTGATTATTCCTTCTCTGTTGTTAAAATGCTGATGCTCTGACCTGAAGTACTTTTTTTCCTTTGGTGACTTCATATCAGTTGAATTATTGTTAATATTTATCTTGCTGAGGTTCAGGCTACTCTCCCACATCAACATGTGTTATGCTTCCAGGATGCACAAGAATTCTGCAAACTTTTCCTGTCGTTGCTGGAATCCAAACTCACTCATCAGCCAAACGAGATAGTGAGGAATGTGATCAGCAAGGAATTCTCTGGCATATACGCCTATATTACAACGTGAGCATATGTCTCTATTGCAGTGTTTTACATCTCGTTTATGTCCCTCAATTTTAAATACTCTCGTTACTTGGCTTCTCCTATCTGCTGCGACCTTACTCTTCTTTAACCCTTTCCCATTCTTCATAGATGCAGACGGTGTGGTCTACGCTCGTCACGACCATCTCGTTTTTTTGAACTAGATCTGAACATCCAGGGTCATCAACAGCTCTCTGACAGTCTGCAAGAATTCTTCAAGGTTTGGCTATGGATGGGTGTAATGTATTTGAGAACATCTCGTTTCTGTCCATCAAGTCAATTTGCCACCTATACTTACCTTTCAGGATCTTTGCATACCTGTATCGTGCTATAGCTCTGAGGCTATGATGTTACATTGGCCAATTATCATTTGTTTGTTTAACAGGAAGAGAGTCTGGAGGGTGAGAATAGCTACTTCTGTGATCACTGCCAAAAGAAGCAGAGTGCCTCTCGGCGCATTGAACTCATCCGTTTGCCACAAACCCTTAGTCTGCAGCTGCTACGTTTCGTGTTTGATCGGTGAGCCTACTTTATAACTCTGAGCACAAAGGCCTTGTATTTATTGGGGGTTCACCAATGCAGAAATGATTTGATGATCTTTGTGAATGTTGAACAAATATAATTTTTCTGCATTGCCAATGTCCCATTAAATGGAGAGAATGTCTTCAACACTGACTCTTTTGTTATGGCTGTTTGATGACTCATGCAAATAGCACTTGCATTGTAATTATGTCTACTATTGTCGACACATTCTCATATTGTTGTGCAACTTAAGACCTTATTTTTTAGTGTATTGCGATTTCCTTCTCGAATCCTGTTCAGCAGAGTTCACACATTTTCTTCCATTGGTTTCATCTCTGTTCTCATAAATGTTGTTCTGTCAAATCTGAACAACTTTTTAAATTGTTGTGCATCACCTTTTTTTTTTTTTACATATATATATATATATATATATATATATATATATATATATATATCTATATATATATATATATATATATTTTTTTTTTTTAGTGTTGGTCTTTCCATTACTGCTGTACTTTTTATTTTGTAATCCTTACAATCCTGCTTGATGTTTCCTCAAACAGTATATATTTGCCAAATGTAGTGCCAAAGTGGTAATCTTCTCTTTCTCAACATCCTTCTGGTCTCATCATATTTTCAATGCTAACATTCTTTAAACACTTTAATGCTCATGAGAATGCCTTAAAAGTGATCGAGATCACAAACCACATCATTATGTTGTTACTTGATAAATCTGGCTAGGTATTTTTGAGCAGGTTGGTTATGTCTTTGATAACATTTAAATGTTATTTAATTACATGTTGTTTATTCTTGCTGCATTACAGGCAAACTGGACAAAAGAAGAAGCTCACTTCATGCATAACTTTTCCAGATGTACTGAACATGGCTGACTACCTATCTGAGAGCTATTCAAAAGGTCAAATGCAGCAAGTTACAAAAAAAGATGGCAGTCCATCTAATTCCAAAGGGACAGATTGTCAAATGAGGCCTGGAGATGTGCCGAGGCAAGACAACACACCAATGCAGCAGACAAAGGGGTTGTTGAAACGGCAGACTAAGGCAATAACAAAGGGGGTGGAAGCTATTGAAACAAAGCAAATGCAATCAGAAGACATGCTGTACAAGTTGACTGCTGTGCTTGTCCACCATGGGCGCAGCGCGTATTCAGGCCATTATGTGGCGCATATCAGCGATGAAGCCAGTGGCCACTGGTACAAGTTCAATGATGAAATGATAGAACGCATGAGTGAAAAGCAGCTGCAGCTTGGTTTTGATGAGGATCCGGGTATGAATACACCTCCCTTCAAACTACAAGTTTTCTGATTGGCCAGAATTATAACTGAATACTGTTATACTCTTATTGGTAGAATTTTATCACGCATAAAGTTAAATAGCCAAACATGTTGCAGTAACGTATTTGATGAATTCTATAAATGGCTTATCTTGCTGAACGATGCTTTTAAAAGGAGGACCAGGTTGGTTTTTTTGTTTTTAATACCTACCATGATGACAATGCTGTGCCAGTTTTATTGGCCCAAGGTTTTATACATAATTTCTCGATCTGGTGTCAATTACACGTTTCATAGATGGAGCAATTACAGCAAAAACGTTATCTGGAATTTTGATGAAATTGCGATATTAATTTGCATGAGTACAATTGCAAGAATAATTAGAGTTCATCGAACACGACACACAACACAGTGTAGAACGATATCCTTTTCTTGTGTATCGTGCAAATTCTCGATATAAATGTGTATCATGGAGCACCACTCCAGGTGGGAGAGGGTATTGCAAGTACCTACCGTTTGCAGTACAGTGTTCCTGTCCCCACATTTTCCAGTGCAGTGAGGTGTTTTGAATTATCAGCAGTAGGTTTTTGCGAAAGCACATAACCCGGATTATTTTTATTTTATTTTTGGGAGTGACTGATGCAGCTGCTGTCAGTTGCCTCTAAACCGCCTAAATAAAAGTGTGTGTCAGAACGTGTTGCATGTTTGGAACAAGATCACCTGTAGGGCAGGTACTCTGCTGGTGTAATTCAATGTAAATGGAGGTTTAAAGGCGTATAAATAAATTAATTCCGGGTTTTACCGCCATTTTACCCAGTGTCTATTACATATAACAATAAATATTATTTATACAGAATTTTTCAAATACAAAGAAATCTCAAAGTGCTGAACAAGGGAAAAATCAGTTGGTTTCATAAAAAGAAAAAAAAATGTGATAAGAATCAAAGTAGTCAAATTACATAAAAAAATATATCAATGAAAAAAGTCAATTGCGGAAAATAAAAATAACAATGGAAAGTGAAAATTCCATACAATAAAAACAAGAAAATGAGCAACCAGCGATTACAGACCCTCACCAAGACTTTTTTGTGGTGTTTGTGTACTGGTGTGTTACGTAATAACTAAAAGACATAACTAGAACTGCCACTTTATAACTGCTAGCAGTTATGACCGGGTACCAAGACGTCCCACTTTGACGCAACCCCGCTTTGACGGACACCTGACCCTGACACATGACGTTGTTTATTATTCAATTAAATTCAGAATGGGATAAAATATATTAAATTAAAATCAAATGGAAGACTGAATAGATATGGTCTTGCATTGGAGTCATCAGCAGGAACCTGGATAGGATTTGGGTTTCAGCTGCTACTCCTCTACTCTCAAACCCATCCAGGCACAGCCAAGTGAGCCTAATTAATAATAAATAAAAAAATCAAAAATAACCCAGATTCAAAAAATTATATTATTCTGGCTGCCACACCATGATTCCGATCAGGTTGAAATGTAAAACATATATTCTCCATCGTGACGAGACCATAATTGTGAAGATTCACATCAATTGATGAAGCAGTTCAAAAGAAAGAATTTTAAAAAGATTTTAGCTCAATCCAATATGGCTGCCAGACCATGTGACATCAATTGTTTGTGAATACGCTGTTATCCCCAAGGCTTTGGGGACATTTGTGTGAAGTTTCCCCTAGATCTGTTCAGCCATTCTCGAGAAGATGTTTATATGTTTTCGGGTAAATCCAATATGGCTGCCAAACCATATGACCTATGACATCGTACATGTGTGTTTTGTTCCTCATGGATAGGCAGTCATACTTGTAAAGTTTCGCCTCGATCTTTTCAGCCATTTCCGAGAAGAAGAATTTCAAAGGTTTTGATTTTTATTTTTCAAACAATATGGCTGCTGAATCACGTGACCGATGACGTCATCAAAATTTTTTTTTTTCTGTGGACCAATTTATTCTGGGATGACCCTCAAAAATGTTCCTACTGATCGGATGTAGCGTTGTACATATGCAATTATGATGTCATAACAGGAACCTATGATGTCATTAAAAAAATCATACTTTTTTCCCACTTCACATGTGCCAAGTTTCAACTTTTTCAATGGTGCAGTTTCGGAGGTACAGAGGTCCAAAGTTTTTTTTTTCCCCCCTTTTTTTTTTCCAACATGGATGCAACACCACGTGACCTATGACCTAGTTATTTAAACATTCTACATGAGTCGTTGCTCCTACGGTGAAAATTTTGTTTCGATCTGACAAGCGGTTGCAGAGAATTAACATTCATGTTCTGTGTGGACAAACGAACCCAAATGCAATACCCTTTCCTCTGGTGATGGTAATAATAACATCCTTGACATGTCCTTTTTGCAAAGCAGTAAAAATGGGTTTTAAGCCTAGATTTAAAAACTGTAATACTACCGGATGCCTTTAGGTGATCTGTGAGCTTATACCACAGGCGGGTTGCAACCAAGCCAAAACTCTGATCCACATGGTGCACAGCCCCATCCTGGGCACAGATAGGAGACCGACAGTGCTAGACCGAACGGTGCGTGTGGACATGTAATGACCAATTAAACTTTCCAAATATGTGGGGCTTGGTGCCATGTAAAATCTTAAAAACCAAAGGTAAAATTTTAAACTCAATTCAATATTTCACTGGCAACCATTGCAAGGAAGCCAGCACAGGAGTGATGTGCTTTATTTTCTTAGTTTTGGTGAAGACCTGTGCAGCACTATTCTGAACATACATTATATTGCAGCTTGAAAGGATTTGTCAGGTAGACCAACAAAGAGTGAATTACAGTAATTGAGTTTGGAAGAAATAAAGGCATGCATGAGTTTCTCTGCCTCAGGCATCTTTCAGAAAGATCTCAATCTCGCAATGTTTGAGGTTCAAAAATGAAGTTCACAAGGAACGCAAGGGAATTAGACGCAGTTGGAGAACAATTCAGCCCATCATGCCTGCGCCACATCAAAACCACACCAATTTATCAACACTCGATCAAAATAAGAAAAATGTAAAATGTTATTTTTTTGTTGTTTTTTTCTTTTCCAGGGGAAGGGGCAAGGGAATAGATGGTCTTGGGTAAAAAAAACACAACATTAATCACACAACACCCCGTACACATGTATACAATCACCCTTCAATGCTCAAACTACCTAAAAGTCCAGCCCACATCATTGTACCCCTCTATCCATAACTTCCAGGTACCTATCTAATTCCAATTTAAACTTATCTCCTGTTTCTGCTGCAACTACCTTTCCAGGGAGACCATTCCATGCATTAACTACTTTCTGAGTAAAAGTCCTCTGCCTTACTACCGTCTTAACTCTCCTCTTCTTTACTCTCAGGCTAGGGCCCCTGATCCTATCACTGTCTACTCTGCTGAATAATTCTTCTGTACGTATTTTGTCTATGCTCTTCATAAGCTTAAGCATCTCTCATATCTCCTCGTAACTGCTTCCTTTCTCGTATATAAAGCCCTGTCTCCTTCAGCCGCTTCTTGGAGCTGAGTCTAGTTGCTAACTCGTAGCTAACTAAAAGTTTGACACACTCTCTTGATGTGGGCTTCAAAAGACAGAAATGGATCAAATGTATCACCTAGATTGATGACCAAATAGGAAAATGGAATAACTAGTCCATTAATTACAATATGGTTATTGCCAAAATTTTCGGTCTGATCAGGAGTACAAATAAGTATAGCCTCAGTCTTGCTGCCATTGAGTTGCAGAAAGTTAAGAACATCCATGCCCTCACCCTATCTAAACAGTTGTTCATCCAGGAAATTACAAGATGGATATCAACTAAGGTTTACAAGTAGACCTGAGTGTCATCAGCATGACAATGGAAACTGATACCATGCTTTCTGATTATGTGACCAAAGTGGAACAAGTAAATTAAAAATAAAATGGGTCCCAAAACTGACCCTTGCGGAACGGCAAATGTAACAGGACAGATGTTGGATCACGATTTACCTCGGGTGACAAATTCATTTCTGAGGGAAAGGTTGGAAAAAAACAAAACAATGTAAGGCTGTACCAGAAAGACCTATAATGTCCTTAAGGCACTGCAGTAGGATTTTTTGATGCACGGTGTCAAAAGTGGCACTCAGGTCGAGCACAATGAGGCTAGGGGAGGCAGAATCGGCAAGCATGAGGAGGTCATTGACTACCTTAACGAGGGCAGTTCCTGCACTGTGTGCAGGTCTTAAACCAGACTGAAATGCCTTGTAAAGCTTTTCCGCTCTGCATCAGGCATCACCAGACGCTGTGGCATAATGATTGGAGCATCAGCTGCGAGTCTGGAAGGTTGGCAATTCAAATCCTGGCTGAGACATGCCAAAGACTTTAAAAATGGTATGTTGCTGCTTCCTTGCTTGACGTTCAGCATTTAAAAGGATAGAGCACAGACAATCAGCATCAGTTGGCATCCATGAGAGGACGAAATTCCTCCTGAAGTAATGCCCCGTTGAGTGCCGTGAGAAAAGCAGTACCATTGTTATGATGTCGCTGCTACCCAGAGTATCCCGGGGAGTGGCGACACTTCGCCCAAGGTGTGTGTGTGTGTGTGTGTGTGTGTGTGTGTGTGTGTGTGTGTGTGGGTGTGTGTGTGTGTGTGCGTGTGTGTGTGTGTGTGTGTGTGTGTGTGTGTGTGTGTGTTTTGTGTGTATATCAGCTCCATTATGAGCCTTGGACCTTGAATAAAAAGAAAATCTGGTTGGAATTCCGAGGAGACTGCAACTGAGAGGCTACCACCTTTTCTAAAATTTTAGAGAAAGGTGAATTAGAGATGAACCTGTAATTGCAGAAGATCTCATGGTCAAGATTGTGTTTTTTTTATGAAGGGGCATAATTGCTGCAAGTTTGGCATTATACTAGTTTCAAGTGACATTGACTTAATTGGTGACAAAAGAGGAAATGACAGATAAATATGATTTCAGTGGAGATGTTGGAATAGGATCAAGTGAGCTACTCGAAGATTTCATCTTTATGACCATGTCAGATAAAGCAGTGGGATTAACCTCATAGAGATGCTTAGGGATGGGCCAGTCTAAAGCAGTGGAACAGTGAGTGGGAATGAGCGATAATTATTTACTGACCTGCTTTGCTGTGAGTCTGGCAATTTTTGTCCTAAAAAAATTCGATAAAATGTCATAATCTGCAGTCGTGGGGACAAAGGAGAGCCAGAAAATGACATCTGTCCAATCTCAACAGTTAACTTTCAAACTTGTCTCCCTCCTCCAAAACCTGGTGTGCCTTGTCAAGTCTGTCTCTTGTGTCTGCTCCCCTTCCGTCCCTTACCTCGCTTCAAATGGCACCACAGCCGATTGCTCATGAGAAAGCCAAATCCCTCGATTCTGTGTTTGCTTCTAAATCTTGTGCAACCAACCCCTCACTCTGTACCCAACTAATGCAGTCGTACCCAACTCCTGGATTCTGTGTCTTTTGCACCTGAGAATGTGGGGAAGTTTCTGGCAACCCTCGACTTTAACTCTGCAACTGAACCGGATGGCATCGGCTTGCATGTCCTTAAATACTGCTCTGCTGCTCTTGCACCTCCTTTCTCTGCCCTGTTCACCATGTCATTTATCATAGGTCACCTTCCATCTGCTTGAAAATCAGCCAACATCACCGCATTACATAATCAACGTGCAAAAAGAGATCCTCTAAACTAAAGCTCTATTGGTTTACTTGCAATTATCAGTAAGGTCATAGAATCATCACAGTTGACATAAAATTTCTTCCTTTTTCTCCAACGACCTCATCTCTATCTTGGACATGCTGTTTATACTCTCCCAACAATGCATGGAGACCCTCAATGTCAGACATGGGATCAGGGCCGTCTCTCTGGACATATCTCGAGCTTTTAATTCAATCTGACATCCCCCATTGGTTGCTTTCCAAACTCTTTGCTGATGGCATCCAAGGCCAACTCCACTCTTGAGTTACTGACTTTTATCCATCTTGTTCACCCTCTGTGTCCTCCCCTACTCCTCAGGCTTACCCACATCCTTTATTTGTCTGTATCCCTCTTTTGTCCTTTTAATGATCTTTTGTTCTGAACTGTGTCCTGTCTTGTCTGTTCTGTGTTCCAGCTCTTCCATGACCCTTGACTTTGTATACATAAAAATATAAAATGAGAGAGCGGTATAAGACTATAAACGGTGAGGCAAAGAAAGTTGAAAGGGTACTTTGAAAAATTTACCCGATGTTGAAAGTGAGAGGCCCTGACTGAGGCACAGAAAACTGAGGGACCCATGAAGGAGGTTAAAGAGGAGGACGTTAGAAATGCTCTTGAGAAAATGAAACCTTGAGAAACCTGTGGACCATCTGAAGTTGGAGTCGAGTTGGTGGATGTGCTAGGAACTGAGGTAGTTCACTGGGTGGTAGAGTTTATTGGAAAAGTGTGGCGTGAGGAGAACATACCAGATGATTGGAGGAAGAGCATAATAATGCCAATTGTCAAATGGAAAGGGGTCATCTTAAACTGTAAATTACAGAGGGATCAAATTGATTGAGTATGTTATGAAGGTACTGGAGAGGATTGTAGATTGAAGGCTGAGGGAGATTGTGAAAATAGATCAGTTGCATTACGGATTCACGCAAGGAAGGGGAAAAGTAGATGCGATTTTCATCATGAGATAGATTCACGAAAAGACGCTGGAAGGAAATAAAAATCTGTACTTGGCATTCATAGGTCAAGCGAAGGCATATGATAGAATTCCAAGTGAAGTGGTGTCTTGGTGTTTGAGGAAGAAGGGTGTGCCAGAGAAGATTGTTAGAATCGGGAGTCAACATATGTGAAATGTATTTGGGAGCCAATGCAATGTTCAGGACAATGAACGGGGACTCACAATATTTTAGTTTGGGGGTTTGCCATCGCCGGAGTCCTGCATCAAATCTCTTCCTTTTTGTGACAGTGATGGATGTGCTAAGTGACAATATCAGAAATAGAGAACTGTGGGCTCTTATGCTCACAGATGACTTGGTCATAACAGCAGAGTCAAAGGATGATTTGCAGAGAAGAGTGCTGCAATGGCAAGAGCTTAGAGATCCAGGGATTGAAAGTTAATGCTGAGGAGACAGAGGTAATGGTGTGTAGTCGGACTGGATGGAGAGAGGGTCAAGATTCTAGATATAAGAGGTGGAGACCTGACAAGTGGACAAATTCAAATACCTTGGTTCAACACAAAAGGAAGGAAGAAGTTCTGAAGCACAAATTTAGGATACAGTGAAAGTAGCATGGGCAAAATAGAAGGAGGTTAGTGGAGATGTGATGAGGAAAAACGATGAAGAAGCAATCAATGAAGCATGGAATGAGCCAATTACAGGGAAAATCTGAAGAGTGTGGGATTGAGAGGGGAATATGTCAAGGACAGAGGGGAATGGAGAAGGTGGTTCTGAGTGACAAACTCATAACTGTTAGAATTAAGGCACAGAGAAGAAGAAGAAGAATTCTGCCCCTCCTGCCATAGACAGTGTCGTGATGACACGCCAGTATATGACTACGGTGCGGAAATAAAATCTAAACTACAACACGACAACCTGATTATGTGGCACTTGAAAACGTTCAAGGTCGAGAGACTGTAGATCAGTGTTGGAGAGATGGAATGTGTTCATTACCATTTGTTTCTTCTCTATCAATCTTTAATGAGGATGTGGCAGATGTTCCGTTTTCTGTACTAGTGTTTGTTTTGAATGCATGTCATAATCAGGTTGTCAACATGTCTGCAATGTCCACCTGTTATGTGTCCGTCCAAATTATTATATTGATGGTCAGTCATGAAAAAGGATAGACGTAGAGTGTTAAAGACAGCTGTACAACATTTGCTGCATAAAACAAGGCAAATGGTACCATGTATTTTATTTTAAAAATCAATTTTGTTACTCCCATTTATTGAAGAAATTTTTTTAAACTGTGCCCTTCCACATAAATATATGACAACTCAGTGTAGATGGGCCTTGAATTGATTAAAAATAAGTATTGATAGATAATTATCCCCCACGTGCAAAGTAAAAGCATTGTTAAGCAATTGGTTCACTCTATCTGTCTGTCTTCAAACGTCAATTTATGATCGAGGAACAACTTAATTTCAATTGAATGTTGTATTTTGAACACAAATCAGAAAACGAACATGTAGTTTAACAGTACTTTAGGCTCTAAATGTATCCCAATCGCACATGCACAGAGCGGAGTGATATATATATATATATATATATATATATATATATATATATATATATATATATATATATATATATATATATATATATATATATATATATATGATTATATATAAGCGGAGTGTTTGAAAATCATTCCAAACAAAAATCTTACTGTTTTTAGGGACGAAATAAAGGACACAAACAGGCTTGAAGAACTAATGTGTTAAATAAGTTGGTGTAAAAGATGCTGCATCAAAGGCAGTAAACATCCCAAAAGAAAATTCTACCTGTAAAATCTTTATTTTATTTCAATTAACTTATATACTTGAACACAAATCAACAATTAAATTATATATGTACTTGAACAAAAATTTTGAAGAAAAATATAAATGGGTGGGGGGGAATATTTTATTCGGCTGTGTCTGTCTGTCCTCCGTCTGTCCGTTATGCTACCTCATCCTAAAAAGTTGGGCAGAAATTCACCAAACTTGTGAGTTATGAACATCACATGGCAAGAAGGTGCAAGAGCGGTATCATTTTTGGCCCTGACCCTGAGGTGGGGTCAAAAAGTCAATTACCAATAAATACAATTATGGCCCATTTTAAAACATTTTTACATGAAACTTTGCATTTGCAATCAACATTGGGGGGCGCATGAAATATGTAACGATTTTTGTGATTTGACTCCCGGTTTATGCCTCTGGAGTGGGGACTTAGGGTCACAGGGGTCTAAACAGGAAAAAAAATTGAACTCTAAATTTGGTATCGAGTGATTCTTCCGAGTGGAACTTTTTACCATCTTTAAACTTTGCTTTAGGTGGGAAGCGTTGTGATTTGCCATGGCGCGCCATCGACTTCGCTCGAGTTATTCTCATAATTCCCTACTTATTTATAAAATGCAAGCTGCAGAGGCTTCATACTATTTTATGTTTATTGCTTTGTGAATAATATTTGGAAGTACTGATTGCTGTTATTCTGCCATCAAAATTGTTTTGCTTGTGTGCAGACAACAAAAAAACAACTACGCAGCGCCCAAGAGCAGTTAAGGGAGTACACTCTTCACAAAACGCATATATGTTGGTGTATAATCGCTGCAGGACACCTCTGCCACCACATCCTCTATTGCCAGGTATTTTTTTCATTCATTCTATGCCATCTGTCACCTTATTTGTCCGTTCTCTGCCTTTTGCTTTCGTTGTTGATCCGCTCTCCACTATCTTACATGACTTGCTTGATCCTTTGTGGTTGCTACTGTGGATGCAAATTTCTCTAAAATTAGCATAATGGGTTTAACGGCAATAAAAAGATACAAGTCTGAAGATGACGATGGTTCACGAGCGGCATTTGACGATGTATATTGTTTCAGAAGTCAAGGATGAGACAATGTGATAATGTTTGACCAAGTTATAAAAATGATAAACATGATGTGGTATGGGTGACAGGTTATTAGCTGCAAAATGTCGAAAACCCGGTTTCGTTCAACAACTTTCAAAATTTGACCTTTGCATAACCTTTAAGGGTCACAAAACAATGTTGTGGACATTAAAATAAGGAAACAGGATACGTGCTATAGCTTATTGGAGTTAGTTTGTCGAAGAAGGTCGAAAACTTGGTTCGATTCCCACAACTTTGAAAATTTGACCTTTGTGAACTTTAAAGTTCAAAGGTCAAGGATTATGACCTTTGGTGCAAAACTTCCTCTCGAACATTCCAGGAACAATATAACGTCATAGGCTATATGGCATTTCGCATTCCTCGGATTATCCTACTTTGATGAAATCAGCGTAAAAACAAACTTGAAGGGGGTGCCACGGGCAAGGTGTTCGAGATAGAGCAAAATGGTTTCAAGACTTTAGGTGGGGAATGACCTCAAGATTATGCATAAAAATATTGTCATCCGAGCTCAAAGTTTGGGCGGTCGTATGATTTTTTATGTCAAAATTCGCAATTTTCTATGTTTTGGACCTTGTGACCTTGACCTTGGGATGAAAATGAAAAATCGAACTCCGTGGGGCTATGCAGGTGCCTTTGGGCTAACCAAATACCGAAACCCCTGCCAGATTCGAAAAACCCCCTCGGAGAAGATGTAACTTGAAATCGGCTACCCCCTAAAAACACTTTTTTGGGGCGTGGCTCCGCCCATAATGGGCGCAGCATGCCCATTCTCAGGAAAACACAACTAGATCATGATATAAACCTCCCACCCAAATGTTATCAGGATCGGATAAAAACCCACGGAGCTATACTCGGGACAGACAGACAGACAGACACACACCCATAACGAATATAGTGGTCACTGACTGACTCGTGAACCAATAAAAATGTTGGCAATTAAACTTGATTGATAATTACCTTGAAAAAGTAAATGTTTTTAGTATAAAGCACAATGTATTGTTATAACCCGGAAATGGGAAATGTATTCAAAATGCAGCATGATTATTACATCCATGTGCTTGAACATGTATCTATTTTTCATAATATGTATTTGCATTTTAAATGACCTTGTATCTCTTGACTGTTTTGGAAGGTTACCAGTCTGAAAATTAAAAATACCCCTGTTTCCCAAAACAGATTGGTCTTCCAAATAATCTTCAATCTTTATTCAGCAGAATAGAATCACCTATTATTTGATTTAGCTTATTAATTTTTCTATACGACCTTGCAAGGTCAGGTTAGATCTGTGACCTGCTACAGGTACCATGTAAACCTGTACTAACCTGTTCCATGGTCGGGTTGTCTGCGACTAAACCGTCTCCCCCACCAGGTTTTGTGGTGAGGAGGGTGTTTGGATATGGACACCCAGCAGGATTAAAAACAAAACCTGTCAAAGGGCGGAGGAGCTCCTTGTAAGCCAACGGCCATCCATATCTAGTGCCCAACTGTGTCTACGGACGTCCTCCTGCAATTGGGTTAATTTTTATTAGGAGGTTGGTGGCAGGATTTGCACTTCGGCCACCGTAAAACCCTTCATTCTGCAAAACACAAAAACGCAAAAAAAATCTGAAAACCCACTCCGTGGTACCTCCTGTGCAGCTTCCCTTCGCAGGGCAGCTCACTGGATGATGGGATTGGGGCAAAGCCATTGGGACCCCAATCTTTGATGATAGGAGGGAAACCATGGGGTAACATTCCTGGGTCAGATTGCGGGAGAGTGTGTCGGAGTGGTGCTGAGGTATCGTCCACCAGACCGCGGTCTCCTTGGGTTAACCTGAGGCGGTCCCTTCCGGTGGGTGCCTGGAATGTCCTATCACTAAGAGAGGATGATCACCTGTCTCTGTTATCATCTGAGCTCAAGCGTTTGGACATTGGTATTGCAGCACTCTCTGAGGTTCGGAGACCGGATTGCGGCGAGATAATGGTGGGTGGTTACACCTACTATTGGTCTGGTTGCTCTGATGGTTACCATACTCAAGGAGTTGCTGTAGCTGTGTCCAATACGCTGACCCCAATGATAATTATTGAGGTAACACGGGTCAACGAGTGTATTATGAGACTAAGGATTAGTCACTCCTTAGGTGTCATTTCCCTGGTCTCTGTCTATGCTCCGACTGAGGCGAGTGACCTCACCGTGAAGGATGCATTCTACACCACGCTCGAGTCTGTGGTTGATCAGTGCCCCAGACGAGATAAAGTCTAGTCTTGGGGGATTTCAATGCATCGACTGAAACTGATAGGGATGGTTATGAGACATGTGTTGGTCCCCATGGGTCAGGAACTATGAACCAGAATAGTACTAAGTTCCTTGACTTTGCAAGAAGTCATGGATTTAGGGTGGCTGATTCATGGTTTCAGCACCCACAAGCTCATCGCTGGACTTGGTATTCTAACGCTGGCGGTGTGGCAAAGGAGATTGACCATGTCCTCGTTGATGGTCGCTGGAGGATGATCCAGAACTGCAGGGTCTACCGGCGTGCTCAGTTCCTCAATACTTTCCACCGGCTTGTTGTAGCAACTCGAAAGCTGCACCTTAAATCCGGGAGAATGGTACCATCTCAGCCTCGGCTGGATGTTGGCAAGCTCAATGACGCGAGGGTTGCTGAGGAGTTTGCGAACAGGCTGAGTGGACTTTTGGGGGGTCTGGGTGCTTTGGGGGGTCCTGAAGAGTTGTGGAGTGCCTTCAAGACCACCATCCTTGATGTTGTGGGTGGATGTCTTGGGACTCACCGCAGGGCAAAGAAGAATTTTGTCTCTCAAGGGACACTGGATACCATTGACCAGAGTCGCAGGGCCAGGCTGAATGGCAGAGCTGAGCTGTTCAGGGAGCTGAGGCGTAAAACTGTACGTGCACTAAGGGTGGACAAGGAGGCCTATGTGCGAGGAATCTGAGGGGGTAGAGCATCACCTGTGGACAGGTGATTCTCGTCCCACTTACAGGGGTATTCGTGCATTGCGTTCATCCCAGCCCATCCCTCTGAGCACTGCAGTTAGAGCAGAAAGTGGTAGGCTCTTGACAGAGGAGTCTGAAGTGAAGGCCCGCTGGGCCGGTTACTTTGAGCAGTTGTACCAGGCTGATCCACCAGCTGTCGAGTTGGACACCAAGGGTGTTACAATCCCTGTTGCTGACCCTCCAATCAACTGTGGTCCACCTTCGCTTGTGGAAACACGGGCTGCGGTGAACCAGTTGAAATGGGGGTAAAGCTCCAGGGATCTGTGGCATCCATGCTGAACTTCTCAAGGCTGGTGGAAATGCTGCACTCATGTCGTTGCATGCAGTTTTGTGCTCTGCCTGGAACACAGGCATCATCCCAACTGATTGGCAGAGGGGCCTTGTTGTTCCTCTCTGGAAAGGGAAGGGTGATCGCCAAGACTGCAACAACTACCGAGGGGTGACGCTGCTCTCAGTGCCGGGCAAGGTCTTTGCTCGGATAATTCTTGATAGGGTTTGCCACCATCTGCTTGAGCACCAGCGTCCAGAGCAGTCAGGCTTTACACCAAAGAGGTCAACGATTGACCGTATCCTTGCCCTTCATGTCCTCACTGAACGCAGACGAGAGTTTCGGCAGGGGCTGCTTGCAGCCTATGTTGATCTCTGTAAAGCGTTCGATTCAGTGAATCGGGATGCCCTCTGGAGGATTCTTGGTCTTCGTGGGGTGCCACCAAAACTGATCGATCTGATGTCTGAACTCTACTCTGGTACTGAGAGTGCTGCAAAATGTGGTGGTACCATCTCTGACTTATTTCCAGTTGTTACTGGAGTTCGTCAGGGGTGTGTACTGGCCCCCACACTTTTCAGCACTTGTATGGACTGGGTCCTAGGGAGGATGTCAGAGGGATCAAGCTGCGGTGAATCGTTTGGGTATGTCAAGATCTCGGACCTTGATTTCGCCGATGATGCAGTCATCTTTGCGGAGACTTTAGATATCCTTTTGGTGGCCCTCGAGGTGCTGAATGAGGAGTCTGAGCCGCTGGGATTACGGGTTTCTTGGGTCAAAACTAAGATCCAGGCTTTCGGTGACATCTTGGATGCTGCTGTCCTGTCTGTGTCTGTTTATGGTGAGGATGTTGAGGTCGTGGAGAGATTCACTTACCTTGGCAGTGATGTTCATGTATCTGCTGGCTGTGAGTCATAGGTCAATAGACATCTGGGTCGGGCCTGGGGAGTCATGGATTCACTGGATCATGGGGTGTGGCGCTGCCGGTACCTGTGCAGCAGGACGAAAGTCCGAGTCTTCAGGTCCTTGGTGCTTCCAGTCTTGCTCTATGGATGTGAGACTTGGACTCTGACCAAGAATCTGAGACGGAGACTTAATTCCTTTGGTACCAGGTCTCTTCGGAGAATCCTTGGCTATCACTGGTCGGATTTTGTGTCCAACGAGCGGTTGCTGAGAGAGACTTGGATATTTGTTACCTGCATAGTCCGTGAGCATCAGTTGCGGCTGTATGGACATGTGGCTCGTTCTCCTGAGGCTGATCCTGCTCACCAGATTCTCTCAGCGAGGGAGTCTCGTGAGTGGAGGAGGCCAATGGGCTGACCACGTGCCTCGTGGTTGCAGCAGGTTGACCGGCATCTCAAGGAGATGGGGATGGGCCTGGCATCTGCTTGGGGGATGGCCAGATGGAGGCCCCTGGAGTACTGGTGGAAAGTGGACGCAGCGACGCGCTGTTCTGGCACATGCTCCCATACCTGACCCTGACCTGACCTTGCAAGTCGAGCTCGAGCCTGTTCTTGAATGGCTCAAATTAAGGGGCAGACACTACCGTTTTGGGAAGTTTGTTTGCATCAATCAATCTGATTACTGAAGAACTAACTGCAGATCTGTGTTCTGCAATGTTGTTCGTCAGTCTTAAGAAAATGGCCTCGAAGCTGAAGTGAGGATAGTTGAAAGAAGTGATCCGCTGGTATTTTTTTAAGACCATGCATTTTGGAATACCAGCCCCATAAGGTTGTATGTATTTCTAAGATCAGCCTGTTGTCCTCAACAACCTCTGTTGGGAATGTGTTTCAACTATTTAAGGTTCTGTGATGTTATGGCCAGGGTTTTCTGCTCAGTGACTACATTTGATGGATTTCCATCAAGGAAATAAGTAAACCAATTGGCTTTCTGAACACTATGGACTGCAAACTTGTCTTTGTGGAATTAAAGGAGCCAGTCTCCTCACCTTTTTTTTCATGTATAATATGTTTTTGATACCAGATGTTTTGCTATTCTGAGACAAAAGGCCATTTTGCTATTAGATTTTAAAAATACTTTTCAATTAAAAAACACAAAACATTTCATTGTTCTGATCTGCTGAGACTGGCATGAATCATGCTTGTTATGTATCCTGGGTACAACTGTGTTTATTCAGATTGGCTGATGCAACTTGTGAAACAAGATTCTTCAAAATTTGAAGAGTTTTCTGATCAACTTGCAACCTTGAGGAAGAAAGACATGGATGCCGGCATTGCTAAGCATGAAGAAGTGAAATTGTTATACCAGATTTTGCCTGTTCTTAATGGTAAGGCACACACTTTTCCTCAGAATTTCTCATCCGGAATTGTATTACCCACCTACTTTTTTCTTAAGTCACTTTTTTTTTTTTTTTTTGTATACCTTGGTCGAGGCTCGTATGAGAGCTAACACACAACTCACAGCAAGGAGGCATGAGACAAGAGGGGCGGGAGTGGAAGGGACAAAACATTGGGGAACAGACACAGGTGAACTGTGGAAGGGAGAGGGATGGGGATGGGACGGGGAACATGGCGAGGGGAAGATGGACATTAAAGGGACTTTCAGGAAGGAAAGCAGGAGAATTGAAGGAAGTGGGCTTGGGTGGATTATCGGGGGTAGAAAAGATCGAGGATTTGGATGGGGGAAGATAAGAGGTGGTGGTGAACAGCTGTTTTGAAAGCCTGGAGGGAAGAATGGGAAAGAATAGAGTGAGGAAGTTTATTCCAAAGGCGGGAAAAAAGAGGAATGAAAGAGTGAAGATGAGCAGTGATTCGTGATTTTGGTAGTTTTACCAGAAGGGGGTTGTTGGCGGACCTTGAGCGCCCTGTGGAAATGTGGTTGGGACAAATCACAGAGAGAGCAGGGGGGCAAGGCTGGAGAGGAGTCGGTAGAAGACAGAAAGACCACCGACCAACCTGCGGTGATTGAGTGAGAGGCCCAAAGACTCAGCTTCATTGCGGGAGATGCCAATGATCTTAAAAGCCCTGGTTTCGACAGCGTGAAGTCGAGAAAGGTGGGAGGCAGGAGCACCAGCCCAGAGGGGAGAGCAGTACTCCATCAGGCTACGGACAAAAGCTTTGTAAGTGGTCAGGAGCTCAAGAGGGCCGAGGAAGGACTTTGCACGACGGAGGATTCACAGTCGGCGACTGGCTTTGAGGCAAGGTTGGAAATGTGACTTTCCCAGGAAAGGTCATGGCAGATAGTGAGACCCAGAAGCTTGAAAGAAAAGACTTCTTCCAGAGGATTGTTGAGAAAGTGGATGGGGGGGTTTTGTAAACGGTCCTTTCGAAGAGACATAGTGAGAGTGTGAGATTTGTCTGGATTGAAAGACATGTTCCACGTGTTGGACCAGTTTGTGATTTTATCCAGATCTGCAGTGAGCGAAGAAGCTGCTGCTTGCCGGTCTGAGGGATGACAGATGGTACGGCAGAGGGTGGAGTCATCGGCAAAGAGAAATAGAGGATTTTCCAGAGAGTCCGAGAGATCATTGATGAAAACCAGAAAAAGAACAGGGCCCAGAACGCTACCTTGAGGAACTCCAGCCTGCACAGGAAGAGGGGATGAAAGAACTCCATTTAGGGCCACACGTTGACTGCGACAGGAGAGGAAGTCTGCGAGCCAGGAGAGGAAGTCTGCGAGCCATGAGTGGAGATGGCCTTGAATACCATGGGAAGAGAGTTTGGTGAGTAGGGCAGGGTGCCAGACTGTGTCAAAAGCACGTGATATGTCCAGGGATACGGCTCGGATTTCCTGTCTGGCATTGAGGACCTCCATCCATTGATGGGAGAGCAGTAGCAGCATATCTAGGGTAGAGTGACCTGGTCTGAAACCAAATTGATGATTGGAAATCAAGCCATTGGAGAAGAGGAAGGATTTCATGTCTGAAGCGATGATGGATTCCATAACCTTGCTGATGATTGGGAGAAGGCTGATTGGTCTATAGTTACAGGGATCTGTTTTTGCACCTTTTTATGCAGGGCAGTGATGTTAGCAGATTTCCAAGCAGATGGCAGATGACCTTGGGAAAATGAGAGGGTGAATAGAACAGAGAGAGGGTGAGCAAGAGCAGAAGAGCAGGCTTTGAGGACACGTGGGCTGATGCCGTCTGGACCGGTTGCAGAATCTGACTCGAGGTTTGAAAGCAAGCTCTCCACCTTGTCAGGAGAAAAGGATACAGAGTCCAGGGACAGTTGGGTGCGACTGGGTAAAGTGGGTAGAGATAGTGATGGGTTTGGGACACAAGATTTAGCTGCAAACACCGAGTTTAGACATTCAGCTTTATCACGTGTGGAATCAGCAGTGCGGCCATTTGAGGTAAGGGAGGGGATGGAGGGGAACATACACCAGAAACAGATTTGATTAAACGCCACCAGGATTTTGAGGAGGGAGAGAGGTTTGAGAGTTCAGACTTGAGATGAGAAAGATGTTGTTTTCTGGCTCTCCTGAGGGTAGATACACACTTGTTCCGAGCTTTGTGGAAAGAACTGAGATTGCCCTCAGTTGGGTTTGCTTTCCATGAGGCAAAGGCAAGTTGTTTCAGGACAACTGCCTCGCCACAAGCTTCAGTAAACCACGGGCGGGAGGAAGGGTAAGACAACTGAACACGAGAGGGGATAAATCTGTGCATGAGGGAGAGCAAGTTTCTTTGAAAGAATTCCCAGGATGAGTTGATGTTTGAGAAAGTAGTGATAGGAGACCAGTCTGTAAGTTTGATGGCTGCTCGGAGACCCTGCCAGTCGGCTTGAGTGAAATGCCAGACTCGACGGCGGTGAGGTGGTTCTCTGATAACAGCCAGAGAGATGTCCACTTTAACAAGGACATCTTTAACACTTGCCATCTTTCTTTCCACACCAAACTTCCAGAAACTGTGAATAAGCCACAGATATTTTCTCCTTGGATACGTATTGCTTTTTACTTATGGAAACACTTTAGATGGAACTTACAAACAGAAGTCCTTTATTCTTTCATTGAGGAACAAATTATGCTTCTCACATACACTGCTATTAAAAAAAATACCGGGCGTAGTGGCATGCGCCTGTAATCCGGCTACTCGGAGGCTTGGGTTGGAGGATCGCTTGAAGACGGGAGCTCTGCACTGGGCCGCGCGATGAGAGGGTGTAGGGCAGCCCGGAATCATGGCGAAACCCAATCCTTATCCCTGTGTCGTAAGAGGCGACCAGGGTTGCGTCAGGAAGGGCATCCGGCGTAAAACCTAAGCCAAATAAGTATGCGGATCATAACGGATGATCCGCTGTGGCGACCCCTAACGGGAGCAGCCGAAAGACGAACAACAACAACATACACTGCTATTAAAATGGGCATAATTTATTATCCCTGTGTTTTTTGAAAAAATGGGGGGATATTGTAATCATCTCTGTCTGTCTGTTCGTCGATCATGCTATCTCCTCCTAAACCATTGCACATAAATTCACCAAAATTGGTAGTTATGATCACCATATGGCAAGAAGGTGCAAGAGCAGTGCCATTTTTGGGGCAGGAGAGAAAAGTGCAGCCATGCAGGTGAGAGAATAGGATTTCTGCTCTTAGCGTTGCTCCTATCGTGTTTTTTTTTTCTAGCATGTTGCCAGTGGCCGCCTGACGCGCTCTCATTGGTCCCTCTTTGGGGAGCCTTACCCCCACCTTCTCAGAGTCTGGTGCTCTTGTATAGTCCATTCATGCTCATGCCAGCTATGTGGAGGCACCTTTTTCTCGACGATTCTGTTACATGTGACTGTTTTGGCTTCATGTGGAGCCTGGTGCTGCCATTATTTAATTTAAATGAAATCGTATAGCGACAGGTTACAATTGAGAAAACCACAGTAAATACCAAGGTGGGGAGATGTGGAGCTAAGACACAAATATTTTGGGAGGGAGATGAAGGAACTTCACTCAAACAAACTCAACACTGCCTGTCATACACTTATTACATATGCTTATGCTGAACATGTACCATGGAAATAACTTGGAAACGTGAGCCACATCCCTCACAATATTAAAATATGTCACTAAAATGAAAGTATTGAATTGGCCTTCTCAAATAATATAAACAGAATAGAAAGCATCCCAAATGCAAAGCCCATCCACATCCAATTTGTATTTGAACTAAACTTGATGAAAATTACAGCTTTAAAAACAAAAAAAGTGAATTTTATTAATCTAGAGCAAATACCACCCGTCGCTTCGCTGACAGAAAAACTAGAAAGGGAGACAGAGATATCGATATAGATATTGTTGGGGGGCCGCGCCGTCGGCCGCGAGCACGACCGCTAAACGGAGTCGCAAGTCGGCTCGACCGATCGCCCGGAATTCAGATCGTACTGTTCGGAAAAGTCCGAAGAGTACGGGTCCCTTTCGGACCGTGAAGGGTCAATATTTCCACCACGTGGTACAGGGTTATTTGCCAAATCTTCAAAATAGCTCGAGACCACGTGGCGATCTACCGAGTCTTCACACCCTCGACGGAACTCGTACGAAAACGAGCCGCTTCGCACGCTCGTTCCGTGTGCGATTCCGAGCGGTTTAATCGCCGAGAACTGTCGGTCCAAATGTCCCCTTACGGTGGCACAACGGCCTTGCTAATCTTCCCCAGCATGCGACACGCTCAGCCAATGAAAGAAGGGACGCGAATGAACTGAAACGTTTAACAACTGGGGTATTTATTCAACTATAATGGGGGGATTAGGGAAGCACGTAAGAAGCAGAATTAAACCGAATAAAGCAAGGCAATGTTATACAGCGAGAAAGCACTTATACAGTTCACTATTTACGGACGGGCCCACAGACACATACACACATGCACACGCAAATAATTGGACCGAAAAGTCTTTATTTGGACCTCCAGCCCGGAGGACAGTCGGCTGAAGATCAGGGTAGCTGCCTGGCTACCTGGCCGCGAGCGCGCGGCTGGTCGTCCACTCCTTCCCGGGGGCTCCGGTCGCCGAAGGACGGGCCAGCGCAGCGGAATGCGGCTAAGGTGAGACGAGGTGGTGTCCAAGCTCGTGACCGTGTGGAGGAGGAGGAAGAAGATGACTGCGACGATCAAGCCCAGCCAGGCAGACTCCTCGCGAGGATCCTCTGCTCCTTTATATCCTCCCCGGCGCGCTTGCTCGGGCAGACATTCTTTTCCGCATTTTCTAGACGTGGCTCAACCCTTCCCCCACTTGGCGTTTTGCCAAGCGAATCGGTGGGTGGGGGCTCAACCTTTCCCCTAGTAAGCGCGCGGAGGATGCCGGGAGC
Source organism: Eptatretus burgeri (assembly GCF_056783735.1). NCBI lineage: Eukaryota > Metazoa > Chordata > Myxini > Myxiniformes > Myxinidae > Eptatretus > Eptatretus burgeri. Next base: position 28,792,873 of record NC_140969.1, on the reverse strand, counting down.
TGAAGGTTTCTGCTTGGTGTTTGGGGGTGGGAGTTGACCTCTCCCCTAGTAAGCACGTGGGGGATGCCGGGAGCTGAGGGTTTTTGCTTGTTGTTTCATTCTGAGCTGGAGTGGTCCGCTCTGTTGTTGCAGTTGAAATGACAAGAAATCCTACTTCAAAAACAAATCACAGCGCATTTACATTGATTTACCCATAAGACAAGGGAAAGGAAGCTATCTATAAAACACATACCGAGATATCTGAGCTAAAGGACCTGAATGTTGAGTGTGCTCATGGCTTCCAGATTCGCAACTATATATATATATATATATATATATATATATATATATATATATATATATATATATATATATATATATATATATATATATATATATATATCTATATATATATATATATATATATATATATATATATATATATCTATATGGAGGAAGGGAAGGCAGACGTGTGGTGGAGCGTTAATTACTATTCATACTGTCTCATCAAAATTATTCTGCAAAGAATACAGTGAAGATGGAAACAAAATAATGTCTGAAATCCATTTTCTACCAGTCATACAATAAATTCGCCTGGAGACAAACACTGCCCCGACATGTCTGGAGACAAAACCCGCCGGAGGCATCCACAACCAAGCCGTCTGGACGTGTCAGAGCAGTATTTTTCTCAGGAGACAAACTCCCATCCAGAAATAAATAACGCCCGGACACGTTCGGAGCCAAGCTGTCCGCAGACAAACACCGTCCAGAGCCAAGCTGTTCAGAGACAAACATCGCTCGGAGACAAACTCCTGTCCGGACATAAACGCTGCCCAGATATTAACTATTTTTTTTTTAAGCTGTAATTTTCGTCAAGTCGAGTTCAAAGAAAATTGGATGTGGATGGGCTTTGCATTTGGGATGCTTTCTATTCTGTTTATATGATTTGTGAAGGCCAATTCAATACTTTCATTTCAGTGACATATTTTAATATTGTTAGGGATGTGGCTCACATTTCCAATATATGTACTATATATATATATATATATATATATATATATATATATATATATATATATATATATATATATATATATATATATATATATATTGTTACGCATTCGCGCCCGCCGGTGTGCGATCGGCTGCGTACCTCTAATCGCAACCGTGTCGCCCACTGGACGGACAATTCAGTCGTGACTTTCCGGAGCTAAAGCCGGAACCCTGTCACGGGTGGGTCTTCAACCCCAGCACGGCCGTTCCAGTTGTCTACCGGCGTAAGATAGGGTCACTCGCCGAATTCGATATACCTAAGTACCTGCGCGGGGAGCTGACCGGGCAGCCGTACCTCGACTCAGGTCGGCTTGGGACACGAACTGCTTAAGCGGACCGTTCCGTTCTGCAGTGATAACCGAGCGGTTATTATCGCCGACCTCGCCGGATCTGATTCTATTTAACGGGTGTTTGAAACCCCACTATTTATTCCGTGATGCAAGATGGCATTTTCAATAGGGGAAAGAGGACGCAACGGACGGGATAATTCAAGCCAGGCACATTTATTTAGACAACACGTATGCAGGCAAATAGGGAACAAAAGAAAAACACGCATGCAGTTCATTTATGAAGATTGTGGGACGTATGCATGCAACTATACAGCCAAACACAATGCAAAGGAAAAAGCTAATACCGTCTATCTATTATGTAAGTCACTTATACAGTTTTTCTTGACAGACTGCGCCACGACAACATTCATTCAAAAGCCCAAAAGAAAAGGACCCCCTCACAGACAAGGAGGTCAGGCTGGACCACTTGGGTCTTTATGACGCGGGACCTGGAAGACCGAACGGGTCCCGCGAGACCGTAGCAGGTTACTTGCACCCTCGAGGTGCCTCGGTGGTCGGCAAGCTCTCTCCGGCACTCTCCGTCTGACTGCGTGGCAGAGCTGGTCCTCCACACACAGCCCTCATGACTTTGCGCCCAGAGGGAAAGGCAGCACCTCTACATCGTCCACCCCAGAAGGCGAAACCACCAAAGCCACGCGATTGGACCGCACCAGTGACGAACCACACCAGCGATGGACCCGAACACCGACTCAAAAGACAAAGGACCAAGACTAAGTTCCAGCTCGAAAACCACCAAAGAAAGACAGACAAAGGCCACCCCGAAGACCAAGACACGAAGCTCGCGTGCTGTCCGCCTTATATCCCCTGGGGCTCAGCGCTTTGCCCCTCCCCGTTTTCGGCTCCGCCTCCCTTCCAGGCTTTTCGAGAAGCTCCTAGCGCCTCATTCCTCGTATCCACCAATCGCGAGCGAACTGCCTCGCCCTTCCACTCGCACTAAACGCGGAGAAAAAAAGGCGGGAAACCCTGCGCACCATTGGAGGTTTCTTTTCTCGGTCTATTTACTCACATTCTCGGACGGTTTTCGACACGGAAAGGGTTGTAGCGTGGTTTGTGGAGGATGGTGTTTCACAGCTGGTGTAGCGGCGAAGTTGGTTAGATGGTGGCTACTTGTGGAGATTGTGGCGTGGTTGGTGGTGGTTGTTGGCGTTGTGGTTGTTTGGGGGGTGAAGTTGGTTGCTGTAATGGTGGTCGTGATATGGTCGGTCCAAAATAACGATAGCAACAGAAAAACCTACCTCAAAAGGTCACAGCCCAGTGAACACGAAGAAATCCCTCTAAACAACAGTGGGGAAACCTATCTGAACACTCACTTACCAGGATAACTGATCAAAGGAACCTTTATGGTGTTCTGCGAATTTCCACAGCCGTAACACTACCCCCTCCCCTTTTAACAGACTCGTCCCGAGTCGTCAAATTTTCGTGTGCCATCATGTGTAAGTTCTCCCCGAGTACGATTTACCTTCGGATCCCTGAGTGCGACATTCAGTGTATTCCTGTCCCCAAAAATAAGTAACCTACGGGCTGAGTAACTAACTAAACAAGCTGTCATAGACTGGTACTTACGAAATCGTCAACTTGACCTCTGACCTTGTCTAATAAAAGCTGTCTCTTGAGAAGGTAGCGACGCAAACCAGAAGTTTCTACGATGATTCTGTACCAAACCATCAAAAATCGAATATTTTGGATGTTTGACCTCACTGTGACCTTGACCTTTGACCGATTTTGACCAAAATCTAATCAGCGCGAGCCATCACCCTCCTGAATCACGTGGTGTAATTTGACATTGGCAGCTTCTTCCATTCTCGAGTTATCGTGCCTACAAACAAACAAACAAACAAGCAGTCATAGACTGGTACTTACGAAATCGTCAACTTGACCTCTGACCTTGTCTTATAAAAGCTGTCTCTGGAGAAGGTAGCGACGCAAACCAGAAGTTTCTCCAATGATTCTGTATCAAACCATCAAAAATGGTAACGTCGACCAAAGCAAAATTCTCCATTTCTCCACGCAATTAAACCTTAACGTAACTTAACGACGCGTCTGCTCGAGCGCACTGCATCATGGGACGACCTGTGACGCATCGAGTGAAATATTTTTTATACAATCTTAAAACGTCTCCAAAACATCCGATTTTTACCAGAATTTCGACAACCGAGTTTTAAGCGCCCTCAGCGATCGCAAAAACCGAAGACCAAACAAACAAACATACAAACAAGCAGTCATAGACTGGTACTGACGAAATCGTCAACTTGACCTCTGACGTTGTCTAATAAAAGCTGTCTCTAGAGAAGGCAGCGACGCAAACCAGAAGTTTCTACGATGATTTTGTTCCAAACCATCAAAAATCGAATGTTTGACCTCACTGTGACCTTGACCGTTGACTGATTTTGACCAAAATCTAATCAGCACTAGCCATCACCCTCCTGAATCACGTGGTGTAATTTGACATTGGGAGCTTCTTCCGTTCTCGAGTTATCTGTACCAAACCATCAAAAATCGAATATTTGACCTCACTGTGACCTTGACCTTTGACCGATTTTGACCAAAATCTAATCAGCACTAGCCATCACCCTCCTGAATCACGTGGTGTAATTTGACATTGGTAGCTTCTTCCGTTCTCGAGTTATCGTGCCTACAAACAAACAAACAAACTAACTAACTAACAAACAAACAGAAACGGAAGTCATCAATATACTTACGAAATCTTTAGATTTCGTAAGTAACAAACAAACTGAAGTCATCAATATACTTAGGAAATCTTTAGATTTCGTAAGTAACAAACCCACTCATGCAGACGACTTAACGACATTGCCGGCGCTACGACAAACATACAGGGGGCGCAACTCATTTACAATTTACAACTTATCCTTAACTTGTAAATTTACACTAAACCATGGCCCAGGATCGATGAACTCTGTAGAAAAGAAAAAACAGCAGGGAGCCAGGCTGCTCACATGCAGTCTTTGGCTCATGAAATGAATGCAGTGCAGGGAATTTGGCCGGCTGCTCAAACGCAGTCCTCGGCCTCCCCCGTGAAATGAGCGCAGTGAACACAAGACGGTCCACGGGCTGCACAAATGCAGTCTCCGTGCACGGTTGCCTGCAAGGCAGTCCCTGCAGAACCGTGAATGGTACTGACTCGAGCAACAAACGTTGCACGGGCCTCCAATGCGGTCCCGTGATGCAGCTGCCTACAGGGCAGTCACTGCAGTACACGCGACGATCTGACGCAGCAAACAACGTTGCACGGGCCGCCAATGCGGTCCCGTGATGCGGCTGCCTACATGGCAGTCCTCGCAGCACGCGCGATGATCCTGGCGCACATGGTGATTAATGGGGGCAAATGCAAAACAGAAATGGGGCAGGCTTTGGCAGGCAGACAAGGCATGGCAAGGCAAGACAAGGCCGTTGTAGCAAAACGGGCCGGTGGTGAAGCTGACCGGCACAGGCCTTGTAGTAAAACAGCCGGCAGATGATCCGACCGGCACAGGCCTTGTAGTATAACAGCCGGAAGATAAACTAGCCGGCCTCTTGCCTTGTACTGGAGGTTCGTGGACGGAGTGCGGTGGTGTTGGCCACTCGGAAGGCGGGCTCGGACCTACCCTACTGTCTCCCTCCCAACCTATTGCCTTTGCCTGTCTCTGTTCATACCCACTCCCTTAGTTTGCAACCAAAACAAATTTAGCCCCAACTTATTTTTTTTGTTTTATTTTTATTTTTATCTCCCTTCTATAAATTTGTCTCCTAACCCCCTTTACAGTCTTTGCCCGGCTAACCTATCACGTCACCGAGCCTACTCCCAACCCCTACATTCCCTTCCTGGAGGGGAATAAGGGAGAGCTAGCGTCCTGTGTCGAGGCCCAATGAAGCCTCAGAATGGCCTCCTCAGATTTCAGCGATCTCAACCCAAGGTGGGTCCAGTGGCCCACAACGAGAACGAAGGGATGGATGGTGCGGAGGGGTACACTTCCTAATCTACCCTAACCATTTAGCTGTTAACTACCCCGGGGCTTTCCAAAGCGCCTCTCACTTAAACTATCGGTTCTATCAACCCAAATTCCCGTCGCCTGTGTTGGTGTCCTCACAATTTCGGGCCTCACCCTCCAATTTTCCTCCCGTGCCCTCACACGGTTTCATGGCTGGGACGCGTGACTCCCTTGGCAGGAACTACCCTCTGCCGATTCTCCAACGATGGCACCCCTGGGCACTACACTGCCTCCGATCCTACCAGCTCCCTAAAACTGGGGAGTGCCCTCTCTGTCGACTCCCCCTCGATGCCCACTTGGCATGTTGGCGCCCCGGGTCCCTTTCCGAGGGTCGCCTCTGCCCAGTACACTGCCCCCGTGGCATTTGACGGCACGGGCCCCGCATCGTGTGGGTCACCCGTGCCCACTACGCTATCCCGGCCCCCCATGGGCCCTTGGCCTATCGCGGCTGACTAGCCCGGTTCCCGGGGTACCCACTCAGCGATACTCACCATTCGTAGCCACGCTCCCAGCCTGTCAACAGGGCTCCTGCACCCCTCCAAATGGGTTTCGAGCCTACACTCCCAACAACAGCAAAACGACCTCCGTTTTGTAAATTTAACTAACCCAGTAACTCGCATTACTCTCACCCCGGGGTCCCTTGGGCGGGAATCACTCCTCCCCCCAATCACTCATCGCACCCATGCATTCCACATCCACTCCATTCACCCAGGCCCGCTGGCCTCACTCACTCATCATGCTTCCACTCTTCTCTTCTCACACATCGTTGATCACTGCCATTCTTCTTGCTAAATCCCTCAACTAACTCGTGCTCCCTCGTCATCCCTTACACTATCGCACATTCCTTTTAACACTACGTAGCTAAGCTACGTACCCGCTACACATCCAAAGTCTGTCACTGTCCTCAAATATCCCATTTTTGCAGGGGGTCTTCCACCCCTACCGAGGCACGTGAACTCGTGGAAAGGCTCTGCGAGCCTTGCGCCTCTGCGGGAGCGTCTGTTCCAGCTCCGGCTCTTCCGGCAAGACATATCCATGAGGGCGTAAGATCGCCCTTGTAAGGTCTCAGGCGGTCCGCGTGGACGATCCGGGGGAGGGCTCGTGGTCCCATTTTATTTTTTAGGACCACGTCACTGATTTGCACCAGGACGACCCCTGGGCCCTGCCAAGGCGAGGTGAGTTTCGGGCATCTGCCCTTCCTCCTCCGGGGGTTGAAGAACTAAATCTTCGCCCCGGTTGGTACTCGCTCACCTGACTCCGGTGGTCATACCTGCGCTTCATCTTTATACCCGCCTGTTGGAGCTGGTGGCGAGCGAAGGCATGGACTTTCTCCATGCCTTCCTCCAACCGACGGGCATAGCCCTCCCCTGGGGGTCTGTCAGGACGCTCAGGTGTCGGACCGCACAGCAAGTCGACGGGGCCTCTCAGCTCCCGTCCATACATCAATAGCGCCGGACTACAAGCGGTAGCACCATGTTGGGACGCGCGATAAGCCATCAGGAGATACGGGAGATGTTCGTCCCAGTCCTCCTGATTATTGGCGGTGAAGAGGGCCAATTGTTGGACCAGGGTCCTATTGAACCTCTCCACCATGCCATCAGATTGTGGTCTCAGGGGCGTTGTTCGGGTTTTTCAAATTTCTAGGAGTCTGCACACCTCCTTTAGCAATTCACTCTCAAATTTCGCCCTTGATCCATGTGCAGCTCCTCCGGAATCCCATACCGACATGCAAATCCTTCCACGAAGGCCCTTGCCACGACCCCAGCTTCCTGGTTGGGAAGGGCAAAGGCCTCCGGCCATTTGGTGAAATAGTTCATGATCACGAGGATGTATTTATTACCTTGGCGAGTGGGGGGCAGTGGTCCCAAAATGTCCATGGCCACTCGCTCAAAGGGGCCCCAAACTGATGTAGTTGAAATGGGGCCCTCATCCTCCGTGCCGGTCCCTTTTTAGCAGTACAGGCGTCGCATGCTCGACACCAGTCCTGTACATCGTGCCCCATGTTAACCCAATAGAACCGTCGGCGGACCCGAGATTTTGTTTTGGTCCTGCCCAAATGGCCGCCGGCACGGGTACCGTGCACCTGTTTCAGAATTTGGGTCTTAAACCCATCAGGGACTATCACCAGCCAAGAAATCTTTTCTGAGGGAATTTCCACCCACTTGCAATACAAGATGTTGTCCCTCATTTTTAGGGTCCTCCACTGAGCCCAGTACGCTTTAGTTCGCGCGCCAAATAGGGTGATCTCCTCCCCACTGGGCCTCTTATTTTCTTGGACCCACTTGTACACTGGCCCTATCACGGGGTCTTCCCGCTGGGCCGTGCTCCATGCCAAACCACCAAATTCCTCCCCTGCAGTTAGTGACAAAGTTGGGCCTACCACACGGGCCGCACGGGTTGGGAGTTTCTGGGAAGTGTTCGCCAATTGGTCCCTCTCCTCATGCCTCATGCAATACTTGCAGTTTTCTCCCAGACAGGGGTGTCGAGATAGCGCATCGGCATTCTCATGAGCCTTACCGGCTCTATGGGCCACACTGAAATCGTACTGCTGCAACTTTTCCAACCACCTTGCAATCTGGCCTTCCGGTTCCTTGAACCGTAAGAGCCATTGCAAGGAGGAATGGTCAGTTTGAACTAAAAACTTCCTCCCGTACAAGTACGGGTGGAAATGGCTCACCGCAGACACCATAGCCAATAGCTCCTTGTGAGTAACGCAATAATTTCGTTTGGGCCTACTCATGGCCCGACTGTAATATGCGATCACTCTTTCCACGCCCCCCTGTGTTTGAGACAAGACTGCTCCCAATCCTTCCTGGCTTGCATCCGTGTCCAGGGTATACATCCCGTCATCGGCGGGGTACGCTAAAACGGGTGTGGATGTCAAACACCCCTTTAATTTGCGGAAGGCCTGCTGGCATTCCTCTGTCCAATTAAATCTCAACCCCTTCTCCGTTAACCGGTGGAGTGGCCTGGCTATCTCCGCAAAGTTTGCCACAAAGCGCCTGCAGTCGGAGCAAAGACCCCAAAAACCCCGCACCTGTTTGACATTTGTAGGTACGGGCCACTCCTCTACCACGGTAATTTTCCCTGGGTCGGTTTCACCCCTTCGCGGCCTATCACGTGTCCGAGATAGGCCACCTCTGTCGCGAACAAAGTGCATTTCGCCGGGCTCAACTTCAGCCCTGCCTGCCTGAGGCGCCCAAACACCTGGTCCAAATTGGCTATCACCTGGGGAAATGTTCTAGCGTGTACCAGGACGTCATGTAGGTACACCAGGCATGATTGCCTTGGCATGCCACCCAGTACACACTCAATCAGTCTTTCAAAGGTGGCGGGGGTGTTACACAAACTGAATGGCATCACAGTGAACTGATACAGTCCCTTCCCTGTAGAAAATGCCGTTTTCTCCTTCCCCGTCTTATCCATCTCCACCTGCCAATACCCACTCTTGAGGTCCAAAGTTGAGAACCATTTGGAGCCTGAAACGGCGTTGAGGGTATCGTCAATTCTAGGCAGGGGATAGGAGTCTTTGAGTGTCACGTTGTTCAGCTGGCGATAGTCCACGCAGAAACGCGTGGTCCCATCCTTATTTTTAACCAGCACAACCGGTGACATCCAAGGACTTCCCGAGGGCTCAATGACACCTGCATTGAGCATCTTTTCTACCTGTTCATCAGCCTCCTCTCTCTTGCACCATGGGAGCCATCGAGCAGGCTGACGGACAGGCCGGGCCCCATCGGTGTGGACCTGATGTTGCACCAGGCCCGTATGTCCAATATCCTCGGGTGACAAGTTGAAGATTCCCATATGTCGGTCGACCAGTTTGTGTAAGGCCTCCCGCTGGGCATCCTCCAAATCTACACTACTCCGATTTACCATCTCGCAAATGGGATCGGGCCAATTCCTAAAAAAGTCTGGACACCCCCCCCCCCCCCCCCGGGGCCGGTCCGGCTCGATGTTATCGTCCCTCAGTTCTGCGACTTCTATCTTTGTGCCCGTTTGATAGTGCGTGGTTCCGTGCTAACATTTATTACCCGAACGGGCACGATCGGCCCGTCGGTGTTTACCAGGGTGCGGCCCACGACTAAACCCGGGGTTGATTGCCCTGGCAGTAGTTCCGCCAGGCCGCAGGAGCCCTGCCAAGTTGGGTGTGCCCGCCACCGGGCTGGGACCACCGCCTCGGCACCCGGGGGAATGACCACGGAGTCGGGAGTCTCCAGCTCCACCCTCTCATCCATGCCCACACCCCCTAATGGCAATTCCTCACCACCCAACTGCATGACTCCTCGGCCCAAGTCGATTTTGCAACCACCGGCAGTCAGCACATCCAACCCTATTAGACATGGGTCGCACACCTTCGCCACCCAAACCTATATCTTCGTTTTAACAGTGCCCAATTTAAAGGACACGAAACCACGTCCTATGATGGGAGCCGTTGCCCTGGTAGCGAGCTGCAAACTATGATTTTGCAGACGGTGGATCTCATCCAAACCGTCTCCACTCGAATCAAGGACCACAGGGCTGATGATCGTGGCGCTTGCTCCTGTGTCCACAACGGCGTCTACCCCTACGCCGGCAATTTTGCACCGAATTGTCAAACTACTATTGCCAATTTGGCCACAATTGATGACCTGTCGCAGCTCTGAGGGCTCTTCTCCATCTGGGTCTGCCGAACACGGCCCTATATGTTCGGCACTTTTTAGTTTCCCTGGGACTGGTGGGGGGGGGGTGATGGTTGGGCCTGACTATTCCTATCGGCCCGGGGCGGAGTTGGTGGTCCGGGGGGCCGTGGTTCTTCCCCGCGCGGGGCGTTACACTCCCGCCGCAGGTGGTCCCTCCCGCCACAATTATAGCACCTCCTCTGGTAAGGTGTCTGCCTCCAGTACGTTGAATTGTACCCCCCCCTCGTTCTGAATTGGGGTACCCCCTGATGGCCCATCTCTTGCCCTTCCTGGGCCCGACCGCTCCCTCTTATCTCTCTTGAACTGTTCGCTGATCATGCCCCGGATCATCTTGTGCCACTGCGCCTGGTCGCCCAGGGTGGCCCCGGCTCCCAGCGCACCGTCCTCCACGGGGTCCGCCTGCCGGACTGCCACCGCAAGTCGCCCCGCCCCTCCAGACGACGCTTTTGCTGCCTCCCAACAGGCTGCAGCATCAGCCGCCTTCTGGAGGGTTTTCGGGCGCCATGCGGTGAGCATCGCCCCGACATCGGTACCCGCTATCGCTCTGAGAAAGTGGTCCAGGGCAAGCTCCTCCCGGTACTCCGGCGGTATGTTGGCATGTGCGATCCCCACCGAGCGGTGAATATCGTGTGCCAATTCTCCCATCGATTCCTGGGAGCGTCGTTTGCACCCACTGAGCTGAGCTTTAACAAGCTCGCTCTGCTGGTCCATGCCAAATCGTTTTTTTAGGGCCGAATAGAGGTCCTCTAGTGTCGCCCCTTCCTCAGGTGCCGTGGTCAAAACCTCTAATGCCGCCCCACGCAGGGCCGCCGTGAGCTGTACCGCGCCCTGCACCTGGCTCCAGAAATTGCTTCTGGACACGCAGCGGAACTGGCCTATAAACGCCCTCAGGTCCGTTTTGCCATCGTACGGAAGCAGCGGCACCCTTGGCTCTTTTGAGGTCCCACCCTGCAGTTCCCGAGGGACACCTGGAGGGGTGGACCCCCCAGATCCCAATGGTGCTCCACCCCCGCAGGGCCCGAGCCATTTTCCCGGGGAATCTACTACCCCCCGTCTGTGTCTCGATGCGCTCCGCACCGTCCTGCTTATTCTTCCAAGCCATCAGACTCGCATTCTGCACACCCACCGGAACAGTCATACCGGGGGCCCGCATTAGGCCAAAAGACCCTGCGGCCTCTACCCCCCCCAAGCTCGGCATGCACACCCCCGCGTTGTGCAACCCTCCTACTTTGCCTTGTGACACCGGCCCCACCTGGCCACGATCTGCTTTGAGGGAGCGTATGCTCTCTCCCTGTTCCATAAGGAGGCCATCCTGCCTCTCACACCGGGTCTCAACACATTTTGCCAGCTCCACCTCCATATCCCTTATTTTCCCCTCCATTACTTTATTTAATTCTTCTTTCTCCCATTCTCTTCCCTGTCGCGTCTCTGACGATAACTTTCCAAACTCCTCTTTTACCTGCACCACTTCCCTATTTATCTTTGATATTTCCTCCTTTATCTTCCCAAGCTGCTCTTTCGTCTCACCGAACATTCGGCTGCTCCCGTTTGGGGTCGCCACAGCGGATCATCCGTTATGATCTGCATACTGATTTGGCACAGGTTTTACGCCGGATGCCCTTCCTGACGCAACCCTGGTCGCCTCTTACGACACAGGGATAAGGATTGGGTTTCGCCATGATTCCGGGCTGCCCAGCGCAGAGCCCCCATCATCAAGCGATGCTCCAACCCAAGCCTCCGAGTGGCCGGATTACAGGCGCACGCCACTACGCTCTGTATGTATATATATATATATATATATATATATATATATATATATATATATATATGTATGTATATATGTATATGTTTTTATATATATATATATATATATATATATATATATATATATATATATATATGTGTATGTATATATATATGTGAAGGGAGCCTGGTGTTGGCGCAGTGGTTAGGGCAGTGGCTTGGGATCCAAAAGGTCCTGAGTTCAAGCCCCGTTGGGCCACTGAATTAATACACCAGGGGGTTGACTCAGCCTGTCATCCTTCCGAGGTCGGCGAAATGAGTACCAGTATACTGGGCCGGTGTATACCCCGGTTAAAATAGGTGTACCATATCCCTGTGTCGTAAGAGGCGACCAGGGTTGCGTCAGGAAGGGCATCCGGCGTAAAACATGTGCCAAATCACTATGCGGATCATACGGATGATCCGCTGTGGCGACCTCTAACGGGAGCAGCCAAAAGAAGAAGAAGATATATGAGTGAAGGATAAATGGGGCTTCTGAGGCATCCATGTAAATGAATGGGGAAAAGGGGGAAAAACTCTCTGAATAAACCCTGAAAAAACCCAAAACAGGAGACTCATTCCTCCCCCCATACAAATGAATGGGGAAACCTTTCTGACTCGAGGCTCATTGGGTTAAAATAGGAGAATAATTTTCTCCCCCTCCCATACAAGCTCATGTTAAATTGAGACCGATTTCCCCCCCCCCTCCCATACAAACTAATGTAAAATTGAGACTGTCTCAAGGCCCAAAAAACCCTAAATAGGAGAATGATTTTCTCCCCCTCCCCCCCCCACCCCTGCCCCCTCTGACTCTCGGCCCATCAGGTCAAAAGAGGAGACCGATCTCTGCCCCATTGAGCACATGTTAAACTGAGACTTACTGATTTCCTTTTTTATTTTCATTCCACTCAGAGTGATCCAATGAATGGGAAAGTTTTTTTTTTTTTTTTTTTTTTTTTTTTTTTTAAGTGTTTTCAGTTCGTGCCGTGAAAATGAGGAAGTATTTTGTGAGAGACAAGGCCTCGTGGTTATATTTTAAATCAGAACACTAACAGGTTTTAAATGATCGGTTTTTATCAAAATCATTCAAAGCATTTTCATTTTCATCTTCAAATTAATCAGATTGCTTATGAACGTATCGCCCACATCGTTCCCAAGCTGCCTAGCCCGAACCGTCATTTCCGATCTGGTTCACACCCTGGGAAATCCATTGTTTTGTAATATCCCATGACGTCATGACTCACGGTTCATATAAACAAGCTGTGTGCCAAGTGCGTTGCATTCACAGAATGGAGCATTCAGATTCTTACGAGAACCTTACGGATCAATCGTTTTCACCAGATGACAGGTGAGATTTCACAACCCAATTTATTATTTATTGTTTAAAACAATTAAATCACTGTACGACCAATAATTATTATTGTATGTCTTTTCCTTACAGGATGTCCCCAATAAGGGTTTCGTTGATTACCGATGTGGAGAACGAATTATATGAATTACATGACTAATGGATAAAAATAAACGACTTTCTTGAAGAGATTCGGATTTTCAGAAAAGAAATAAAAGATACAATTACCAACTGGGAAGAATTTCTGTCATGCCCATTGATACCGAATTCAAGGTGAGAAACAACACATGCATGTGTGTATTTGTGTTTGTGTGTGTCTGTCTCTCTATCTCTGTCTGTTTGTCTCTCTCTCTCTTTGTCTATGTCGATCTATCTGTCTCTCTGTCTATCTCTCTCTGCTTGTCTCTGTCTGCCTCTATCTCTCTGTTTTGATATCTCCCTTGAGTTTTGACTCATTATTTATTTTTATTTTTATTTTTCAGTTTAAACACCTATCTGGTTGAACCAAGCACACAAGTTAATCATCTGCAGGAATCTGACATGAAACTCAAGACATCTGAAGCAGACTGCTTGGAAATATCATCTATTTTTACAACTGAATGTTCAATATTTTTAATGTTGATAAATTATATTTGCTTTGCTTTTCATAATCTGATTTTGAATTACAAGAAAAGAATAAAGGAGATGTGGAGGGGTGGGGGGGGGTAGGTGCGCTCCCCAACGACCCATCACCCCCTCATCCCACCCCCTCCCCTCCCCGTGTGTGTGTGTGTGTGTGTGTGTGTGTGTGTGTGTGTGTGTGTGTGTGTGTGTGTGTGTGTGTGTGGGGAAGGGTGGGGGGTGGGATGGAGGGGGTGGTGGGTCAAAGCTGGGGGGCGCACAGGGGGGATGAAGGGGGTGGGTGGTTCTTGTGTGGGCGGGTCTTCTGTGGGTGGGGGTTGTGTGGGTGGGGCTTGTGTGGATGAGGCTTCTGTGGGCGGGGCTTGTGTGGATGAGGCTTCTGTGGGCGGGGCTTGTGTGGATGGGTGGGTTGATGGGTAGATGGGTGGATGTGTGGGTGGAGCTTGTGTGGATGGGTGGAGCAATTTTTTAAATTAAATAAACATGTTGTGTGTGGAACTAATTTACTAATTAACTAATCACTAATTATGTGAATATGATGAATGTGGTTTTTGGGGGTGGAGCTTGTGTGGGGTGGGGTTTGTGGGGGTGGAGCTTGTGTGGGGTGGGGTTTGTGTGTGTGGAGCTTGTGTGGATGGGTGGAGCTTGTGTGGCTTGGGCTTGTGTGGGGTGAGGTTTACGTGTGGATGGGCGGGGATTGTGTGGGTGGGGTTTGTGTGGGCGGAGTCAAAAAGGGGCGGAGTTAAAAAGGGCGGAGTCCAAAAATTTTTTTTTCAATTTATCTTTGTCTTTTGTAATTCCTGTGAATAAAATGAACCTAAAATCTCTTCCCCCTTTAAATCATACACCTTGTATATCCAAGGAACTGTATCTATCACATCAACGATTTAAAAAAGCTCATTTGTCCACCGCTTTGTATAACCTTTTTCAAAACAAGATTTCCACCAATATATTCTTATTATATCACTAACTTTGAACTTAGGATTTTTGACATTAATCTCTTTTACATATTCTAATTTTGTAAATGTTTCTGATGGTTTGGTATTTGTAGAGGTGTGAATCGTATCATTATACTGTTACGTTTGAGGGGTGGGGGGTATGCATTCAAAGGGTAATTTGGATGTTTAATTAGGTATGCCATGCTGTTCGAGTTTACCAGGATCTCGATGTAATAAGTAGCAATTCAGTGGTGATAAGTTGTCTAGTAAATGTTCATTTCTTCAAGGGGGGAAATGATAATTGTCACGTAATTAAATAGGGACACGGGATAGGGTAAGTGTGTCTGCGTAAACCCCTTTTGGTATTCTCTGGAGACTGGCCGTGACGTCACAGGACAGTGCAGCGGATGGCTCCGCCCCGTGATCACGATTGGCAGAAGGCGACTGCGGTGGGCCAATAAACGGCTCGATTGGAAGTGACGAGGACAGGAGGATAAAAAGGTTCTGTTCGGGGTCGAAAAGGAAGAGGAAGAAGATCTGGACAAAAACGATCGTTTTTTTTTTTTTGGTGTGGAGGCTGTTGCGCGGCAAGCATCCTTGTTGTTGTGCTGATTCGATCGTGTTCTTCATCGTGTCTTGGAGCCTTGCTGAGCCTCGTGCCTCACCTTGGTTGGCTCTGGGGTTCTGCTGACTCAGAGTACGGGGTCGAACGGCGGGCGGACCTGCCTCCCTCTCCTGCTCGCAACTTGGCGCCAGAACTGGTTCCCTGGCGGCTGTGAGCGGACTTGGGCCAAGACCAGGAGGTCGACAGCACCACACTTTCTCCTGCCCCCCTGACGAGAGCAAGGCCAGCTCGTCCGACGCCGATCCAGGGACAGTTGCGTCCACACCACGGTCCAGCCTGACCACCAGAAATAGCTACGTTTTGTGTGTGTGTGTGTGTGTGTGTGTGTGTGTGTGTGTGTGTGTGTGTGTGTGTGTGTGTGTGTGTGTGTGTGTGTGTGTGTGTGTGTGTGTGTGTGTGTGTGTGTGTGCTTGGCGCCTAAGAGGGTTTGAGATCTCTATATTCATTGGAATTGTCTGTGTTTTTCCCCACGCTCGATCCCACACCATCCCGTCGAATCGCCCCGGATCCCTCTTCTTGCCGAGTCTTGTTATTTCTGGTTAATAGTAAAAACGAATAAACATCATCAACTCAGTGAAAAGTGACTCGTGCCACCTTCCTCGTCCCGTTTGCGGTAGAGCGATTAGAACCGCCATGTTTGGGTTATAAATAAATAAACTGCCTCCATCGTTTCGGCTCATTCTACGTTGGCGGGACTGTTCAAGTCCCGTGGACGTCACATTGGTGTCAGGGTGTTGGATGTTCGAACCCCTCTAAATTATATTTGGTATCGGGAGAATATACCAAGATTAAAATCTCGCCACGAATTGGAATATAAGACTATTACAGAAAAGCGCGCGAGCGCGGAAAATTTTTGGCGGGATTTTTCAAATTTAAATTAATTGGCGGCAAACGGGACTTCTGCATCATGGCGGATGTGCAAATGTTTGAGGAGGAAGGCCACGTGTCTGGCAGCGAGTCGGGGGAAGAAGGGAGAGACGGGGGTAGGGTTGGAACCTCCCCCATTCCGAGCGTGGACCGTGCTTCATCGCCCGTAACGGGGCCGGCAGCGCCGGAAACCGGTGCGATGACGATCCAGACACTGTTGGAACGTTTAATAGCGGACATGACGGTACAAATGGCAAATCAATTCGTGACACAGAGGGCAGAAATGACGGCACAAATGGAAAATCAATTTGTGACACAGAGGGCAGAAATTACGGCACAGGGGGCAGAAATGACGGCACAAATGGAAAATCAATTCGTGACACAGAGGGCAGAAATGACGGCACAAATGGAAAATCAATTCGTGACACAGAGGGCAGAAATGACGGCACAGAGGGCAGAAATGACGGCACAGAGGGCAGAAATGACGGCACAAATGGCAAAAATGACGGCACAGGGGGCAGAAATGACAGATCAATTGGGGGTAATGGGGGAACAGTTGGGTGCACGGATTGATTTAATGAGAGATGAATTGGGGGAAAAGATGGAGAAAATGAAAACTGAGATGTAGGAGTGTGTGGATGTTAAATTGGGGGAAATACAAAGTAAATTCGAGGATAGATTGGAGGAAACAAAGGTAGAAATTACATTGGAGGGGGAAAATATACGGAAAAAATTGGTAGATAAAATTGATGCAACGAACATTCGGGTTGATAAAGTGGATGAAAGCCTGGAACGTCATCGTGCCTGTGTGGATGCTCGTATGCAGCTGCAAGTTGAAGAGTGGGGAGAGTTGAAGAAGCAAGGGATGAATTTGGCGGAGGAGGTAAAAGGATTGGAGGCTCGTTTGGACGAACAAGGTAAAATTATGAGCCAAGATGAAGTCTTGGATCAAGGCCTGGTAGAGCCGTCTTTTGTAAGTAGAGTGTCCGGGTTGGTTGAGGAGCAGCTACAAACTCGCGACGGAGCCTTGGAGGAGGTTGTGCAGGCCCAGAACATCCTGCGGGAAGAGGTGAATCGGTCAATTCAACGTTTGGAACAGGAAGCAAAATTGACCCATGAGACCCTCACCACAAAACATCTTTGGCCACAGTGGGCTCCGAAATTGGATACGCAGCCACAAGGGTGTTTGATCGCTGGGCTGGATTCGGACAAGGGAGAAACTGAGAAGCGGGCCACCGTAAAAGTGATCCCCCTGGTAAATTTTGACGGGTCAGGGAGCCTTGACGCTTTTCTGACGCAATTTGAGTGTATTTCCCGACTAAACGGGTGGAATGAGTGGGAACGTACAGGGAATTTGGTGGCAACGTTGCGGGGACCAGCCGCAGACGTGTTAAACATGATCGCGGAGGGGATGTTGACCAGCTCCCACATTTGCGAGGCGTTGAGCCGTCGGTTTGGGTTCGCGGCAAACTGTGATCTGGTGAGGGCTCAGCTCCAGCACCGCAGATTAAAGCCGGGTGAGACAGTGCAGGAGCTGGCACAGGACATTTACCAATCAGTCAGGATCGCGTATCGGGACCTTACAGTGGAGGCGTGGGACAGACTGGCACTAGAGAAATTTTTAGCTGCTCTTCCTGACCCTGAGGTCCAAGCGCTAGTGGAGCTACAGGATCCACCCACCGTTCACCGAGCGGCCGAGTGCGCGGCCAGGCTGGCCTCGTGGAGTCAGCCGGGTCGGGTTCCAGAGAGGCCATCGGTGACGATCCGACAGGCGGAGATCCAGGATCAGGGAGGGGGGCTGGGAGAAATTGGCATTACCAAAATGTTTCAGGAAATTTGCCAGAAACTGTTAAGTTTGATAAAGCGTAATCCGGTAGTTAGTGCGCCAAAGCGGCGGGGTCCAGCCCAGCCAATAGAGCAATTCGATTATGGCCGAGGGGGTCCGGAACCGGAAGAGACATTTCACCGATACTCACGGGGGCCTTTTATGGGGAGTTGTTTCCGGTGCGGGCGAAGAGGACACATGCAACGATATTGCCGGTACCCGGCGATGGAGGGACCCTCCAATAGACTTTTAGACTCGGAGAGGGTGAATCCTCCTGCTGAACCGCCAGGTCTATCCGAGATGCCCTTTCATAGGTCGGGTCCGGAGATCACTGTTGGGGGTCGGGGAGACTAGATTGGGCTGAGCATATACGGCCATGCTCGGCTGCTGAGATTGTGGCGAAGTGCCCTCCTTTGGTGGAAAAAAATGAATTGTGGAAAATTGGCATGGGTTTGTAAGTTCTGCTGGGTTTTAGAGTGACAATCGGGACAGTGGGTAATTGGTAACAAAGCGGGCACAAGTGGCTGTCCAATGGCTGGTGCGTGGATCGGGTGAGAAGTGCTGTGTGAGTTGTTTCAAGTTAAGAAGTGAAATGTATGGTGCACACGTTGATTTTTTTTATTGGTTATGGTGTGGTAACAGGGAAGGTCATGGTCGGTGAAGTGTTAGAAATGCAGGTGTCACATGTAAGGCCGATGGGGTGGGGGAGTCATGTGGGTTTTGTGGGTGGGGATGATGTGCTTGTCCGCAGGGATAGCTGAAACTCACGGTGAGCGGGAATTGCGACCCCCTTCAAGGAGATTCACCCCTGGTGGCTAATGGTGACAGTGTCTGGAGGCAACTGGGAGAGGGTCTGGTTGGGCGACCAAGGCGGGTAGGACCTTGGCGACCCAGGAAGGCCAGAGGAGCCAGTGAGACCCCTTCCAGTGTGTTGTACGGGATGAGAGCTGATGGCAACCAGGGGGGTGGGAATCAAAGGGAGCGGGGCGGAGAAACGTCTGGGTTGGACTAAAGCTTACCTGTGGGCATGGTTGCAGCTGAGATGCCCCCATCATCTTTTGGGAACCCACCCCACGGCCATGACGGGATTCAGCCTGCATCATTAAAATGGGGACCATGACCTAGAAATGTGATGACCATGGTGTGAGTGTTGTGAAGATGTGTGAGTCCCACTCGATCCCGCACAACTTGACATGTGCAGCAAGGGCATGATGTCCGCATAATTTTGGGGCAAGCAAATTTGAAAATTGGCTCCCCAGGTAACGCTGGGTCTATTAGCATCCACTGGGGGAGGCGGTCAAGTGTAAATATCCTGTGAATAGTGTTGTTAAGGCTTAGAGTAGGAATGTAAAGTATGTGTTGTGTTTTTTGTGGAACCTTTTGTTTCCCCTCCCCAGATCACTGGAAGAGTGCTTGGCAAGAGCGATGATCCAGAGGATGGAGTGCAACTTCGCTCAGTGCTCTCATGTGATAAAATAAAAAAAACACAAAAAAAAACGAATGATTGTATAGGCGAGGATAAGGCCATAAGGGGGTAGTACATTAAGCAGGATAGGTAAGTTAGCTGCGACTCGCTGCCCATTGCCCCTCCTACTTTATTTCGTTAGGTTAATTAGGTGTGAGTCAGTAAGTGTTAAGGCTGGTACGGTAGCGCCTGTGATATACCTTGCAGGAGCTGCGGTACCAGAGGAGGGGGCAGTGTTACGTTTGAGGGGGGGGTATGCATTCAAAGGGTAATTAGGATGTTTAATTAGGTATGCCATGCTGTTCGAGTTTACCAGGATCTCGATGTAATAAGTAGCAATTCAGCGGTGATAAGTTGTCTAGTAAATGTTCATTTCTTCAAGGGGGGAAATGATAATTGTCACGTAATTAAATAGGGACACGGGATAGGGTAAGTGTGTCTGCGTAAACCCCTTTTGGTATTCTCTGGAGACTGGCCGTGACGTCACAGGACAGTGCAGCGGATGGCTCCGCCCCGTGATCACGATTGGCAGAAGGCGACGGCGGTGGGCCAATAAACGGCTCGATTGGAAGTGACGAGGACAGGAGGATAAAAAGGTTCTGTTCGGGGTCGAAAAGGAAGAGGAAGAAGATCTGGACAAAAACGATCGTTTTTTTTTTTGGTGTGGAGGCTGTTGCGCGGCAAGCATCCTTGTTGTTGTGCTGATTCGATCGTGTTCTTCATCGTGTCTTGGAGCCTTGCTGGGCCTCGTGCCTCACCTTGGTTGGCTCTGGGGTTCTGCTGACTCAGAGTACGGGGTCGAACGGCGGGCGGACCTGCCTCCCTCTCCTGCTCGCAACTTGGCGCCAGAACTGGTTCCCTGGCGGCTGTGAGCGGACTTGGGCCAAGACCAGGAGGTCGACAGCACCACACTTTCTCCTGCCCCCCTGACTAGAGCAAGGCCAGCTCGTCCGACGCCGATCCAGGGACAGTTGCGTCCACACCACGGTCCAGCCTGACCACCAGAAATAGCTACGTTTTGTGTGTGTGTGTGTGCTTGGCGCCTAAGAGGGTTTGAGATCTCTATATTCATTGGAATTGTCTGTGTTTATCCCCACGCCCGATCCCACACCATCCCGTCGAATCTCCCCGGATCCCTCTTCTTGCCGAGTCTTGTTATTTCTGGTTAATAGTAAAAACGAATAAACATCATCAACTCAGTGAAAAGTGACTCGTGCCACCTTCCTCGTCCCGTTTGCGGTAGAGCGATTAGAACCGCCATGTTTGGGTTATAAATAAATAAACCGCCTCCATCGTTTCGGCTTATTCTACGTTGGCGGGACTGTTCAAGTCCCGTGGATGTCACAATACTTATCTACAATATCCTTAATCAAAGATGACCATTGTTGAGAACCGAGTTGGGTGAATTTTTTATATAGTCTCTCTTTTAAAGTGCGATTGAAGCGCTCAATAACAACCGCTTTTCCTTCATTAAAGAGACTGTATTATGTAATGCTGTTATTTTTTTAGAAAATTCATAAATGTCTTGTTATAGAACTCTCTACCCTCATCAGTCCACAATTTTTTAGGTTTTCTCTTACTTTTATTAAATATCTGTTGAAAGGCTACATAAGAGTATTACCTGTTTTGTTTTTTAAAGGGACAACCCACGCATATCTCCTCAAATCCTCAAATCAATAACGGTTAAAGCATACTTGTACCCCTTATCATTATTGAGTTCAATCAAATCAGTTTACCAGATATAATCAACTTCCTTGGAATAAACCTTCCTTCTCTGAAACTTTGTGAATATTGGTTTATGTAATTCATCAGCTAATTGTTCTTCAGTCTTAATGATATCATTAGAGCTCATAAGTTTGTTGAACTTCCAAGCCGAAGTTTCAATTTATTACTGATCATCTTCTTCACGATAAACCTATCAACTTTTTCTCTCAAGGTTGGATTTTGTATCAGAGACAAATGGTACAACATTTCTCTATCGGCTTCATGCTTTTCTTCCAAAGTTGTGGAATTCCCATAATCAATATCGTGCCTCATGCACACTTCATCAACCCTATTGATGGGTTTACTCCATGGTTTAAGATTGTCTGCCTCATCTAATCTTTTATCCAAGTTTGTTCTTGGACCACAGAAAGAATACCCTGGTAGATGTAATTCCCCTGGTATTCCAGTAGTTGTAAATTTACTTCCTGATAAAAACTTTTGTATATCTCCTCCATGTTTGTGTTTGGAGATAAATTGACTCTTTTTTTTGAGCTACACACCGAACATGTACCTTTTGTATAACTATTATTTTTACTTTTAAAATATGAGATATTTTTAGTCTTGGTTTTCTTTTTACATTTGAGACAATAACTCATTTATTTATGAGAAAAATTACTACAGAGTGCGAAAACCTTTTTAGTTTCCAACATGCACATTTGAATCTTAATTTTTAAAACATAAAGAATCCTCAGAAATGTCTTCACTCTCTCCTCCATTTATTTAAGAAAAGAAAATGAAAAACTTCAAAGTCAATCACACCAACATCATCAATAATATAATCTTTATCTCCACTTTCTTGTTTATATCTTCTCCCTGAAAACGATGTTAATAGTCTTGTCGAAAATATTTCTAATAGACTTGTCAATTCTTTGTTTTCCTCCTCGGTACGTTGAGATTTATTTATTTTCTGTAATACCTCCAATCTTTTTTAAATCTCACTGGTTTCCATATTTTTATATTTATTTATTCTCTTTTCTCCCTCTCCTTCTCCTCCCTCTCTCTTCTCTCTTTCCTCCTTCTCTCTTTCCTCTCTTTCCTCCCTCTCTTCCTTCTCTTCCTTCTCTCTCTTCTCTCTTTCCTCCTTCTCTCTCTTATCCTTTTCCTCCTTTGTCTCAGTTTCTTCAACTCCTTCCTCGTCCCTTACTATCCTTAGATATACTATCCTTAGAATCACTTACACCCCATAGAATATCATACATATATTCATCAGGATTTCTTGTTATTCCTGTATCCAAAATAATTTTTTTTACAACAGGAAACCAATAAAATTTCTTATGCATTTCTAAAAGAGCCTTGTGTTTTCTTAACTTTCTAATTTTTTCATTATTTAACATTTTAATTAATTCCAAAGTTGTTTGTTCATTAACATCAGTATAAAACCAATTTTTTTAATTGAAAATACCTCATTCTTATGTTGTAGAACATATTAATTAAAATACCGAATACCCTTTTCTTGAAGGTATTGTTATGGCTGTGCAAATTCGCAGACCACCATAAAGGGTCCTTAGATCAGTTATGACGATAAGTATATGTGTAGTTAGATTTCCCCACCGTTGTTTAGAGGGAATTTCCGTGTTCACAGGGCTGCGATCCGTTGAGATAGCGTTTTTCTTTTTTCTATTATTATTTTGGACCAATCCTCCCCCAACAACCAAATCGCCACAACCAACATCATTCCCAAACAACTACAACTCAAACACCACCACCTTCGCCTCTTTACCTCCACAACTCCACCCCGCAAACATCGCCTCACTGCCATTCTCAAACGATGCCCGCCAGCAACCAAATCGCCACCACCAACACCCTTCCCAAACCACCACAGCAAACTCCCACCACCTTCGCCTTTCTATCGAACGTCGTGCCATGGGTTGTGAATGGGTTCCTTTTCCCCTCGAAAAGCGGATCAAGAATGATTCACGCCCACTTTTCTCCCATCCAATGGCTGAGCATCAGGTGGTGTAGTCACGCCTCCGAACCCGCTGTGATCCACAAATTTGCATATGCGCTCCTCCCCCGGCTTATATAAGCGCGAGCACAATGCAGCTCGCGGCAGTCAAGTGGCAGTCAAGTCGGGTCTGGAGAGTGGCAGTCTCGAAGCTGTGTCGGCAGAGGCAGTCAAGTGGGATCAAGAAAGTGGCAGAGTGTGGCAGTAGCAGTGTGTGTCGGCAGAGCAGTGAGCGGAAGTCAAGTCGGGTCTGGAGAGCGGCAGTCAAGTCGGGTCTGGAGAGTGGCAGTCTGGAGTCGGTGGAGTGGCAGTCTGGAGGGCCGGACGGAGCTCGAAGAGGCAGACGGCGGCAGTGTCGGTGCGGCAGTGTCGGTGGGGCAGAGTCAGGAGACGGAGCTCAAAGCAAACGGGAAAGGCAGACGGGCCGATCGACAGAGAGAGAGAGCTCACCGGCCACGCCAGGGGCATGAAGCCAGGCACAGCTACGCTGACATCGCGGCTTGCCCGCCATCGTGCCATGAGGGTGCGGGTAAGATCCTTCGGTCTCGTGGACCTGGCCGCTCATCCAGGTCCCACGCACATTTGGTCCATGGACCTGTCTGCCACCCTTGCCTTTGAGGGTGGCTTTTTCCTTTGCTTTTGTGTAAATGCATGTGGTGGCGCCGTCTTATAAGTAGAATTGTCTTAGTGTGCGTGTGGAGTAAAGACACTTTATTCGGTTGTAATTCTTCCTTTGCTTGCTTTCACTGTATATGTGCCTGAATTACTGTATGGCTGTAAAATACGTGCTTGTCTGAGTGCGCAATAAATGTGCTTGTTGAACTGTTCCCCGTTTCGTTGCGTCCTTTCCCTTGTTTGAAAGTTCCATCTTGCATCACGGAAGGAATTGGTAGTAAGCACCCGGTAAATAATCACGTCCGTCGGGGCCGGCGATAACACCGCTCGGTTATCACTGAAGCACGGAACGGACCGCTTAAGCAGTTCGTGTCCTAGGCCGGCCACCGGCGAGGTACGATCGCCCGGTTGACTACCCGCGCAGGTACTTAGGTAGGTCGAGTTTGGCGAACAACTCTATCCTGCGTGGGTGGCCGATTGGCACGATTGTGGTGGGGACGAAAGACCCACCCGTGACTAGCTCCTGGTGGTAGTTCCAAGGAGGGTCACGACTGAATTGTCCGTTCCGTTTGGCGACGCGGTCGCGATTTGAGTTACGTGACCGATCGCACGCCGGGCGGACCGAAATTCGTAATACTGGTGTACAGGAGTGTGGGATTCAAATCCAACTCGGTCTCCAACTAAATTTACGGGGATCGGACCAGGGGTGTGCGAAGCAACCCCCCCGTTCCCCCCAAATTACGAGCAATCTAAATTAATTTCTTCCGAGAAATAAGATGGAGTTTCAAGGCGAACTGGTGCCGGGGGTATTAGAAATGGATTTAGGAAATAAGATTGAATCCATGGCTCAGGAGGGAGTATGTTTGGATGTGGAATCTATGATGCAGGAGAAACCCGTACCAGAAGGTTGGAAAAAGCGGGAAATACCGTTATCTGGTCGGTTTTATTATTTCATCCCTCTCAATAAACACTGGCAGTGGCAGCACCCAGGGCAAGAGACTGCATAGCAGAATAGGGATAATATGAAACAAGTAATGGAGATGATGCAAGGGATGATAAACGATTGGCGAACCCAACAGGGTGAAATGCAGCGCGTGGGGCGATGCCTGCAGGCGGGCAAAATGGCGACGCCATGTGCTGGGGCGAATGAGCTGAGGGGGAGTGCAACGGCTGTTCGGCCCGCGATGGAAACGGGCGAGGTCACGACGAGAGACGAGGATAAGACGAGACTCGTGCAGGTGATAGAGAAAGTGACGGTGACACAGAGGGAAAAACTAAATGCGGTGACTGAGACGTATAAAAGATACGTAGAGATGACGGCAGAAATAATAAAGGAGATGCAGGAATTAAAAGAAATAACAGACACGGGAGATAAAAAAAAATAGAGGAGAGACAACACAATAAAGACGGGGTTAAAAACGAGGACACACGCATGGAGGTAGTGGAGGATAATTGGGGCGAGTTGGCAGAACGTGTGGGGACCCGGTGCAAGCAGCTGGATAGCCTCCTTCGGGAACGGAGGGAGACGCTATTCTCCCTTGAAGCTGGTCACGACCAGGTGGGTCCGGTCGTGCTTCGCTGAGTTCAGGGGGCGAGTGCTGTTGACGGGTGCACGGAGAGCTTGGGGGGTATAGAGGCCCCGGGAACCCTTGTGGTGACACGATTCCCCAGCGTGAGTGTCCCGGTGTGCGAGGTTGCGAGAGAGCCAAGGTGCGTGCTTCCCAGCACGCCGTGTGTGGATGAGGCACTGTGTGTGAATGGAACCACGTGTGCAAGGGAAATGTTGTGCGTGAGTGAAAGGCCGAGTGCAAGAGAGACCGTGTGTGTGAGAGAGCGGTATGCAAGGGAGATGACGGTCGGCATGCGGGAGCACGCAGCCGCGTCTCCCGGTGTGAATGTAATGGTGAGGTGTGTGAGTCTCGTGACACGCGGGAGTTTGAGCGCATGGAGGCAACGGAGACGGCGACAGGTGAAGGACAGGGGCCAGGTAGCGGCCGTAGCTGGATTGGGGACTGCGCCGGGTTTACCCAGTGGCGAGCATGAGGTTCAGGCCGTGCAGCGCACGAGGCCACCACGAGCGCTTGCGGGAGTGAAGCCCGGTCCGTAAACGCCAGCAGTGGATGTTGCCGATCCTGCGGACGGACAAAAGCGAGGCTGGATAATGGATTTGGAATGGACGGGTTCTCCACGCGAGCGTGTGTTAAGCTCCAACGGGCAGAGCACATGTGTTTGCGTGGGGAACCCCTTGAAATGCGAGGTTTGCTTTTGGAATGCGAAAGGTGATGTCATGGCTGCACGTGTGGTTGGGATCCGGCAGGAGGGTGAATCCCTGCCAGATGGTGCCGTCCAGGAGGGACGAGGTATGCGAGCAGCTGCATGACGTCACGGGCAAGGTGCGCGAGCTGTGAGTTGCCGCGCTGGTGCTGCGCATGTTAAAAAAAAAAAGCAAGCCTCGCTTTGGGTGAACAGGATTCCCTGGGCAAGGGGTGGAAGATCCCCTTGGCCAGGGCACAGGATAACAACTAGTTAGGGGAAAGGGTTAGCGATAGCGAGACCGGCTTCATGGGGCAGGGGTAAGTCCTCATGGGGCCCGTGGAATGGATTAGCTAGAGGGATTTAGGTCAGATTTAGGATGGGGAAATGGATTTATTGGATTATTTGGAGACAGAGACAGACTTTTGGATGTGTAGAGGGGACGTCGCTTAGCTACGTAGGTTAAAAGGAACGTGCTGTAGTGTAAGGGACGACGTGGGAGCACGAGATAGTTAGGGGATGCAGTGAGAGAATGGAAGAGTTCAGCGATGTGTGAGTTGTGAAAGGAGACATGTTGAGTGAGTGAGGCCAGCGGGTCTGTATGTATGGAGTGATTGTGGAATGCATGGTGCGATGAGTGATTGGGGGGAGGAGTGATTCCCACCCAAGGGACCCCGGGGTCAGTGTAAAGTGAGTTAGGGGGATAGTCAAATTGACAAAATGGAAGTCGTTTTGCTGTTGGTGGGAATGTATGCTTGATACCCATTTGGAGGGGTGCAGGAGCCCTGTCGACGGGCTGGGAGTGTGGCTACGAACGGTGAGTATCGCTGAGTGGGTACCCCGGGCACCGGGCTCGTCGGCCGCGGTAGGCCAAGGGCCCATGGGGGGCCGGGATAGCGAAGTGGGCACGGGTGCGCCCGCATGATGTGGGGGCCCGGGGCGCCATTGTCCACGTGGGCAGTGTCGTGGGCTCGGGTGACCCTCGGAAAGGGGCCCGGGGTGCCATCCTGCCATGTGAGCCTTTCAGTGGAGTCGCCAGAGAGGGAACTCCCCGGTGTTTCGGGAGCTGGTAGGCTCAGAGGCAGTGTAGTGCCCGGGGGTGCCATCGTCGGAGAATTGGCAGAGGGTAGTTCCTGTCAAGGGAGCCACATGTTCCATCCATGAGACCGTGTGAGGGCACGGGAAGAAAATTGGGGGGCATGGCCTGAAATTTGAGAGGACACCAACACAGGCGACGGGAATCTTGGTTGTTAGAACCGATAGTTAAGCAAGAGGCGCTTGTTTGAAAGCCCCAGGGTAGTTTAAGGAATAAATGTTAGGGTAGATTAGGAAGTGTACCCCTCTGCACCATCCATCCCTTCGCTCTCATTGTGGGCCGCTGTACCACTTTGGGTAAAGATCGCTGAACTCCGAGGAGGCCATCCTGGGGCTTGAGTTGGGCCTCAACACAGGACGCTAGCTCTCCCTCATTCCCCTCCAGGAAGGGAACGTAGGGGTTGGGAGTAGGCTAGATGACAGGATAGGTTAGCTGAACAAAGACGATAAAGGGGGTTAGGGGACGGATGAAAGAGGGAAGTAAAAATAAAAACCAAAAAAAAAAATGGGGCTAAATTGGGTTTGGACAAATTAAGGGGGTGGGTATGGACAGAAACAGGCAAAGGCGATAGGTTGGATGGGAGACAGTAGGGTAGGTCCGAGCCCGCCTTCCGAGTGGCCAGCACCACCGCACCCCCTCCACCAACCTCCATTTCAAGGCAAGAGGTAGGCCACTTCATCGGCTGGCTGTTTGCTGCAAGGCCTGTGCCGGCCGGATCGTCTGCTGGTGTTTGCTGCAAGGCCTGTGCCAGCCGGATCGTCTGCTGGTGTTTTGCTTCAAGGCCTGTGCCGGTCGATCATCTGCCGGCTGTTTGCTACAGCGGCCTTGTCATGCCATGCCTTGCCTGCACACCGTTGCCATCCATGCCTACTGCCCATGTCCACCAGCCCCGTTCTGTTTTGCATTCCCCCCCCCCCCCTTGTTCATTACCATGTGCGCCAGGATCATCGTGCAAGCCGCAAGGACTGCCCAGTTGGCAGCTGCAACACGGGACTGCACTGGCAGCCCGTGCAACATTTGCCAGTTCACTGCGTTCATTTCAAAAGGGGGAGGCCTTGGACTGTGTTTAAGCAGCCTGGCCCCCTGCTTGTGACTGTTGTTTTTTCCCCGCAGAGTCCATCGATTCTGGCCATGGAATAGTGTAAATTATAAGGTTAAGTTGTTAAGTTGTGTATTGTATATGAGTGTGCCCCCGGCATGTATGTCATAGCGCCGGCATTTTATTTAAGTCGTCCGTATGAGTGGGGATTGTTTAGTTAGTTACATCAGCCCGTAGGTTATTTATTTTGGGGACACGAATACCATGAATGTCGCACTCAGGGATCTGAAGGTAAAACGTACAAGGGGAGAACTTACATATGATGGCACACGAAAATTCCGCGACTCAGGACGAGTCTGTAAAAATGGGAGGGGTAGTGTTACGGCTGTGGAAATTTTCAGACCACCATCAAGGGTCCTTAGATCAGTTATGACGATAAGTATATGTGTAGTTAGATTTCCCCACCGTTGTTTAGAGGGAATTTCTGTGTTCACAGGGCTGCGATCCTTTGAGATCGCCCTTTTTCTTTTCTCTATTATTATTTTGGACCAATCCTCCCCCAACAACCAAATCGGCACCACCAACATCATTCCCAAACAACTACAACTCAAACACCACCACCTTCACCTCTTTACCTCCACAACTCCACCCTGCAAACATCGCTTCACCGCCATTCTCAAACGACACCCGCCAGCAACCAAATCGCCACCACCAACACCCTTCCCAAACCACCACAGCAAACTCCCACCACGTTCGCCTTTCTACCGAACGTCGTGCCATGGGTTGTGAATGGGTTCCTTTCCCCTCGAAAAGTGGATCAAGAATGATTCACGCCCACTTTTCTTCCATCCAATGGCTGAGCATCAGGTGGTGCAGCCCCGCCTCCGAACCCGCTGTGATCCACAAATTTGCATATGCGCTCCTCCCCTGGCCTATATAAGCGTGAGCACCACGCAGCTCGCGGCAGTCAAGTCGGGTCTGGAGAGTGGCAGTCTCGAAGCACTGTCGGCAGAGGCAGTGAAGTGGGAGCAAGAAAGTGGCAGAGTGTGGCAGTAGCAGTGGGTGTCGGCAGAGCAGTGAGCGGCAGTCAAGTCGGGTCTGGAGAGTGGCAGTCTGGAGTCGGTGGAGTGGCAGTCTGGAGGGCCGGACGGAGCTCGAATAGGCAGACGGCGGCAGTGTCGGTGCGGCAGTGTCGGTCGGGTAGAGTCGGGAGACGGAGCTCGAAGCAGACGGGAAAGGCAGACGGGGGCCGATTGACGGAGAGAGCTCACCGGCCACGCCAGGGGCACGAAGCCAGGCACAGCTACGCTGACATCGCGGCTTGCCTGCCATCGCGCCACGAGGGCGCGGGTAAGACCCTTCGGTCTCGTGGACCTGGCCGCTCATCCAGGTTCCACGCACATTTGGTCCACGGACCTGTCTGCCACCCTTGCCTTTGAGGGTGGCTTTTTCCTTTGCTTTTGTGTAAATGCATGTGGTGGCGCCGTCTTATAAGTAGAATTGTCTTAGTGTGCGTGTGGAATAAAGACACTTTATTTGGTTGTAATTCTTCCTTTGCTTGCTTTCACTGTATATGTGCCTGAATTACTGTATGGCTGTAAAATACGTGCTTGTCTGAGTGTGAAATAAATGTGCTTGTTGAACTGTTCCCCGTTTCGTTGCGTCCTTTCCCTTGTTTGAAAGTTCCATCTTGCATCATGGAAGGAATTGGTAGAGGGGTGTAAGCACCCGGTAAATAATCACGTCCGTCGGGGCCGGCGATAACACCGCTCGGTTATCACTGAAGCACGGAACGGACCGCTTAAGCGGTTCGTGTCCTAGGCCGGCCAGTGGCGAGGTACGATCGCCCAGTTAACTACCCGCGTAGGTACTTAGGTAGGTCGAGTTTGGCGAACAACTCTATCTTGCGCGGGTGGCCGATTGGCACGATTGTGGTGGGGTCGAAAGACCCACCCGTGACTAGCTCCTGGCTGTTCCAGGAGGGTCCAAGGAGGGTCACGACTGAATTGTCCATTCCGGTGGGCGACGCGGTCGCGATTTGAGTTACGTGACTGATCGCACGCCGGGCGGACCGAAATTCGTAACAGTATGCTTGGACACAGAAATGATAATTTTCTTGAAGCCTTCTTACTGTCATTTATGTATTAGAAATATATGACAGATTAACATTATGACACGAAACACCCCCCCAGCTTCCCATAGTT
The DNA here is from genome assembly GCF_056783735.1 of Eptatretus burgeri. NCBI lineage: Eukaryota > Metazoa > Chordata > Myxini > Myxiniformes > Myxinidae > Eptatretus > Eptatretus burgeri. The sequence goes on along the minus strand of NC_140969.1, from coordinate 28,762,436 downwards.
AAATCATTTTGTATTTCCTTACTTATTATATATAATCCTGTTTTTTTTCTGTTTTCGTGATATAAACTAGGGCAAAGCCATGATTAAATTTACCCTTATTAAATTATTTTATTTGTTGTTTACTAATCGTGCTTTCACAAAGCTCATTCTCAGCACCAAGTGAATAATATTCTTCCTTACGAAACTGATTTTATTGTTCCAGGTATTCTCGGTTAATTTTAAATGACCAATTATACCTAAATCATTCATATCATACCCCCATTGTTCTATTCTCATACAAACGATATCCCCTTCCTTATAAAAATTTATATGAATTGCAACTGTGAATTCTGTATGACCTGGAGATAAAATCAACACTTCTGTATCTTTGGAATACACAGCCGTTTTATTTAAGGATATATATTGTGATAAATCACTTATTCTCACCAATTCATTCGCGTCAATCGGGCTTGGATAATTTATTAATTTATAAGCATTTTTCATATTAATATTTTTACAGCGTGGCGACATAGCGCTGTTATATAATTGGTTATTCTGTCCTGTGTCTTCTGTCACACTTATGGCCGCGTACGTCCCTTTGATCTGATGGCTATAAATAGAAGTTTGTCCAATGTCACAACTCTTCCCATCATGCATGCTAATTCACCCTGTCTACATTTAAATTTTATAACTGCAAAATTGTTTCATCATTCTTAACCGAGACTTTTACTGCCCCCAGCCACGTGATATCAAAGTATTCGCTTCTTGTTTGTTATGCTATATTTCTGTCATTCAGCCTTAGCCTTTGTGTAATAATTTGATAAGTCAATATGCAGTTCTTGGGATACACCAAAGATAGAACCATCTCTACCAAAATAAGTCATTTATATTGGATTAAAAATTATGTCATAAAATTTTAAATTTTTGGTGAGTTGAAATAACACATATAGACATAATTGACCACAACACTTGGAATTTAATTCTTGGACTTGAAATGTTTGATAAACACCATTCTGTAAGAATTTTACAACTTCAACAGGTGGTGGAAGACCAAAACTATCAAAATAATATTTGTCTTGACGATTAAAAATACAAACCCAATGAGAACCGTTCCCATTATTATCTTCTAAGTTCATAATAATATTCTTTGTATGTTTAGACACGTTTGTTAATTCATCTCTCATACAAATAACCACATTATGAATTTTTAATTTCTTACAATATTTGACAAGTTCTAAATTTGATGTTGTATTCTTTCCAAATTCTTTAAACCACTCATCAATGCTCATTTATTTATTAGAAAGATATAATCCATTACCCCTTTTAGTTAATTTTTCACCTGCTTGTGCGATAGAAGAAAGCATATCTCCAACTAACAATCTCATTTTACAGCCAGACTTTCAAGTTTTTCAGCAAAATCTACAATTACACCACTTCCACTAATTTGTTTCTCCAACTCTTTGTTATGTCTTTCCAATTATTTTTGAGCCCGGAGTTGAGCCTTCCTTTCGTTGGAAGCTTTCACCACTGCTGAAATACCACCCGTCAATGCTCCAGCCGCACTTAAACCAGCAAATAAAGGAATTAGAAATGGGAGAATTCCTCCACTCGTCTCTCTTATTGAATATTTCTTCAACATTGGTTTTGACATTTTAATTTTAAGTGAGCCAGCATCGTTCAAGATTTTCACCTGTTCTCTTGTGAGCAAAACATCAATTCTTACTGCTCCTTTTCTCTGAATTGTATTAACATTAATCGTACAACGTTTTTGATTTTGAACACAAGATGATAGTTTATGAAGATTGATTTGATTAACATGTACCCCAGTTGGTACTTTACCACTCATTTATTTAACAAAAAAATTATGTGAGACTAATCTGTATTAATCTGTATTTCTGTTTCTTCCTAAAGCAAACAATTTGTATCAACTTCTTCATTCTCTTCCCTTTCAATGTATCGGGAAATATCCACTTGATTAGACTTTATAGTTTCCTTTTGAGCACTCAGGTCAAACGTATAGATTGTATACAAACTTTTAAATGCTGTCATATCCAAAATAGGTGCTTTATTTCCATTACTTTGACACACCTTTTGGTAAGACTTGTATCCTTCAGCATAATCACTTTTTTTCCCAATTCATTTCCAATCTATCTTGTGGATAAAATGTTCCATCTAGAGAAACACGAAGTTGTTTCACCTTAGCATTATCACTCAATGCATTATTCTTATCAGTAGCAGTATCACCATCTGGTTTTTAAGAAATTATCCACAGATATCGTGGCTTTCCTTCCAGAACACCCAAATTCCACGTGAAAGTGGTATGGTTCAGTTTAACGTGTTGACATCTTCTTTTAAGGTATGATACATTGAGTGGTTTCTTTGAGTTAAGTCTTCTATTCAACATCTCTTCTGTTTTAAGATTAGGAGTATATTCACTAATATACCAACTTATTTAATCAATTACAAATTTACTCTGATCACCAAAAGCATTACCAACACCAAAAAGTAATCTATTTTCATTATCATTCCTTTGTAGTTGAAATCTAATTTTAAGACCATACAGAACTTATCATGATCACAAAATCCAAATATACCTTTAAGAGAAACTGCCACAGTAAAACTATTACCTGCTTTTGTATCATCATTATGCATTCCTTTCCTTTGAGTATATCCAGGGTCTGTGTTTGTTCCTGTTGACATATCAGGAATAAAACCTTCGACAGCCCCCTTTCCCATTCTATCACGGAATGAATATAGTGTAAATTTCATCATTTCAGATACAGCAGAGACATAATCAACCGCTTCAACTTCTTGTGTTCCAATCACAAGCTGTGTTCTAACAGCTTTATGAAACACACACACACACACACACACACACACACACACACACACACACACACACACACACACACACACACACACACACACACACACACACGCACATTATTGCTTATTGGCAATTTTGGGGGAATTGGCAGGTTGGAGTCAGTGTGATTGACAGGTTGGAGTAATTTTTTCTCCAAATTCTCTTGAAAAGGTTTGTTCAAAATTTGATGACAATAGCTCAAATGGTTAAAAAATAAAAATTAAAGTCATTCCCTTGACCCACACACACCACACATGACAATTTTAACTTCCTGACTGTGGTGTCCGTGGTATGAAGAAACTCAAAGAAGCAATGCAACTTATTTTCATGTGCAGAGTTTGTATTGCATTGTATTGTTGTGGGCCGGGCGTCGGCGTCGAGCATGATCGCTAGATGGAGCAGTAGAGTCGGCTCCACCGAACACCCGGAATCTAGATCGTACCTTTCTGATAACTCCGAAGGTACGGATCCCTTACAGGACGGTGAATCGTCAATAATTCAACCGCGTGTGACAGGGTTATTTGTCAAACTTCATAATACCTAGAGGCCCATGTGGCGAGGTACCGAGGAATTCACACCCTCGACGGAGCTCGAATGGGACGAGCCGTTACCGTGCTCGACCCGTGCGTAACCCGAGCAGATGATTACCGAGGTCCCGTCATTCCAAATGCACAACTACGGCAGCAACTGCCTTTTTAGTCCCCCAACACGCACCGTGCTGAACCAATGAAGGAAATGACAAGGACGAGCTGAAACATTCAACAAAATGGATATTTATTTACAATAGGGGGGAGGGAACACACAAAGAGCAGAGTTAAACTGACTAAGCAATGCAAGTATGCACAAGGCACTTAAACAATTCTACTTGAAGACGGGCCCACAGACACACACATGCACACACAAATATCCAAAAGAAGTGATGGCCACGGCCTTTATTCGACCCTTCAGCTCGGGAGGGAAGGTGAGCCGAAGGGGAGAACCTGTAGTTTCCGAAGGAGAGAAACCCAGTGGGGAACAGAGACATGAGGAGATCTGTGGCAGGGAGAGGGATGGCGTGGGGTACATAGGGTAAACAAGATGGACACTACTGTAGTGCAATCTTTCATTTAGTGTTTGTTCGTGTTTTTTAGCCTGTCCCCTGTGCAGCGTGAGACGGGATTTTGCAATCACTTGTGTGTGTATCTGTCTGTCTATCCTGCATATAACTTTTTTTTTACCATTTTAACTTATTTTAACAATTCTTTATTATTAGAGCATGGAGAAGACAAATTTATAATTTGGTTAAAATGTCAAAGGTCAGCATCACATAAAATCGTCAATTTTCATCCAATTGACCTGAAATTTTAATTATTATTTTAGCTTTTGTTTTAAAAATTTTAACAAAGCTTGATTATGAGAATATGGAGAAGACACATTAATAATTTGGTCAAAAGGTCAAAGGTATCATTTAGCATACGAAAGAAGAAGAATAAGAAGAAGTCCAAATACAAAGCGGATAGGCTTTGCATTTTCAGATGCTTTCTCGTTTCAATTTTAATATTCAATTCATTATTTTGATGAAATTTTCTTTCATTTTTCTTTAATTGCCTTTCTACTCGTACCATAAAATTATCCGCCAAAGGTGATTAGAGATGCTCAGTTTTAAATTGTAGTCATTTTGGTTACATTCAGTATTACTTCCGGTTATTAATAAAATACATTTTAATTTGTTTCTTTACTTGAATAATTTTTTAGTTCTCCATTGTTTGCTTCAATCTTCATGGGCATGTTTGACCTGTGCTATAACTTTGCTACTATTACATTTGAAATGTTATGCCAGGGTGTTGTATGTTTGTTTCATGATGTCTCTCTTCTATGAGCTCTTCCAGCTCTTCCACAAGCCTCTACATTGTATACAAAGTAACATCAATATGATATTTGTTTTGAGTGGCAGTACAACCAAGCTATGTTCCCTTTGGCAGGTAATGATTGTGAGTTTGTTGGTACAAACTGGCTGCGCAACTGGCTTGAGAAAGACACGACAACACCACCCATGGACAACTCGCACTTCCTTTGTCCACATGGTGGGCTGAGACTGTCCAGTGTGTGCAAAGTTAAGAGGATTAGCAAGAGGGCAGCATCTGTACTATATACTAACTATGGGGGAGGCCCACACATTGATGGTAAGATGCACAGCTTTTATTTTTGTTGCTGTTATTTCACCCTCTTATTTATTTATTTGTTTATTTCCTTGCACCAACTGATATGGTATTGCTGATAATGTACATTTATGTTTTACATTGATAAAATACACTGCTTTCTGGTTTCCCTCTCATTTTTCCAAAATGGTGTTCCACCACGTGCAATCTGTTGCCTTCTCAATGATCTGCAATTTATCGAGTTTGGTCGATGTCAGCTTCACAACTTTGTAAATGCCACAAGCACGTTTCTTGTTTGTTGAGCAAACAATTTTCTGTTTATTTACAAACTGCAATCAAGTTTCAGTGACAAGTGAAACGAAAAAGTTGCTTTAAAAAAACAAAGGTGGGGTTATTTTACATTCTTAACCTTTGGTTAAGTCATTGGGGAAAATTATTTTCAACTTTGAGTCATCATAAATAATTGGCGATGAAGTTGTTTATATAGCATTGTTCTGAGCTTTTGTTTGTCCTCATAAATCCATGGTGTGTGATTTTACAGAGTCCTCTCCCTGTAAAACATGTGTGAGGGACTACTGTCAACTTCTACGTCAGAAAAGTAATCTTGTTTCGGACTATCGTCAGATACTTCGTTTGCATTGTGGAAAACCCAGGTATGAATTGTTTGCATGACCTATCACATGTATTCATTGACACTACAATCGAAAAAAATACTGTTAGAGAATGTATATACAGTACTTTTAAATGCTGTAAGGCAGGCACTACTCCTCATGGGGAATTTTAAACTTTCTGGAATTCTCTCCAAACACAATTTTTATGAAATTTGACCACAACCACTTTAACCTGGTGTTGGCTTCGCGGTTAGAGTGGTGGCTTGGGATCCGAGGGTCCTGAGTTCAAGCCCCGTTTGCCGCTGAATCAAAACCAGGGGGTTGACTCAGCCTATCATCCTTCCGAGGTCGGTGAAATGATTCCCAGTGCAGCAGCCAAAAGGCTGCACATGAAGGGAAGGGGGTATTGACAGATTTATAAAATCTGGTGTTGGTGTGGTGCAGGAATGATGGGCCGAATGGCCTCCTCCTGTGCAAAATTTTCTTGTAATTCCTTGTGCAAAAAAAAAAAACCTTCATCACCCATGATGTCCCAAAGTTTGTTCATGAAAAAAATAATCCATAACTTTCTTCTCCGTTACATATTTTGTGGGTCATCCATGCTTACCAGTGGTTCCCTTGTTTTTCTTATCAAGCCACTACCAGGTGAGCGCCCAAGGGTATTGCCCCTATTTTTCATCTGCATGTGTACTGTACTTTTGGCTGTCATAATCGAGTGCTATCAAAAAACTTTTGTTGTGAGTGTAATTTTCGTAAAACTTTCCCCAAACCCTACAATATGTGTGGACAACGACCTGTATGTACTCCATCAAGCAGTCGTCGAAGATGTCTCGCCACTCTATTACTTTAGCTGTGAAATTAGATGTGGTAAAAAATCATGAGCATGGAGAGCTTAACCTTCTCCCTTCACCCACACATCTCCAGGCCACCACATGCAATCTGTTTGATTATCGTTGAGTACAGTACTGTGCTCATTTATTTATTTTTCTTCAACTTCAATGTATTTCTGGTGGGTATTCATTTAATTATACATTTAGTGTAATGTATTTATTGAGTTAAAAGCAGGGACCTGTGGAACAGGGTTCCGTGGAAAACCCTGTCTTTATTTGCTTGGTGTATAAGTAACAAAGCACTGCCTTGCATGCTCCTGGAAGTTTATGTTTACTGCTACCAACCCAGCATTAATTTTAGTCATCCCCACACTTATTGCCAAAAAATAATGTTATGAATTTGTTTTATGTTTCCAGAGATCAGACGTTGAAGTGAAAATAAATGATAAATTGCAAAATGCCAGCGTTAATGATGGTGAATGAAAGTGACGATCAGGAAAAAACGTGTTTTATACAGCTCACTAAAACAAATGTGGCAAATTAGCGTTCTAGGGGCATCGCCTTTGTTTCCATGATTGGTTAAGATGTAACGTGTTCTGTTACAGTGACTATTGCGAGGATTGAGATTTTGCAACAGCATGATGGGAGTGTTAACCTTCAGTGACATCTCGTGAAGTGGCAGACGTGAAAGATGGATTGAGTTAAGAAACACTTATTGAGTTAAGATGGATTGAGTTAAGGGCAGATAGGTTTTTATCGGCTGAAGAATCAACACTTTTGATGACGGAAGTGTCACCTGGCAAGTTATCAATGATCTTACTCTTGATGAGAACAACCATGTTGTTTGCTGTGGTTAATATCTCATGTGAAGCCAACCACTCGGAATTTGTATGATTGGACAGTTCTTCAAGTCTGGCAAACACATTGTTGATATCATCTTCCAAGTTCACACAAAGAACAGGTGGTAATACAATTACATAATTGCAAAGGTTACCCTTCACAGAAGGCAGTCACCCCTAACCCAGTTGCAACAACCAATGAGCATAATGTTCGAGTCGTTTTTGACTTCCTTCATTTGCACCATGAAGTCAATTGAGCACGCGCATATTTGTTCTTAAAGTTAGTGTCGTGCAATGTCAACCTGTGGAACCTCAGCAGTAAATGTCCTTGTTGGTCATGCAAGAAGATGGGGGAAGGGGTCAAGCCTGTCTATACCCACCTGGTTCTGCTTGCTTTGGTCTGACATCGCACTATCCACTATCAGTTTCTCCTTCACTCACTCCTTAATTTACTTTGAGGTTTGATTGCTCGTGCATTGGGTCTGAATCCGAAATTCCTGACAATGTAGGGGTGTTGGGGTTCAAAAATCTGCATTCCTGGACAACAATGTTACAATGCCACCTCTGGATAGCTCCACCATCTGTAACGCTCAACTCTGGCAGGTTATTCATGCTCAAAGTTGGTTTACCTTACCAGTGAGATGAATGAGGCGGATGGGGAACTGTGACGGCGACTACGCAAAGGTTAATTAATTGGCCAGGTAAACCAACGTCATGTGCCTCATTATGGGGGCTACTGTAACAATTGCAACCTTAGACCAATCGCCCCGGGAGTGTTATTTCAGATCAGGACACATTCAACAGTTGCACTGGCAAAGAGGTGAAAGAGGGAGAAGTGATTGGAGGAATGGTGGGGAAGTTTCAAATACAAATAAATAGTGGGAGAATTCAGGAGAGAGAGAAAATGGTGGGAGAAAATCAGACACAGCATTCCAAGCGATTCAAGCACATATAAAAAAAATAGATGTACATTTTCCTTTCAGATCATTCCACCACGGAAAACTTGCAACAATCACTTGGCAGATAATACGTTACTGGATCTGGACACGTGAGGAATGACAGAGTTTTGGTGGAGGGGTAAAAGACAGGATAAAAAAAGAATGGGGGTCGAGAAATGCGCTCCAGTGAACCTTCGGCCGCTCCGACTGAAGCGACCGTAGCCACAGCCAAGCGCCCGAATCTGTTCCTCATGCTTCCTCACTCCCCTTGTCAGGAGAATTCCAATTTTTTTGGAACACTTCCACAGCCCCATCCGACTTGAACAATGCTTTGTTTGGCTCCGGAGGACTCGTTTCATCTGACATGCGGGGTATTGGTGTTTTTAAGGCAGCACGGAACTGGCCTTGGTGCTGAAGACGGCGCACCGGACCATGTAATTTCGGAGCCGCCATGGATTGAACAAACTGTGTGAAATGAGGAATAAGCATTGTGGTCTGAGGGAATGTATGTGTTTGGAAATGAGAAAGGTGTGAGGTGTGAGAGAAAGCAAAGTGAAAGGAATGGGGAACTGATTGAAAGTGCATGCAGATAAATCCTTTGGGATAACAGGCTCTCTGACTTCTGTTCTGAGACAGCTATGGAGAGAGAGAATTTGCTGCTCTATGTTTTAAAAAAATTATATATTTATATATATATATATATATATATATATATATATATATATATATATATATATATATATATTTTTTTAATCTTCCTGATAGTAACGGCGATTGGGGGGGGGGGGGCACAATAGAACATGTGAGAAGACTCCAGCACTTCTGTCTCTGCCTTTATCTTCCTGTGATTGTGGTTGTTGCGTAATTGAGTGAGTGGGTTTGCGAGTAGTTTTTGTACGGAAGCCATTGGAAGTGAATGGTGCAAAAAGAAAGCGATAGAAAGGGGTGGGGATGGGAAGGATCAGACCCTTATGCTGATTACAGGTGCAACACATGGCTATATCATTAATTTTATTCACTTAATTTCTAAACAAAATACTATGACATAACTGCTCTACTTCTATGTGTGTGTGCTTTTTGTTTCTCGGTGTGGAGGAAGTGGGAGGTGCACAAAGTCTGCCCCGAGTCATAAACGTCACTATTTATATTGTCGCAGAGCTGGCGGACCAGGTTAATTTCCCTGACCCAATTTGTGGTGACGGGCGGTCAACTCTGCCAGCCCAGATAGCTGAGCATTTCCTTATTAGGAAGTGGACACATTGATCCTTGGAGAATATAATGCGCGCGGGAGGGGTGGGGCACAATGGCGGAGCGACGGAGGCACCTGGAAGTACAGTACAGCACATAGTCCATGGGCCCAGGCCATAAATTCCACTTGTCGCTACCATCTAAGGAAACCAATCCTAGTTATGATTTTTGAATTGGTGTATATATAGATCATATTTTGATGTGATAACCATTGCAGACTGGCAGCTTATAGTCCATGAGACTGTATCGCAACCGGAGAACACGTGCAGTCCAACCAGGGCATCACAGACACTGTCTCCCATCGATCTAGCAAGCTTGTCAATGTCTAGGAACCATGTGCGGGTTTGCGTACCACACTTCTGATACATGGGGCATGGGATGTCCTTATTGAAGGCAAGACACAGCACGAGGACATCTGTATCTTCGGCATGATCACCACAGCCTTGAACCCAGCCTCTGCTGCATGCAGAGCATGCAGAAGCATTTGGGTGTCTGCTTCCTCCTGCGTGGACTTCAGCTCTGCCACTTCCTCCCAGTGGTCCTTGGTGAGCTTGTAGCAGACCTCCTCGCAGGTTACATCGAGCAACTTTTCCTTCAGTTTCTCCCTTCTTTTTGGTTCTTTCCACTCTTCTACCAGGAACTTGATTAGACTTGCCTTGTTTGAAGAGCTGCAGAGCAGTTTCCTCCACTGCTGAATATTGTGACCCGGTGCGATGCTCCTGAACTGGATTGCTGTGGTTGCACCTCTGTTGCATCTCTCTGCGTCTTTGATGGACGTCTCTCAGTAAACATCGAAGACAACATCAATGCGTTTACTCTGGGCTCCATGATGAAGAGCCGTTGACAGTATCACTTCAGCCAGTTGTGAAAATGTCCTGTCATTCCCTTTCATCTTCTGTACCAGGCTCATGCCATCAATGACAGTTGCTGATGGCTCTGCAATAACTTTAGCAGGAGAAACACTCTTTTCCAGCTCTCTGGCAAGGGTTGCTTTGTTCATCTTCCGCAGAGATCCATCGCCATTAGCAATTGACCATGGCAAGGGCCCCAAGTGGTGCGCCAAGACATCTCATATGTGCAGATCTCGACTCTGAGCAACGAGGATTATGTGCCCAAACAGGTTCCTGTCAGCCTTGAGAACAATTTCTTTGGCCTGCGCTTTGCTGGTTGGTTTCTTCCTGATGTGGGTGAATGTTTTCAAGTTCCTTTTTGTCATCTTGTCATTGAACTGTGCAGTTGGTGGATTTGTCTCCAGGCGTTTCTTCTTGAAATCCTGTTATGCCTCCTCTTCTTCCGTGCGAGCTGCGAGGAGGTCATTGGAAACATCAGGAGGAGCAACAGTAGCGGTCGACAAGCTGACAAACTGTGCTTGATCAGGACTCAGTGGATCCAGCCAGCTGTTCTCCATGAGATCCACCAAGGATTGGATGTCAGCCTCATCCCTCCGGATCCGAGGTAACTGCAGATCTGGATGGTTCAGCTGGGAGTGACTTCGACCTACCATATCCCTCAGGTGCCCAAGGTACATACTGCGGTAATCTGACGTCAGATAGTATCGGGTCACAGCTCCTGGATTCAGGCTGAATCCTTTCGTTCCTCCAGGTGTCTGTGTGTCTTTGTTGACAGTCTCCTCGATCATCTGATCCATGGGAATCCGTCCGAATGGGTTCGTGGTGCCGATCTGAACCGAGATGTGCCTTAAGATGGGAAGTATGCTTGTTTTAAGTGTGCAGATAACAAATCTGGATATCCTGAGATGTTATTGAATGATATTACCTTCATGGGATGTGTCAATAGTCCATTGTGTGATTTTTTCCCCCAAAACGTCAATATCTCAGAATGGTGAAATGGTAAAAATGCAAAATACATACACTAAGCTGTTCTTCTGGAACGGTTATCACATATTTAAATAATCATATAGTCCCTACCAATAACTTAGTAGCCCTAAAGTTTGGTTTCCTCAGATGGTACCGATATATGCCTGGGCCCATGGACTAACAGGGAGGTGGGGGGGGGGGGGTTATACTCGAACCCCATGACAAATACACGGACACAGCAACTTAAAATAAACATATTTAATGAAAATAGATAAATATTTACAAAGGACAATAATCATAATATAATAATATGTGAGGTAAATTAATCCTAAAGTCTAAATTGAGGTGCCTCTACACACAGATTAAAATACAGACAAGGGGAAACAAAAGAAAAGAAAATCCTTCCTTTATTTTTGCAATTAGCTTGGTCCAGAGGTGGTCTTTATGGAACTTGGAATCGATGTGCTTCGTAGACGTGTCCAAAAATGGTGCCAAGCCACTCCCTCGCAGCAGGAACGATGTACGCCAGGCAATTCATGAGCGGTATTCAACACCAAGGCTCAGAGACCCTGTGCAGTTTCTTTGTTGATCATCCTCACCGACGCTGCGGCTTTGCAGAATTCCGCCGTCGCCTTCGGTGATATACACAAGGGCTTCGAGGCCCATCTCCTACGACCAGCCAAGTGTCGATGACCAGTGTCTCGCTTCACCAAGCAAACCAAATCGCCTCAGCACGGATACGAGAATCGCGCCGTCGTCTTTATGCATCTTTCATATATGTATATATATATATATATGTATATATATATATATATATATATATAATGTTCACATACAGTGTGTGTATATATATATGTATATATATATATACATATATATATATATATATATATATATATATATATATTATTTATATTGCCTGGTGTTGGCTTAGTGGTTAGGCTAGCGGCTTGGGATCCCATTGGGATCCCAGGGTCCTGAGTTCAAGCCCCGTTGGATGCTGAATTAACACCAGGGGGTTGACTCAGCCTGTCATCCTTCTGAGGTCGGCGAAATGAGTACCAGTGTACTGGTCCCGGTGTATGTTCCGGTTAGAATAGGTGTACCATATCCCTGTGTGTCGTAAGAGGCGACCAGGGTTGGTGTCAGGAAGGGCATCTGGCCATAAAAACATTGCCTCAAGAAAAAGCCCAACCCCTGCACAGCAGGGAAAAATGGCTGTAAAAACGGCTATACAGTAATCCCCCGCAATATCGCAGTTCACCTATCGTGCCCCCGCTTCATTGCGGGTTTTCCCTTGGAACCTAACTATTTTTTTCTGCGGATTCCCCCGGTATATCGCGGTAATAATATATAAAATATAAATGATTTAAGCAATAAATTATAATGCGTGGCGCTCGACCAGTCACACAACGCACGAGACAAAGTTTCGCTTGTGAACTTCGAATATTTTCTATGGTTTTTCCCCAAGCCCTACGATGCCGCCCAAACGCCCTGCACCATCTAAGGCTTCTGGCAAGGAACCGAAGCGCCAGAGGAAGGTCCTGACACTCCAGAAGAAGGTGCTCGATATGCTTTGGGAAGGAAAAAGGTTTGCCGCAGTTGGACCCCATTACAGTTTGAATGAATTGACCATACGCTACATCAAGAAGGACCAAGCCAACATCAGGAGCCTATCAAACCCAATCGTGTTTATACAGCGCACACCGTTTAATATTCGCAACCCAGGTCAAAAAACCAGTAAAGACCAGTAGCTTACTGGTCAACTGGTACCAGTTGAAAACCAGTAGCCAACTGGTACCAGTAAAGCCAGTTGGTTTCTTACTGGTTTTAATATGGAAATTGGAATAGAGTGATATATTACCAGTTGAAATACATGTATTTAACTAACTGGTATCAACTGTGACCAGTACATTGTAACTGGTATCAACCTGGAGACCAGTACATTGCAACTGGTATCAACTGGGACTAGTACATTGCAACTGGTATCAACTGGAACCAGTAAGACTTTAACTGGTACAAATATGAGCTACTGGTTTTTTTCAACTGGGAAATTGGAATTCTGACTGAATTTAACTGGTACCAGTTGAAACCAATAGAGACCAGTTAAAGACCAATTAGAACCAATAGAGACCAGTTGAAAATGTGTACTGGTTTTAACTGGTTTTTCGACCTGGGAATGGAGAAATCAAACCCAATTGTGTTTATACACCGCCCAGCGTTTAATATTCACTCGATATAAATCAAACCCAATCGTGTTTATACACCGCCCAGCGTTTAATATTCACTCGATATAAATCAAACCCAATCGTGTTTATACACCACCCAGTGTTTAATAATCACTCGATATAAATCAAACCCAATCGTGTTTACACACCGCCCAGCGTTAAATATTCACTCGATATAAATCAAACCCAATCGTATTTATACACCACCCAGCGTTAAATAATCACTCGATATAAATCAAACCCAATCGTGTTTACACACTGCCCAGCGTTAAATATTCACTCGATATAAATCAAATCCAATCATGTTAATACACCGCATAGCGTTTAACATTCGCAATATAGAAATCAAACCCAATCGTGTTTATACACCGCGTTTATAAAAAAATAGGCATTTTTAGGCATTTTGGGGGGAGGCGTCCATTTATCGCGGATTTTCACTTCTCGCCGGGGGGTTTGGAACTTAACCCCCGCGATAAATGGGGGATGACTGTATGTATATATGTATATGTATATATATATATATATATATATATATATATATATATATATATATATATATATATATATATATATATGTATATATATGAGCCTGGTGTTGGCGCAGTGGTTAGGGCAGCGGCTTGGGATCCAAAAGGTCCTGAGTTCAAGCCCCGTTGGGCCACTGAATTAATACACCAGGGGGTTGACTCAGCCTGTCATCCTTCCGAGGTCGGCGAAGTGAGTACCATTGTACTGGGCCGGTGTATACCCCGGTTAAAATAGGTGTACCATATCCCTGTGTCGTAAGAGGCGACCAGGGTTGCGTCAGGAAGGGCATCCGGCGTAAAACATGTGCCAAATCACGATGCGGATCATACGGATGATCCGCTGTGGCGACCCCTAACGGGAGCAGCCGAAGGAAGAAGAAGAAGACATATATATATATATATATATATATATATATATATATATATATATATACATATACATATACATATATATATATATATATATATACATATATATATATATATATATATATATATATATATATGTATATATATATATATATGTTGGTGTACAGAGTCCAGGCTCATAGATATAGGGAGTGGATATGAGGTATATCAAAACAAACTCTCACGAAGTAAAAACTGGAGGTTGGGGGGGGGGGGGGGGGTTGACTGGGATAGAAAAGATTGTGGTTTTGGATGGGGGATAATTTGAGATGGTGGTGAACACCTGTTTGAAGACTTGGAGGAGAGAATGAGATTGAAGAGAATGTGGAAGTTGACAGGCAGGAAAAATAAGAAAAGGAACACATGCATGGAGGTGAGCAGTAATTCTGGATTTTGAGAGTTTCACCAGAAGGGGATTGCTGCTGGATGGTGTGCCTCTACAGATACCTGTGAGGGACAGAGCCAATAGTAAGCAGAGAGTGCAAAACCAGAAAGGAGGTGGTAAAACACAGAGAGACCACCAACCTGTCTCCATTGAGAGTACCAAGCTAAGACTTCAGCTTTGTCATGGGAGATCACAATGATTTTGTGGGCCTTGCTTTCCACAGGATCAAGAAGGCAAGGTGTGAGGCAGGGGTGCCAGCCTAAAGAGGGGAGCAGTACTCCACCAAGTCCAATGGAAGAATCTGGGTTTGGCGGATGCCAGTAGAATGCTACCTGCCTGATGGCATAGTGCCAACTGTAATGTTTGGTGGAGGAGGAATAATGATCTGGGGCTGTTTTTCATGGTTCGGGCTCGGCCCCTTGGTTCCAGTGAAGGTAAATCCAGTGAAGGGAAATCTTAACGTTACAGCATACAATGACATTCTATACAATTCTGTACTTCCAACTTTGTGGCAACAGTTCGGGGAAGGCCCTTTCCTATTTCAGCCTGACGATGCCCCCGTGCACAAAGCGAGGTCCATACAGAAACGGTTTGTCAAGATCGGTGTGGAAGAACTGGACTGGCCTGCACAGAGCCCTGACCTCAACCCCATCGAACACCTTTGGGATGAATTGGAACGCCGACCGCGAGCCAGACCTAATCGCCCAACATCAGTGCCCAACCTCACGAATGCTCTTCTCGCTGAATGGACGTAAATCCCTGCACAATGTTCCAACATCTAGTGGAAAGCCTTCCCAGAAGAGTGCAGGCTGTTATTGCAGCAAAGGGGTGGACCAACTCCATATTCAGGCCCATGATTTTGGAATGACATGTTGGACGAGCAGGTTGTCGACATACTTTTGGCTATGTAGTGTATTTAGTCCATGTATGATCTTGATTTTCTGAACCCTGCTTGCTCCTGTCAAAGTTCCTTGTCCACAGCATCGTTCATCTTGATTGTTGCATCACATTAAAGACTTTTCCTGTTCCAGCAAAAAGTGTCATGCCTCTCCAGTTATGTATTGCAAGGCAAATATCACCTTTTTGGGGGATTAAAAAAAAATTACCTTCTTCCAGTCTAGGATTTTCTCCTTGTTCCCAGGCATCATTACAAATATTGTTTAGCAATTTTTGAATGTCTGGTTCACCAGCTTTGAGCATATCTGCTGATATCAAATGTGTTCCTGGTGCCTTTCCATTCTGAAGTTTATTTATGTCAGCTTTAAATTTTGAAATATGGAATGGTCATGTATCAACATTAAAGTCGTATGTTGTCATCAATATTGGTTTGATTGGGTGGAGGTGTATTGTTAAGGACCTCCTGAAAGTGTTCAGCCCGTCTGCTCCTTTTATCATCTGATGAAGTAATTACCTTCGCATTATCGGCTTTCACTAGGAGGCATTTCTAACTTCCTTGACCAGATAGTAGCTCGGTGATTTGTTATACAGTTCTTGAATCACCCTGTCTCGAAGTTACTTCTGCCTGTTCAGCTTTTTCATCGATTCATGCCTTCTGGTCCTTTCATGCATTCCAAGCTCTAGTTTATTTGCCTCATTCTTTGGTTCTTCCATCTTTTGTTGAATGTCTTTACATTGTTTTATTAGAGTCCATGTTTCATTACTAATCCACTCCTCTTTCTTCCTATTCTTTGGGCCAAGGTTGGTGTGGGCAACTTCTTTTGCACCCTCCTTGAATGTTTCACATTCCTGTTCAATATACCATGCTTCTACCAATGTCTGAAGCTTATTTTTCAGGTCACTTTGAAATTATCCATTAACCGTCTCATTCTTCAGTTTACTGGAGTCATATTTTGTCTTTATCTTTGGCTTAATGGTGTTTCTCAGTTTCACATGTATCTTTCCTATGACCAAGAAATGATTGTTGCTCATGTCAGCTCTTCTAAACACCCTTCTGTCATGTAGAGAGCTCTGTCATTTGAAATTGATCATGATGTGGTCAATCTGATTAACAGTTCTGCCATCAGGGGACTTGTAGGTCAACTTATGGATGTTCTTGTGTTCCAAGAGGGTGCCTCCAACAAGATTGTTGAACAAAACTCCAGCAGTGTCTCCCCATTGTTCATAACTCCAGTACCATTGTTTCCATTTGTCCTTTCCCATGCAACATGGTGACATCCTATCTTTCATTTCTTGTCTGCAAACAACTGCAGGGGATTATGAAGGATCCTATCTACAAACAACTGCAGGGGATTATCCTATCGACTCAAGTGCCCCATCAGCATACAAATGTCATGCTAAGATGTTTATTTCATAATCTCCTGCAGTTGTTTGTAGAATCCATCCTTCACATTCTGTTCACTATCCTCAGTTGGTGCAGAGCATTGGATGACTTATCTTTGCATGGTTTGTTTTAAAATTTGCTGCCATCACCCTTTCATAAATAGGTTTCCATTCTACCTGTGCCTTGTTGCATTTCTGGACATGTATATTGCTCTACCTTGATGGTGGAGGTCATCTTTTCTTCTGGAGTATATTACAGTTGTGTTTTCAACAGAAATATTATTGGATCCTTTCCGTCTTCATTTAGCCATTCAATGTATATCTGTCATATTGTTCCATTTCATGAACTAATTGTCAGGCTTTAGATAGCTCATACAATGTTCTCACATTTCAACACTAACAGCCAATTTTAAAGTGGTGTTTAGCTGTTAAGAAAGAGTAAATTGAACTCGAAGCTTTCCGAGAGCTTTCTCTCCTACTCGTCATCGGCGCATTGTCTATCGAACTACTACTCCTGTTGCAGCTATAAACATGGTTCAATCTCGCACCTGCTTCTGTAGCAATGTTTTTTTCTTCCATGTTGCATGGGAACTGGCTGTGTGCACAACCCTCCTCCTTTGTCTGGGTTTGGGACTGGCAGTACACAAACATTTGGTGTTGTTCAGATGGAGTTTCTTCTTTTAAAGTGAAACAAATTTTACTTTTCTTTTGTTTAAAAATGGGCATTTTCATTCATTAAATGTGCTGTTTTGTCTTGCAATAATTCTAAGGTGTTGACATGCTTGTGTGCAGTTTTGGCTACTGGGTTGGGAAGGCATCAATCGAGCACTGGAAAGAGATCGCAGCAGATCTCTTGTTGGAAGCTGAGGCTGCAATTGTTTCAACTGCAACACAGAAAGGTCTTCATTTTTGTGTTTTCTTTTATGGTCATTTTCCTTGCATTCTCTCCTCTTACAATCCTTCTGTTTTCCCAGGCAATTCATAGTTCCAATATTTTTGCTGAGCCTCGCCAATCTTGGCAAAGAGCACTTTGTCCAATAATGGTGGTTGCATACAGTCTTGGGAGCTTGTTCAAAATAATTAATAAAATCTCTTTAAAATAAATTTGACAGAAAGAGAAACAGAAAATCTCAGGGTTCAAAGTCATGTGCAAAGGTCTTAAGTATTACACTGAAGGGCTTTATTTGTCAGAATGAAAGTATTTGTGTGAGTGGAAAAAGCTGGTGATTAATATCACAGGAGAATTTCACATCACCAATCCAATAAGTCATGACTTTTGGTGCAGGATACCAAAGGACATGAGTAAAGGTTCTATCAGTGGCTGAATTACCCTTCCTTGTATCCCACTGATTCGGTCAGACTTTTATGTTATACAGGCCCCATGGCAAAAAATTCCGAAGATCCTCCCAGCTTTCACGTGCCCAGAATTTCAAATCGTCAAGACTCCCAAATGCAAACACGTCCATTAAACGATTGGCTCGTTACCTTTTTGTTTTCATTTTTTTGCACTTTCTAAGGCTCACAGTGGAGCTGCCACACACATCTCACACATGGACATACAAATGAATACATGAGACACAACACAAGACTGCTCGACAAGACAAACGCATTCACAAAGCTTTGGGGGGAGTGCCTCACTTCCCTAGCACTCTTGGTACCATCGACGTCACAACAATGGCACCACATTTCTCACAACACTCAGTGGGGCATTTCCTCAGGAGGATTTTCCGCCTCCGCATGGTTGCGACCTATGGAGATTGTCCATGCTTTATCCTTTTATATGCTGAACATCAAGCAAGGAAGCAGCATGTATAATTTTTAAAGTAAAATCCATCGCAGAATGAAAATGCAATATGGTGATGCATGTTTATCACTGCAGCAGGTGTACGACTGGGATGGGAAGTTTCAAAGTTCATGTTCCCACAAATTTTCTGCAACTGGGACATCAAAGTTTTTGCAGATGTGCCAGTTGATTACATCATGAACTCTGTTGTGTCATTGTGTAGACAGCCGCTCTGACATGAGTTTGTTTTTGTGTGTGTGTGTGTTCAGTCATTAAGCATAAAATATCATTGTCTTTACTAACCCCACGTCCACCCCTCACCTTTTCTCTCCTTTTTTGTTTTTTTCATATCTCTCTCCCTGTCTCCCTGTCTCCCTGTCTCCCTGTCTCCCTGTCTCCCTGTCTCCCTGTCTCCCTGTCTCCCTGTCTCCCTGTCTCCCTGTCTCCCTGTCTCCCTGTCTCCCTGTCTCCCTGTCTCCCTGTCTCCCTGTCTCCCTGTCTCCCTGTCTCTCTGTCTCTCTGTCTCTCTGTCTCTCTGTCTCTCTGTCTCTCTGTCTCTCTATATATTTATATCTCTAAATATTTATATCTCTAAATATTTATATCTCTAAATATTTATATCTCTATATATTTATATCTCTATATATTTATATGTCTCTGTCTCTGTCTCTCTCACTCGCTCTCGCTCTCTCTCTCTCTCTCTCTGTCTCTCTCACTCTCACTCTCACTCTCACTCTGTGTGTCTCTGTGTCTCTCTGTCTCTCTGTCTCTTTATACCTCTCTATATTTATATCTCTGTATATTTATATCTCTATATATTTATTTATCTATATATTTATATCTCTCTGTCTCTGTCTCTGTCTCTCACTCTCACTCTCACTCTCACTCTCTCTGTGTCTCTGTGTGTCTCTCTGTCTCTCTGTCTCTTTATATCTCTCTATATTTATATCTCTGTATATTTATATCTCTGTATATTTATATCTCTATATATTTATTTATCTATATATTTATCTATATCTCTCTCTCTCTCTGTCTCTCTCTCTCTCTCTCACACTCTCACTCTCACTCTCTCTGTGTCTCTGTCTCTGTCTCTCTGTCTCTCTGTCTCTTTATATCCCTATATATTTATATCTCAAAATATTTATATCTCAAAATATTTATATGTCTCTCTCTCTCTCTCTCTCTCTCTCTCTCTCTCTCTCTCTCTCTCTCTCTCTCTCTCTCTCTCTCTCTCTCTCTCTCTCTCTCTCTCTCTCTGTCTCTCTCTCTCTCTCTCTGTCTCTCTGTCCCCCTGTCCCTCTGCCTCTCTGTCTCTCTGTCTCTCTGTCTCTCTGTCCCTCTCTCTCTCTGTCTCTCTGTCTCTCTGTCTCTCTGTCTCTCTGTCTCTCTGTCTCTCTGTCTCTGTGTCTCTGTGTCTCTGTGTCTCTGTGTCTCTGTGTCTCTGTATCTCTGTATCTCTATATATTTCTATATATATATATATATATATATATATATATATATATATATATATATATATATATATATATATATATATATATATATATATATATATATATATATATATATATATCTGTATATTTATTTATCTATATATTTATATCTCTCTGTCTCTGTCTCTGTCTCTCTCTCTCTGTCACTCTCACTCTCACTCTCTCTGTCTCTCTGTCTCTCTGTCTCACCCATACACACACCCCCCCTCTCATTCCTCCCTCCCGCAGTATAACAACGTTTGGTGAGGCATAGCTCTCCCCACCCCCTGCCCCCCCCCCCCTCCCTGCCCTTCCCTCCCGCCTTGCTTCCCCTCCCTCCTGCTTCCTCTCTCTCCCTCCCTCTCTCCTCTCTTCCTTTCTCTCCCTTCTTTCCCTCCTCTCTCAACCCCCCTCCTTAATGTCCCTGTCAGCTAAGCGACAGGTTGTATTTGCTAGTGTGTGTGTGTGTGTGTGTGTGTGTGTGTGTGTGTGTGTGTGTGTGTGTGTGTGTGTGTGTGTGTGTGTGTGTGTGTGTGTGTGTGTGTGTGTGTGTGTGTGTGTGTTCTCCATAACTCCAAAACTATAAAACCTAGCAGCCTGAAACTTTGCATGCATATTAAGAAAACTCCAAAGAAGTGCAAGAGTGAAAATTGGGTGTTTGTTAATTCATTAAAACAATTGTTTATTGAAATTAAAACAGCTCGGTTAATTAAAACAGACCTTTTAAGACAATTCATGGCCTTATTTAATTATGTCCTTCATCAAGAGATCCTCAGCCACCTCACTCT